>NC_080703.1:19289700-19914700 GCF_030445035.2 Dasypus novemcinctus
CTTGCCGGGTTTTCTCCAGGGAATCACCCCATCCTGGGTTGAGTCTAACTGGAGGTCTTAATATCTCTACGGGCGAGGAAGGTAGTGGTGTCACCTGGCAGGAAAAATAAATTGATGGATGGGTGCAAAGGGCCTCCCCTGACATATATACTTCTGCTGACTTTGGCTATTTTGAGAGTTAATGAATTTAGATAAAATTTAACACCCCACTAGAGCGAGCAGGGCATTTTAGGTTCGATTTGTGATGTAGGTTGTTCTTTGCGGTGAAATGGCGACTGTGAAGCGTTTTCAGTTAAGCCTCTTTTCTGTTACTCAAAGTATTTCAATTAAATGTGTACGTGGTAGGGCCATGAGGTCCAGGGCTCAGCCCTCTCCTCCGTCTCCCACCTCCCCGGACTTTAAAGGACTTGGCCTCTACTCTGTCAGCTATTTGTAACCTGTTTTCTGAGGGCAGCCGCTCTTGGGGTTTCCCTTCTCCCAGGGCAGAAGGATGAATGTGGACAGGGCCAGGAACGAATCCAGGAAAAGGCTGAGGAATCTTGGACACGACAGCCGCCGTAGTTTGGAGCAGGTCCATCCAGTGGGACCAAGAAAGATGATTTCTTTCACACTAGAACATTCTCACAATTGGTTCACAAAATAGCTATTACATACCAGGACCGAAAAGCCCTCGAGATGAAAGTGATCTGACTCTATGACACAGACAGGAGAGAGAAGGATTAAGCTTTCATTTTTAAGGAGGAAAAAGTAGACAAAAGAGTATGAAATTTCCTTCAACTCATAGCAGGGAAAGTAGCTTTCATTTCAAAAAGCAGACCTGGTCCTTTAGATTTTAGCTTTGTCTCCAAAGATCACATCTTCTAGGTTTCCCTGCATCTCCCTATACTGTTGGCACATACCAGAATGCCCCATAAATGTCTGGATATACCGTTATTATATTATTGTTTGAATTTTAGAACATCTGGCTCCTTATAGACACTAAAGGGACTGCAATTTCTTTTAATTTCTTCTTTTTTAGTGAAGCTGAATACAATTATTTATGTTTCGAGAGTCTTCAGAAAATTTTGAGTGCCCAGAATAGTGATGGAAAAGGGACTGGGGGTCCCTAACCATGTTTTTTTTTTTCCTATGTTGCCTTGGGGACTGGAAGTGGCCTGGAAACCACCTCGGATACTGCTTGCCAAAGGGCGAAGGCCACGGAGGAGCTCTCGTATTTGGGGTCTGCCACGGGGACTGAAGAGAGGGCCCAGGTGGCCACGGCCCCTCTGGAGTGTCCTCTGGGGTATACTGCCATGGACAGGTAGGTTTCCGTGGCCCCCCAGCTGTACGGATGTGGAGAGAACTTTGGGGGGGGCTGCGGCTGATGGGAAGGGCGCCCCGTTGCTGCCCCTTACCTTCGACTTCGACCTCATGAAAGGAAACCCCACGCTGCATTTGAGGAAGTCCGACTCCAGGAGCTCACAGGAAATGCCCATCTCCTCCTGAAAGAGAAAGGCACCAAGAGATGGGCAGACGGCAGGGGACACAGGCGTGCCGAAGTGGCCACAGCGGGGCACACGGCGGCTGTGGCAGACGCAGCCTGGTGTAGGGTGGTTCTCGGGTCACAGCCCGAGGGCTGGGAGGGGAAGGGGTTCTCTGGCCAGCCTCCGTGCCCAGGCCTCCTCTGGCTGACCGCCCCCTCCATGGGCTCCCAGCACAGGACACGGCTCGGCAAAATCACGCTTTACTCTTTACGAGTACTCTGGCTCTGGATTCCAGTGCTCTCCCGGTGAATGTGGCTAGACCATGTGAGAGCTGGAAGCCTCCTAAGGCTTGACTTAAAAGGCATGCAAGCAGTATTTCTAGCCCTGTTCTCTCTTTAAAAAGAAAAAAATTTAAAGATTTATTTTATTTATTTATCCCCCTCCCCCACTATTGTTTGCGCCTGCTGTCTGCTCTCTGTGTCTGTTCGTTGTGCGCTCCTGTTCTTTTTAGGAGGCACTGGGAATTGAACCCAGGACCATCCCCTGTGAGAGGCAGGCGCTGAATCGCTTGAGCCCCCCCTGCTCCTGCTTGTTGAGTCTCTCATTGTGTTTCCTCGTGGTGTCTCCTACTTGGTGCCATCTCGTGTCAGCTCGCTGCGCCAGCCTGTTGCATCAGCTCGCTGTCTCGCTTGTCTTTGGGAGGCGCCGGGAACTGAACCTGGGACCCTCCGTGTGTTAGGTGGGCACTCAACTGCTTGAGCCAAATCCCCCTCCTGGCCCCTCTCTCCTATGCAAACATTCTGATCCTGCCTGTCAAGATCTCACTAGGTTAGGAAAGACAAACTCGAGGAAAAAAACACCAAGGGGAAGAGGTTTTCTTTTGATAGCCTGAAGGAACCTGGGCAGAGCTGCCCACGCGCAAGTCTTCTGAGGGTGGGGGAGGGCTGGGGAGAGGTTTCTGGGCATAGCTGGCCTAGGCTAAGTGCTGCACACAGGGTATGAGGGAACCTGGAGGGAGAAGCTGCTGGGAGCTGGTGTTTTTCCACAGGACACACCATTTACAACTGCTAACTACACCTGCCTCCTTCTCCCCTCCGCCAGAGCTTCTAGAGGGAATGCCCCAACTGGGGGCAAGATGGCAGCCCGACAGAGCCAGCTCGTGTGGACTCCAGCCCTCCGTCCTCCGATTCCCAAGACCTGCCCCTCGGCTCAGGCCAACATATCCATTCCTCCAGACAAGTGGAATGAAAAGTTTATTGTGCATCCAATCAGTAAAAAAAATGTGAGCACTCATCGCAGTATATCTATTTAGTTATAAATTACAGATACATATGGCTATACTAATATATCACGAACATTATCAAACACACACAAAATAGAAATGACAAAAAGAGGAATAATTAGTCTATGGGATTAGAGGTCAAGATAGTTCCTGGAGAGGCAGTGAGTGGCGGGGAGCTCCTGGGGTGCTGGGGCAAGATTCCGACTCTTGATCTGGGTGCTGATTTGAGACCTGGGCCCACTGGCATTAGCACCACCTCAGGAGCCCATTTAAATAGGCAGAGTCTTGGGCTCCACTTCAGGTGTCTGGAATTAGATTCAGAAGGTATAGGCCTGGGAAGAGCCTTTTCCATAAATGATTCTGCTGCGCAACGATGTTGGAGAGTCACTGATATGAACTTTCTTTCCTTCGGTCAGTTCTACAGGCTGCCTGAGGAACTTTCTTAAAACCAGCCTCTCCCCACTGCAAACAGAATAAAGTTCACACTCCTAGTCCTGGTCTTCCTTTGTCCCATCATTTTCTGCTTCTGCCCTTGCCACCCTCAGCCCCAGCCCCCAGCACACACGTTACGTTCTACCGACACCCTTTGCCTGGTATCCTTTCCAGACCCTTGCTTAAGCTGCGTGCACTCTCCGGAACGCCCTTCTGCTCCTCCCCCTCCAAGAAGGAGCCAAGGCGCGTCCACTCTGCCCCCGACACTCACGAGTGGTAAAGTTACGTACACCCGTGGAAATGGCACGGGAGTCGGAAGGGACCCGTTCCACAAGCGTCCACGGGCTAGCGTGGGTCATGCCACACAGCAGGCTCAGTGCCGAGGGCACAGGTCCCTGTCCGTGAGGAGCTCACAGCACAAGACGGGGAGACCTCCCAGGACGGCACCAGACCTCACCGGGGAGGGGGACGGCGCGCGTGAGGGGCTGCTCCTGGGACCCAGAGGACACGTGGTGGCAAGTTCCACAGGGAAGGCCCAAGAATAAGTTCTCAATGCTGCTCAAGACTTGCACGTCGCAGCAGTTGATACTGTTGATTCACAGGTGGCTTCGAGAAGGAGCTACTCCGAATCCCAGCTGATCAGCTCTCGGGGATCAGAAGCAGCAAGCCCAAGTTAGGTGACTTTAACTTTCAGTTTCCCTGGGACAGTCCTGGTTCCTGCCTGACCAGGTGGAATTACTCTCCAGAGTGTTTCAGCACACACACACACACACACAGATAAACATACATATACACATGCATATGGGCGGCATACTTGGCCCAGTGGTTAGGGTATCCATCTACCACATGGGAGGTCCGCGGTTCAAACCCCGGGCCTCCCTGACCCGTGTGGAGCTGGCCCATGCGCAGTGCTGATGCGCACAAGGAGTGCTGTGCCACGCAGGGGTGTCCCCTGCGTAGGGGAGCCCCATGTGCAAGGAGTGCGCCCCGTAAGGAGAGCCGCCCAGCGTGAAAGAAAGTGCAGCCTGCCCAGGAATGGTGCCGCACACACGGAGAGCTGACACAACAAGATGATGCAACAAAAAGAAGAAACACAGATTCCCATGCCACTGACAACAACAGAAGCGGACAAAAGAGATGCAGCAAATAGGCACAGAGAACAGTCAATGGGGGGGGAGGGGAAATAAATAAATCTTTAAAAAAATAATATACATGCAGATGTACACATACCCACACACACACACACACACACACACACACATACATGTATACATACATATATGTATCTATACATGGTATCATCACCCAACCCAGTCCTGGACCCTTTTCTTATGCTCACTGCCTCACTGGCTTTCCTTTTAATCAGGAGAGAGGTTTTCAGTTTAAGTCAAAGGCCCACCAATTCTTGAAGCAAAGATTTATCACCGCAAGGACTTCTTAAGTCCTTCTAAGGAAAGACTCAGGCCTCAAACCCGTACTCTGGAACTTGAGGTGACCTCGGTTTACTTAGCTTTGCACTAACACTCCTTTTGATTATTGAAGGACTACAGAATTGCCTTATTTTTTTTCCCGTTAATTCTGAAATGCTTGAAAGTAACATT
The DNA here is from genome assembly GCF_030445035.2 of Dasypus novemcinctus. Lineage (NCBI taxonomy): Eukaryota > Metazoa > Chordata > Mammalia > Cingulata > Dasypodidae > Dasypus > Dasypus novemcinctus. The sequence continues at coordinate 19,294,479 of NC_080703.1, forward strand.
TAAATCCATTCTTCCATCATTGTTCCAAATCTTTCTTCCACTCTACTCAGTTAATAAAAATTTCCAAATTGTGGTTGGATATCAGTAGGGATAAGCAGAAAGAGTGAACACCATGTCACGGAATGAGAGGGCTACGCTTCAGCTCACGCCTCGTGCGCTCCTGGAAGGTGTGCTGAAAGGAAGTGCACAGACCACCCCTGCTGCCGGTCAACCAGCACCACCGCGGCCCAGAGGTTTTGAGTTTCCAGAGGTTTTGAGTTTCCTTGGCTGCTCAAGCAAATCCCATCGAACGGGTTGCCTTAAGCACTGGGAATTTACTAGCTCACAGTTTTGAGTCTAGGAAAAACTCCAAATCGAGGCGATGTGTTCTTCCTGAAGACTGGCCTTCTGGGGCCGGCGGCCAGCAATCCTTGGTCCCGGGCGCCTCTGTCACATGGCAACACACATGGCGGCCTTTCCTGGCCTCTCCCTTCTCTTCCCGGTTCCGCTGACCTTCAGTTCTTGCTTCCTTTGGCTCTCTCTCTTTCTGTCTGAATTTCAATCTGCTTCTAAAGGACTCCAGGAACTGGGTTAAGACCCATCCTGGTGCCATCGGGCCACAACTGAACTGAAGTAGCCACATCCCAAGGAGGTCAAAAGGGCCATCAGAATGGGCTCTGGCAAATGCTACAAGTTCCTGTGTGGATGGCGGTGGTGCCACCCAGCTCCCAGCCGACGGGAGCCCCTACCCCGAGAGTTTACAACGCCCCACCCCGCCTCCGCCATCTGCAGCCAGTGAGTGACATGAGCACTAGAGGTCACCCTCCTTGCCGCAAGGTGGGAAGCTCTGAAGAACAGTGCGTGCTCCAGAGCTCCCGGCTGAGACTCCGTTCTCACTTCACGTGCCCCTCTGCCCTATCCTGCTCCCCCACTCCCATCTTTCCAAGAGTAATTTCTCCAACAAACCACCTCTGTCAGAATTCCCATCTGAGGCTCTGGTTCTGGGGAGCCTGACCTAAGACCCACTCTTTACAGCTGAGGCTCCCAGCATTGCAAGCCCCGGAAGCTGCTGGGCATTTGCTGCCACGTGGGGAGAGGCGAAGGGAGGGGAGCCAGGGGGACATGCATGTGCTAATAAATCTTGTCGAAGTCCATAATAAGGAAGAGAAAACTTCCCCAACCCCGGTTCATAAAACCTGCAGAGCTCTCCCCATCACAGGTAATTTGGCCTAAAACCACAAAGCAATGTCAGCCCCTCCTCTGTTCTCCAGGTTTCAAACCGTGCCCAGGGCGTAACCAGGGTCATTCTGGAGCCAGGTACTCCCTTGGTAGTCAGGTAGTCACAGCAAGACCCAGAGAAGCTTTAGAAAATGATCTCTGGGGAGATGCGGCCACACGAAGCTGACGCCGGCTCTGGGCTGCACGTGCATGGAGAGTGCCTTGGTGAGAGTTACTACCTCCTCTGCCGGGCACACGGCACCCAGCACGAGATCCCTGGGAAGAACCCCAGGAGCCACACTTCTCTTTTCCTTTGGTTCCTTCCATGTGCCAGTCCTCGCTTACCCTGACTTTGGCTTAGAGCATTTAACTTGAGCATTTTTTCAAGGCCTATGATTATTAGCCTCTCAGCTGGCTGAGAAAGTGGACAAGGGAACAAACTATCTATCCACAGTCCCTGATTGCCAGGCAGTGTAGACATCTGATTATCCACTTCAAATACAAATTCAATGCAGAGTGAAACATACACCTCACTGCAAAAGATGCAGACTTTTGTGGAATCAATGAAGGTGATGTTGGGAAACTGCGTGAATCACTGCAAAGCCACCAGAAAATCCAGATTTGGCCGAGTTAGAGCAATTAATTGTTGAAGAAGTAAAACTTATCAAGGATAACACATTAAGATGCTTCAGAAGATAAGGATTTAAGTTAAAAAAAAAGATCAAGAGATGAAATCAACAGAAATGTGTGCAGTATTATTTTAAAGATGCTAGTACAGCAAATAAGTTTCTGCCTTAGGTCTAAGACACCATTGACAATATAATTATAACTTAAGTTCTGTTTAACGTAGGTTAAAATGAACTTGTTTTCATCATTTTTAGTTTCATTTCTCTAGTAAAGTCCCAAATCAAAATGTTTGAAAACCTTTTTACTATGAAATTTGGAACCATTTCCCCAGTCTCGATTTTCCTTGGCTAACAAGGACCGCCGATCCTATAAATATCGGGGTTTCTCCCTGGAGATTGTGAGCGAGTCGGTCTGGATTTTCTACAGTTTTCACCAGCACACATTACTCTCAGGATCAGGAGCATATCAGTTGTTTTGTTTTGTTTTTAACCAAAATGATGAACAGCACATCTGGTCTGCACACATTCACCTCTGGATTCCCAGGGCCTGGCCCCCCATCCTGGCACTTGGTAGCGACTGAGTTTGCATTTATTAAATGAATGCCTTTTGGCTCGTGGGGGATTCAGATGGAGGGACGACAAGAAGAAATCTGGTCCGCCTGGCACGGGAGTGCTTGCCTTGGCAAAACCCGTGTCTTTTCCAGACGTCCCCCGGCCCTGGGAGCTCATCTGGCGCAGCCCGCCCCAGCCCTGCCTGGAACATGTGCTGGTTGCAGGAAGAGGCAGGTAATGACCTTCCCGTGCCTCTGGGACCTTGAGGCTCCTTCCTCCCCGCCGCACGAGGCATGCAATTTGATTCTGAAGCAGTGTTCTACCTGACCAGCAACGGAGAGTTCTTGGGGAGCAGAAAATCTGCGAGGTCCAGCTCAGCACCGGGCTGAGCCGGATGTTTGACTGCCCTTCTTCTGGCTCCCACATGCACTTGCCAAACTGAAGATGACCCTCGGCTCAGGGAGAACTGCCTTAGGCTGAGCAGCAGCACGGTATGGGGGAAATACAGTCAAATGTGAGAACCGCAGCTTCAAGGCCTGAGACTTTGTGGGCATTTAGCATAAGCCTAATGGATTAATTGGGACTCGGCTCTGCTTGATACTGAGTGATCTCCTATGTTAGTAATAGAGAGAAAATGCTGTTTGTTGGCTGCTCATCTAAGGCCCCCTTCCATCTTTCCCAAGTTAATTCAATATATAATTCAGGTAGATTTGGGGAGCATCTTATCCCAAATTCTCTAACTTCCTGAGGAGTTAAAGGTGAGCAGGAGCTTCCGATTACCTGGCGCAATGAGTTAACAAGAAGAGACTTTATTTCCAGAAAATACTTTCTTGGCCCCACAATGATGAGTCTGCTTGAGCGTCTCCAGAATAAAAAAACAATACATCCTATTCCCAGAGGGAAATCCTCTGGGACAGGCCCATGAAATTCCTACCCAAGACGAAAACTCTGTGGCTTTGTAGCATTTAAAGCACCCAGGCTTGGGCACTGGTGTCCCTACTCTGATTATTGGCTCAGATATGTGACAGCTGTGCGTCCCCAGGTAAATCAAGTGTCTTCTCTACCAGCCTCCCTTTTCTCATCTGTAAAATGAAGAAATAACACCTCCCTGACAGGACTGTGGCTCGACTGCCAGGGCTGCTAGGGGTGACGTACGGGGCACGTGGATGGCCCCTACCCACGGATGACTATTTAAAATCCATTACCTAAGAACTCTGTGGGGTAGCTTCTCTTCTTGTTCCATCATACAAGGAGGAAACTGGAATATAAAGAGCTTAACTCACAGCCAGCAAATGGTGGAGGCAGGATTCCAGCTGGCTTGACCCCTCCCCAATGCCTGTGTTCATAACTGCTCTCCTGCACGGTCTCCCGAAACGTTAACTACCTTCTCCCAGCCCAATCCGCCCGTGCATCTCCCCATAGAAGGCAACAGGATGCTCTGAATCCACACGGGCATGGGGCAAGGACCTGATTGTTTGCACACCTCGGATATTGGAGACTTCAGTTCCCAAGACAACTATTGCAGGTGCCAGCTGCTGAGAATCTTTTGCCTCCTGCTGCTTGCTGGGAAGCCAGCTTCTGAACAACACGCTACGAGGAGGAAGTCCACCTGTGAGGGAAAACTTCCATCCCCTGCTCATCAGAGGACACTGGACGCGGAAAACTGATGTGCTAATGTGCAACGAGCGGTGGCTGCACTATGCAGTGTGGTACTCGATTAGCAGGGCCGGAGGTCCAGGAGGCAAGGCAAGGCACAGCCAGAAGGCTGCTTTGTGAGCCAAGGCAGCAGCCACCTGTCTACTCGCACCCTCATTCAGGTAATAGTCACTGACTGCCTCCCCCATGTCAGGCCCTGCTCCTGTGCTCGGGCTGCACCCGGGAGCAAGGCCCCTGCCTTTACAGCATGTGTCGTCCATGAGGGATGTGGCAAAAATGCAAAAAGAATTAAAAAGGAAATTCAAAATAACTACAGAAGCGGCAAAATAAAAAGCAGATAAATTGGACTTTGTCAAAATAAAAAATTTTGTTGCTTCAAAAAATAGCCTCAAGCAAATGAAAAGACAGCCCACAGAATGGGAGAAAATTTTGGCAAATCATATGTCTATAAGGCACTTGTATCTAGAATATGTAAAGAACGCTTACAACTTAATAATAAAAAGACAAATAACCCAATTTTAAAACTGGGCAAGGGATCTGAACAGACAGTTCTCCAAAAGGTCAATAAGCACACACAGAGATGCTCAGCATCCTTGCTTACCAGGGAAATTGGAAAGAAAATCACAATGAGATACCACTTCACAGTCACTGGGACGACTATAATAAAAAGACAGATAATAACAAGTGTTGGCGAGGCTGTGGAGCGATGGAAACCCTTGTACATTGCTGGAGGGTTAACTGCTTAGGTAAACAATGTTCCTCAAACATTTAAACTCAGAGTTACCACATGATCCAGCAATTTCACTCCTAGGTATATACGCAAACAAAATGAAAACATATGTCCACATAAAAACTGTACACAAATGTTCACAGCAGCATCATTCACAACAGCCAAAGAATGGAAACCACCCAAATGTTCCATCAACTGATAAGTGGATTAACAAAATGTGGTATAGCCATATAATGGATGGGAAGTTGGAGGTACAACAATGAGTACAGGTTTACTTTTTGGGGTAATGAAAATGTACTAAAACAGGGAAGTAGATGTGGCTCAAGCAGTTGGGTGCCCACCTACCACATGGGAGGTCCCGGATTCTGTTCCTGGTGCCTCCTAAAGAGGATAAGCAAGACAGTGAGCTGATGTGGTGAGTTGACACAACGAGATGACACAACAAGGAGACACAATAAGCAGGGAGTGGAGGTGGCTCAAGCAATTGGGTGCCTCCCTCCCACATGGGAGGTCCTGGGTTCAGTTCCCAGTGCCTCCTAAAAAGAAAATGAGCAGACACAGAGAGCACGCAACGAACAGACAGACAGAGCAGACAGTGAGCACAAACAATAAGGAGGAGGAGAGATAAATAAAAAGAAATCTTTAAGAACATGTTCTGAAACAGATCGTGGTGATGGATGTACAACTCTGCGATGACGCTAACCAACTATTGAATTAAAGCACACTTTACATGAGTCGATTGTACGGTATGCGAATTCTATCTCAACAAACCTACTTAAAAACAATCACAGATTTTAAGAAGCACCATGAAGGAAGCAAACAGCGCTGCACCTGGTGTAGGTGAATGAGGACGGCCTCTTCAGGGAGGTAACATTTAGTCGTAGCCCACACGATGAGAAGGACGAAGAACCTGGGGCGAGGGTGAAGTGATCCAGGCAGAAGAGAGAGCGAATGAGAAACCCCTAAGTGGGCAAGGGCAGGTGAATCCAAGGAAGCGACCAAGGGAGGTGGAAGGTGAAGGGCAGAAGAAGGCGCGCTGGGCGGGCTGAGCCCGGCAGGTCATAAGAAGGAGCTTGGGCTTCATTCTAAGCACAGAGCAGGTGAGTTGTATAAGCTGCTTCGTATTTTTGAGAGTACAAAGATATCTTCAAAATATCTGCAGTACAAAGTGGATCAGAGGGAGCCAGGGTGGAGAATACCAACCACGGAGAAAGACGAGGCCCGTGTCCACCCTGTCCCCAAAGAATCCATGGGAATCGAGCATGACAGATGGGGCGCATCACCCAGAAGACTGTGTAGCTGGGAAACCGATGGTCCCAAAGTGGCCTCTAAGGAACCCCGAGCTGACGGTGCCTAGCACAGATGCTAAGTATGCTGAAGGCCTGGCGGGCTGGGCCGAGCACACGGCCCTTCTGCTGGGTGGCGGCGGTGACCCAGCAGTCTGAGAGCCTCAGGAGTCGCCCGCATGCAAGGGGGCTTTGGAGGAGCGTGCCAAGGATGTCACTCAAAGCAAGCTGTTGACACTCCAGCAAAACCCTCATTTGGAAGTCGAGGCCAGGCTGTCCCAGGTTTGTTCCCGCCAGGCTTTAAAAGGCGAAGCAAGGAGGATCTATCTTTGGAACACGCGTGGCGCGGAGGGCGGGTAAACCACACACCTGTTAGGGCAATAGGCATCTGGCTGTGGCTTAAGGGACACCAATCTCCCCCTCCCAAGCTGAGTGTCAGACTTTGGAGAGTGCTCTCCACCCCTCAGAGGGGAGGAGCTGGAGTGAGGAGCAATCATCTGAGCAGAGGGGGACACATGCCGTCTCCTCCCAAACAGTCCTCCCGGCCCTTAGAAGAAAAGTGCTTTGAAAGTTTTAAAATGAGTCAAGATAGGATTTTTGGAAACCAGTAATGGATTAGAAATGGCTTGCATAAGCTGTCTTGTTCCTGCAATGCATCCCTCCCTGGTGCATTAAATCGACTGTTCAGAGCTAATCTTTCCATTTTCCCCAAAAGAAGACAAATAGAAACAGTTCCCCAAATGCTCTTTCTGGATCACAGGAACACAAACTTGAGAATCTAAACAGACATATAAACACATCTAAATGAACCAGCCCTCACTGAAAAGCACAACGTGAAAAGACCAGCAAGACATTGCTTCTAAGGCTTGAGAAGTAAAGCATTTGATTTTCATCCAAGAAGTTTCTACTCCTATTAAATGAAGGCAAATGAACTACTCTTAGGATTTTTAAAACACAGTTTATATTCTTAGATTTAAAAAAATATTTATCCGAGTCTGCGATGTCTTGGTCAATAAACAGTAGAACTCAAAGGTTGAAATGAATCACGAGTCAAATTCTTTTGCTTTTCTATCACTCTTTCCTTTTGCCCAATACTCAACAAGGTAGGGACCTCTCTTGAAGGAGAGGAAAGAATTTAACATCATGGCGTAAAAACAACTCAGGAGCGCTATTTGAGTAGCAGGTTATACAGGAGCCAAGGGTTGGAAGGGGCTCTGATACTTAGGGAAATCTTGGCCAGGAGTCTTGATATTAGAAATTTATGCATGGCAAAGAGTTCCGTCCCATCAACCAACCTGCGTATCCTCCTTCCCACTCAAAGCTGGTTGGCCAAGAGCCTTGCCACTCAACGTGAGGCCCTTGGACTGGCAGTGTTGGCATCATCGGGGAGCTTGCTAGAAATGCGGAACCTCGGGTTCCCCTGCTGAATCAGAAACGCATGTTTTAACAAGATTTTCAGGTCATCTGTGTTCTGTGTGATACTGAAGTTGGAGAAGCACTGTTCTAAATCACTGAGTCCACCCACCTAGGAAGCATGATGTCCACCCCTCGCAGACCAACTTCCTTGCGCTCTCTACTGTCAAGAAAAGTAGTATGCAAGTTGCCAATGTTATTAAGTCTGAGACTTAATTTTCTGGAGCTGAGGACTGGCCCATTCACAGGCCCTTTGTCTGGGTTCCTCCAAAAACACATTCTGGGATGGGTATTGGGGTACGAGCAGTTTGTTTGGGAGGTGAATCTCAGAACACTGTGAGTGGGAAATTTCACCGACAATGGGTGAGAAAGCAGGGGCATCTACCCATCAATCCCCACACCTCCTCGGCTGAGAGCTGGTCCAGGGACACTGACGGTCCAACACGTCCAGCCCTCTTGTGCTTGAGTGCAGTGAATTCCTGTAGCCAGAGGAAGCCCCAGGTAGAGAGATGCAGGGGCTGTCTGCAGGTGGCCGCGAGGGTAGGCCGGGGGACGATGGGAGGGTGTGCCCAGCATCTTTCCTCTCTCCCCTGCCCATAGGTAATGCGGACAGAGAAGAGAGACCAGAGGCAGCTACTGCTTCATCCCTTGGTCAAGGTGAAGAACAGGGGCCCCAGTCCAGCAGCCCTGGAGCATGTCTTCACTGAGTACGCGGTGGGCCCCGAAACCTGGAGCCTCCTTGCCACCACAGATGATCTCCAATCTCCTCACACCTAGACCAGTATCGAATGGCCTCCCTGCTCCAGGCTATCTTACTCCAGCCTGTTCTTACTCCAGATGCATCTTCCCACATTATTTGCCCACCAGCCCTCAAAAGTTATTAACAATCAACATTCTTCACTGATGGGGAGCGTGACTCGGTGCGCCTAGAATCAACTGGAAGCTGGAGATGGCATGTACAGTTGTGTAGGCTGTTCACGGCACAAGAGACCTGGCTGAGAAGACTGGGGCTGAAATCCAGCCCATATTGCTCTACCTGGCACAAGGCTGTACACCACTGGAGAGAGCACTTTTCTCCAATTTGCATGATGAAGCTGGGAAAACAATGGTGACCCAGTGAGGAGCTTTGTCAGAAAGACTCAGAATGGAGGTCCCACTGTGAACTCACAGAATCGAAGCACACAGCCTGTACATGCATTTGCTGAAATAGCTCCCTGAATGGTTCCAGTGTGCACCCCAGTTAAGGACCTTGAGGTTTTAACCTGTATTTAAAATCCTCCATCAGGCCTCTGAAAGATGCAGATTGCCAGCTCCACTGTCCAGAGTCAGATTCTTTCAGAGGGGAAGTGGTGCCAGGGAGTCTGGAGTTTGAATCGCCCGAGGCCAGTGTTCTACACCAGACTTTGGAACACTGGCTCCAAGAGCTAGCACAGTGGCCGCCACTTGGGCGGTCAAGGAACGTGAGCTCCAGAGTGCACAAGGAAAAGTGCCTTCCCGGGGGCTCTGAATGTGGTCAGAGGCTTGGGTGCCCCCGGCTGATGCCCCTCCCTGCTTGTGCATTGCCAGATCAGAGGCTCGCAGGACATCTGTCCTGCCCACTGCACTCTGGGGACAGTGACACAGAGAGAAGAACTCTAGAGACCACGGCTGGCGCCAACAGTGGTGCCCACCTCCTGCTACCCCAGAGGAAGGCCATTTGTTCATTTTAATTTTGCCTCAAATGGCAGCTTCTGTACAATAATTCTTTTAATTAAAAAATTTTTTTTCAAAGTGTATTTTAATATTTGTTAATTTTTTTTTTCTTTTTGAGGTATCAGGGCTGGGGATTGAACCCTGGGACCTCATATGTGGGAAGCCGGTGCTCAAAGCCACTGAGCTACACCTGCTCCCATAACAATGGATGTGACGTGTGTGTGTGTTTTGTTACTTCTTCCATGCTTTTGTTCATGCTCTTGTCTAATAATTCTGTGTTGCATGAGCCTCAACGTTCCTCATTGAACCATATGTTGTCTTTCAAGGAGGAGTTCCCAGCTTGGGAGGAGCTGGGAGGATCAACGGGTTTGAAGGTAAACCATTTACCACCCCCTTGCGGCTTCTTGCATGCTGTCTGCTCTCTGTGCTCATTTGCTGTGTGTTCTTCTGTGTCTGTATTTATTTATTTTCCCCTCCCCCCTTGCCGCTTGCTTGCTGTCTGCCCTGTGTGTCCATTCACTGCGGGCTCTTCTGTGTTCTCGCGTTTCTTCTTTCTTTTTATTGCGTCACCTTGCCTAGCTGGCTCTCCACAGTGTCTGCGGGCGAGCCCGCCTTCACAAGGAGGTCTCGGGACATGAACCCAGGGCCTTCCGTATGGTAGACGGGAGCTCATCTGATTGAGCCACAGCCGCTCCCCGAAGGTAAACCCTTATAATCCCGTGTGATGAGTGCTTGGCTGAGGTGTGCACAAAGGGCTGCAATCGTTCTTCTTTTACAAGAAGCCCCCCATTCCCACCCCCATTAAGTCCTAGTTTCCCATTCATTATTATTTCTTATCTTTCCTTTGAATGACAAATTCTAAAAGTTCTTTCCATTATAGAGTCCAAGACTGGGCAGAATGGTCTACCAGAGAGCCATCCCAGTGCTGACGTGAGTGGGACAATTAGCTCACCATTTGAACATACAAGTCATAAGCTATTACAAATGACAATACCCCCAATCTGCCAGAACTTGCTGAGAGGCACTTATTCAGAACTTTATCTAGGAGATAAAAAGCCTGAGATCTGGCCCCCTCTCTCAAGAGGGACCCGGTCATGACTTTTTCACTGAGCTCATCCAATGTGCCAGGCATGAAGATTTACTGGCAAGCTTTTTGTTAAGCAAGACACAAAGCAAGTGCCTTGGCAGGGATCAAGCTTCAGGAAATGTCCATGAGGACAGAGAAGGGAGCGCAGTGTGTCTCTGTGGACATACAGTTGGTGAATGCTTGAAAGAAATGCCCGATGCCCAGAATCTCAATGCTCAATTCCCAACTGGAACAACTGCAGGGCAATTTTAAAGGAATTGGATTTAGAGCATCAAGTCCATTAAGAAGGACCCACTGACATAATTAAATGTTAAAGGTATGTGCCCCTTTAGTATGATCAAGAACATAGGGAAGCAGATTTGGCTCAATGGGTAGGGCATCTGCCTACCACATGGGAGGTCCAGGGTTCAAATCAAGGGCCTCCTGACCTGTGTGATAAGCTGGCCCACGTGCAGTGCTGATATGCACAAGGAGTGCCCTGCCACGCGGGGGAGTCCCCCACATAGGGGAGCCCCACACGCAAGGAGTGTGCCCTGTAAGGAGAGCTGCCCAGTGCAAAAAAAAGTGCAGCCTGCCTAGGAGTGGTGCCGCACACATGGAGAGCTGACACAGCAAGATGACACAACAATAAAAGACACAGATTCCCCATGCCACTGACAAGAATACAAGCAGACACAGAAGAACACACAGCGAATGGACATAGAAAGCAGACAATTGGGGGGGGGGCGTGTCGGGGAGGGAAGGGGGAAGGGGAGAGAAATTTTAAAAAATAAAGATTATAGGAAGACGGACTTGGTCTTCAAGGATTATATTTGGTTAATTGAGTGTTTAAAATGCCTTGCACACACACATAGTAAGGGTTATTTCTGCTTGTTTCAATGGTTGGGTTTCAAATTCAACCTTGCTGGAGTCATTTGTGTAAAATTAATAATCTGTCCTGGTTCTTTCAGTTGAGTCTATGAAAAAGGATGAACCGTCAGATTATCCAAGACCAACTCTGTTTATCCTGAACGTGTTGGACTCTTTCAGGCCTCTGATTGGGTTAGAAGCAGGCTTGTTTGTGGGGAGAGAGACATGTGGACTGGATTATTTATTACTTTCCATGCTCTGACCCTGCACAAGTAATTTATTGATCAACATTTTCTGTTTCCACAGCTTTCCCTGTGTTTCTCCCCCACAGGACAGTTTCGCTCAGTCTTCATGCTACTGTTGAAAATGCCTTCACTTGTCTTGTTTTCCACGCCTGGTTTTAGTTCTGTCTCAGGGGTCTAGCCTGACTGCACAGTCTCTTTCGCGGCGAGGAAGGATGGGGCATTCGAGCGCCGTCAGGGCTCTGTAAATACCCACTCACCATTGCCAGGCACACCGACTCCCCGTTGGCAGATGGCCCTCCTGTTGCTGGAATCCTGGCCTGTGACCATGGAGAGACGCACCTGCCTGGGACTGACAACCTCTTGGGGGAGTCCCTAACTGAGTCCCTTCCCTTGACTGGGACACTCTGAGACGTGACTTCTACTCTGGACTGAGGCGGTTACCCACCCCTTCTCTGCTCCCTTGGGGCTTTGCTTGATGGCCTCCATCCCTTCCCAGTTCCGCTGCCCCTCCTGATTCTTCCCGGGAACACTTCCTGGTAAACCACTTTAACGTGAAGTCTTGTCTCAGGATTCCATTCTGGGGAACTCAGCCTCAGATGGGAGAGACGGGATATCACCGCGGCATGCAGCTTTCCCCCTCTCTGTGCCCCAGCTGTGGGGCGCCAACCTGGCGTCAGCAGCGGCATTTAAGGTGCTGAGCAAATGGCTTCCTGGGTCTTATAAACCTCACATCCTCCCTAATGCACCATGAGGGGCAGATGTGCTCCACTGGTGACGGCCGGTTCCAAGCAAATCAGCATCCTTTCAAACAGAGAACTCTGCCTGCCCCACATGAAGGATGCCAGCCCAGAAGGCCGTGCAGACTTAAAAGACTCACATATTGATTTTCATCCACTTAAGTGCCTCTTCAACACGGCCTCGTTTAATTAGCGTTGCTCAGTGTTTTCTCTGTCCGCTTTGGGAAGGAGTCCTCCCAAATTGGCCACACCAGGCTCCAGGGAGTGAGATCAAGGCCCAGAAGAGCATGTGAAAGCCACTCTCCTCTTCACAGAGCTTCAGCGGGGAAGGAGCTGGGACTCCGGAAACTTCTCGGCTTGTGATTGCACAATGATGGCTTTTCAAAGGGACAGATTTGAATCTCGGTTCTGCCCCTCGCCAGCTGGTGCATTATGTAACCTCCTCCACATAAAACCACAGGTAGTAGGTGGGAGGATGGCAGAGCAGGAAGCGCGAGGAGCACTTTCCACCCAAACAGCTATGAACTGGCCCAATTGTCTGAATCAACAACTCTGCAACTGTAGAGTCTAATGGAACAGCGTCCAGGCGAGCAGGAGGAAGAGGCTGGTACACTGTGATAAATCCTGGTGAGTTTCAGCTCCCTGCAGCCACTGCCAACCCCTTTCCCAGCCTCACGGCGGGCAGCAGCAGGGACTGGAGCTTGGGTTCCTGGCACCGCTTGCCGGCGCAGGGGTGGGACATAACGACCTAATGCTCCAAACTCCAGGGGGGTGGCCTGAAGGGGGCCTGGGCAGCCAGTGCTCCAACCACCTGGTGTGGCAAAGGCGGCAGAGGAATAACCTTCCTCAGTGGCTGCGTTAACTGGGCAAGTGCTGAATCAAGAAAATGCAGCCTCAGATGCCACAGAAGAAGCTCCTGGTGTACTTGCTGACCCCTCCCCATGCTCGCTACAGTGCGGGGGTGCAGCCAGCCTGCACTCCCACTGTGGGACCCTTAGCCTGTTCCAGAGGGAAGAGAATGGCTCCTGCGTGCACAGCAGGGTGCACGTATGTCAGTGCCAATCTATCAAGTAGGAGTTTGAGAGACTGAGCCTCTCAAACTTGCTTTCCCAGAGTTTGTCCTGAGGGCAGAGAAGTGGCTTGCAGAGAGCTGGGACAGTATGAGAAACAATTAAGTTGAAATGGCCTGGGGTAAAGGATTATCTCCATTAAGTCACTCAGGAGAGCACCTGGCAAGGGGAGCAGGGAGGTTGTTCTCCTATACAAAAGGAGTAGAGCGGTGTTACTCCAGTAAACTTAAAAGGGAATTCCTAAGGTCTCCAGCAAGCAGAGCCCAGAGCCACCCTGCCCTTCCCATTTGCCTGAGGCTGATCTTGATAGGAAGGCTCAGCTCTGAAGGAGGCTACCAGCGAAAGCTAAGCCAATTTGCAAGGACAATGAAAAGTAATTTTTGCCCCGGCTTATTTGTTTTAGCTATCTCCTGGCATTCAGGAACATCTCTGCAGTATTCCTAGCTAGACATAAAATTAAGGAATAGACCGCTCAGGAACTAAATCCCAGAGTTAACACTTAAAAATATCAAAATGTACAGTGTGCAAGAAAATATTACAAGACAAACAAGGTAACGAAAAAGATGGCCCACCCAAAGGAATAAGAAAAATTCAGAAACCATCAAGAGGACTAGACTTTGGACTAATCGGATATAGACTTTTAAAAAAATGACCCTCCGTATGCTCAAAGAGATAAAGGAAAACACACAGATGAACGAAAGGATATGAGGAAAACAATGAATGAATAATATGGGACTCTCTTTAGAGAAATACTGGAGTTGAAGAACATAATAACTGAAATGAAACATTCCCTAGATAATTTCAACAGTAGCTTGGAAGTGGCTGAAGATAGAATCAATGATCTCAAAGACAATGGAAACGATTCAGGCTGAGAAACTGAAAGAAGAGTAAAAAAGAATGAAGAGAACCCAAGAGAGCTGTGGGGCACCATCAAGCGTACTCGTATGTGCATTTTAGGAGTCCCAGTAGGGAAGGAAAGACAGAAGGAATATTTAAAGAAATAATGGCAGAAAACTCCCCAAATTTAACAAAAGACATGAATATACACATTCAAGAAACCCAATGAACCCCAAGCAGGATCAACTCAAAGAGAACCACTCCTAGACACATAGTAATCAAACTGTACAATACCAAGGACAAGGAGAGAGTTCTGAAAACTGCAAGAGAAAAATTAAAAGTTATGTACAAAGGAATGATGATAAGATTATCAGTATGTAATGACCATCTTTGTCCCTCATAGTTGTTTTTGACTTAAATACTTTTTTATCCAATATTAGTATAGTTAGCCCAGCTCTCTTTTGCCTACTACTTTTTTTTCACTGTCAACCTATTTGTATCTTTGACTTTAGGATGCATCTCTTGCAGACAGCATATAAGTGGGACATGACTTAAGTCATGTTTTGAAAGGATCACTATTGCTTTGTGGAGACTGGACTGTGTAACTGTATAACTAGTCTCTTGCCTTTATCAACTTTTCGCCTCTTTATCTCTTTGTTTCTTTAGAGGGAATTTTAAGTCCTCCAACCATGTCTGAATTTGTATGTTTCTTTCTGTCATGCCATTTTTGCTTTATGTATTTGGAAACTCCTTTGTTCCAGATTCTATTACCCAAGGCATTACTTATCTGAATGAATTCTGTGGCCTCTACAAGTTTAATAAATATACTTTTTATAATTAAAAAAAATAATAGGTTGGTATGTGGGAAATCTGTATTTTATGTGTGGTTTTTCTGTAAACCTACAGTTTTTCTAGTAAAAATACAGGTAGTAATTCCTATCCCACAGTCTTGCTGTAGGGCTTTAATGAATTACTACAGGGGCTGCCACCAGTGCTGTCACTGCTACTCTTAGGCTCTATGGAGGGGCTTCTCAAATGTTTTCTTTGCTCTGCCTCTTACACAATGCACTGGCAGATCCTTAGGCTGCCAGCGGATAAGATGCTCTGCCTTACTGGGCTGCCTGGAAACAGTGTATTGGGCTCTGACCATGTGGCAGGCTGTGCTGTAAGCATTTTGCTTGGATGGTCAGTTTATGCTTCCCAGCAGCTCTACACGGTAAGTTTACAATGACCCCAGAAGCAGTTAGGGAGGCCCAGGGCAGGTGAAGGAACATGTCCAAGGCACAGAGCAAGGACATGGTAGCACTCGCACTCGGAGACCGAAAGTCTAACTCTGGAGCCCTGGCTGCCTCCCAGATGCCAGCGTGAATTTGCAATTCTTTACCAGTTCCCAGGTGCTGGGCCCACACGCCTTGAGCACTGCCCTGGATTCTTCAGGAACACGGGGGGCTCTTTTCCCTCTGGAGGGAAGCGGCTCCCCGGGCAGGACCCACAGCAGAGCTCAGCCTCCGGGGAGAGGATTGGGGATCGGTCTGCGGAGCCAGCAGACACCTGTGTGGCCCCCTCTGGCCCGGAGCAAGGGGTGCTGGTAAGTCTGCAGGGCTCCCTGCCGCCACCTGTGGGCTCTTGTGCTCAAGAGCACGTGTGCCTGCCTGGCAGATGAAACCCGTCTCCTGGTAGATGAGGAGCGCAGGTACCTTCCTTCCCCTATCGACCCGAGCCCCTGGAAACGTTCACTGGAGACGGCCAGACGTGGGCACGTTTGCACTTCCAGCTCACACGCCTGGGGAATACCTGTCCCTGGAAGGGAGAGGGCAAGGCTCATCCACTGCAGCAGGTCACGGACATGAGAGACGGGTGCTCCTGCCTGTGTCGGCCGGGGTGGAAGCCCTCTGGCTACGGGGGACGGAGACCCACTAGGGAAGCGGACCTTCCTCTGTCAGTAAAACGTCTTCCCATCAGAGCCTGCGAGCTGTGCTTTTACTCGTGTCCCCGACACCTGTACCGGAGTGGGCTGACATCTCTCTAGGTGTCTCTCCTTTTGACTGAGTCTTCACTGGCCACCGGCTGCCTCTGGGACACCCAGAGGTCACCTTCTCCAGTTTGCTGCCAACTCCCCTTCTGAAAAATGGGTCTAGAAAACCAAATTTGTAAAGGTGGAGGAGGGAATGAACTAACGATATTTACCAAGTACATTCTTCATGCTTGGTGCTTTCAGGACCATCTTATTTAATCTTTTTTTTAATTTTTAAAAAGACTTACTTATTTCTGCCCCACCCCTCCTGTTGTCTGCGTTTGCTGTGCTCATCTTTTTTTTGGAGGCACCAGAACTGAAGCCGGGACCTCTCATATGGGAGGGAGGCTCCTAATCGCTTGAGCCACCTCCGTTCCCTGCTTTGTTGTGTCTCTCATTGTGTTTTCCTCCTTGGGTCTCTTTGTTGCATCATCTTGTTGTGTCAACTTGCTGCCATGCATATCTTCTTTAGGAGGCACCAGGAACTGAACCCAGGACCTCCCATGCAGTAGGCGGGAGCTCAATCGCTTGAGCCACATCCGCTTCCCATCTTATTTAATCTTTACATCACAAAGGGCACCTCATAATCCTCAATTTACAGATGAGGAAAAACGAGTCCCTGAGAAGCTGGGCAACTTGCCAAAGTGCGCCCAGCTTCTCAGTGGCCGAAGCAGGATTCAAACCCAGGTCCGCCTGGCTCCACGGGCCCCGCGTTTCCTCCACCCCGGCTGCCTCCCCGTGGCCGCCCCGCCGGCGCACATCCCACCTCTGAGCAAACAGGCGGCCACTTGCCCTGGCACTAAGCAGGCTGCAGGGAGAGGCCTGAGGCCGCGTTTCTGCCAGGGAAGGAAAGACCCACAGCATTTTAAGCCACGAGCCACACTCTGGTCTGCGTGGGGTTTCCCGACCAGAAATAAAAGCTGAACAAGATCAGGCGGCGTCTCGTCACCTGGAGGACGCACAGCGCGCTCAGCGCAGGTGGAGAGGGCAGGCTGACCGCACAGCGGGGGGCCCGGGCCTGGAGCTGGCCGCGGACCCGTGCTGGCCCCACGCGCCCACCGCTGCGTCCCGACCAGCAGCCGCTCGTGCAGAGAGCTCCGCAGGCTTTTTCTACAGAGCAAAGCGTTTTCCTTGGCGTGAGGCTCAGATTTCCCGCCCTGCTGGATGATCTCACGAGTAAATGCTGACAGCACCCCCGCCTCCCCAGCCCCAGCCAGCTCAGAAGGACTTTGTTTCTTGTCTTCTCAACTGGGGCCCCCTCCACCCCCCCACTGCCCTCTGCATCTGCAGCCTGAGGCTGGCCCTGAAGCTGGAAGCTTCCAAACGCAGGGCTGAGGGGGAGGGAGACCCCTCTCTCCCCGTGAGGACCAACTCCGCATCTCCTCAGCAGCAGGGACTTTAACTGCTGAAGAGTGACCCATGGGGAAAGAATTCCGTGTTTAAGTCTTACAAGTAGGCGGCACCACGAGGTGAAAGGCAAGGAGGCTCAGTCTTTTCAAGGATTTCTGAGGAGGAACTCTCCCAACCAGAAATGTTGCCTCTCGTCAATGGGCACCAAATCCCACGCCACTATCTCCAGCCAGTGGCATTTTAACCTGGTCTTTGGTCATGTCTCAGAGTTTCAAGTGCGTACTTAAAAAGCCTGGAGAGCACTTAGGAGTGAGGGCGAGGATGGAAAAACTTCTTCCTTCATCAACACGATCAGGGCAGGAAGGCCAGAAGGATCGAATTCCTCACGTGCTATTTGCTGTGTGACTTTGGCCAAGTTACTTGCCTGCTCTGAGCCCCAGTTTCATCACTGGTAAATGGTGTAACAGTGCTATAGCAGACATCTCTTTTTTTTGCCAGTCACATCCATCCACTTTTCTGACAGCCTCTACCCCAAATTCCTTCTGGGAAGCCATCCCTTCCCCACTCTCATGTGCTCTGGGTGGTACTCCCTCTCACTCGCCCCCCTCCCAAGGAGTGGGGCGTGTGAACCTAGGCTTGAGCCAATTAGATTAATGAGGCTTAATAAGACACAAGGAACTTTCGCTGAAACTTCTAAGAAATCAGATTATTCATTCATGATGTCGTGGCAGACACTTTGGCACTCTGAGGGGACAGCCTGTCTGAGAATGGAGCAAAAACAAGAAAGAGAAGCTGACCCAGAGAGAGACAGACAGACTCTGACGACTTCCTGAGGCCCCCCAAACAAGCTGCGACCCAAGCCAACCCCAGGCTTTTTACTGTTTGAGAAACAATAAATTCTCTTTCCACCCAAGCGAGTTGGAGTTGTTTTCTATCGTGGGCCACCAAGAGTGAGGACAGGCACAGATTCCTCTCTCACCACGTTCCGAGAAGCAAGTTAAATAAAGGCTCTTGAGAGGGCCCGGCTGTGCATGAGCCGGAGCACGGCCGGGGGAGGCTCCTGTGCTGCTGTGCGGGGCGCCTGGTTCCCCGGAGGTGGGAGCAGGGGGTCAGCCGCTGCGGTTCCCAGCATCAGAGACTCTCAGGGGGATGCACGTGAAAGTCCAAGCCCAGGTGGCTTGGGCTCACCCATGTCTGGTGGGGTGACGATGACGACGTCCCCTACCCCGAGGAAGCGCGATGCCGCCTTCTGACAGGATGGGCTCGTAAGCGAGGGTGGGTGTTGCTGGCCCAGCTGAGGCAAGTCCCGGTCGTGCCCACCCTTCCACCAACCCATCAGAAAAGACCTGCCCCGACACTGCCACTCAGCGCCCCGGCTCTCCCCTACCTCGCGTTCTTACCGTGTTACTTCAAAAGCACAGATCTGGTTATTTGGTGTCTGTAGCAGTTTCGTATGGTTTATGAGTTCCAAAAATAGACATTGGATTATGTTTGTAAACTGGTCTGTACCTGGGCGTGATTAAATGCTTAGGGCTTTGATTGGGCCACGTCAGTAGGATGTTGACCCCCTTGGTGGGTGGGGACTCACAGATAAAATCACACGGCAGAGCAGAGGAGTTAGCTGGAGTTTTGATGCTGGAGCTTTTGAGCTGGAGGCCCGGGAAGTAAGCATACAGAGGAGCTTGGTTGTGAGGAAAGAAAAAAGGCCCTGGGAAGAGAAACAAGCCATTCACAAGCTGGCCTTGTGGAGCTAAAGAGGAGCTGAGCCCAGAGAGAAGAGAAGCAAGCCCTGGGAAGAGAGGAACCCAGGAACCCTGAACCCTGGCAGACGTCGGCAGCCATCTTGCTCCAACGTGTGGCAAGAGACTTTGGTGAGGGAAGTAACTTATGCTTTATGACCTGGTAACTGTAAGCTCCTACCCCAAATAAATAACCTTTATCAAACTCAACAGACTTTTGTTATTTTGCATCTGCACCCCTTTGGCTGACTAATACAGTGTCCACTGAGTCCCCTGTCTTCATTGCCTGGCAGAGGTTTTGAAAGAAAAAGTGCAGCTCAAAGAGCGTTTCCATGGCTGAGGGTCTGCCTTGGGAAGCTTAAGAGAAGGCTCTGTCTTGTGTACCAAGCTCTCCAGGCTGATGAGTGAACAGAATACCTGCTCATCACTTTGCTGGAAGAAAAACCTCTCTTCTCAAGCCAGTGCACATGCCAGACCAGCCCCATGTCATGAGGTTGATGGTAAGCATTGTGTCAGGGCAAGAAGAATTAGATAAGAACGACTCCTGGGCATGATCCTAGTGCTTCACAGAAATGTCCAATTTAATGCTCCCAACAAACCTATGAGGTCAATATCATTATTAGCTCAATTTTACAGGGAAGAAAGCTGAGGCCAGGAAGAGGTGCCATTGAACTTGCCCAAGGTCCAACAGGTAGGAACTGGTGGCAGGGACTAGGGACAGACTGAAAGCCAGGATGCTGCATTCTTAACTACTATACTGTGTTGCCTCATAGATAAATTGCATCTTAAAAAGCATCATGCTAAAGTGATCTGCTATATCCATCTGCCTAAGAGGGATATCGGTATAGTTAGCAGTGAAGTGTACAGAGATGGGATTAAAACTAGGCTCTACAAACTCAGCATGTAAATGCATTACCTTCCCCCCAGTGTGGGACATAACTCCCAGGGATGAGCCTCCCTGGCACCGAGGGATTACTACCAAGCACCAGTTGGTTTTGCAACTACAAGGATCTTGAATAAAAGGGGGAAATGGTAAAGACAAATGAGTTTATATGGCTAAGAGACTTCAATATGAGTTGGGAGGTCATCAGAGGGGTCGCTCTTAAGCACATCTCAGCAGAATCCCAGGGATAGCCAAAGTTGATACAACCCCAGGTAGTGGTGCTCCTGAGGGCTACGGAGACACCCAGGTCCTACGGTCATGGCAGATGGCTCTGGAGTTCAGTGCCTTGCCAATGGGTGCTACTTTGGAATTTGTGCTCCTGAGTGTGATGGAGTCGGACTCAGATGTGACCTCTCTACACATGCCTCTTCTGTCACTTTTACTGAACTTGTGGCACTGGGGTTGGTGTATGCTCAGGAGACTTGAATCTATGGACTGTCCATGTGTCAGCTGGGCCCTGAGCCTCAGCAGAGTTGCAACACCTACTCTCTGGTTCATTGGACTTACCCAGGTCAGCTAACAAGGAGGTGAAGATGGTCAACCATCACCCAGGGAACCAAGAGAGTTTACAACTGCAAGCAGGAGAATTGCATCCATCAGCCATGTGGGATCTAAGCCCCCTCTCGATTTAGAGGTGGAGTGGGCATCGCCATCCCATGGTCCGCAGGATGGAGGAATAAAATATGGATTAAAGTGGACTTACTGGTATTCTACTATAGAATTATTGTGACTCTAGCAATGGAACAAAGTGTATCACTGAGGTGGAGACAGTGGCCAAGGGAGTTGTTGAGGGCAGGGAGAGGGAAGAAGAGGGGTGATATGGGGGCGTTTTTGGGATTGGGAGTTGTTCTGAATGATATTGTAGGGACAGAGGCAGGGCATTATATAATCCTGCCATTACCCACTGAATGAACTGAGGGAGAGAGTGTAAACTACAATGTAAGCTATGATGCATGCTATGTAGCAGTGCTCCAAAATGTATTCATCAAATGCAATGAGTGTAACACACTGATGAAAGAGGTTGCTGTGGGAGGAGTGGGGTGGGGAGTGAGGAGTGGGATATACGGGAACTTCTTATATTTTTTAATGTAACATTTTGTGTGATCTATGTATCTTAAAAAAAAAAAGACAATAAAAATATTTTTAAAAAATAAAAAATAACTGGGCTCTACCAAATGGAAGCCTTCAGGCCCTCAGTCTCCTCATCTGTAAAATGGGGATAATCCAGGATTTCTGAACCTTGACACTTTTGACAGTTAGGACTGGATAATTCTTTGCAGGGCAGGGAGTGGAGGTGGCCCTGTATACTGTAGGGTTTTTAGCAGCCGCCCCACCTCGACCCACTAGAGAGTTCCCTCCCACTAAAATGTCGCTAGACATTGCCAAATGTCCCCTGAGAGGCAAAATCATCCTTGCCTGGGGCAGATGGGTGGCAAAAGGGCCACCACTGTCCACCCTCCCTGTGGGAGGAGCATACACCCCTTTCCGGCTCCTCCCATCACCAAGTGGACATCATTGCTTCCCCTGACGCCAGCTGGGGTGCCTGACTTGCTCTAACAGAAAGCAGCAGCCGGGATGCTGGGCCTGTTCCACGCCCGGGCCTCAAGGGGCCTTGGAAAGTCTACTCACTCTCCTGAAACCGTGCCGAAGCCACCTGAGCCTGGGCTAGCCTGCTGGAGGGCGAGGGCACACGGATGGCCACTGCCCTGCAAGAGCCGGCCCCGGTTGACCTGCCAACCAACCAAAGAGGACCAAGGTCAGTCGAGATCAGCCCGGCCAGAGCCGAAAAAACTGCCCAGCTGCCTCCTAGAGTCAATGCGCCATGACAAGCACAGTGGTTGGATTCAGCCACTAAGTGTTGGGGTGGTCTGTCGTACTGATGAAGACGGGCAGGCTCTGAAGAGTAACTGAGAGCACCTGGGAGCTACCTGGGCCCCAGCGAGCCCACGGAAGGATGCAGGAAGGGGTAGCCACGACGACGCCCCCTTCCACCTCCCAGGGCCTGCGCTGCCAGCCCAGGGAGAGGGGGACCCCGGCGCGCCCACACTCCACTGTCCAAGAAACCAAGGTCGATCTTGTTTTGTGGTTGAGCCCCCAAAGAGAGACGGCCCCGAAAGCCACAGGTGACAATATTATTAACATCATTAAAGGGGAAGGGCATAGAGAAATAGTCGCGGCGCAAGAGCATGGATCTACTCGGCTCTGAGTGGTGAGATCACATGATCGAGGCTCTCTGCTTGACGGGAGGGAAGAGGGGGACTTGGGGAGATACGGGACGTGTTCAGGAAGCCCTGGTGTCACCTCACTGCACTTTGTACTCGTGTCCCCCGGGGGCTGAGGGGTGAACTTCTGAGGGCAGAAAAACATACCACCTCTGGAGATGGAGGACAGAAAAGGGCCATCCATTTTATTTAATGTCCCAAACCTTCCAAGAACCTGAGGGAAGTTCAAATAAAATGAAATAGAAGTACACCAACATAATAAAAACAGGGGAGGTTTTCATGAACTCCTTCAAAGAAATTTTTTCCTCGCCTGCTGAAAGTCCAGCCATCCCCCCAGAGATCCCACTGAAATAGAAAATAGCTTGCTTATAGAGTAGTTTTCCCCTACCTAAGTATTTGTAAATTATTGACTTTAATTCCAGTATTAATCCCTTTGGAAACAGAAGGAAATTGGGATTAGAGTAAATCACTTTTACCTTGGTACTATCTGAATTTTCTTTGTTTGGCTCAAAGTAAGGTTTCCTGCATAGTGTAATTTAAATGCCATTAATTTTCAGACATTTTCCCATTTTAATTTTTTCTTAATTTATATTCGGTGTCGACAGCAGTGATCAGCATCACTTTCGCTGTAAGATTTTAAATGATACCTTAAGAATTAATTTTATTCCATTTTTCCACCAATAAGAGCAATAATTCTCAATACAGACAATTTGGCCAAAATAAAAAGGTGGTCAATGGACAAGATATAATCACCTATACCACTCTGGCAACAACCATTGCTGACACGTTACTTCCTTTATTCAGTGAAAAATTAAATTAATGCCTTATCTTTAAGGGGCAAGGGTCTAAGAAATGCTTACCTGGAAAACATCTACCCTGGCATCAGGGCAGAGCCTCCTTCAAGACTTTACTTGCTGTTTACGTGGAGGCCAGGTAGCGCAGAGGGTCCTGAGAGCGAGAGGGTCGTCTGGGCTGATTATCAGAACTTCGTGCCCCCAGAGACTTGGTCTCTCGTCCCTTCACAGCCCCTCTGCCCTCATTTAAAAGGGTGGCTCTAAAATTGTTAGCAGTTTCTCCCTCGCAAGGTTTAAAATGATTAGCTGAGCACAAGATTGGCCGTGGCTAACAGTGACTTGCACTCCTGTGCAGTAGAACACAACCCATGTGGAGCCTACGTGTCCAGATACAGCTCATTTCCTCACGAGAACAAAGGAGCCACATGGCTCCCCTCCCGTGCCCCTAGAATTCACTGCCCCTAGCCCACCCCCCTCAGCCATCCCTTCTGACCTGGAGTCTTACCCAAGCCCCAACCCCTTCCACTGACTATAGATGTACGGTATAAATTCGTGACTGCCTCTGCCAGGGGCAGGTGAAGTCTCGCTTCAGACCCCCACCATGCCGGTGGGTGGAGGGCACTGAGGTCTGCTCTCCACACCCCTCCATCGGGAGAGCTCCCCAACAAACTTTCTGCCTGCCATCGTCGGTCTCCGTGTCCCAGTGAGCGCCGTTTTTCTCTAACAAAAACGATATCACCCCATGTGGCAAAGTTTATGCTTCTACACCCATTTTCTCAAAAATGAGTGTTTTATTCATCTTTTTAAGGAGGAATTACCTATGTTTACAGCATAACACAAACTACTCTAGAGAGGGATTTAGAGGGCACAAGAACCAAGGCAACCAGTGCTCTCTCAACTTGCTGCACGTTACGTAGAGCTGTGCTGCTCCCAGTATGGTCCACAGACCACCGGCCACTGGTGAACTGGGACAAGCACAAAATGGGAAGTCAGCATACATATGCAGGGATTCCACAGATGTCTGATAAATCTAATAATAAAAAACTCACTTTATATTTTGTATGTCTTAAAATACTTTATTCTTAAACTTGTTCATTTTTTTAAAACAAAGATTTATTTTATTTATTTCTCCCCACCTCCTCGTTGTTTGCACTTTGCTGTCTTTAGGAGACACTAGGAACTGAACCTGGGACCTCCAATGTGGGAGGGAGTTGCCTAATCACTTGAGCCACTCCATTCCCTGCTTTGTTGTGTCTCTCATTGTTTTTCTTCTTGTGTCTCTTGATGCATCATCTTGTTGGGCCTGCTCGTTGCGTCAGCTTGCTGTCTTGCTTATTTTCTTTATGAGGCACTGGCAACCTCTGCTCCCTGCTTTGTGTCTCTCATTATGTTTTTCTTCTTGTATCTCTTGTTGCATCATCTAGTTGTGTTCAGCTTGCCGTGCCTGCCTGTCATGCCAGCTCTCTGTCTTCTTTAGGAGGCACTGGGAATCGAACCACGAACCTCCCATGTGGTAGGTGGGAGCTCAGTCGCCTGAGCCACATCTGCTTCCTAATAGCTCATCTGTTTTTTATGAAAATGTCAGTTTGTGACTGACTGTCAAGAAAAATAACCAATCCTTCATCATCAATCATCTGAGAAGCCCTGATCTGGAGCTGCTGAATTCTATCTTTTCTTTCGCTGACACCTTAGGAGGAGTTTCAAAAGCCTCTCATCTGCGAGGTTTCCTGGCCGCCCCGGTCTCTCTCACATGGCCGGTTTCCATGCTGACCTCCCTCGGTATTGGGGATGTACAGCCAAAGCAAGGCAAGGCAGAGGAGAGACCCCAGCGCTGTCAGGTCTCCTCCCGCTCCTGCTTCTCCAGTCACTAGAGGACTACATGTACAGAAGAAAACTTAGACACGACGGGGAGCCGGAAGTGAGTGAAAGCAACTCTGTCCACGTTTAATCTACTTAGCTGCCTTTCTCACAGAACTGAGACCATTCGCCACGTCCTGCTATTTTACAGCCTACTCCGCTTCTGCTCACACACTTCACAGCGGCCCCAAAACCTCGCCCAGCGGCTCCTCACTTTCCTCAAATTATGATACAACCCTGCCCAGTAAAGGCTCCGTTTTTAAGCAGGAAGCGCCTTTCTCTCTCCTCTGCCTTTTTTTCCCCCTTAAGATATATTTATTTTTTACCCCTGCCCCCTTGTTGTTTTGCACTTCTGTCTGCTCTCTGCATCCATTCATTGTGCGCTCTTCCGTGTCTGCTTGTCTTCTCTTTAGGTGGCACCGGGAACTGATCCTGGGACCTTCCGGAGTGGGAGAGAAGCGCTCAATCTCTTGCTCCACCTCAGCTCCCTGGTCTGCTGCATCTCTTATTGTCTCTCCTCTGTGTCTCTTTTTATTGCTTCATTTTGCTCTGCCAGCTCTCCTGCGTGGGCCAGCACACCGCGTGGGCCAGCCTGTGCTCACCAGGCAGCCCCAGGAATCGAACCCTGGACCTCTTACATGGTAGACGGGAGCCCAATCGCCTGAGTCACATCCGCTTCCTTCCTCCCTGTATGTTTCAGTCACCTCAACTATTCTTCCTTTCCTGAGGAATCAATCTTCAGCACCAGTCAAAAAGTCTCAAGGTAATTTTATGAACTCTACTCTCTGCCTCAAGGGGCACTGCAATTCCCCCCTGGAAATCCTGTCTATGCGGCACTTTTTCACAAACCTGACAACTCAGTATAATGTTTTTCACTCTCTGCAGCAGCACACGATGAAATCTCTACACACAGTTCCCCCACGAGCCCCTGACTGCTGATTTGTTTGGGGAAGCATCAGTATTTTATTTTATTTTTTTTAAATTTTTAAATTTGCATCAGTATTTTAAAATGACGGTCAACAATACGGCGCCCCTCTGTACACCCAGGAGCACGCTTGAGAGTATGGGAATGATCGGCGATCAAATTTACGGGATTTTAAATATTGGCTAGACACTTTGCTCAGGGGTCTTACATGTGCTGAATCCCTGACTTCTCAGAGCAGCCCTGGGAGGCAGGAATTGTTAAAGTCACTTTACAGGGAAGTGGATTTGGCTCAACAGATGGAGCCCCCGCCTACCACATGGGAGGTCCAGGGTTCAAACCCCGGGCCTCCTTGACCCCTTTGGTGAGCTGGCCCACGCGCAGTGCTGATGCGCGCAAGGAGTGCCGTGCCACGCAAGTGAACCCCATAAGGAGAGCCGCCCCGTGCGAAGAGAGTGCAGCCTGCCCAGGAATGGCACCGTGCACACAGAGAGCTGACACAGCAAGATGATGCAACAAAAAGAAACACAGATTCCCGTGCCGCTGACAGGAATACAAGAGGACACAGAAGAACATGCAGCGAATGGACACAGAGAGCAGACAACTGGGGGGAGGGGAGAGAGAAATAAATAAAAAACCTTTAAAAAAAAAAAAGGCCAGCTCAGAGATAGAGGGCCTATGGGAATCCCCTATATCTTTTATGTAACATTTATGTAATCTAAATATCTGGAAAAAACCCACAAACTCCCGGCACCATGAGCGTGACCTCAAAAACACTCGTTGCGTTGCCTTTTCCTCCCTCCCCCCTCGCTCCGGCTTCCAGGGACCCTGCCCGAGTCAACCGGCCGCGCCCACATCCTTGTCTCGGGCCTTGCTCCGGGGGATGCCCAGCTGGCGGCATCGCTGGCCCGTGGTCGGTAAGCCCGAGGAGAATGCGTGGTCTGAGAAGCACCACGTTGGGGGGAAGCGGCCCCACGAAGCCCTGACGGTCCAGCGGAAGCAGAAAGGGCCATTTCCCTGGACAGCTGCCCGGAGGGCACCCCGACAGCTTGCAGGGCCAGCGGGCAAACTCGAGGGCAGAGCACCCTTCTGGAGCAGGCCCTCTGCGTGCAGGGCGAGGGGCGAGAAGAGGGGTGGAAGAAACTGGTTTCCCACGGCCTCCTCTTGCCCTTACTTCCACTGCCCCCTCCACTGTACCCTAAACGGCAGGTCTGTCCCTTGGAAACTGCTGGGCCGTCGATCAGCTGCATCTTCTGCAGCCTCCACCCTTCAGGAGAGAAGGAATGGACGTGCTCAGAAAAGGGGATGCTACGTCAGACGTGGCCCTGCTCTCGCATCCTGCCTCTAATTGGCAAGCTGAGGGTGGAGAGCGCGTGAGTTCACGTGGGCCGGGCCAGGCCAGGGGAGGCTTTTATTCTAGAAAAGTCGGTGAATGGAGGCTTTAAGAGAGCCAGATGCTCAATGTGCAGACTCGTTCCCCTCCTTGCCCAATTAATTCACGAGGCGCAATCAAAATAAGATGGATGCTGTACCCTTCAGCCAAGTAAAAGAAACCTCAGTGCCCCAAGCCAAAGCTAATATATTGTACGCTGAAATTGGCTGGAAAGCTGATACGGGGCAGGTAGAGCATTGCACAGAGGGCACGCTGCAGCCCTGGGCTGTGGGCGCCTCCCAAGCCGAGCGGCCGCTTCGGAGAGGCTGAAGAACGAGCGGATTATTCTGAATCTAGTATTTGGTTTCCTTCAATGAGGACCAAAACTCAACAAGCCCCTCGGTTTGGTGACTTTCCATAGACCGTTTCCTTTCCTAGGCGGGTGTTTCATCAGTAAAAAGTACCCTTTTATAACCTGTGCAGCCATTCTCCTAGGACAGGTTTCAGACTTACGGCTTGGCTCCGGCAGCTGGCTGATGATCGTTAGCAGTGCACGTGGTTCTGTTATGATAACAAATCTGGTCTCCGTTTAAAGGTCTTTATTTTCAATAAAGGCAGGTTTTTGGTCTTTTTTTGGTTTGTCTTCTAAAGTGAGGAAAAATGTAAATGCATGTCTTTTCTTCCCCAGAGTTAAAGTAGAGCTTTATAATACATACATACATGCATACATAAACATTTTCATGACTTTTTTTAAAAAGATGACTTATTTATATATTTCAACACATCCTCCCCCGACCCCGTTGTTTGTGCTCGCTGTCTGCTCTCTGTGTCCATTTGCTGTGTGCTCTCTGCGTCTGCTCATCTTCCCTTTAGGGAACCAACCCAGGGACCTCCCATGTGGGAAAGAGGAACTCAATTGCTTGAGCCACCTCTGCTTCCTGCTTTGGTGAGTCTCTCATTGTGTTTCTTCTTTGTGTCTCCTTGTTGCGCCATCTTGTTGCATCAGCTCATCAGGTTAGCTCCCTGTCTTGCTCGTCTTCTCTAGGACGTACCGGGAACCGAACCTGGGACCTCCCATGTGGCAGGCAGGTGCCCAGATGCTTGAGCCACATCTGCTTCCCTTCACGTCATTTTACAAACATATTCAAGGGCCCAAACATTAAGGCAGACCAGTTTTAACATAGGCACGGCATCTGCCTTCCTGCTGCTTGTTCACTGACGTCCTACCGTGGACTGAGACGCCCGTGCCATCCAGCCCTGCCAGTTCTTCAGCCTCAGCTCGGACCTCATCATTCTCTCCTTCAGTATCGTTTAGCCCCACTGGCCTTTTCTGGAGCAGCCCAAGCTCCTTTCCATCTCAGTGTCTTTGTTCTACCTGACACTCTCCCACAAGGTCTCAAGGGATCCTTTCATGACTCTCAAGAGTGTCACCACAATTGCAATTAATTTTGTGAGGTGCTGTGGAGCTACCTATTTCCCCAACTGTAGGCAGAATGAGGGCCTATCTCTGTTTGCTAATGTATCTCCTAAGTTTTGCACATGTAAGAGACGCACTTTACAATTCCTGAATGAATGAACGACACTGCAATCCTACCTACTAGCCAGGCAAATGCCATTCTTTTTTTTTTTTTTAAGATTGATTTTTTTAATACTTATTTCTCTCCCCTCCCCTCCCCATTGTCCGCTCTCTGTCCATTCACTGTGTGTTCTCCTGTGCCCGCTTGTATTCTTGTCAGCAGCACCAGGAATCTGTGTCTCTTTTTGTTGCATCATCTTGCTGCATCAACTCTCCATGTGTGTGGCCCCACGGCTGGGCAGGCTGTGCTTTTTTTGCATGGGGTGGCTCTCCTTACAGGGTGTGCTTCTTGTGCGTGGGGCTTCTCCATGCAGGGGACACCCCTGCGTGGCACGGCACTCCTTGCGTGCATCAGCACTGCGTGTGGGCCGGCTCATCACATGGGTCAGGAGACCCGGGGTTTGAACCCTGGACTTCCCATGTGGTAGGCGGACGCTCTATCAGTTGAGCCAAATCTGTTTCCCCCATTATGCCATTCTAAGCTCACACTTTTTCATTTGTAAGTTTAGTACTTGTAGAAGGAGAAGTAATTCCTTGTGCTTGTAGAATATGGGTCAATGGTTATTCCCCAGTGCCTCATTCTGAATTGCCACAGCAAAGGGGGGCTCCATATTATTTCCAGTCAGTCTTTAACTGGTAGAACCTTCTTTTTCTAAAACAATGTTGTATAGGAAAATCATGCGGAAAGTACAGATTTCCCCATAACCCCCCCTATTACTAACATTTTGCATTGGTGTGGTACTTTAATAGAACTTGCTTTTGACTTACTAGAGTAAAAAGGGAGGCTTTTATCCTAAGAAACTCAAATGTCTCGACAAGTCAGCTTTATCCCGCTATATCAGGAAATTGGAACCTCTTACAGAGTCTCAGCTGTTACATAATGCAATCATTCAATAACCCACCAGTTTCTTAAAAGAGCTTCGGTTCAGGAGTGCAAACAGCACAGAGCCAACGGCATCTGACCATTCATTCATGTATTTTGTCTTTGTTTCCTAGGGCTGCCCTTGTGAATTACCAAAAACTGAGTGGCTTAAAATAACCGAAATTTATTTGCTCACAGTTCTGAAGGCTACAAGTGCAAAATCAAGGTATCAGCAGGAGTCCTCCCTCCAAAGGCCCCAGGGGAGAATGCTTCCTTCCTCTTCTAGCATTCATTCCTTGCTGGTAGAAACATTTCTCTAGCCTCTTGAATTAGTCAGCCAAAGGGGTGCTGACACAAAGTACCAGAAATCTGTTGGCTTTTATAAAGTGTATATATTTGGGGTAGAAGCTTATGGTTACCAGGACATAAAACCTAAGTTACTTCCCTCCCCAAAGTCTGTGGCCACGTGCTGGAGCAAGATGGCTGCCGACGTCTGCCAGGGCCCAGCCCTCCTCGTCCTCCTCCTCTTCAGGCTCTCCGTGGTCCCAGCTTCTTCCAGCATCATCTGCAGGCTGGGGTAAGCCTCGTCTCTCCCCCAGGCTTGTTTCTCTCTGGGCTCAGCTGCTCTGTCCCCCCTACAAGGTCAGCTGTAGACTATCAGGCTCTCTTCCCAGGGCCTCTGCCGTGTCCGTGGAGCCTTCTCTATTCCTCTGTGTTCTTCTCCTGTGTGTTTACTTCCCGGGGCCCCAGAATCAAAAAACTCCAACCCTCTCCTCTGCCAGGGAGTTTTCTCTGTGAGTCCCCATCTACCAAGGGGACAGGGACTGAACATCCTACTTTTGTGGCATTTGCCAACATAATCCAGTATCTATTTTTGGAGTTCATAAATAATACCAAACTGCTACACCTCTCTTTCCATGGTCACAGGTTTTCTGCCTCCGTGTCCAAATTTCCTTCTTCATATGAGGACATTAGTCACTGGACTTAAGGCTCACCCAATATGACCACATTGCAATGTGATTATTTCTGCAAAGACCCTATTTCCAAATAAGGTTAGAATCGCAGGTAACGGGAGTTAGGACTTCAACATATCATTTCGGGGGACACAATTCAATCCCAAGCTTATTTACTTAGGTGACTTGAGTTTTCCCCCTGATAGCTGAACCTGAGTTGGGGCGGCTGGTGACTGAGTTAGGAAAAGGGCATGAAGGCAACCCAAGGCATTGGACCCCAGAAGGACGGGGCCTCCACCTGCCGCTCCCCTCCCAACTGTCCACTGGACCCGGGAAGGACGGGGCCTCCACCTGCCGCTCCCCTCCTAACTGTCCACTGGACCCGGGAAGGATGGGGCCTCCACCTGCCGCTCCTCTCCCAACCGTCCCACGCTCAAAGGCAGGTGAAGCAACAGAACGGGCTGTGCTAATGCCACCGTCCCACCCCCACCCAAGGGCAAAGCCATCAGGTGCAGGTTTCCTTTGGCGCTCCCTTATGGCCGAATTAATTCCAGAGAGGAAAACCCAGGCGTGAGGCTGCTGCCAGCTCTCCTGGGTCTGGCGAGGAGCCACGTGGCACCACCGGGGCAGCCTGGTGGGGAGCCTGGGCGTCGGCCAAGATCCTGGGGTGCTGAAGAGAGCCTTGTTCAGACAGATGGCAGCTGGGTCAGAAACTTCACCAAGGCTTCTTGCCCACGGGCCCCTGCACAGAAACACCAGTGATGAGGTAACAGAATGAGCCAGTTCACGAAGCACCTGGCGTTCCGGAGAGTCGCAGCCGGAGCCAAGGGGCAGCCGCGCATCCCACCAGACATGCAAACAAGTCTCTTCATGCAGAGAAGACGTCGGGGCACCCTGAGGTCAGCCTGTGACTGAACCCCACTCGCCACTTCCTAGCTGCCTCTCTTTCTTATAATCTCACCAAGCCTCGGCTTCCTCATCGGAAAAACTGAGATCATAACTGGACATACCTCACTGGGTTGTTGTGAGGGTTAAACGTCTTCATAAACGTTAAGTGCTGAGTCTAGGGTCTGGTTCATAATCGGGAACTCAGTAAGGGTTAGTTCCCATAGCCTGCTGTCTATGCCATTTAGATGCTTCCAGAGCCCAGTGAAAGAAAGCAAGCTTATTGCTTATTTTTGTGTGAATGCTAGAAAATCCCCGATACCAAAGAAAGAGAATGCTAGATGCAGCTTGTTTATGAATATAGATTCAAAAATACTGAATAAAATATTAGCAAGTCCAGCTAATATATTAAAAGAATGATACACAACGACCGAGTAGAGGTTGGAACTTATAAAATATAATTGATGGTATTAAAAGGTCAAAAAAGAACAACCGATGTTAGGTTAATATGTCGATATTTCAAATGTTAATTAATAGGCAGCGAAAAAGGAAGTTGTAATTTCAGTGATCCAAGTGATCGAAAACTTTAGATTTAACGGAATTGGACCGGGTCTCATTCAGAATAAATGGAGAGACACTCAGAACAAATACTACAGAGTGTGACTCTGTCACAAAGGTAAGATACCCCAAAAAGAGTCACTTGAGGGGCAAGACATGGATCACAAAAAAATCAAAACCTATCTGGTGGGTCTGAGGCAGTAATCTGGGAATTTTGTGCTGTCATGAGCAAAGCCCGTTTATTAAAAAGAGGGCCTGGGGAAGCGGACTTGGCCCAATGGATAGGGCGTCCGTCTACCACATGGGAGGTCCAAGGTTCAAACCCCGGGCCTCCTTGACCCATGTGGAGCTGGCCCATGCGCAGTGCTGATGCGTGTAAGGAGTGCCCTGCCACGCAGGGGTGTCCCCTGCATAGGGGAGCCCCACGCGCAAGGAGTGCACCCCATAAGGAGAGCCGCCCAGCATGAAAGAAAGCACAGCCCACCCAGGAGTGGCGCCGCACACACGGAGAGCTGACACAACAAGATGATGCAACAAAAAGAAACACAGATTCCTGGTGCTGCTGCTAAGGATAGAAGCAGTTACAGAAGAACACACAGCGAATGGACAGAGAGAGCAGACAACTGGGAGGGCAGGGGAAGGGGAGAGAAATAAATAAAAATAATTCTTTAAAAAAAAAAAACAAAAAGTAGAGGGCCTGTCTGTTTTAGGTGTGGGTACCCCAAAGCGGGCCCTGAGATGAGGATTCACGAGCAAAAGGTGTTGGAGAACATGCTCCCGGGGGCGCGGCAGGGAAGGAGCCAGCTAGGGTGGGTCTCGGCCACGCCCCTCAGAGGGTGGCCCCGGCCTGGCCCTCCGGGGCACAGCGTCCTGCCGGCAGGTGCTGGGCCCTCACGAGCCCGCGGCAGACGCAGGGTCACTGGTCCCGGGCTGCCCAGGACGGGGCAGTGCGGCCCTTCGAGACTCCAGGTCCAGCAGCCGGGGCGGTCCAAGGCCCTGGAGGAGGAGCCCTGGGCGCGGCTGTTAGAACAGGAGCAAACCAAAGGGGGGGCCGGAGGGGGGGCACAAAAGGCAGGAAGGGTCGGGGACATCGGGAGGGAGCAGGGACATCCTGGCGGCACTGGCCGGCTGCGTGATGGACTGGAGCAGAGGGTCCACCGCCCCCCTCCACCCTGGTCCCAGACCTTAGCTTTGGGGGGGCCACCCTAACTCTTCTGGGGACAGTCAGGATGCGTGCAGCCCCAGGAAGCCCGCAAACCCAGAGCTGGGAGTGGAACCTGACCAGAGACGCTAGAGAATCTTAAATCCCGACACCAGCCCTTGTGGTTTTTCTAGGAGTCCACTGACCAGCGAATTGGGGGTTTGCACTTTAGGGTATGGAAAGCACTGAAAAGAGTCTCGGATTTATGAAAAAATTCAATGCTAGGTGGGAAAATCTATCAGGTTGAATCACATGAAATGGTTAGCATTCGACTATTTTTTTTGACCTACGACAATATCAATTTCCTATGGCTCAACTTAACCCTATTAAATTCGTGTTTTAATTTACAAGTTATGTAAGTTACTACCACTAGGTAGTACACTAGAATATGTGTAAAACGATATGTTCCAAAAATTAATGAACATTAGACCTATTACTAATAGAAACGACCATTCCTGTTTTGTGCATAAAAGCCCCCCAGAGATAAAAAAGGATTTTATAACTGATGCTGAAAGCATATCTGACCAGATGTCGGGCACCCGTGTTAACGCATTCCTTAATACAATTAATGAAAAGCAGAACTCAAGCCTAAGGCCCATCGTGCCCCAGTAAAGTCAAGACGGAGAAGGATACCCACTGTTCCCAGTTATCACCCATGAGGAAGTGACAGGCTGATAATAGACAGGAGGACGCAAAATAATTCTTGGCATGTGATATGGTTTCTACCTAGAAAGCCCTAGGGAAAAAACCTGAAAAACTGAGATACAATAAGTTCAGTAAAGTGAGCCAACTTATATAACTGTAAGTTTTTTTATACACAGGTAATGGCTTAGCTAAAAAATATAATGGAGGGAAGCAGGCGTGGCTCAAGTGATTGAGCTCCTGCCTACCACATGGGAGATCCCAGGTTTGATTCCCAGTGCCTCCTAAAGAAGATGAGCAAGACAGCAAGCTGGTGCGATGGGTAGGCGTGGTGAGCCTACGCAACAAGGAGACACAAAGAGGAATAAACAAAGCAGGGACACAACAAAGCAGGGAGTGGAGGTAGCTCAAGTGATTGGGCACCTCTCTCCCACATGGGAGATCCCAGGTTTGGTTCCCAGCGCCTCCTAGAGAGAAGACAAGCAGACAGAGAGAGCACACAAGGAATGGACACAGAAAGCAGACAGCAAGCAAATAGCGAGTGCAAACAATGAGGGGAGAAATTAAAAAAAAAAAAACCATCACAAGCCCCCTAGGACGTTATGTAAGTTTGTTTTGTAAATTTACAACTTTTACTGTATACTTATTGTTTATGTATATTCATGTATGAATGATATACTTCAATAAATTGTTTTTTTTTTTTAAAAAAAAGAACCCATAGCATAGATAGCTTTAAGCCCACGGTAATAGAGCTCACAACCAGCCCAAACCTAGGGCCTGCAAACCTGGGGGATGAGAGACTGCTCTGGTGGGAAAGAGCTGCCCGCTTAGGGGTGAGTTTAGCACCGCAGGAGTCAGCTCACTCCTCAGGGCTGGCCCTACACAGCAGTACAGCCTCACCAGGTGGTGGGAGCATTTCTCCACATCTCTATTTTCAGCTGTTCCCCTTTCCAGGGAGATGAGTAATGAGCATACAGTGCCAAACTACTATTTTGTAAAAAGGACATTTGGCCTTAAATATCATTTATATAGTAATCATACAGTACATGGAAAGATAGAAATACACTTTATCTATATCTCTAGCCACCATTCATTCATTTGTTCATTCCACAAATACTGAGGACCTACTGTAATCAGGTGCTTGGGATGAGTCTGAGAATAAAAAGCCATCCCCTACTGTTTGGAGCTTATATTCCAGCAGGAGGAGAAAAAAATATACAACAGATAAAAATATGTAAGATGGTAATCAGTACTAGAGAAAGGCAGGGGAAAGGGAATGAGATGGCGGTGTAGGCGGTAGCGGGGTGTTGCCAATCAGGTGACATGTGAGCAGAGACCAGGAGGGAGTGAGGCAGTCTGTCATGTGCAAAACTTGGGAAAGAGCCAGCGCAAAGGTCCTGAGGCAGGAACAAGCTCGGAACAGCAAGGAGGCCGCTGTGGCCACAGTGGAGGGGGTAAGGGGGAGAGTAGTAGATAGGACCTGACAGGTATTAGAAGGCCCAAGGTTTATAATAAGATGTGAAATTATGAGAAGGGCTGAGCAGAGGAGCAGGTGGGGCCAAGGGTGGCAGCAGGGACACCAACTATGAGGGAGGCTACTGTAATCCGTAATCAGGTGAAAGAAGATTGGGAATTGGACAGAGATGGAATCAGCGATGGAACCTGCAGGTTCAGCCAGTAAGCGTCTGTGGAACACACGTGGGCGTAAGAGAAAGCGGGGAGCCAAGAAGGATGGGGGTGCTCGTTTCTGCGAATGGCGCTGGCAGGTTTGGGGGTGGCGTGGGTTAGGATCCCGCATCGGCTGCCCTAAGTGTGGAAACCTGTCAGGCATCCAGTGGAGGCTGGCCAGGCAGTCTGAAACGGAAAGCTGGAGTTCCGTGGTGAGCTCTGGGCTGGAAAGGGAACTTTGGGAGTTGTCAGCATATCAGGGATATAAAGTCATGAGGCTGGCTGAGTTCACCCAAGAAATAAGCATAGACAGAAGAGGAGAGGTTGAGGGGCTCTCCAGCATTAAAAGGTTGGAAAGATGACGACACAACAAGAGAGACTGAGAAGGCACCACTGCCCAGGGGGAGAAGCAAGAGAACGGGGGTCGGGGGGTCTCAGGATGCAGGAGAAGGAAGTACTCTAGAAGAAGGGAGTACGAAGACTTGACAGGAATTTTATAAAAGTGTCTTAACCGCCAAGGAGCACACAACTGTCATTCACCTTTAGGGATGCAAATTAAAGATACGGAGAAATACCACCGCACGCCAGGATGGCTCAAACCGAAGTGCTGGCAATACCAGAGGCAGGAAAGGCTGTGGAGCGCCTAGAATTCTCATGCATTGCTGGTGGGAGTGTCAGACTGAACTACTCTGGAGAAACCCAGCAACAGAACGATAGATAAACACACCATAGCATATTCATAAAATGGAATTTCATAAAACATACACAAATCCCTGATACATATGTATGGATGGATCTCAAAAACAGAACGTTGAGTAAAGGAAGCCAGACAAAAATGAGTACACGGCGTATGACTCTGTTTTATCTGAAGTTAGAAAATAGGAAACATGAACCCATGGCAATATGAGGCGCGATACGCCCTCTGGGGTACATCCCACCTGGACAAAGACATGAGGGAAGCTTCTGGGCTATTGGAAAGGTTTTCTTGAAATGGGCAGGGGCTCTGGGGGTGGAGACATCTAAAAA
The DNA here is from genome assembly GCF_030445035.2 of Dasypus novemcinctus. NCBI lineage: Eukaryota > Metazoa > Chordata > Mammalia > Cingulata > Dasypodidae > Dasypus > Dasypus novemcinctus. The sequence continues at coordinate 19,331,040 of NC_080703.1, forward strand.
GTTTTATTCATCTGTAGAAGATTTGTGCATTTTACTGTATGTACCTTGATGAAAAAAGGCTATTAAAGGCCAAAAAAGGAGGGAGCAATTATAGGAGCTAATAACAGCTGAGAGGCCCGGACAGAAGAGGACTGAGGAATGACCCTGGGTTCCGCCAGGAGGAGGGTGCGCTTGCACATCGCTCGTTAGGCTCAGGCACAGTCCCGCGGCCCGGGGAGCCTTTTCTCCTTTTCTTTAGTTGTGGGCAGCTGTGCTCGCAGCTCTGAGCTCTCTAAGCTGGTCCTGAGACTCTCTTCTAGAGCCCTCAAGGTCTCTCCCTGCTCTGGAGTGTCTAGTTTCTCCGGCCCGTGCACCCCTTGGCGCCTTCTCCTTCACGGTGAGTGCCCTAAATGCCTGCCGTTCTCTAACTTAACACAGGCACAGGCGCTGCTCATGGGTAAGAGACTGCTTCCCCAGCCAGCCGACCAGCTCTTCGGCGAAGCATCTGCGAGATTTCCTGGCGGGTAAGAGGATGAGAGCTGGCCGGTGGTAACATTCGCACCAGCTCAGGCGCTTACGAGTGTGTGACCTTAGTCATGTCACCCTAACTTTTCTGAATCTGGAGCATAAAGAAACCTTAAGCTTGCTGAGCCTTTGTCCCCTCGTTCTACACCCTGGGCATAAGACTGTCTATCTCAAGGGGCTGCAGTGACCACCCAGTGACGTGGATAAGGCACCCAGCAAAGTGCTGGAAGCACGCTCCTAAGTGCTCACTCCTTCCCTCCAAGGCCACCTAGTTTTTTGCTTCCTGTCTTCCCCCAAAGGATCACACCTAAAGCACCTCCAGACCCCACCCCACCCTGGCTCCAAGTGCATCTTCTTTGCTGTCTTGATAAGATTACTTAGTTAGATGACCCAAAGTCCGGAGCTATCGCTGATGCAATTTATCAGCACTCTGCATACAAATTCCCGAAGCTCTTGTTAAAATGCAGGTCCTGACACAGCAGGTCTAGGGTGGGGCACTTCTAAGAATCTCCAAAGTTATACCAATGCTGCTGGGTCCACAGACCATATTTTGAGGAGCAAGTCTATAAGTGATATAATGAAACTTCCAAAAAAAAAAAAAAAAACCATAAAAAATCAAAGGGAGAAAACGCATCGAACATAAATACAAATTGTGCTGTGGCTGCCACATTAGCAGAAATGTCACGTTCAGATCCTGGGCAATAAGAAGTCTATGCTGTGGTCATTGGATCACAAGTTGGACCTGGGTTCCCCATTTTAAGTAGGAAGATGCCAAACTAGAGAAATCGTGGAGACTGATAAACCGAATAGGGAAGGTGGGACTGGAAATGACATGTGCCAAACAGGAACTGGCCTCGGCGCTTTCTTGGGCAGACTGACCCAGAGCACCTCTTTGTTGAAGGCCAAAAATCTAAATGATGTCATTGGAATGGCTTTGTTTTACGAAAATCAGAAATACACTCATCAGTGGAGCTAGAAAAGATGGAAAGGAAAAGTTGGAATCAACCCAAATGCCCATCAACAGATGAGTGGATCAATAAAATGTGGTATATCATACAATGGAATACTACTCGGCTGTAAGAACAAATACACTACAAACACACGTGATAACGTGGATGAATCTTGAGAACCTTATGTTGAGTGAAGCAACCCAGGCATTGAAGGACAAATACTACATGACCTCAATGATATGAAATAAGCAAGCTGACTCAGAGAGCTAGAGGCTGGAAGATAGGCTTACAGGAAATCGGGGGGTGGAGGAAGGATGTGAGTTGACGTCTGCAGGGGTGGAATCTATGATGACCTGGCAGTAAGTATGAGCACAAAGAAGAGATAAAATGGGGGCAAGGGGTTGCCTTTGGGTGGGGCTTTGCAGGTTTGAGGGGGGCTGGGGATGGGCGGATGGGTAATATTGCCCAAAAAATTGGGGGGAGGGAGGGGCAACATACGAACATAGGAGAGTGTCAGGTGTTGGTTGAGAGTAAAATGCTGAGAAAATCGTATCAAAATATAATTAGGAGGGTTACCTGTTTAGGATGCTTGGAGGGGATGGTCTGATGCGGGACGGACTCCTGGGGAATGTCTGAATGCTCATTTTGCCAGGGTGGGTTGTACCATTGGGTAGAGACCCAAGTAGTGAGAGTGGGGGTGGACCCACATCCTGGGGAGGACTAATGCCATCAAATAGAGGGAACTGTATCTCTCGAGAGAAAGGGTGGCTCCCAGGGCATTAGGGCAGTTGAGCAAGTCAGGCCCTGAACACTGTTGCAAGTATCTCTGGATGTGGCTCCTCGGGAAATGGAGATTGGCTGTCGCTGTGGGCCCCAAGGGGAGGGGAAAATGGATGTTGAATGGATGGAACCAAGCTAAATGTGGGGGCAAGAGAGGAGTTTCACGAGAGTACACAAGGATGGATATAAAACATGTAATATTACACCAAAAACATATAGGGGATGACAGACTAATAATGTAAACCATAATGTAAAACATAGGATAACTAAAAAACTTAGAAAACTGTATATCCTAAAGTATGGACCACAATGTAAGCACAGATGTCACCTTGTTTGAAAGCTATTGTCTTGCAGTCTGTACATCAGTTTCAGTAAATATGATATGAATAAGTTAAAAGATTATCACTGTGGAAGGGAAAAGGTTTTATGGTTGATGTGTGGGAATACTGTATATTGTATATATGAATTACTGTGATCTAGGGCTCTTGTGAAGAGAAGCTCAATAATTAGGAAAAAAGAAAAGAAAAAGATAGGATGTAGAATTTTTCCAAATCAATATGTATTCTATATCTAACCTTTAAACTTATCGCTATATTCCATTTTACTAGTAAGGGAACCTGACATTATATTGGGCTTCACTTTTCAGGAAGTTTTGGATCACAGAGTGGTTCAACAATGGCAGCGGAGGAATACTGGTATGGGATGTTAATGACAGGTGATATACGGTTGACAGGGAGTTATACAGGGCAAGTGTCCAGGGTGCATGGAAATGTTTGAATATACTCATAGTGGAAACAATTAAAAACAACAGCTGGTGGGGTACTGGGTTACTGGACGGGGGTGGGGGGGGCTCTGTCATGGTCCCTAGGGGAGCAGCGGCAGTCCCACAGGTGCAACGGTAAGGACCAGGAAGGAATGAGGGTCCAACAGTGAGCCCCTGATACTAATGACTATGCTTGTGAACCTATACACCTGAAATAAGAACAAGGCCTAGAGCAGCACTGTGCCTAGGAGTGTTACTCAAATGTGGCCAGTCTCGAAGCCAAACTCAGCATGTAAATGCAATGCCTTCCCCCCAGCGTGGGACATGACACCCGGGGATGAGCCTCCCTGGCACCGAGGGATCACTACCAAGTACCAGCTGATGATGCAACTAGAAAATGACCTTGAATTAAAGGTTCAACGTGGACCAGCAGAATATCCCTGTCTACATATAATAACATGACCTTAAAATGCTGTTTGACCTAAATTAAGGGGGAAATGGAAAGGACAAATGAGTTTATATGGCTATGAGTCTCTAAAAAAAGAGTCTGGAGGTTGTCAGAAGGATTGCCCTTATGCACACCTGAGCAGAGTCTCAGAGACAGATAAAGTAGATACAACCCCAGGTATTGGTCCTTTTGAGGGCTAAAGAGACCCACAGGTTCTATGGTCATGGCAGATGGGGTTCACTGCCATGTCAGTTGGCCCTTCTTTGAAGCTGATGTTTCTGCGTGATGGAGCTGGACTCAGATGGGATCTCTTTTCACAAGCCTTTCATACTACTTTACTGAAATTGTAGTTGGTGCTGGGGCTTAAGATATATCTAGGGGATTTGAATCTCTGGACTGACAATATGATAGCCAGGCCCTGAGCCTCAACAGACTTCAGCTCCTACACTCTGATTTATTGGACTTACTCCACTCAGCTACATAGAGTTGAAGAATGTCAACCACCACACCATGGAGCCTAGAGTGCCTACAGCTGAAAGCACGAGGATTGCATCCAATATCCATGTGGAATCTAAACCCCCCTCTTGACATAGATGTGGAATGGACACAACCAAGCCAAGGTCCACAGGAAGGAGGAATACAGTAAGGATCAGAGTGGACTTAATGATATTCTATTCATGAACTATTGTGGTTAATAATCGAGAAAATGTGGCATTGATGCAGAAAAAGTGGCCATGGTGGCTGCTGGATGCGGGGAAGGGGAGGAAGAAAAGAGATGTGGAGGTATTCTCGGGACTTGGAGTTGTCCTGGGTGGTGCCCCAGGGACAACTGCCGGATGTTGTATGTCCTCCCATGGCCCTCTGGATGGAACGTGGGAAAGTGTGGGCTATGGTGTGGAACACGGGACATAGGGTGCAGCGATGCCCGGAGATGTACTCACCAGACGCAATGGATGTGACATGATGATGGGGGCGAGTGTTATTGGGGGGGGAGTGGTGTGGTGGGGGCGGTGGGGGCGAATGGGGACCTCATTTTTTTAATGTAATATCTTTTTAAAAAAATGAATAAATTGAGTAGAATCTGGGAAAAAAAAAAAAGAAAATAAGTCAACCACTCAGTGGAAAAAAATATTTGGAAAACACATAAATGCATATTTGATAAAGGTTTGATATCAATTTTATAAAAGTAGTCAAACAATTTAAAGATAGTAAGCAAAATAATTTTTAAAAAATGGCTAAAAGATTTGAATAGGTATATTTTTCCAAAGAAAAAATACAAACATCCAAAAAGCTCCACAAAAAGTTTAAATATCATTAGGTATTAAGGAAAACCAGATTAAAATTACAATTATAGATATATTTAAAAAAAAAAGATGGAAAGGGCCATCTTACGGGTTGATCAAGGTCGGGTGTCTACCAAAAGGAGGAGATTTGTTGGGTGCTGCTCAGTAGGGCCGGCTTGGGTCCCACCACCTGCTGGTGCACGCCTGCGTGGGACCAGATCAGGTCCGCCCCAACACGTGCTCCTCAGGAGGATCCTCGAACTTCTGAACTCCTAAATGCAATCCTGCAGAGGCCGAAGGAACTCGGGTGAAAGACTCGTTGGCCGGCCATTCCTTCTCGGTCCCCCCCCAGTCCTGCTGTGTACCTTGAGATGCCGATGCTCACACACTACGTCTCCCAGCGTCTGCTCTGGCTGGCCCTGGGGGCTCCCCAGTGGCCCCTCTTCCCTTCTTCCTAATTCTCAGCACTCTGTGTTTGGGGTGGCATACGCCCAGCAAAGAAACCCATCTCCCAGCCTCCCACGTGGCTAGGGGAGGCCAAGCATAACAACGAGGTACCCTTCAAGGAGACACACTTGAGGCATGCTTTTTGGGGAGAGGCCCGGCAAAGCTCTCTAAAGGGGCACACTCGGCTGGCAGAGCCTTGTGCCCTCTGCCCTTCCTTTCCTTCCTTCCTGGAATGCAGTCCCAGCGTTGGAAGGGAAAACCAAGAAAAGCCACGTATGAAGAGGAGAGCCCAGGCGAAGGAGAGCTGAATGGAGAGACAGAAGGAGCGAGACTCCTCGTGGAGTTGCCTAACAGACCTGGAGTGCCGCCCTCTAGATTTCTTATTACGAAAGAAAATCCAAAACCTCATCAGAATAAACTGCTAAGAGTCGCCTCCTCTGTGACACGCAGCCCAGCGCCGTCTGCGTTTTCATTCGCCAGGCCCAGGAGGATGGGGGCAGGCTCTCTTGTCCTACTCAGATGCTGGATACGGCCCTGCCAGCATCCAGCACAGAGCACCGGGGCCGTGGACCCCGCCGCCCGTCTGTCAGTCTGGCCTCAAAGGGCTGAAACGACAGCTCTGGCAAGCTGCACGGCCCTGAACCGTAGCTCTGCGTTCTCTGTGAAATCTCACGGTCACCCACATTTGCCAGGTCCCTAAGCCAGATGCTGGCAGAAAGATCCTTTGTGCCCCCGACACCGACGACGTGACAAACACCCCAAGAGCTCAAAGATGTCTGTTACGGTGCAAGTGGAGATTGTTGACGTGCCTGTAACAGACGCTCGGAACACCAAGGAAACCAGCTGACGATGCACCTCCTCGAGCAAACCATTTCCGTGCTCCACCAGGATCCTCTTGGATCCCTCTTAGGGGCCCACCTGCTCCCCTATCCCCAGGCTCAGTTTCCATTCCTGCCCGAGATTCGTCTTCGGAGACCCCAGCTTGGGCTCTGGGAGCCCCTCAGCTCATGCCTCCCCCTCGGAGAGTCAGAAGTGCCCAGGACATTTCCTCCCGCCCCAGTGGCCCTGAGCCGACGGCTGGCCTTAGCAGGAGAACATCCTGACTTGAGAAGGGGCGGTGCGGCGGTGTCACGCCCTCCAGGGCGCCCTGCAGCGTCCGGCTGAGCCCGCGCTCTGGGCGCTGTGCCCGAGACTGGCCCTGCCCTTCCTGCACGCCCTGCTGCTTGGGACCACTGGCCGCAGAAACTTCTCATCTCAGCCTCTGCTTCCGGGAAACCCAGCTGATGACACCTAATTTCTTCAACTTGATTTTTAAAAAATTTTTATTTTATTTCCCCACGCCTTGCTGTCTGTGCTGTGTGTCCATTTCGTGTGCATTCTGTGTCTGCTTATCTTTTTGTCTTCTCTCTGGGAGGCACCAGGGACCGATCCTGTGACCTTCGAAGTGGGAGAGAGGCGCTCAGTCTCTTGCGCCCCCTCAGCTCCCTGGTCCGCTGCGTCTCTTATTGTCTCTCCTCTGCGTCTCCCTTTGTTGCGTCATCTTGCTGCACCAGCTCTCCGCGGCGCGGGCCATCAGCTCTCGACCACGCGGGCAAGCTGGCCTTCAGCAGGAGGCCCCGGAAATCGAACTCAGGGCCTCCCACATGGTAGACGGGAGCCCAATCGCTTGAGCCACGTTCGCTTCTCTCTCCTTGACTTTTTTTTTTTTTTTAATTTTCTTTTATTTGGCTTAGCTTAGCAGTCCACTTTCATGGCTTTATTTTTAAGAGGTGGTACGCGGCTCGATGAAAAAGATTTTAAATCCAGGGCTCCCTCTTTCCCCTTAAAAGCGGAAATTATTAAATTGCTGTTTTGCAGTTAGTTAGGAAAACCACGTCCAGAGGTTCCACACATGTTTTCTAAACGTCCCTCTACAGGCTTGTCCGAACCCTACACCTCCGGGAAACGGCCTTCTTAATTGATCCGTGTCGTAGCTATAGCTCTGTTGACATTTCTCAAGCAAAACGCGGCCTTCCTTCGAAACTCAGTGAATACACAAATGAAGCTTTTCATAGACGTGAAAACCGAGCGCCGCGGTGGAACGCGGAGGCCACGCTGCAATTAGAAACGGACATCTGGCTTTCCCCGCCACTTCCTCACTGCTGCCGCCACAGGAAGGGCCCAGCCTTCTCTCCTGCACGGCTTCATTCTCGGCTAGGATCTCTTAGGCTTCGGGGGGCCAGAAGACACTAAAGCAATGGCCACATGCAGCCCAGGAGAGGAATGCTGTGCCGCAACTCGCTCCGTGCCATCTACTCTTACCCTCTCAAGGAGGAAGGTCAGGACCGGCAGAAGCAGCTCAGAGATGAAGGGTCTCTAGGAAACCTGCCAGTGGAATGGGACAGACCAACGATGAGAAAGAGAGAGAGCGAGAGAGAGCGAGAGAGAGAGATTGCTGCCGTGCCTGCCTCGGCTGGGCTCGGGGCCAGGTGAGGTTTTTCTTTCTGGCTTTACGCAGGAAGTTCAAGGTAAAGTCACCAGGGGGCTTGGGGCACTGGATTAAAGGCAGGAAAGGGGCGGAAAAGACTTATTATTTTCTGAGTATCGATATCCACCCTCAGGGTTCTCTTACAAGGGCAAGCGGCAAGTTCATTCATCATCTTAATGGCCTGGCCAAGATGTCTATAAACATCTAAGGGGAGCGTTTTACTCGGGGCTACTATTAACTTGACGAGAGACACCAGAGAAAGCAGGACACAATGAAAACCAGTTCCTGCCTTGAGTGAGCGCAGCCGGAGATCTCGAGCGGCTGTTGGAGATCTGCTGAAGGCTAAGGCGCATTTCTGCCTTGCAAAATGTTCTCAGGCACAATGTGTGCTCTCCTGGCTCCATTCATACTTCTCATTTTGTTCACATGGATGGAGGCAGCTTCTGTGTAGGACGTTCTCTCTGAAAACAAGCCAGGGCACTCCCTCTGCTAGAAAGGTAGACCAACACGTGTTTAGGCCTTCCAGCTCTATCAGGATTAGAAACTGGACCTGTTTTATCTCTTGGCACCATCTTGCAGCCGTTTATCTTGAAAGTGAGAAGAAAGAAACTCCTGGGAGAAAAGCACTACCCTTTCAGTAGAAGAGGTAGATAGCAACTGCAGAGAATCATTTTACAAGAAAAACAAACTTCTGAGCCCTCTATGCTTCTGTCATAAAGAATAAGCCATTGAAAGCCACAAACGCTGACCTGGGACGTACAAACCCGACTTGGGGGCTGAATTTAATACAAACCTCAAATCACTCACTCCTTGGAGGCCGTTTACTGAGCTTTCATTCCAGTAATTTGAGACACCGTCACACCCACCCCCATTCCCACATTAGGCCCATGGGAGCAAAAAAATAAAAATAAAAATACAGGGTCCATCCCTCCATTTCGATTCTCTCCAGGAGATGAGAAGGTGAAGCAACAACTCTGTACTCCAAGTTCCAGCGATGAAACACCCACCAATGCGGAGTATCGACCGCATTTCTTATCAGCCTGAAAGTGCTCTGGAAGCTGTAAAACGTGTCTCACGTGCAGGTTCTATGTTCTCTTGGCTGAACTCCGCGTGCCCCCGGACCAGCTTCTCTTCCCAACTTGCCTCTTCCAGCTGTCCCAAGACGCGCATCTCAACGCGTGACGTCTCTGGCGCGCTCATTGCTGCTCAGTGCGTCCTCCTGTCCCCGGCCTCTGTCTGTCCTTCTCTGATTCCCCAGTCCAGCCCTCATCCGCTCAGACCGCTCTGCTGCAGAAATCACCTGCCCAGCGGCCTTGCTGGGCCCGACATTTCTGTCCTCGTTCCACGCAGGACACGGCTGCCATGGAACCCCACTTTTTCCCTGTCATTCCTCTGCTCAGAAACCACAAGTGGCCCATCTCCATTATAAAAGACCCCAAATTCTGCAGCCAGGTGTTACAGGACCTGCCGCAGGCCCCCAGCTGCGGCCCCAACCTTCGAGATTCAGGAGCGAGCCTTGCCGCTTTGGGGGAGTGCGTTACTCCCCCTTTGCTCTAAATCCTAACACTACTGAATGTATCACACATTTGAAGAATTAGATATCTTAGATTTTAGTCAAATATCCCCAAACCAAAAATCCTAATATTTCGACAAATAGTAAGAAGACAGAAAAAAAACCCCCAAAAACCCCCAACATTCTTAAAAGAAAACAAGCAGGAATTACAAAAACTGCCAAACATTTGTTACCTGACATAAATTGACTAAATTTGATACTGCTTTCCATGTCATTTTATTTTTGAAACAAAACCAATTCATTAAACATAAAAATAAGATCAGTTTAACGCTACATTTTTAGACAGTAGGAAAACATACCCATACCCACAGCCAGTCCTTTATTAAGAGCATGCGTTTTAATTTGAGCTGTCTTACATTCCCGCTTTTTGCTCTCCCTCCAGCACTTAATATTGGTCTGAAGCAGGTGATCAATTTATACTTAGATTCCGAGTAAATGGGAGAACTGTAAGAGTGCGCCTGTGTGTGGCAGGGAGGCGAGGGCCACCGAGGCAGGCACTCGTGTACAAGTAGCCTGGGAAGGTCTCCTCTAAGCCAGAGGCTGAATGTAAACCCTGAGCCTGACTGTTGCAGGGCCAGGCCTTCCCTCTCGACCACACTGGCCGTTATTTTATTTTATTTGTAAAGATTTATTTTTTATTTATTTCTCTCCCCTCCCCCTTCCCCCAGTTGTCTGCTCTCTGTGTCCATTCGCTGTGTGTTCTTCTGTGACTGCTTCTATCCTTATCCAGGGCACCGGAATCTGTGTTTCTTTTTGTTGCATCATCTTGTTGTGTCAGCTCTCTGTGTGTGCGGCGCCATTCCTGGGCAGGCTGCACTTTCTTTCGCGCTGGGCGGCTCTCCTTACGGGACGCACTCCTTGTGCACAGGGCTCCCCTACGCAGGGACATCCCTGCGTGGCACGGCACTCCTTGCGCACATCAGCACTGCGCATAGGCCAGCTCCACATGGGTGGAGGAGGCCCGGGGTTTGAACCGCGGACCTCCCATGTTGTAGGCGGACGCCCTATCCATTGGGCCAAGTCCGCTTCTCTACACTGCTCATTATTGTACTTCACTTCTAAGACCTTCTGAAATCCAAACTCCAGCTTATCTGCATCTTGCAACCACTGCTAAGTGCACATATCCCAGCCTGCAGATATTACAGCTCTCAAAACGTGATTAGCTTTAAAACTTCAATGCAACGACATCTGAGCTGACCTTCTCCATCCCGACTTCTCCCAAACACTCGTCTACACCGTGAGCTCCCAAACCCCAATTCTCTGGCTAGCTTATCTGCCGCTGAGGCAAGGGCATGAAATACAATCAGGGCTGCTGACAGGCTAAGTTCTACCAGAACTTCAGATCCTTGATGCAAATGGGAGGAGGGAGAATGAGACTAGAACATACAGAAGCCGGCGAGGCTGGAGGTGGCAAGTCGGTGGCCTAAGGCTGGATGTGGTCAGTGAACATGTTTTGTCTGGCCCACACGATGCTCGGGAAGCACTTTCATTAGTGGCCAAAGTAGAGAGATTTCACATAAAAGTGTGGATTTCTGGCTTTTATCGAAAAATAGCAAGTCTGGCAGCACTGGCCCTTGTTCGCACCTGGCAACCACGGACTAGCTGCTCTGAGGTGGCTGTGCCCTGTGGGTGAGATGAGAACCCTGCATTTCTCCACAGTCTTCACTGCTCCCTCTTGTCCCACATCTGGCTCTCTGCAGCCATTTACTACACCTGCTTTGCTCCAGCCCTGGGGACTGTGAGCAATTGTATTTTCTTTTTAGTTTTTGCTTATATGTTCAATTATTAAATGTACAAAATAAATTTAACCAAAAAATAGCACAAACTTCCAGGTCCTCTCTTTTGCCCATCCCTCTTTCCCTGCTTCCTCCTCCACCAGCCAAACCAACTGGCCACCCTATCTTCTCTGCAGCGAGGGCCCCAGCTCCTGCGGCATCCCACCTCCCCAAGCATTTATCCAGGGATGCTGGCCAACGTGGGACTAGCTGTTAGAGTAACGACACTTGCTTCACCTTGTCCCATCTGTGCTTCAAAGCCGCTTTTCAGAGCAACTGGCACCCTGTACTTTGCTGACACACACGCCTTGCCCCCTCTTTAGGCTGTGAGCTTCCCAGGAACAGGCGCCAGATCGTTGTCTCCCAGTGCTGTACAGCCCCTGGCACTCAGTAACCACTATCCACGCAAATCCATTCCTCACCTAGAGGTAAGGTCAGCGCCTTTTGTTCCAGGCAGCGTGGCAGCAAGAGTCAAAGCTAGACCTTCTCCCGCCTCCAGGGCCACGTGGCTTACACCTCCAGGGGACACCGTTCACCTCCGTCCTGTGGCCTGGTCTCCCGGGAGTGTCATCCACACAGAACCCAAGGTGGACCCAAGGAACCCGGGAGCTCCTCGCTTCCAAACTGCTTGCTCTCTCTTCCTCCTTTTTCTCCCTTTCCACCGCACCCCATCCCGGGGGAGGTCCCGCTCACTGCTCCCGCAGGAGACCCCAGGAATAGCCACACGCGGTGGAGACGCTCTGCCAGGGAGTGCCCACTTCCTTGCCTGGCAGGGACACGGTGCGTGGGCCTGTCCCATGCCCAGCTGCTGGCCACTGCACACTGAGCTTTGGCCGAACAGCACACACCAGCCAGTGCCCTGGACAGCCCCCGGTATTAAGTCCTATCTCACAGCATGGCTTCAAGTTTGCTTTATTTAGGAGAGAAGTCAGAGGTGGCCATCCACGTGCACCCCACATTTTACAAGTGGCCTTCCCTTACAAAGCAAGAACCAGAACAAGTCTGTGAAAGCGGCCGTGCCTTAGAAGAGAATAGAGAAAATCAAGTACCGGGGATTTTGTGGTTGTTGTTCAATCTCAGCAGTAACAACTAATCATCACTAATTGGCTGTGTGATAGGTCTCAGGGCATGGGTTCGTAACTTTTTCTGTTCCACAGACCCCTTGGCCAGGCAGGTGAAAACTATGACCCCTTACAAGTCCACACCATACTGTGTATTATTTAATAAATATATCACACCCACACCGGCACGTCCCCATAAGAATAATGTTTTTTTGAGTTTCAGTTCAAGCTCGTGGACCCCTTGTTAAGAGGCCCTGCCTTAGAGGCCTGCGTCCTGAGCTGCTCTGGACAAGATGGCTAATCATCCACCTGTCCATCCATCCGTCTGTCCATCCATCCACTAACCCTTCTTCAGGGCAGTCCTGGGCAACGGAGTAAGGAACGTAAATCACCTGAGCTGAGCTTTGACGGCAGGGTCGTTCCTTAAACACGGGGAAGAGGCGATTCCTTGGCGCAGGCAGGTAAGGAACGCGTTGCAAAGGGCCCCGAGTGTGAACGTGGGGTGAGCAACGAGGCCGTGAAGAGGGAGGCAGGAGAACCAGCTCACAGCAGCTCAGGTAGCAGGTGCAGAGGCGCGCCTCCTGCCCGGAGACCGTCGGTCACCAAGAGTGACAGGGGCAGCTTTCTTCCCAATGTTTCATTTGCAGAACTGAGATTACAGCCTTTTTAAAAAACCACGAACCTTTTAAATTACGTACTTACTGCGGCCCTAATTATTTTTTGCCTTCGCTTACTATTTTCAATATTGATAAAGTTTGTTTTTGCTGAATTCTCTGTTTGGCTCTAACCCACTTTTTTATCAAACAACTTCCATATCCTTGCCTATCTTATCTGCAAGTAGCTACTCTTCAGAAGCCAGGGCCTCGCCCTGAGGTCCAACCAGGAGGCTGGTCATCTGAAGACAGCCCCTTCCAGGCCAAAGGCTGCCCGCGCCTCTCGACCTGGGCTGCTTCCTGGCCCCCGGGTGTGTGACCTGCAGCCAGGGCAGGCCAGAAGTGCCCGGGAATGACCGTTCCTGAATGGGTGACAGGGGTTGGTGGATAAACCTTCCAGCAGCTCCCGCTGCTCAGGGCGATGCTCCTGAGATGTGGCCCACCCCATCGCGGGAGCTGCAGAACGAAGCCCCGGTGTCCGCAGCAGGAACCTGCTCACTAAGGCCCCTTGTCAGCCCTTCCTCCCTTGCCTGTCTCAACCCCGATTTCCACGTGGTGCTTCCTGAGGTCACCATCCTCCAAATTAAACCACCTCGACCGACACCGTTGTATCAGGGTCTGCTTAGGGCAGGTCCTTAACAAGGGTCCATGAGCTTGAATTTAAAAATTTTAAAAAAGCATAATTCTTGTATGGATGTTTTGGTGCAGGTGTGATCTATTTATTAAGTAAGACACTGTGTACTGTGGACTTAGTAAGAGGTCTGTGTTTTTCACCTGCCCGGCAGAGGGGTCTGTGGAACAAAAAAGGTTAAGAACCCCTGGCTGAGGGGAAACCCAAAATAGAACAGCTACTAGACTTGTGAATTCATATATATCAGAGAATATCCTGATTTTGATTTCACAAATGGAGGTCAGGTTAACTGGGTATAGAATTCTTGATTCACAAAGGAACACATGGCTCTAATTTTTTACCTTAAAATTACAGGAAAGAAGTCTGTGAAAAATGTGTTTCTTTGATTTCTGTTATCTTCATATCCTTGAAATAAAAAAATTCGTGAAGCTACTGTAGACTTTAGACTCTTATGTTTCTAACTGGTATTTGCACATCCCATTCAAGAAAATGGAGATCTTGCTTAGCTATCTATTCTTACAGGATCTGTTCAATTATTCTGGAGCTGGGTTTTTTTTGCTTCGCCAATGGTCTAGTCTCCCACTTCCGTATCTATAGTCTTTACGTGGTCCTTTTCTCCTGACACTGTAAAATTTTCCCTCTGCTCGACCAAGTCAGTTTTTTTGGTGGTGATTCTACTCTTTCCTGATTATAACACATATTTTAATTCTGCCAATGCCTTTTTGGCTTCATTATAGTAATTCCATATCCCATCTCTGATGTTTATTTTTGCTTGCCTCTCAGTCCCTTCCATTTTCATCCCATCTCTTGTTCTCCTATCTGATCTTTGGCTGTGTTCATTTTTTCTTGAATTTCATTGACTACAAAAATTGATACTCTCTAAAATTTCCTTTTGCTTTCTCTTATCAATCTTATTTAAAAAGTTTGCTCTCCCCTGTGCCTTGCGTTATATTTTTCTTAGTTTCTATGTTAAAATCTTTCCGTTGGGGCATGTGGGTTCTGTTAGGTTTCTGCATTATTAACAGGGGGTGCTCTTTTGATGGCTCCTCACTACCTGCCTGGGACTGTTAGAATCCTGTCCTGGGCTGGACGATGCCACTGGATCAACCTCACAGCGTGGCTGCAGCCACAGCGGGGGAGTTTTGTTTCCTGGCCCTTTCTGCTATGGCAGGGAGGGCCACCTTGCTCCTGGGCTCCTCGGGCTGGAGCTGGCTCATGGCAGCACCTTGCTGTCCCCGTGCCCGGCTGCCTTTCATGCACTAATGCTCATCACATACCAATAAGCCTCTGATACCCTGTCAACTTTCTGCTAGGTAAAACCTAACGTTGTGCGTGCTGAAGATTTTTAACGTTTGCTGGAATTCAATGGCGAAGAGTTAGAAGATGATGTACTCCCACCTTCCCCATGAGCAGCTACTGTGGCAAATGACTTAAACCCACGGCCTTCTCAGGACCCTTGTCCTTGACCGATTGGAGCCCCCTTGCCCAGACCGCCTGGTCAGCTACTCACCACACCTCCTCCAGGGGCCAACGACGCTGCAGGAAAATCATGGCCTACCCTGCCTCATGGGGGAGCAACTCGGCTGTGCAATTTATGCTCTAGAGCATCCCTCCCCGTCCGTGCCCCTCACAGCCCTCATCCTGAGAGCACTCCTCCAGTAAATCACACCACCCAGAACTCAAGCAGTAAGGAGGGAATGGGAAAATATATCGAAAGCCCTGGTGTGTAGTAGGTGGTCAATAAATGCTACTTCTCATCCCTGAAATAATTGTAGGTCTCAGGACAGAACCATTTGTCTCTGTAAAAGAGATTAATCACAATACTACTTAAAAGAGAACAAAACTGGAAATAATCTAAATACCCAACAATAGGAATTCGTAGGTGATCCACTGTATATCTATGTGATAGAAAATTAAACAGTCTTAAAGTTATAAAGAAAAACATGATGAATGGAAGCAAAGTAAGACAGAGGAGTCTACTTAGTTTATAAAATAATACTACCAAGTCCTGTACTCTAGCAGAATCTACCAGCTCTGAACTTTCCAGTCAACAGAACAAAGCCTCATCCGTCCAAAGACTGTTCAGAAGGTAAAAATAGGCTAAAACACTTGGAGGCAGGCACAGCTATTCCTACTTCTGAGACTGGAGAGAAATTTCTCCCCAGGGTCCTGAGTGAGAGAAATCTGTGTAATATACTGATCTAGTTGTCATCCACATGCCTTCAGTTACCATGGAGATGAGTAAACCCACCTCCCCTAACTGCAGGGAGGTGGCATCCTGACACTGCAATTCTGTGAAAGAATTCTGAGAAAGAGGTTTTGAAAGGAACCAGAGAGACAAGAACTCTATAAAGATACTTGGTTTTCTCTCGACCTGGTTTAATCCAGGAACGATTTTCTGGGTGTAGATGGATGGAGAGCCAACCCTTCCCACAGTCCTTCTTGATTCCTCCTTTGTGCCCTCCCCAACTCTGGGGCTCCTGAAAGCTCTCGGGCGGCAGGGGGGTTGAAGTAACTTCTTGGAGAGAAGTTGGCAAGTTCTGGGTGACCCCACAGGCTTGAGCCACCCACCAAGGTGGGCAGGGCTGGCACCATCCCGTCAAAACCGTAAGCCTGGCTGGTGTATCTGAACAGAAGACTGCCCAACGTGCTCAAGGGGTCAGCTGCGGGCAGGGCAAAGACTTCCCTCAGAAAGCGGTTTTGGTTCCATCAGAACTCAGAGATTAAGGCGCCACAGTTCAACGCTGTAAACACTAGAAAAAGCTGCAAATTTCCCATCTGAACAGCTGTCGACAGTTAGACCCGCCGCTGGGTAGAATGAAATCTGAGTCTACTCCTTCCCCCTTGTCGCCTCCTGAGAAGAACTTTTTCTCTCCCTTCCCAAATGTGGGATACGGTGAGACAGGGAAGATTTCAAGCTCCTTTTCTCTTTCTGAGTCATGTTTTTTTAAACCCTCATTCAAATAAATTAATTTTACTCAAAAAGAAAACACCATAATTCATGGAAATAATTTCTCAATCGACTCGAATCTGTTAGGGATAAATAAATAAGTCAAAGTACAGGCTGAAGCACATGGCCCTCTCATGGATAACATCAAATGCACGATCAGTTATAATTAGCCTGATAAACAGTGATCTGTCCTTATTTCTTGCCTGTTCTTCACAGCAACAACTACTGACCTAAACCTACCATTCCCTCTAGCGTACGTGAGCCAGAGACACTATCCATAACATGTGGAGAAGGTGCCAGACATAAAACTGCAGAGAGAAAGTTCAACAGGAGAGAAGTGATGGATGACAAGGTAAGCTTCGGTTACTGCCCCGACTTGCTGCAGTGTTGATGACTTCTTTGGCTGTGCCAACATATCATCTGAGTCCAGAAGGGAAGCATTTCAACAATTCCACATAATAGGCCTTATTGAAAAACCCGTCTCCTTTGCAGCAGCATCATAGCGTATTCCAAGCTCTGATGGAATGTCTGGCCTCCTGGTCAACCCAGGCGCCAGCCAGAACGAAGGCTCTCGTTGGCGGTGTCCCCTTACCTTCTGCCACATGTTAATGAAGAACAGCTCCCGGGAGACATTAAAGGACACGTTGGCGTCGTAGGCGTCGTCCCCGAGGTTGGAGATGGAGATGTTCAGGGAGATATTCTTCACGGCGCCCAAAGCTAGGTATGGGGTTTTCTCATCAACGCTGCAGTGAAAACAATAAACCGCAGTTAATGCCCTGACTTAGCCCTAATGGGACAGGAGGCATCAGGGGACAGATGGAGGGTAGGGGAAGAAACTCCACTGGGATCAGAACTACAAGTCCCAGGAACCCCATTTCGCAGTCACCGGTCCTCGGGCAATCAGTTAACTCCCGTGGGTCTCAGTTTCCTTGCCTAAAACACAGGGATTCTGCCTTGCCCAATCACTAGGCTGTTCTGTGCTCATGTGAGATCTTACAAAGCAATCCTGGAAAATGAGAAAGCATTAAGTCACCTATACTTGGGATTAAGTCATCTATTTTTGAGCACCTTCTCCATGCCAGTCAATACTCTATGTGCTAGGAAAAGAGCAGTGGACAAAACAGAGTCTTGCCTTATTATAGCTTCAGGAGACAGACAACAAATACATAAAAAGGTAAATATTTATGTTAGGTTGAGACAAAAGCTACAGAGAAAAAATATGAAGGGTAAGGAAGATAGAGAGCCCCAAATCTGGAGGTAGGATAGGTTAAAATTTTAAATGGGGTGGCCAGGAAAGCTGAACGGATGAGGTAACTTCTCAGTAGAAATCTGAGGGAATAAAGGGGATGAGACACATAGGTATCTGGGGATCTAGCAAAGGAAAACTCCCTAAGGTGGACGCTTGCCTAGTGTGTTTAAGAAATGGCAAGGAGTGGGTGTGGAAGTGACTCAAGTAGCTGGGTGCCCGCTTCCCACATGGGAGGTCTGGGATTGGTTCCAGGTGCCTCCTAAAGAAGACCAGCAAGACAGCAAGCTGACACAGGTGAGCTGACACAACAAGCTGACGCAATGAGATGTTGCAACAAGGAGACACAATGAGAGACACAACAAGCAGGGAGTAGATGTGGCTCAAGTGATTGGGTGCCTCTTTCCAACAGGGGAGGTCCTGGGTTCAGTTCTCAGTGCCTCCAACAAGAAGGCAAGCAGACAGAGAGAACATCCAACAATCAGACACAGAGAGCAGAGAGTGCAAACAATGAGGAGAGGTGAGAAATTAATCTTAAAAAAAAAAAAAAGCAAGAAATAGCAAGGAACAGCTGAAGTGGCACAAGTGAAGAGAGAGTGGGAGAAGATGAGGTGACAGAGGTGAGGGGAGTGGGAAGACTGACCTGGCAGGGCCCTGTGGGCCAACATACCAACCCTGGTTTGAGCCTGTGTGCGATGGCAGCCACTGCAGGGTTCTGAGTGGCAGAGCCACACGATGTGACTTACATGGTGGAAGGCCCACAGTGGCTGTTAGGTGGCACGGTTGGGGGTGGGGGAAGCAGAGAGTGCGGTTAGGGGGTAAGCAGGCTGCTACGTGGTATGTGGTTAGGAGGCTCTTGTAATAATCCAGAAGGTGGCAACTGAGTCTCGGGTGGTGGCAGGTGAGGCATAAGAAAAGGCCAAGTTCTGGATACGTTTCAAAGGCTGGACCGACAGCTTTGTTCATAGACTGAATGAGGGGTGTCAGGGAAAGAGAGAAGCCAAGGATGACTCTAGGGCTTTGGATTTAACAGATGGAAGGAGAGAATGTCATTTACTGAGGGTAAATGACTGTGGGTAGAGACGGTTTTGCAGAGAAAATCCAAATGCCTACTGGATTTGTAAGAGATGTTGAGGAGGCAGCTGAATGCATGTGTCTGACATTGAAGGAGGGACCTGGACTAGAGATACACATTTGTGATGGACTAGATAAGTTCACTAGGGAATGAAAGCAGATGGAGGGAATGGACTTGGCCCAATGGTTAGGGTGTCTGTCTACCACATGGGAGGTCCGCGGTTCAAATCCTGGGCCTCCCTGACCCGTGTGCAGCTGGCCCATGTGCAGTGTGGATGCGCGAAAGGAGTGCCGCGTAGAGGAGCCCCACGCACAAGGAGTGCGCCCTGTAAGGAGAGCCGCCCAGTGCGAAAGAAAGTGCAGCCTGCCCAGGAATGGCGCTGCACACATGGAGAGCTGACACAACAAGATGACGCTACAAAAAAAGAAACACAGATTCCCGTGCCGCTGACAACAACAGAAGGGGACACAGAAACAAGACACAGCAAATAGACACAGAGAACAGACAACGGGGGTGGGGGGGAGGGAAGAGAAATAAATAAATAAATAAATCTTTAAAAAAAGAAAGCAGATAGAGGAGAGGACTCACATGTAGGGGTTGTAGAGGAGGAGAAGCCAGCAAAAAAGACCAAAAAGAGTGTACAGGAAAGGAATGTTTTAAGGAGGGAGTGATAGATTTTGTCAAACATGACACATAGGTCAATATAGCATGAAGAATTAGGACTGCCCATTGGATTTAGCACCAGGAAGTCATTGGTGACCTCGAGAAGAACCCGTTTAAATGGACTAATGGGAGTAAAAGCCTGCTTGGAGTGGGTTTAGGAGATGGTGGAGGAGACTCAATGGAAACAGGGAGTACTGACAACTATTTGGAGGAGTTTTTCTGTAAAGGGAAACAGAGAAATGGAATGGTAGCTGGAGGGGGAAGTGGGCTCAAACGGACCTTTTTTAAAAGGTGTGAATTATCTCAGCTTATTTGTAGACTAATGGGAAGGATCCATTAGAAAGGGACCAATTAACAAAGAGGTTAGACTCTCATTGTTAGAGCCCAACCACTGTTGGAAGGCACCTGGTGAACAAACAGAGGAGAAAGTGGTTCATACTGCAGTGTGGATGCTCAGTAGCTGGGGTGTTAGGACACACAGAAGTTCCCTTGAGATTCCTTCCATTTTTTCAGTGAAATAGAAACAAGGTCAAAGAGTGGGAGAAGGAAGGGTTTGAGGGGTGAGAAGATGGAGTGAAATGGTAGCCCCAGAGAGTGGGCAAGGGGTGATGATGATGGTGATGATGATGATGATGAAGATGCACAGGAGATTCACGGTAATTCCTATGTGATGGGGGCTCTGGATGAAATAAATGAACATCAGTGGTCAATATTTAGTTGGCCAACCAGTTGACGGGAGATGTGATAAGCATATGAGAGTTGGTGTGAAGGATAGTTGTTATTTTTGACTGCTCAGCACCCTGAAACCTTCCTGTTTGGGGGAAGTCCCATGATAGGTGGTAGAGGCGTCTCAGCAGAAAGAGGGCACACCCTCCCTCTCCCCTCTGCCTGGTCACTAGAGCGTGGGCACCTGACCATGTGCAGTCAGGCCATCTCTGGTGTGGCTCTAGTGTGGTGAACAGCAGCGGAGAGTTGAATGGATTCTGAGGGTTCCACAAAGGTCCTGGGGCCCTTGGAGATCATCTGAGGTGTCAGAGGCGTCGAGAGCCCAGGATGGCATCCTGGTCAAAGTCTTTCCTGCCCGTTACCTGCCTGCGCTGGTTCTCCAGCCTCCCTGCCTATCCTACGGACTAGCTCACATCCTTCCAGTAAAGTCATTTTCTGCTTAACCAGAATACATTTTTGTTGGGAAGTGAACTTGGCCCAGTGGATAGGGCATCTGCCTACCACATGGGAGGTCTGCGGTTCAAACCCCAGGCCTCCTTGACCCATGTGCAGCTGGCCCATGAGCAGTGCTGATCATGAAAGGAGTGCAGTGCCACGCAGGGGTGTCCCCCGCGTAGGGGAGCCCCACGCGCAAGGAGTGCGCCCCTTAAGGAGAGCTGCCCAGCGCGAAAGAAAGTGCAGCCTGCCCAGGAATGGTGCCACGTACACGGAGAGCTGACACAGCAAGATGATGCAACAAATAGAAACACAGATTCCCGTGCCGCTGATAACAGCAGAAGCGGACAAAGAAGACGATGCAGCAGACAGACACAGAGAACAGACAACCAGGGCGGGGGGGTGGGGTGGGGGGAGGGGAAATAAATAAATAAATAAATCTTAAAAAAAAAAAAAAGAATACATTCTTGTTGTTTGCAGCCATTAATTCACCTAATACAGCAAGAAAGGGGAGCAAACTATCCAAAATCTCAATAGGCTACAATACTGTGAAATGAGGGGAGTTTTAAGGGGAGGAATCATCATTACCCATCCCGAAAGAATAGACTTCACTCTCCTGGGTGTTTGGCACATCAACAAGAATAACATATACGATGAGAAATCTGATGGCCTTGCTTTGGAAGCAAGAGCCCTGAAGATCCAAACAAGATGTGAAAAATTAGCCTAGAGAAGAGTTTCAAATTCTTGAGTGGCCTCCAATAAATTAAGACCTTGACCTCAAGCTATGGTGACAGTTATTTATTATTGTTGGCCACTTGAGCTTTAAACAATTG
This sequence comes from Dasypus novemcinctus, assembly GCF_030445035.2. Classification (NCBI taxonomy): domain Eukaryota; kingdom Metazoa; phylum Chordata; class Mammalia; order Cingulata; family Dasypodidae; genus Dasypus; species Dasypus novemcinctus. The sequence continues at coordinate 19,352,303 of NC_080703.1, forward strand.
ACGAGCTATTTCTGTCCTCTGGTTGCTTTTCTAAGATTAAAGGAATAAATCTTCAGGCCGTTGAAGAGTTATGAGAGAGAGCTAACCCAGCTTTAGCTTCAGAAGGAATTGTATGAGCCCTACAAATAGCCCAGGCACCTCGGAGAACATCTCTAGCTTCCAAATGAAATATTAAGCAGAGAGGCACCTACAGCAGCACAGGTCCACGGGGGCAGGGGGCTGCCTCCTCATTCCAGTTTTGTTGTTCATGTGACCAGACTCCTCTGCTCCTGTGTAAATGGCAAGGGATCAGGCCAGGGACATCAAAGTTTCTGCCAGTCCCCAGAGCTCGGGCCTCTCACTTTACCGTGCAGGAAGGTTGTTTCTGAAGTAGCAAAGTCAAGCGAATCAAGCATGACTGCCTGGTTCAGGGAAGGCAGGTGCTTTCAAAGGGCCAAGCCACAGTCCAGGGCAAACAAAGGCTACACGCAGCCTCAAGGGAGGCGGAACTGGCCCAATGGATAGAGCATCCGTCTACCACTTGGGAGGTCCAAGGTTCAAACCCTGGGCCTCCTGACCCGTGTGGAGCTGGCCCACACGCAGTGCTGATGTGTGCAAGGAGTGCTGTGCCACGCAGGGGTGTCCCCACTTAGGGGAGCCCCACGCACAAGGAATGCGCCCCATAAGGAGAGCCACCCAGTGTGAAAGAAAGTGCAGCCTGCCCAGGAGTGGTGCCACCCACACGGAGAGCTGACGCAGCAAGGTGATGCAACAAAAAGAGACCCAGATTGCTGTGCCACCTGAAGAGAATGCAAGCAGACACAGAAGAACACACAATGAATGGACAGAGAGTAGACAACTGGAGGGAGCGGGGAAGGGGAGAGAAATAAAAAATAAATAAATCTTAAAAAAAAAAAGCATCCTCAAGGCTGTTTTAGGGCTTTCTCCGCAGCAAAATACCTATGACTACAGCAGGACATTCTGCCTCCAGCGTTATCCTTAGAAATGAGGGAGGCAGCTGCCAGCACGGCCCCAGGTCCATTCAAAAGCGTTATCCTTGCGGAACCTTACGTCACCATGCAAGGGGTCTGAGGCTAGACCCGTTTTCAGAGATGAGGAAACTGGAATGCAGAGGGAGAAGGAACGAGGCTGGGGTCAGGAGCAGGAGCCCCCTGTGCCTTCAGAGCCCGTTCCTGTCCCTCACGGCTCACCTTGTCCCAAGCCTGGCCGGGAGTGTCCCCAGGAGGCCCTTTGGGAGCCCCCTGCCCGGGTGAACTCAATGCCCGTATCATCAGCATCCCCGGCCCGTGTGCTCCCCTGTCCTTGCAGGCACCGACAAGGCTTACACACTCAGCCACGGCCGTCTGACAACCAGGACGCAGCGGGCAGGGGCTGTGACTCCTGCTCATCACTGCACCCCCAGGGACAGAGCTGCAGCCGGCACCCAGCAGGCGCTCAACAAACCCTCGCTGAATGCACGAGAGAACACCCACGGCGCCCGCACCACGGAGCCTCAGCTCCACCTCTGCATTTTGGAGACACTGAGCTCAGGGAGCCACCAGACGGGGGTCACACTGCTGCAGTCTCGAGGCCACGCTTCCCTGGGCGCCAAGGCCTCTGGCCTGCAGCTCCTAGAGAAGCGCCATCTCGGCCGGGAAGGGCTTTGGCAAGAAACGCCTTTCAGCGACATCTGAAGAAGACAGGACTCCGTGAAGAACCACCGCCCTGACGGCGCGGCCGAGAGAGGAAAACGTCAGGCGCGGAGTTTCGCGCCAAGGAGTCCACACGTACTTATTGAAGAACAATCTTTCTAAACTTTCAAGGAATTTTATTCCCTGTGATAGTTTCCCCATTAATTCTAATTTGCCTGAGCAGCCTTCTCCGCGGGTCATGTCACTCTGTACAGCGATGACTCCGGTGGACTTTTCTAGAAAAGCATCCTTTCCCGCCAACGTGAGCTACAAACCGTCCTGTTCTCAGGTTTACATAAAGCATCTGTCTCGCCTGCTGGAAAGATACCGCTCACTTGTTATTAAAATTCCTGTCCTAATACATCTTATAACAGCTGTTGTCAAGCATATTCCTGGGTTTATGTTTAAACTTAGCACCCATTTGTTCGGTACGCCCAAGTGAGATGTCACCGTTGACACCTGGGTAGCTGGGCCGGGCCAGGGAGCTCTGCAGAACGGACTCTCGGACCTCATTTGTCACTGTACGTTACTAGCAGGCACCATCACATTTCCTTACTTGGTAGAGGTAATCCATTGCCACATCAGGCATCCTATGCCCTGAGAGCAAATTCTCTTTCCACCATCATGGAAAGAGTCTTAAACACAGGTAAATTTTCCATATGAAGATGATAAATTAAAATAGCTGAATGACACCCAATAATTTTCCATTGGATCATTTTAGATTCTCCATAACTATTTATTCATTTAGTTTATTTATTTATTTTATTTCTCTCTCCCCACACCCCAGTTGTCTGTTCTCTGTGTCTATCTGCTGTGTCATCTTTGTCCGCTTCTGTTGTTGTCAGCGGCACAGGAATCTGTGTTTCTTTTTGTTGCGTCATCTTGTTGCATCAGCTCTCTGTGTGTGCGGCACCATTCCTGGGCAGGCTGCGCTTTCTTTCGCACTGGGCGGCTCTCCTTATGGGGCGTACTCCTTGCATGTGGGGCTCCCCTACACGGGGACACCCCTGCGTGGCAGGGCACTCCTTGCGCGCATCAGCAGTGCACATGGGCCAGCTCCACACGGGTCAAGGAGGCCCGGGGTTTGAACCACGGACCTCCCATGTGGTAGACGGACGCCCTAACCACTGGGCCAAGTCGTTTCCCTCTCCTTAACTCTTAAAGCTATAAACTGGGACCTTCTTTAAATAATCTGTGACTACAATCTACTTGCTGTAAAATACTTTTTTTGCTGCTAGCATGAATCTGCCCTGAGTAAAGGATGCTAACGCAGGCATTAGGCCCGTGCATTCTAGCGAACTGCATTTTAAAAACTTCCTGTTACGCCACTATTATCTTGGTATACCTGCCCACCACAATACTATTTGATGACAACTAAGATGATAGCACCGGGTAGCCAAACCCATCCATTCTTCACACATGCCTGCTCTCCTCCCTTCCTCCCTCCCTCATTTCCTTCATTTCATCCATTACTTTTAAAAAAGACTTTCCCAACCTAGGGGCCAGGGATGCAGGTCCTGAGAGAGGCAGGAATTGAGCATGCCTTAAAGAATGACGAGCCCTTGGTGGGCAGAGAAATAGGAGGCACATTCCAGACAGAGAAGAAAAGGGATGTGAACACAGGAACGGCCAGTGGGTCAGAAACACGAGCAGCAAGATCAGTGAGGGGCAAGCAAACCACAGAAAGTGGGTCCGGGCTCCGGGGAGTCTTACATGCCAGGGTATGGGTTTGGGGTCTGACCCTTCAGGAAGGTGAACTTAACATGTTATTATTACTTTTAAGATTTATTTTATTTCTTTCTTTCTCCCCACCCCCTCGTTGTTTGCACTTGCTGTGTCTGTTTGTCTTGTTTCTTTAGGAGGCACCGAGAACTGAACCCGGGAGCTCTGATATGGGAGCAAGGTGCCTAATCACTTGAGCCACCTCTTGTTTCCTGCTCTGTTGCGTCTCTCGTTATGTTCTTCCTCCTATGTCTCTTGTTGCGCCATCTTGTTGTGTCAGCTCGCTGCGCCTGCCTGTTGCATCAGCTCGCTGTCTTGCCATCTTCTCTAGGAGGCACTGGGAACGTGTGTCCCCTGCTTTGTTGGGTCCCTCTTTATGTTTTCTCTTCTTGTGTCTCTTGTTGTGTCATCTTGTTGCATCAGCTTGCCATGCCTGCCCATCACTCCAGTTGGCTGTCTTCTTTAGGAGGCACCAGGAGAACCAAACCATGGTAGGCGGGGGCCCAATCGCTTGACCACATCCGCTTCCCGTGTGGTAGGTGGGAGCCCAATCGCTTGCCATCTGCTTCCCGTGTGGTAGGTGGGAGCCTAATAGCTCGAGCCACATCCACTTCCCAACCAGGTTATTTTGAATCACCACTGCCAGGGCCGTTGCAAGTGATTTGTTCGTAATAAGGCACCAAAATGAAAGTATTGCCAGATGTGGTAGGCTCTGGTGGGTCCATCCCCCTCCCCTGAGGCCCCAGGATTGCAGCCTACCGCCGGCTGCAATTCCGCCTGCTGGCATCGCCATCTCTTTGCTGGAGGATTTTCCTCTGGAGGCTGAAGCCTACTCTGCAAAGCACCAATGAATTCAGCCCCAGCTGCCCCGCAGCAGCCCAGCGCCAGGGACCGCTAGGAACCTGTATGGAACCACCCAGCTCCCTCACCCACTGGGTGCGCCAACTCTAGAGTCCACGTGCTAGACCTGCGCTGCCCCATACCGTAGCCACTAGCCACAGGTGGTGCTTGCGCCTTGAAATGCAGGTGGTCTGAAAAACACCCACTGCCTTTCAAAGACCTGGTACCCCCACCCCAAAGGAGGTGAAACGTCTCGGTAATTTTTTAACATCAATGATATGTTCAATCATATATACATATATTTTAAAGATTTTATTTTTACCATTTCTCTCTCTCTCTACCCCCTCGCTGTCTGCACTTGCTGTGTCTGTTCATCTCCTTGTTTCTTTAGGCGGCACCAGGACCTGAACTTGTGGGATGGAGACGCCTAATCCCTTGAACCACCTCCACCCCCTGCTTTATTGTCTCTCATTATGCTCTTCCTCTTGTGTCTCTTGTTGTGTCATCTTGTTGCACCCGCTTGCCAAGTCGGCCTTCATACCAGCTCGCTGTCTTCTTCAGGAGGCACTGGGGACCGAACCAGGGCCTCCCTGGTGGTAGGCGGGAGCTCAATCACGCGTGCCGCATCCGCTTCCCTAATTATATTTTTGGTATATTGAGATAAATAAAATTTGTTTTACCTGTTTTGCTTTACTTTTTAATGTGGGTACTAGGAAATTTTAAGTTGTCATTATATCGCTATGAGAAGCAGCGCTCTAGAGTTTCCCCCATGGGGACACCTCCTGCCTTTGATCGAAGGAAAAGAGGTGCACGTGCCCCCCCAATGGCCTCTCCCTCACTGAAAATCGAGGCCCTCGCTCCCTCACTGCTGGTCAGCAGGCCAGCCCGTTCTAGACTCCGGATAAATTCTGCATATTTTACTTTTAACAATATAATACGATTGATTCGTGACTATCTTTAAGGGCACACATTCGCTCTGGTTACTGCGATCTCTTTGGAAGTAGAGGTTTAGGAAAAATAAAGTCAATTTGAGATAACATTGAGTATCTTCAAAAACCAAATCGGTAATGGTTAGCTTTAAAAACACACTTGCAGGTAAAATGCTCCAGTGAATATTGCCAAAACAAACAAACCACCAAAAAAGTACCACGTTGTGAGCCTCTCTTGCCCACGGAGTGATTTTGAGTGGCACCAAAACTCCGAAGCCCCAAGCTGTACGTTGCACGAGTGAACCTCATTCGGCGCACGTGAGGTGGTACCTCAGGGCTCGGTGGGAAGGCGGGGGGGCCTCCCCACCAGCAGACCCCGAGACGCGTTTGGGAGCATGTAGTTTATTGGGGCAGTGGCCCCATGGGACCCCAGTAGGGGACTGGTGGAGGGAGACGTGGAAGCACGGGCCGTGGAAGGTGTGACATTGAGCCCGTTAGCTCTGTGGGTACAGAACGTGCAGCGCGGGGCGACCCCATCTGCGGGATGTGCCATGCCGGTCAGCCCCCCACAGAGGGCGCCCATAGGCTGGGTGGGGGCGTCGGCTCCCGGCACCGCTGGCCAGCTGGCCAGGTCCCGGGGTGCCTGCTGCAGGGTGCGACGCCAGCTTTAGGGCCAGGAAGAGAGGACCCGCTCACCACGGTCTGTCCGTCCTCATATCTCCCAGCATCCGAAGGGACCAAATCCTTGGAGAATCCCCACCCAGCCCTTGCGATCTACAGCCTGTTCACTTGCCCTTTCTGAGCACCTGCCACAAGGATGCCTCCCGGGGCCAGATCCTCCATCTCCACCGCTGGTTTCTGCTCCCGCCGGCCTCGCAGAACTGCCAGATGAGGGTAAACGTGACCGAACACACCCCTGCGTCCAGGGCTGCCCCGCAGGGGCGCTGAAACGCTTGTCTGTGGCTGGCAGCTATTCTTGAAGCTGTGTAGTTGTTCCCTATTTCAAATATCACTCCTGCCCTAAAACCAGGGCCCCTTAGGGGCAGGATGCACAGGGCGCTGCCTTGCTGAGCCTGATGGGTACAGGCTTCTGAGCTTTCCCACTAAAACTCACTGTGGGGACCCTGCTGGAACAACTCGCGGAGACTTAGAAGGGAACGCATAGTTCTTTTTTTTTTTAAGGTGCCGGGCCCAGGAATTGAACCTGGGACCTTGTGTGGGGGAAGCTGGCACTCAACCACACAGCCACATCAGCTCCCTGAGTTGTTTTTTTTTTCATTTATTTGGTTGTTGTTTGTCTTGGCTGAGTTTTTAAAAAAATATTTATTTATTTATCTCCCCTCCCCCCATCTGCTCTCCGTGTTCATTCGCTGTGTGTTCTTCTGTGTCTGCTTGTATTCTCATTAAGTGGCTCCGGGAACCGATCCTGGGACCTTCCAGGGTGGGAGAGAGGCGAACATTCTCTCGCGCCACCTCAGCTCCCTGGTCTGCTGTGTCTCTTATGGTTTGTCCTCTGCGTCTCTTCTTGTTGCGTCATCTTGCTGCACCAGTTCTCTACGTGGCGCAGCACTCCTGCACAGGCCAGCACTCTGCGTGGGCCGGCTCGCCACACAGGCCAGGTTGTCCTCACAGGAGGCCCTGGGCACCGAACCCTGGACCTCCTATGTGGTAGACAGGAGCCCAGTAGCTTGAGCCACATCTGCTTCCTTCTTTGTTCTTTTTAAGGAGGCACCAGGGATGGAACCTGGGGCCTCCCGTGTGGGAGGCAGGCGCTCAACAGTGTGAGCCACAGCCACTCCCTGTGAACACACATTTCTGAGCTTCTCTCTGCAGGTCATGCACCTCTGCAAGAGATTGCTCTCAGCTTCCCAGCCCAGGAAGACAACTGCTGATCCCTTCCTGTCCAACACACAGCAGGATTCGCACCTCTTTGCCCCAGAATGCTGCCCCAGTGTTGACTCTTCAGCCTCTGTTCACCTCCGTGGGCCTGAGGCCTTTCCCGGTCAAATTTGCTGTTGCATCAGTTATTCCAAAGCTCCCTGGATTAGCACTGAAGCATTTGCCTTCAAAAGGCCACACTGGAGATCTTTCCCCTGTGACGTGGGCAACCCCTCTTTATAGAAAATCAGCGATCTCTTCCAAACAATAGATAAATGCATTCTCAAAACCCCCAACACTTCTGCGCCTCCAAAGAATGAAGCTGCCAGGTCCAGCCTTCAGTGCAGGGTGCCGGGAGTGTGCCCCCGCCAGGTTCGAAAGACACAGAGTCACCTGAAGGTTACGACCCTGCCCTGGGAAATAAACTGTAACAACCGCCTCCAGGACGGAGGGAGCGAAATCCACCCGTTTCTCAGAACATATATCATACGATCTAGAGAACCAAGGACGTTTTAGAGCAGCAAGGGCCATCGGAATTGAATGCAGACCCACCTCCCTCTCTATTTTGCAGGCAATTCAGGACCAAATTAGGCAAATGGCTCATTAACGTATCTGGTAACTAGTGGAAGTACCAGTTTAGAGGCCGTTCCAGGATGCAAACGTTTTTTGTATCCATCAGGTTCCAGGCGGGAAGAATCCTCTAGAAGGGATTAAAATGGAGAACTAGGTATAAAGGGGTCATAAAAGACAAAATAACAAACAAGGGAAGGAGCAAACAAAAGGCTAGAAACAACTGTCACCCCTAGAGGGGGGGTACAAAAAAGAGGAGGTGGACCTGGAGCTGGGGCTACCCAGACGGGGCAGAGGCCACAGAGCGGAAATAACTGTTGCCAGAGACGCTGCTCGAAGAGGGTGGACAGGGGAGAAATAACGACCCCCCTCCCACTCCCATTGGCTGAGCTAACAGGATGCCCATGAGGAAGCAGGGAAATTTCATTTTCAGAGTCTGCCCCCTGCGAACCGAGCAGGGGGAGGAGGGCACTGGGCTGGCACGCTGTGATTTCAGATTCTCAGTTAAGGACTCACAGCTCATAAAAGGCTGGAGGAGCTCTGACCCAGTTGCTCTCGTGTGCTAGAACTCGGGACAAAGCGGGCTGGAACCACAGCAAGGAGCTGCGCTGGAGTCAGATCTCATGGAACGCTTAGGCGCACACTCAGAATTTCTCTTCACTACATGGAGGGAAAACTGTTTTTTGTCTTGCCAGCAACGTGACCGCCTATCATGTTGGTATTTTTGTAGATTTCATGGAAACACCCAATGATTTAGAATCACGGCTGTGAAAGATCATCGCTGCTTCCCAATTTGAGAGGTTCGAATTATCGCTGCAACTATTTAGGGATTTATCTTACTAGCCAAGAACATCAAAAAAGATCTTTAAAAAACAAATCACCAAGAGATATCCAAAAAGTTGCCTCAAAAGGGTGCAATTCTAAATGTATTTAAGAAATCAGATCTAATCTTGTTTCATGTTTTAGTATTGGCTAAGAGAGTGGGAATTGATTTTTTTCTGCCCAATCATGAGTCTCGCCCTGTGGGAATCCCACAGTAGACCCCACCTGAATGCAGATCTTGGGCAACCTCCTGTGGTTGCAGCCTCAGCCTCTCATTTCACACCCTGAGACATAGCTTTTGCTCAAAGTTCAGCGCCCCATATGGGACCAGCCTGCTTCTCTGGCATGGCCCCACCTCCGCCACCACTCAGGTCCCTTCCAGGTCCTGCCTCTGGCCTCCCTGGACACACCTCCCGGCCGTCTGGAGCAGCTTCAGCCGAGCCCCACGTTGATGCGCTTACGTGGCTTGCCCAGACCCCCATCCTCTGCTGGACATTTGTCTACTTTCAGATACACTTGAGGAAATCTAAACAGCAACTGTCGGCATTAACTACTTTCTGCTTTTGTTTTAAATCCATAACTCCAAGTAGCTTTAATTGTTTCATATTGTTTGTACCCTCAAATTCTACATAAACCACTAATACTCTCATTGAACAGAACACACCAAATGTATGCTTCTAAGAGTGTACGTTTTAAATTTCTCCAACAGGGGTTATTTATTATGCCACTGTTATGACGCCATATAATCTGAGATGTTTCACATCTTACCGTGTTTCATAAATCCTTTCTGATCGTACAAAACAGACCCACGTGGTGATTAACTCCAGAGGGAGATGGCAAGGCACCTCAATTAAAATTTATGGTGGGTCAGGGGACTGATCCCTGGGACTGAATTTGTGATTTCAAAACCACTTAAACTAACCAGAACCACCTCCCTCGTCCATACACACCTGGGCCAGTTGTATGCTCATAAAGTGAAGGAAAAGAGAAAAGCCTTTACCAGGGTGATCCGAGCCAAAATAGTGGTTTCCCCAGCAACGTTCAGATATGAGGTAAACATGTGTTCCTTAAGAAAATGAACATGACGGTGACCCCGCGGATCTTGCTAGCAAAAATGTGACCCTCGCTCTGGCTCATGTAGTAACTCAGACAGTGGTGGCATCAGTCTTTGCTTCCAAGGCCCTCACAAGGAGTCTGCAACTGCAAGCAAGAGAGTCCCATCCAGCTGCCCCATGGGACCTAAGCCCCCTCTCGATTAGAGGGAAGTGGGCATCACCATCCCAGAATCCTCAGGACTGGGGAATGAATGATGGACTAGAGTGGACTTACTGGTATTCTACTACAGACTTCTGGTGATTCTAGCAATAGAAGAACTGTTATGGTCGTGGAGGCAGTGGGCACTGGAGGTTCTGAGGGCAGGGAGAGGGAAAAAGAGGTGTAATATGGGGGCGTTTTCGGGACTTGGGAATTGTCCTGAATGACACTGCAATGACAAATACAGACCATTATACATCTTGCCATAAAGTATAAAATTGTTCGGGAGATAGTGTAAACTGTAATGTAAATTACAATCCATGCTTAGGGGCGATGCTTCAAAATCAATTGTAACAAAGGTTCCACGCTAATGAAGGGTGCTGTTAATGTGGGAAAATGTGGGAGGGGTATAGGAGCAGGGCATATGGGAACCCCCCCATATTTTTTATGCAACATCTATGTAATCTAAGTATCTTTCCAAAAAAACAAAAATTTTATGATTATTAATAAAAGGGCACCCCCTTTCTGCCGAGGCCCCCCTCTGTCCCTCCCAGCGGCCCGGGCTCCCTCAACTGGCCTCATATGTTTAACTGTGAAAAGCACTGCTGGCTCACGGAGGACTTCCAACCCTCCTCAGCCTTTCCTTTAGGAGTGGTCTCTGGAATCACAGCTCGGGACATCTGGAACAGATCAGGTCCACTCACTGTAACAACTGGATTAAGGGCAGAGAACACCGAGCGGGGCAGGGGAATTCCCGAGAGCTGCCGGCTGGCCTGACGTCACCAGACGGGGGGGCGCGGTGACGCATGCCTCGAACCACAAGTGGCGCGGTGCCCCCCACGCCACACACATGCAGCTCGTTACACTTGCCCACCACCGCAGGGAAGCAGGCAGACCAGCTAACCCAAGAGACCCCAGATCAGCAGGGCCCCAACAAATCACTCTGCTGCGGCCAGAACTTGTCCCTGCCCTGGCTCAGTTACCAAGTGGCGGCCCTAAAGGGGCACAGACAAGAAAACATACCGGAACGACAAGGCCTCCTGGATTTGGGATCTTTCTCCAGTGAGGCGGCCACGGGAGCAGGGGCGAGCAGCCACCCCCGCCTGATTCTCTATCTCTGGGGGCCCCTGAAGGCAGACACAACCTTCAAATCAGACGCAGCATTTCAAGGGGCCTCGCTGAAGTACCCATTTGTCCGCCAGGTGGCTGCCCACATTTGCCACGGCACCACGCACTGCTCTTCCTGAGCTCCTCAGAGCTCCAGGAGTGATCGGAGCCTTCGATGAACAAAGAGCAGGGAATGAACGTTTCCTTCACACGCCATGTCTGACAGAAGCTGGGAGCCACAGGGTCACACTTGCTCCAGCGGCTTCTCCACAGAACAAAGCCCCGGTTCTGGCCACTACCATAAAGAGTCTGTTGTCCACTTCAGTAAGCAGCACGAAACTTCTGCTTCTCTTCCAGGTGAACAGCACGTGGCCCTTCTGCTCTGAAGACTGCAACTGCTTCCGGGTCACCACCAAGGGAGGACGTTTTACGGGGAAACCCTCTCTCACACCTCTTGCGTTCGGAAAGTGCTCTTTATAAACGAAGTCTCAGGGAAGGAAGGCTCAGAAATAATCTCTGAAAGACACGAAGCCCCACTGACCGGCTGAAGGGGCCTCCCTCCTCCATATCACCTCCTAGGTCTGGGCTTTTAAAATCCCATCGAAATGTTCCAGGTCTAAGAGGGCAGATAAAATGTCCATCAGACACTGGGTAATTTCCGCGCCACTGAAAGAGGATAAAACGCACTAAATTTTACTGGCCTCTGAATTCCATCATCCTAAAAAGGAATCAGCCTGCCTGAGATTTAAAAGCAAACGAACACAGTGAGATCTAAGTTCTACAGCATCTCAAGTCAGGTTCTCTGGAAGTGGCAAAGTGACAAGGATTCCGGCCAAAAGACAGCGAGCGAGAGACGCGGGAGGGGCCGGGGAGGAGCAAAGCAAGGCTGTGGGCTCTGGTACGGGCTAGCCTGGCCGGCTCCTCAGGGGGGCTCTTGACCAGTAACAGTGCGTGCAGTCGTCCTTGCTTGAGGAAAGGAGTCTTCAGTCAGGCAGTCGGTCGGCCGGTCAGTCGGTCAGTGGGTCGATCGGTCGATCAGCCAGTCAGTTGGTGAGCCAGTTAGTCTTTCAGTCAGTCAGTCAGTGATTCAGTGGGTCAGTGCACTGGTTGGTCAGTCAGTCGGTCGGTCGTCATTCATTCATTCATTCATTCAGTCAGTCAGTCAGGCGAGGCAGCTCCCAGGGCTGGGAGCGGACGTGAGCGCCTCGCAGCCGGCGCCACACCACTGGGGAAGGCGCACCTGCACTGTACAAGGGATCCCGCCGTGGCTCCAACAGAGCCCACTACTCCGCCCTGGTCATTTTTGGATGTGGAATGGAGTGGGGGACGAAGGCTCAGACAAGCTGGCCGCTCCCCGCGGGCGCCCTTCCTCTCGCTGCACTGCAGTGACCTGTGGCTCCCGGGCAGTTCTTGCCATACCCTTGCTGGGCACCTTCGGCTCTGGGCGGAGCCCGTGGGCGCCGGGAACGGAGCAGAGCAGCGTCCTGTCCCTCCTCAGCCACCGGCTGCGGCTCTTCCCCTGCAGGCACGGCCCTCTGACGGCCTGAGGTTTCACGAGGTGGCCCAGAACAAACTTGGAAAGATGCTAACGAGAGGGTGTGTGCAAGACAAGAAGCCCACGGGGCCGGGGCAGGCAGGAGGCGGATTTACTTGAGAAAACAGAACTGTGCTCCTCAGGAATTTGGCTTTTCCCACAGGTACCGTCTGCCCTGGGAAGGGGATGCTTAGCATCAGCGGCAAGAGACCAACACACACGGTGGACTACACTGCAGAACGCTCAGCAGAGCAGCAGCACGTGACCGCGCGCCACCTGAGACAAGGGACAATCTGGTTCCTCCGTGCCACTGCCGGCGCGTGTTCTTGGGCTGAAAGGCCACGAGAAGGAGAATAACGGCCCCACTGTACGGCCACACTGGAAAGACGCGGAGACATAAATTCTCCGATGGCTGCCTGTCTTTGGAAGCCAAGGAAAATACGATCAAATAAAATTTTATTAGGCACACTGTGAGGTAGCCCTAGACTTTCCAGGTTGCTGGAGCGGGAGACCCAGCCACTTTTGTGGTTGCCGTGGTTACAGCCTGAGCTCCAGGCTCCTCCACAGATTCCCCAGCCTCTTAGCATCCAGAACCTTCTCGGTCGGGCTCAGCGCCGCGGGGGCAGAACCGGTCACTGACGTACACTGTGGGCTGGGATAGATTTCCACGCGCATACGGGATGAGGTCCTGAAAGTTCAGTGGGCGCCTCTCAACGTTTGGGGAACCAACAAAGGGAAACAGTCAGTTTCGTGGGGAGCGGCCCCTCTGTCCCCAGGAAACGACGAATTAGACCGTGCCCACGATAAGTCATCTCCACCTGGTCCGCAGGGCATCACCGTGGAAGAGGGAGGTGGGACAAGGTCCCTGAGCTGCTAGTGGCTATTTAAGGACGGGGCCGGCTGTCTCTGCCCTTGGACTTGGGAGCCTCCTCACCCGGTGTGTTTCCCAACTCCGCATTTTAACTTTCCTTTTGACCTCAGATGGCCATCTGGCCCCCGCGCACATGCTTGAGAGTTCCCGACCACGAAGAGCCTGACACCCAGGTACTTTGTAAAACCGTCGATGGGGCACCGTGTCAGTCCCTGCACTTCCCTGGGCCGGGCTGGGAGCCGGGCTCCTGAGCTCCAGTGTGTGGCAGGTTCTCCAGGGAAGACACAGGGGCCAGGGCTCTTATGCTCTCTCTGCCTGGGACGTGCGACGGATGCATCCCTCACCTGCCTTTGCCGCTGCCCTCCAGAAAACGGGAACGAAGCCCCTGGGCCAGGACACGGCTCACGGGTTTGCTTCCAGACCCAACGCACGGCACGGAGTGTGTAACACGCTGCCCTGCTTGGCAGAGAGGGTCCAGAAGAGAGAAAAGGTGCAGGTAAAGTCAAGAGCATGAGATCTCCAGGGTGCTGCAAGCCAAGGGGCAAGCACAGCGACCATAGAAACGGAGAAGGCTGGGTGTTTGGCAATGAGAACATTTCCAGGGAGTTAAGGGGGAAAAGGCGGGTTGCCAAAGGTGACTGAACACGCCTGGTGGAAGTGCCAGAATAAACCCACCAGCGGAGATCCTTTGAGAAGGCAGACGCAGGAGGCGCTGTCCATTTTCGTCACCTGCCCCTCAGACCCCCCGAGAATGCTCGTGCCGAGCTCCGGCCGCTGGAGTCTAAGTCTTCGCATCGGGCCTTTCCCAGAACCACCTAAGGCTGCTGTCTGTCCCAGGCTGGGGGTGCCTGGGAATTCACTGTCTCTCTCCGTGCACCCCCAGAGAAGCCCTCAAGCAGTGACTCTCAGGAGTTGGTGGCTAAACGTCCCAGCTCCTTCGCCCCTCGGATGCGGTAACGTTAAGGCGCATTTGCCACCATTTCCCAGTTTCCCCGCTGGAGTGAGCTCCAGTCACCCGCTGTGGTAGCTGGGGGTGGTTGACTAAGCCACCTGGTGAGCCCCTCAGCAGGCTCTCCGCTTTCCCACTCTATGCCAGCTGACTCTGCAGCTCCGCTCATCGCAAAGCGAGTCTGCGTCCCCAGGCCTTGACTTGCTTTGGCAAACAGAACATGGCAAAAGTGACAGAACCAGACATTCCTGGATTTAATCCCCCCCTCGCCTGCCATGAGCCCTTGAGCAGGTAGGCTGACCTCCGTGACTCTCTGTATCCTCCTTGCTATAGAGCGTGGGAATATTTACTTCTCAGTGCTGTTGGGAGGATTAAATGAACTGATATGAATGGCACCCATGTGGAATCTAAGCCCCCTCTTGATATAGATGTGGAGTGGACACAACCATTCTAAGGATGGATGAATAGAGTATGGATTAGAGCGGACTTACTGATATTCTATTCATGAACTATTGTGATTAGTAATCGAAGAAAATGTGGCATTGGTGTGGAGAAAGTGGCCGTGGTGGCTGCTGGGGGTAGGGAGTGGGAGGAAGAGATGAGATGTGGGGGTGTTTTCAGGACTTGGAGTTGTCCTGGGTGGTACTGTGGGGACAGTTACCGGACATTGTATGTCCTCCCGTGGCCCACTGGGTGGAACATGGGAGAGTGTGGGCTATGGTGTGGACCATTGACCATGAGGTGCAGCGGTGCTCAGAGATGTATTCACCAAATGCAATGAATGTCTCATGATGATGGAGGAGGTTGTTGTTATGGGGGGAGGAGTGGGGTGAGGGGGGTAGGAGGTATATGGGGACCTCATATTTTTTTAATGTAACATTAAAAAAATAGACAAAAAAAAAAAAAGGGAAATAAATGGCGCTCATCTACTGAGCGCTTACCATATGCCGAGCACTTAACTGTGCACTAATTCATTGACTACTCAAAACAACCTCACAAGGTGTTGCTAGCATTTCCCCCATTTTACAGATGAGGAAACAGCAGAGAGGTTAAGCAAGTTGTCAAGGTCAAGCAGCTGGGCAGGCACTCTGTGAGGCACCTGGCATACGCGGTGGGCGCGCAATAAACAGGCTGCTCTTCCAGTCCCTACGTCAGAGCCACCGTCACTTCTACCTCACGCAGTGCAGCTGCTGAGCCTGACCACGTCTGCCCCTTTTGAGAAGGGCCGCGATTTGTTTTGAACTCTAACTAGCCGTCTTGGCACAGTGCTTCTCTTCTAGAAGGCTGGTCCTCGGTCCCTGCCAAGGGCTTAGGAAAACGCACTTCACCCCGGGACAACGGTAGACCAAGGCTGAAACCATGTGACTGCTAGATGGTTCCTCTACCTTCACAAATATTCCACTGTCTTTTCCACCTCTCTTCAAATTTTCTATTTTTTTTATTTTTGTGAAGTTGCCTACCCAGGAGGTACTGAAATGTTCTACTGGTCTCCTATAAGATGCATCCAAAACAATTCTTTTTTTCAGTTTGACTGCCACAGTCTATTTTTCTTTTTCTTTATCTTAACCACATACGATATTTCTTAGATACTGTGAGTATACAGACAAATAAAACACAGCTGCATTATTGTACAAGAGGAATTTCCAATCCCATTTAACAGACACGTCCCTATTCCTAGACATTTAGGAAATGGTGTGCTTTGGAACTAGGTTCAAGCCCATTAGAGATAATGGACTTTTAATTGAAGGGCTGATTGTTTAAGAGACAACAAGCCTGCCAGAATTCATGCTCTCTGGAGAAAAATAAAAATACCCGAGTCCTGGTCACAGAAGGCATTTCCTGGCCACTCTGGGTGACCCAGCTCCTCCCAGACATTTCCCTCTGTCTTCTTAGGGCAGAGGTTCCCTGGTCCACTGGGGATCAAGCTGCTTCCAGCCACAGTGCCTGCTGTCCACACAGTTACCAGCAGGATCTTTCTCAAGAGCTGCTACCCCTTCGCTTCAACTTTTTAGAATGGAGGGGTCACAGTGAACATACGAGGTTCTAAAGATAGCATGAGGGGGGTGGGGGGGTATATGGGGACCTCCTATTTTTTTAATGTAATATTAAAAAAATAAAGACAAAAAAAAAAAAAAGATAGCATGAAAGGCAAAACTCATGTTCAAATTGCCCTTGTGGGGAGGCGGATATGGCTCAAGCAATCGAGCTCCTATCTACCATATGGGAGGTCCAGGGTTCAATGCCCAGGGCCTCCTGGTGAAGGCGAGCTGGCCTGTGTAGTGAGCTGGCCCACGTGGAATGCTGCCCCGCGCAGGAGTGCTGGCCAAAGCGGAGAGCTGGTGCAGCAAGATGAAACAACAAAAACAGACACAGAGGAGAGACAATAAGAGATGCAGCAGATCAGGGAACTAGGCGGCGCAAGAGAACGACTGCCTCTCTTCCCCTCCAGAAGGTCCCAGGATCAGTTTCTGGAACCACCTAGGGAGAATACAAGCAGTCACAGAAGAACACACAGCGAATGGACAGAGAGGGCAGCCAATGGAGGGAGGGGGGAGAAATCAATTAATCAATCTTAAAAAAAAATTGCCCTTGTGAATCCACTGGGAGGATGACTGGGTGGACGCCAATGTCTTAGTAAGTCCACCCCTCCTGCAGCCCTGCCATGGACCTACATGAGGGGTGTGAGCCTCAGATGGATGGAGAGAGCAGCAGACTCGAAACGCAAGTGGAAACACACTTTCATGACGTGGGACAGTTGGCCACATGCCCCTCCCCATCTCAATTATTTCTCTCTGTATCATCTTACTGAGCATGCTGAATTTATTCGATTGGATTAAACGCACTTGTGCCATGAAGCTTTCTTACACCCACTGTCTGCGAGATGAAGCCCAGCCTGACCGGTGGATTGCAGTCTGGTTTGTCCCTCCCTCCGTTTCCTGACCACCCCATTCGCCCCAGACATCTGCTCTCCTCGCCTCCATGCCTCTGCTCCCATGTTCCCTCTGCCCAGAACGTCTGGCTCGTCCTCACCCCCGCTACTAGCTCATCGTGGAAGCCGCTCTACAGCCCTGGCCCCCTGTGCTAGCACTCAACAGGTGGCACTGCCACCACCCAGTGCCATGCTCCTCTCCCACCAGACTGGGAGAGCAGGGCCCCCATGTCACGAATTCCAGCGTGGTCCCTGGTACTTCCTAGCTTGGACAGTAAAGGAATGTTCACCCCGATCTACTAATGGACAGCAAGAGTACTGGGATTTTCCTAACTTAAAATTTAACCTTGGCTCAAGTGAATATTTTCCTACCACGGGAAGTTTTCTACGCTCCAAAAAAATCTCAACAAGGTCAAGCAAATCCATATATTGCTTGGCTTTATGTGACTCCGTCCCTAAAACACTTTTTGGAAGACCTATATAAAATGAAAAGGAGTGAGCCGATCATTTATGAACCTTATTTAGAACTGGTTTCACTAATAATCCCAGGAGGCCCTTCTTATTAATTAAACAATTCAAACATCTACTCCACAAGTTTTAAGTAATTTTCTCAACTTGGCAAACACAGGCAACTCTAATCTGCTTTTGTCCCGAGTAACAGCAATGATAATAGGGAAGCAGTTTCAAAGAGTATTTGCATATGTGGGGGGTAGGGGGTGATGCCCTCATCTTTCTCCCAAGAAACTCAAACACAAGAAAAAGAAACTTAGTATCATTTCCTTTGACAGATAAAAGATTAATCATCCTGAGTAAAAGTGTCCTAGCACAGGCAGTGGTTCATCAGGGGACGTCACTTTCATTCCACTCAAACTTACATCCCACCATTACAAATGAGGGGCACACCATGGTATTCTAGGGAATAACTATCCAAACGGATAACTGTTTCTGAGAAATGGTCATAGGTCCTCCTGGACGGGTCTCTTGGCCCCCAAGGCTAAACCCATCTCTCAGAAGGAATTGTTCCAAAGGAAGTCATTCTCTGAACCGTGGCCAAATGAGTCAGGATCAGCTCCTTCCTGCTAAAAGAAGTAGAAAATGAAAGGCTGGCAAGGAGGAAACAGAAGGCCTCCGAGCGGCCTTTAGCCTTCGGGGAAACTTAGAAACAATAGCGAGCCTGTTCACGTGGATCGCGAGAGCCAGCCCCTCTCCTTCATCCCACCCTGCCACAGAGCCAGGACTTTGTGTTCAAGCAGATATCATTGTTAGGTGTGGGGGGAAAAAAGAATTCCCATCGTAATAGGCTGAGCCATAGGAAATTGCCCCAAACGATCAAAGACCAGCAATCTTGTCTGGTTCGAGTAAACTTAAAACACGACCCCGTCCCCAGGCACTCAACAAACCTAAAATGCAGGCTAGATGGTGAGATGGGTGGAACTGCCAAGAAAACCCAAGCCACACCAGCCTCCCCGAAATCACAGCTGTTGTTAAAATTATTTCACAACAGACAGGCTTTAAATCCTAAGGCATGCCTGTAACCCACCAAGGCCCTCTTCAGCAAGGAAATGGCCCCTCACGGGGCCTGGGGTCCTGTAAGACAGGCTTGTCGGAGCAGGGTGGCGAAGGAGCGCGGACGTACCTGGAGAGCAGCAGTTTGCCCTGCAGCTGCAGGTCCGCGGCGCAGTCCTCCGAGCGGCAGTTCCTCTCAAAAACAGTCTGTGAGAGAGACACAATGGGAGAGTTGGAACAGGATTCTGATGGCGGATGAGTCAATAACAGCCAAGGGCGTGTTGCAAATCAGCAGGGGAGCACTTCCTGTTAAGGGAGGAAATGCTCCCAGGGGATCCCTCCAGCCTCTGTGCCCACCTAAAAGAAACCAGCACCCCGGCTTGGTGAGGGGCCCCTTTTCAAGGCTCCAAGGAAACACAAGTCCATGGTGGACTTGAGGTCATGACTGCTTTCTAAAATTCAGATTCATTTCTTAGTCCACTGAAGTGCTTTTTATTCCTCCCCACCCCCTCGGTGTTTGCATTTGCTGTATCTATTTGTTATGTGCTCGTCTTCTTTTTAGGAGGCACTGGGAACTGAACCCCGGACCTCCCATGTGGGAGGGAGATTCCTAATTGCTTGAGCCACCTGCACTCCCTGCTTTGTTAGGTCTCTCATTATGTTTTCCTCCTTGTGTCTCTTGTTGTGTCATGCTCACTGCGCCAGCCCATCATGTCTGCTCGCTGTCTCTCTTGTCTTCTTCAGCAGTCACAGGGAACTGAACCCGGGACCTGCCATGTGGCAGGTGGGAGCTCAATCACTTGAGCCACATCCGCTTCCCTGAAGTGCTTTTACAAGTAGCTTTTTCATGAAGGGTACATGCTCTTGGCTTATCTGAAAATGTCTTTTAGATGTTTGCAGATGTGAATGAAAAATAATCTAGTTGAGAAAAAAAATGTGTAGATGATAGTCTGGTCATTTCCCTTCTTTTTGCTCTCTGGGAGAGGGGGAAAAAAATCTATATTTGATGGGGTTCTGCTTGAACGACAGGACCACTTTCTAATTTTCAGTCCCAAGGGGAAATGCAGAAGGCATGACGCTGAGGGATACCAGACAGGCAGAGGGAAGCCTGTCCCGTATCTAGGTGGGGCCGCCAGCACTTAACAAGGACACAGAGTCCTTTCTCCAGCCAAAACTGGGGCTCAACAGCCAAAACCCCACCCATGGGCTCTGTGTGCCAAACCCCGATATATTTCCAGAGGATGTGGGACAAGCCTGAGCAGGCTCGCATCTTTGATACGAGGTCTGCTGGGAATGGTGAGTGGCATTTGGAGAGGGGCTAAAGCTCTCTCTGTGGGAAACGGAGGGCCTGCCAGTTCTCCCCTCAATCGGGGCTCAACCTCTTTGGCGTTTCTCAAATCTGGACGGCAGCTTCCCTGAGACTGGCAGAGGCTCTGCTCTCTTTAGACAGCTTTGATCATTTCAGGGGATTTGGAGAAAAAGAGACTTTTCCTTGGCCATTTAAAAATTACTATTTATTCACGATTCAACTTCTGTAGTGTCATTGTTCGTGTTCAGGATTTTTTTTCTCCCCACAGAATATTGTTCCCTCCCACAGAATCCTTCCAGAATGTTCCATCAGGCCAGCACGGACTCCAGCCAACTCGTTGGCCAACCAACAGTCTAGATCCAACCGAGTAATTTTGCCTATGGAAATTCATTTTCCTGTGCAACATTTTCAAAAGAGTAGAATGTCCCAGCCAACATTCCCTCCCTTGATCATGGGGGGAAAATCTCACGGAAGTCTTGGGCGCAAAGGGGACACGCACAGGTTCTTTCGGCTATCACGAGGAGCAAGGACCGAGCCAAGTTTCCAGAAGATTTCAATGTAAGGCATCCATGTTTCGTTTGCCGTCTCGACAGTGGTGGTTGGGAGCGGTATGCACCTCAGAAAAAACATGTTCTTAAATGTGACCCATTCCTGTTGGCATAAGCCCGTGGTCAGTAGGACCTTTTGATGAGGTTACTCCAGTTAAGCTGTGGCCCAGCTCGATCAGGATGGGTCATAATCATATGACTGGAGTCCTCTAGAAGAGCATGAAATTCAGAGTGCGAGAAAACCAGAGGGGGCAGCAGAAGCTGAAGGGGAACAGAACCCCGAAGAAAAGGGAGCGACCAGGAGAGGCCACCACGTGCCTGGCCACGTGACAAGCTGAGGACCAAGGATCGCCAGCAGCCAGCCCCAGAACGCCACGTCTCCAGGGAGAAAGCACGGCCTTGGTGAAGCCTTGATCTGCACTTTTTCCTAACCTCAAAACCATTTAAACTGGCTAGTAAGATAGGGAATCCACAGATGGATCTGGAAGCTGGCAAGAAGTCCATGTGGACATCAGTAACCCCAAGATGGCTGCTGGAGGACCCTCCCCAAGATACTGCCACTCAGAAGAAGACTTCCTCCAGAAGCCAGGAGAAGCCCGGATATTCCCCAGGCCTTATCATTGGGCCCTCATGGGGGATTGATGGGTGGGGTAACCAATCAAAGCAGCAGACAGCTGGGACTCCTCCCCTGCCATCAGCAAAGGGGTGGAATAATTAACAGTCTAAAAAGCAGGTGCGAGGCCTGAGTGTGTGCTCTCTTGCCTGTGGACCCCTGTTCCTGCCCTCTGTGCACCGCTTTTGCCATTTTTCCTCTGCCATATGGCCACGCAAATAAAACCTGGGCGTTAATAATCTATCATAGGGAATTGTAGCCTATACAGAGGGCTATAAATCAGCCCTCTTTATCACTTTTCAGCCCCTTCCTCTGTACCTGGGACCCCTGCTCTGTTATTTTCTCCCATTTCTCATCCCTCCCTGCCTGAATAAATCACTGACCCAATTCACCCAGTGTGCTCTTCATTTCTGCAGCACAGTCAAGAACCTTGACAAAATCCGGTAACACCATGAGTGAATAAATTCTCATCATTTAGCCCGACCTGTTTCATGGCATCTGCTTGAGTAGCCAAGAAGCTAAGTCATCGACCAAAGAAAAAACCGGAGGAAGTGGGTACGAGGGCGGCACGGATGCCTCCGGCGCCACGAAAGGAAGGCAGAACTGAGCTCAAGAGCAGCAGCGGGGCTCCCCTGAAGCTATCGCAGTGTAAGCCTGAGGGTGCCTCACCCACACGGCCCCTGCCAGGTCTTGCGTCCAACTTTGTATTCATTCCTTATGCTCTTTTTTCTTAAAGCGGGTCCCCTCTCCCCACATTCCAAATCCTAGAAGCTTCGAGGCCCATAAAACCCAGCACGGCCCTGGGTTACACTTTCTTCCTCCCACGTGTTTCACAGCTGAGACCGGGTGTCTGACTTCCCGACTTGAAAGGCGGGCTGGTGTGCGGTGAGCCGGCCCACGCGCAGTGCTGATGCGCGCCAGGGGTGCCCTGCCACGCAGGGGTGTCCCCACGCAGGGGTGTCCCCGCGCAGGGGAGCCCCACGCGCAAGGAGTGCGCCCCGTAAGGAGAGCCGCCCAGCGCGAAGGAAAGTGCAGCCTGCCCAGGAATGGCGCTGCCCACATGGAGAGCTGACACAGCAAGATGACGCAACAAAGAGAGAGACAGACAACAACAGAAGCGGACAAAGAAGAACATGCAGCAAATGGACACAGAGAACAGACAATGGGGGTAAGAAAGAAATTTAAAAAAAAAAATCTTTAAAAAATAAATGGATAAGAATAAAGGTGGGCTGGGGGCGGGGGGTGGAGCAGATGAGAGCAGGAGAGGAGCCCCCCCGCCTCATGCACAGGAGCTGGGCCCGGCCCTCCTCCCCTCACGCTGCCCCGGCTTCTCTGACCTTACCACGCCCCACCTCGGGGCTCCCCCCTACGCGGGTCCTCAACTTCTCCCCTTCCAGCACCCCCTAGCTCACATCCTCTCACCCTTCAACACGCGAAGACAGACCCTCGGCACGTTCAGGCCCGGCCGTGCACACCTCCCATTCCACGTCCTCTGCCTGCCGCCGCTCATCTCAGGTGCGATGACTCAACCTGCAACCGCACGTTTAACGTCTGTCTCCCCTGCTAAAAGCACGCTCCGTGACAGCAGGGATGGCGTGAGCCTCAGCCACCCCTGCGCGTGCCCGCAGCGCCCGGCACGTCGCAGCCGCTCGGTCAGCACCGAAGACCACGCGACGCTCTGAGACGTGGCGTGGCCACGGGAACGCGCAGCCCAGTGGCGGCGGCCCCAGTTCCGGCCACCGCTGGCCCACGGCCCCTCGGCGCCAGGGCTGGCGCTCCCTGAGCAAAGCACCCGTCCCGCAGTCACACGGAGGCCCAAGGCCTGCTGGCGAGGCGCGCGTGCTTCGTCAAAGCCCGTTTTCCTTGGGCTTTCCTTCCCTCGTAATCTGTTCTCTGTTTCCGGCCCCTGCAACTGGATTCTCTACCTATTCAATCTAGTGTGAATTTCCGTCCTACAAAGGCAAACGCGGAGTCTTACGCACTCGCAAATACATATACGTGTATAGATACACGCAAGCACACACATGTATACATATACGTGCACATGTAACATATATGCGAGTGCACACAGATACCCTAAGTGAAGGCTTCCGCTGAGCAGCTAAAATTAAGCACACACTATAGTGAGAAGATCAAGTATTAGATTAGAAATGGAGAAATTAAAAATCCAACCCTCGTTTCACTGTGTTACATTCAGAAAATTGTCTTTTTCTCCCTCCGGGACTGAGTCTCTTCATTTCTGTGAAATGAATATCAAAATGTTGTTAATCCAGATCAGCAGCCCCCCCAGGGTGGGAGGTCTGAAGTTATGCTGCTTTGTTTTAGGCACTGTGCATCCCAGTTTATACCAGCAGATGTGAGGCAACTTTAGTGCAAAGGAGTGAAACTCGGCTTCCTAATTTATGCTAAAATAAGAAGACAATGGAAGCAAAGGGTCAAGGTGAATTTACCTCTGCGCAGCAGATGGTGCTTTCCCCAAATGGATGCAACAAAAGCTCCCATTGTCCTCCTCACCACGTGACTGTGACACTCCTGCCTTGGAGAGGCCTGTCTTTTCTCCTCTCGAATCTGGGTGGACTCTGCTGGAAATGACACCCTGGGCTTTCCAAGGCTAGGTGATAAAAGGCAATATAGCTTCCTCCTGGCTCGCCTGGGACACTGGCTCTTGGAAAGCAGCCACACTGCTGTGAGGACGCTTCCCACGGAGAGGCTCCCATGAAGAGGAAATGACGGCATCCCCTTGAATGGAAGGGGGTCCCACAGCCCCCGGGGCAGCTGCTGAGCTGACTCCACGTGGAGCGAGGACTAGCTGTCTCCTCCAAGCCCTGCTCCAAGCACAGATTCATCGACAGAACAAATGAGTGGGATTTGAAGCCCCTGAGTTTAGGAGGGGGCTGTAACACAGCAGTAGATTTCTGCAACAGCCCCCCAACCTACTTGCCTCCTCTAACCTGGGCAACGCTGTGAACAAAAGTGGGTGCACCTTCCAACCCCAGTCAAGCCTTCACCCGGGTAAGGCCCTTCCCCATGCTGGGAATGCAGTTTTTTTTGTCAGTTTTTTAATTTTTAAAGATTTACTGATTTATTTATTTCTCCACCCCCCGCTGTTGTTTGTGCTTGCTGCCTGCTGTGTCCATTCGTTGTGTGCTCTCTGTGTCTGCTCATCTTCTTCTGGAGGCACTGGGAACTGAAGCCAGGACCTCCCATGTGGAGGGAGGAGCCCAATCGCGTCAGCCACACCCGCTTCCTGCTTGTTGTGTCTCTCATTGTGTCTCCTCGTTGTGTCAGCTCACTGCACCAGCCCAGCGTGTCAGCTCGCTGCCTTGCTTGTCTTCTTTAGGAGGCACCGAACTCAGGACCTCCCGTGTGGGAGGCGGGCGCCCAACTGCTCGAGCCCCATCCACTCCCCCCCATGGTTATTTTATAGATAAAACAGCAAGACAGCAGGAATCCAGAGACCCAAGTCACGCATGGGAGGGTCTGAAGTTGAAGCTCAGAGCTCCTGTGTTCTGGACCTGGATTACTCTCTCTGGGCAAGGAGGCATTTTGTTTCCTAAAGAACTGACAAGCCTCTCTCTGGGGCAGGAGCGGGGGCAGACTGACACATCAGCAAGCTCCAGGGCCACCTAGAGTTCTAGGAGCAAGCTGACTACTTCTCCCTTCCTGAGTACAGACAGCCCAGATGCTTCCTGAACCAATGGGCCGCGCGCCCGATTTTCCCCACCAGCTCCAACGCGGGCCTCAGAAAAACTCTTCCTGCTTTTCCTGTGTCCCCCAAGTCCTTGGGATAAGACAAGCTTGGCGACCTGGAATCAGACAAACCAACCAGTCTGGAAGCAATTGTCCCCCGCCCTCCTCCTCTGGTCCTACCTGCTGGTTGGCCAAAACCCTGTCGATTCATTTGCCTGGAAGCAGCTTTTCCGGAGAATGGAAACAGATCTAAGACGCTGTCACACCTTCTTCCTCGCTGGCTAAAGGGGGGGGCCACACC
This sequence comes from Dasypus novemcinctus, assembly GCF_030445035.2. Taxonomy (NCBI): domain Eukaryota; kingdom Metazoa; phylum Chordata; class Mammalia; order Cingulata; family Dasypodidae; genus Dasypus; species Dasypus novemcinctus. The sequence continues at coordinate 19,377,345 of NC_080703.1, forward strand.
ACGCTCACAGGTGACTGCTGCTTCATTCCTCAGGCTCCGGGCTGCTGTGGTCTGGGACCCCACAGCCTCTGCCAGCACAGACTGGATTTCCAGGCTGGCTGCCTCCTCACCCCGGGCCCCCCCTCAGGTCTGCTTGGAAGCTACCCCGTTTTCTTTTGCAAATCCTTATTTGACTTCTTTTAGAAAAGGGCCAGCAAATTTTTTTCTGCCAAAGGTCAGATAGGAAATATTTTTGGCTCGGGCGCCGTGTAGTCTCCGACGGCTCAAGTCTCTGCCGTTGTGGTACCCGGGCAGCCGTCGACAATACCTAAAGGAAAAGGCATGGCTGTGTTTTGACATCCTATCTTCCGAAAACACTGGCAGGCTGGACTTGGCCCATGGGCGGTAGTTTGCCAACCTCTGTTTCCAGAACATTCGGTTTTGGGTATCTGCATTCCCTTCCAGCCAAAAGAAGAGGGTAAATCCAGCTCAGGCTGCATTTTGCTCTGGGCCAGAGCACAGAGGCGGCATCGTCCGGGCTTTCCTTGGGGGTCACGTGACTTGGGGTTGAGCACTCAATGGCTGGTCAAAGCTGACCTCAGAAAGGAAGACATCCAGGATGCCCAGGCCTTGGGGGCCCACTTCTCCCCAACGTGGCACTGGAAAAATGTCCTCTTTTGGTCTAGTTCCAAGGAAAAGGCAGATTCCAGCTGTCATGTTCAGACGGGGGGCGGTTTCCTGGACTCGGTAATATTTGCTTGAACCAAACCCACGCTTGTTTACATGGATCAGACACTGTTTATAGGGTTGCTCTGGCAACCGAGTCCCCTGCTGAGGCCTGAAGGATTGGGACAATTGGATTGGTGGGAATAAATGCTTTTCAAATAATCCATCCCACCGAAACCAGACGGGAGAGCTATTTTTAAGCTCAAAAGATTGAGACACTCCTTTGCGCAATGGCTTCGCCGTATGATGCTGCGTTCTACCCAGATGGTGGGAACAGCGCAGCTGTGCTGGTGTCTCTCCCATCGTCCCACGGAAGCTCCTGGAAGCACCAGGCACGCGTAAGTCATGTCTGCAACCCTGACACCTCGGCCAGGGTTCGAAGATGCTTGCACGACTGTCGTCACCTGAGTCTAAGAGGTTTTCTCCTTCTGCTTTTGTTTCAATGGCCCTTTTTTCCAGAATCTGGCCCATTACTGGAGCTCAGAGTGGTCCCAGTGCCCAATGACTCCCTGACACGGGAACCAAAGGCTCGTCACGCGGTGCTTAAAATTCAGGCCACACAGACATACTCGCTCTCTAAAGAACACCACATCCATTCCTGTCAATGAAAGACAAATGCTTCGTGAAATGACAGCAGAGAAAAGTCCTCTATTTCAGCGTCTTTAAAAATTGTCTTTTCAGGTTTTGAAATCACGGGAGGAGGAAAAAAGTGCCCCTTGTCTCCCTCTGAACACAAACACGGTCCCAGTTTTGTTTCGTGCTCCTGTGGGAAAACTGGCAGCGATAAATTGTTCTGCCTGTGGAAATCCCTTGGTTTCCCCTCCATGGCTCTGCAGGTGGTGGCAGTGTCCCTCCACCAAAGTGTCACGTGGATGATCCCGTTCAGCTCCCGCGACGAACTCAAGAGGAGGCTGAAGTTGTTCAGCCAGGCCCTGGATTCCAGCCCAGTGCCCTCCCCGGGTCCGCCTGGGCCTGCTTGGCCTTTTCCAGACTGTGTTTATGTCCCTCTACAACCCCCAGCCACAGCTTCCCTCCTAGGGACTTCCATGGCCTCCCAGGGCTGGAAATTCTCCCACTGATCTCCATCCTAGAATCGGTTGTGCTCTCAGTCGCTTTTCTTTTCTTAAGCTCTTGCTCATTCGTTCTAACAAGAGGCAGGAAATGCAATCGGCCAGTTTCAAGGGACCAGTGCTGTCAAAGCGAAGGAAGAGTATGCTCGTGCCACACTGACAAGCTGTCGTAGCAGATGTAGGCACGCAACTGGGAGTGAGAAAGGAGGACCCTAAACTAGAGAGGAGCCACTGGAAGCATTTCTCCCCACGAGTCAGACTTCTCCCCACCGACCAGCAAGGCCACCCCTACATAAGCCTACGGCGGCTGAAAATTCTTTGATGAATTCCCAAAAGAGAGAGATGATAGCCTCGACCTAATCCATTCTTGTGGGTGTGAGACCCTTTCGACTGGACTAAGTCAGCGAGGCGAGACTCAGGCTGAGGCTCCCGCCTCTCGCTGGGTCTGATATAAACAGCCACACACAGGTAAAGGAAGCTCCGCCATATTCGATCCTGCCCTGTGAGAGAGAAGACTGCAGGGGAACAGAAGCCCCGAGAGGCCCAATGAGAGATGAGCCATCGCCTGATAGCTCAGGCAGAGCGGCTGACACTGACAGAGGCGGCTGGAAGGAGACTTGCCTGGGCCCTGTGCCCTCAGTGGGGGGAGGCGAAGGCCAGCGGCCACCTTGCTTTGCCCCGAGGCTGGACGACAGGCTCACCAGCAGCTGACTTTAGGGAGAAAGCACCTCCGGTGGTGCCTTGATCTGGGCATTTCACAATCTCAGAACTGTAAGTTTTACCCCCAAATAAATCCTCTTCCTAAAAGCTAGCCAATATCTGGTACTTTGCATTGGCAGCCTTTGGCAACCTAAAACATGGCCCCAGCGTTTGATTTCCTAAATCAACTCAGAAGATCATGAGAGGGGCTGAAACTTTTTTCCTAGACAGACACTGCCCATGGGGCACGTTCCTTTGCTAAAACACACACATACACAGCGGCAGGTTTTAAATAAGGCAGGGCAATACAGAAGCAAAACTACCAGACATGAAGATTTGGGGGAAAAGTGTTTTTTTTTTTTCTGAAAAAATGTCTCAGATGATTAGAACAACCTTCGCCTAAATTGCAAAGATAAAACACAACACTAAAGAAGTAGTTTTTCAAGTTCACCCCACCCTTGATAGATGCAGGCATCCACTTTCCTCTGCCCTTAGACATAACCTTGGAGTGGAAATCTTAGAAAAACAACAGATGGAACCAAAAACCCCCTTCCCCTGGTCAGCGAGACGTTTAAACTATTTATTTTTCTCACTTGTACTTGAAGCTAAAAGATTTCTACACGTGTTTCACAATGGTGCCCTTTCTGAAAAGAATATTACTCAGAAGCTGATGCCAAAGAATATAAAAGTGGGTTGAACTGGGTGGAACAGGGGTGGAGGTGGGGAAACTTCCTCTCTCACCCCCTCTCTGCTTCGGCTGGACCAAACTGCTCCCCTGAATCCAGGTTGGAGGGTCTCTGAACGCTTTTTGGGTCTAATGTCTGAGTTACTCTGCTTTCTCTCCTCGTCCATCCTCCCAGCTCCTCCACCTTGCATTCCTTCTGCAGCGACATTCACTCATGACAATGAAACTGAACCTTGTAGCCATAAACAAGAGCATTTTTAACCAGATGGGCACCTTCAGCTGGGAAAGTATTTGTTAAAGCCCAGGCTATAAAAATAGTGGATTTTCACAGGCATGGAGCTGGATTCCTACACACGCAGCCAATGAAGGGGCTTGGGGAGGGGGGACAGATGTGCCAGTTCCAAGCACCATGGAGGCCCAAAGTGTATAACTTCACCACGACTGAAAATGAATATTAAAGCAGCTCGCTTTTCCCTTGAGAGGTGAAAGAGTGAGTAATCTGAACCTTTTCATTTGCCAGCAGTAGTTCCTCCATCTGGGTTTTCTAGGGCACAAATACAAGGTGGTATAGGTAAGTCATTGCCGTGTACACACCACTACCCTGCCCAAAGGGAATTCCCAAAGGACTGACTGAGCACATTTCTTTTAATTACACAGCTCTGCTGACTCTGTTTATGAAGAGACACTGAGGTGATGTCCAACATTTGCAGGATGATCCAGCCCTGTGTTCTTTCAGAAGGGTTCTTTAAACTGAGCATCTGCTCCAGGCGAGGCACTGGGCTAGGCACTGGGGATCAGCAGCAAGTAAGGGAAACTAGGTTCTGGCCCCCACAGGGCTTCCATTCTAGCGATGGAGATAGAAAATTGGGATAGATGTGATGAAGAAATCAAATTGACAGCCAAGCCAGGGTAGTCGGGGGATGGTTCACTGAGGAAATGACATTTAGGTTGAGACCTAAAGAATGAGGAACTTGCCATGAGGAAAGAGCAGGGAAGAGCTTTCTAGAAGCGGAATTAGCATGTGCAAAGGTCCTGAGGCAAGAAAAGGCTGAGAATGTTTGAGGAACTGAAAGAAGAGCAGGATAGCTGAAGCACAGAATGTGGCACCATCATTCAGGATCTTGTTGGTTTTAGCAAGAACCTAATTTACTCCTAAGGGCAGAGGGAAGCTACGGGGGGAGGGGAGGGTCAGAAGAGGGGTAGATTATGCAGGAGAGTGACCCAATCTAGGTGAGAAACGATCGTCCCCTTCCCTGGGAGGTGGCAGTAGAGATGGAGAGAAGAGAAGGATTTCCTGTGTCATTTGGGCTTGTGGTGGTACGACTGTCTTTTCTGTTTTGTTTTTTTTTTGAGAAATCAATTTTATTGATAAGTATTAATAAAGCATAAATCCACCCAAAGAGTACAAACAATGGTATTCAGTGTAATCACATATTTGTGCATTCATCACCCCAGTCATTCCCAGAGCACTTTCATTATTCCAATAGCAACAACAAACAAAACTCATCACCTCTCAGTGTCCATGTGCCTCGCCTGCTGTATATACCTGTTATTCTTTTTCCTTCTCTCTAGTATATTTGTATTTGTATTTTGTAAGAACAGTCTTATATATGCAATGTCACCCATATTCACGTTTTACATGAGGTTTTACTATCTTATACAGTCCTATGTTACATGTTTAGCTTTCCTTCTAGTAACATACATGACCTTAGAATTTCCCTTTCAACCACTGTCACACCCATACGCTAGCACTGCTAGTTACAAACAGCATGATACACTTTAACCATTTCTATTCATTTCCAAAGATTTCCAAACAACCTTTTCACCAATTCTGCACAGATTAACCCTCAGCTTTCCAATTCCCTACCCTCCTCCTATTTTCTGGTGACCTATACTCTAACCATTAACTCCACGAGCTTACACAATATATTTAGTTCCTAACAGCACAGTCCTACAGTGTTCGTCCTCTTGCTGCACTCAGCCCAATGTCCTCCAGGTTCATCCATGTGGTCACAGATGACTGTCTTTTAAGAAATCTGGTCCGACGGGTCATCTCTGAATCTTCCCGTTTGAGATAAGCAAAGGGGCATCCCTGGGACTGACAATCCCAAAATGCTCACCTGTGGCACTGGCCAGATCCCTTTGATGGCGCTGGAGCCAACTAGTAAGATAGGAAGTCAATAGGCAGATCCGGAACCTGGCAAGAAGTCCATGTGGACATCAACGACCCCAAGACGGCTGCTGGAGGACCCTGCCTAAGATTCTGCCATGCAGAAGAAGACTTCCTCCAGAAGCCAGGAGAAGCCCCGGATACTCCCCAAGGACTTTATCATTGGCCCTCATGGGGGATTGATGGGTGGGGTAACCAATCAAAATGGTAAATGGCTGGAACTCCTCCCCTACCATTAGCAAAGGGGTGGGATAATGAATGGTTCAAAAAGTGGCGCAAGGCCTGAACGCTCTCTCTCTCGCCTGTGGACCCCTGTTCCTGCCTTCTGCATACCACTCTCGCCGTTTCTGCTCTGCCATGTGGCCATGCAAGTAAAGCCTGGGCTTTTACAATCTATAATGGAGAACTGTAGCCGGTAACTCAGCCCTCTTTATCCCTTTTCAGCCCTGTCCTCTCTACCTGGGACCCCTGCTCTGTTATTTTCTCCCATTTCTCGTCCCTCCCTGCCTGAATAAATCACTGACCTAACTCACCCGGCGTGCTCTTGAAATTCATTTCTGCAGCGTAGACAAGACCCTAGACAAAATCCAGTAATGGCGCCATTGCTTCCTACTGGAGGGGCCACGGCAGCCACGGACCTGCTGAGACTGAACACACCTGAGGGGAAAGGCACCGGCACGGGGGAGCCCCTGCCACGTCGGAGCGCCGGTCGCACTCACGCCGCGGATTACTTTGTTCTTTCTTCCTCACGACACTGTCGGGCCAGCTTGGGGAGGAGATGAAGGCTTCCAGAAGCTGGAGAGAGTGGTACCTAAGGCCGCCTCACATTTCAGTGCTTTGTTATTACAGCTAATCCCACAGTCACCCGGAGGTAGACAAGCATCACCCCAAGCAACAGGTGAGGCAACAGAGGCTCCAAGGGGGGAAAGGACTTGCCCAGAGCCACCGAGGGAGCACCTTCTGCTGTGGGAGAGGACCTGGTCTCCTCTTAAGGCTGTGCTCCTTCCCCAGAGAAGCCAAGCGGAGAGAGGAGCCCGGGGTGCTCTGAGGTGTGGACTGTATTAGTTTCCTATTGCTGCTGTAACAAATCACCATGGGTTTAGCGGCTTACACACAGTGCAGATTTATCATCTCACTGTTTCGTAAGTTAGAAGTCTGGGTGTTCTCTGCTGGTTTTGCTGATACAGATATCATGAGGCCAAACCAAGGTCTGAACTCTTATCTGGGGGTCTCTGGGGAAGACTCTGCTCTTCCAGGTTCACTCAGGCGGTTGGCAGGACTCAGTCCCCTGTGGCTGCAGGACTGGGGTCTCCATTTCCTGACTGACCCTCAGCTGGGTGCCTCTCAGCAGCCGAAGGCCCCCTGCGTTCCTTGTCACGCCGCCCCCTCCGTCTCCAACACCTGCAGCGGCAGGTCGGGCCCTTCTCGCACCTCCCATCTCTCAGGCTTCCTCTTTTCCTGCACCTCTCTTATCCCTTTGCCATCTGTTCTGCCTCCAGCTGCAAAGTTCTCTTCTTTAACATGGTCCCTTGATTAGGCTGGGCCCCCCGATAACCCCGGACACTCTCCCTATCTTAAAGTCCTTCAGTACCTGTGAAGATGGAGCATGGTCACAGCTTCTGGGGTCAGGGCGGGGTCCTCTGGGTGACCCGGGGGCCCCCTGCGGAAGCACGATTCAGAATCGGAGCTCTGGCTCTGTGTACAGGGTTCGAAGTCAGGTCCCTGCCGTGGCCACGGGTGTGCTTCCCCGAGAGAGAAGGGTAAATGCCCTCCCGTGACCAGTCCAACCACAGGGCTGCTCCTTTCCCAGCAGGTGGGCCACCAGCGACTTTTCATGACTGTTTTATTTAGTTCCGCACTCACTGTGTCAACAGCCGAGGTCAACTCCTATTTAATGAGGAGTCAACAGCAAGCCAGAGGTGTTTCCAAAGACTCCCCTCTAGACCGTCCGGGTCACTGCGGTGAGCCCCTCCCTGGGCCTCCCGTCTCGCCGAAGCCCAGCTCTGGCCCCTCCCCACGCAGAAGGCGCAATGCTCTCCTGCTCCCTGAGAGCCCAGGCCACCTCCTCCACCAGCGAGCAGCCCCCCACGGAGCCTCAGACCGTCCTCCCAGCCCTGATGGCAGCACCCCTCTGTATTAGTCAGCCGGAGGGGTGCTGGCGCCAAACGCCAGAAATGGGTTTTTATAAAGGGTATTTATTTGGGGGAGGAGCCACAAAGCGTAAGTTATTTCCCTCACTAAAGTCTATTTCCACATGTGGGAGCAAGATGGTGCCAACGTCTGCCAGGGTTCAGGCTTCCTGGGTTCCTCCCTTCCAGGGTCTCGTTTCTCTCTGGGTTTAGGATTCCTCACTTCCTGGGGCTGGCTTCTCTTTCCTCTGTGAGCTTACTTCCAGCTTAAGGCTTCAGCATCAAACTCCAACATCAAAAACCCTTAATCTGCCCTTTGCCATGCCTTTTATCTGAGAGTCCCCACCCACCAAGGGACAGGGACTCAACAGCCTAATGATGTGGCCCAATCAAAACCCTAACCATAACTCAATCACGCTCAGGTACAGACCAGATCACAAACGTCATCCAATATCTATTTTTGGAACTCATAACCATATCAAACTGCTACGGCTTCCCCTTAAGTAAGAGGTGTTTGGCCACAGGAAAGACAGGCAGTCCCTATTTCTCTGCAAGTCTGTCAAAGCCCTCCAGCCTTCAGCGTCCAGATCCTACCTGCTCCTTTAGACTCAGGCTAACTTCCCCTCTCTCCATGCCAACGTCTCCTTCTCAGCCGGAAGTGGTCTCTGCAGTGAAATTCACACGTGCTGCCCCGGATCCCACTCTCTGCTCTGTGAAAGTTATTCCTGCACCATCTGTCTGTCCACGGAAGGCAGCCAAAGTGCTTTCTCTTTCCATCAAGGCCTTACACGTAGGAGGCACTCAACTGACTCAATGGCTCCTGGAATTGGAGTCCTTTGAAATACTTCGCTGGTGAATGGATAAGGGGGGCTGTTTTTAAATATCAACTATCCCCCAAGGAGAGGCAGGCAGGTCTCTGCTTTCCTTAAATTTTAAGATGGCATGTATGCTCGTCAGGCCATAATGGTGGGACTGCGTGTCCTGCGCCCGTGCTTCCAGAGCACCCCCAATCCCAATTCTCTCAGCTTCGGTGGCCAGTCCACTCTTCACCCACACAGTATGGTGCCACAGCTGGACCCCGGAGCCCACCTTGTCTCCCTGTTCTGTCACTGTCAGTGCAGGTCTGCCACTTTCAGCAGACCACCGGTGGAGCAGACCACGGCTCCAAAGATCACTAAGATTTCACCCATCCCTTTGCACACTCTCTTGTTCCCACAGTGGGCTTGGTGGCTTCCAGTTGAAGAGCTGAAGGCATCTAAAATAGTTCAATCCTAACTCATGTTACAAAATATGATCTAAGGAGCTCTGATGAGTTTATTCCTCCTATGAAAGAGGTGAGGCACTCTTTGCGTTTGCTCTGCTTTCTTGACTGGCCTAGCTCTCGGAATCTTTCTTCCCATCCCACTGAGCCAACATCTGGAGGACACATGGAGGAAGATCATGAAATTAGCTTTTTTTTTTTTTCATATTCAGGAAAAGGAGTATAAGCAAAAATTGCTCTCCCAGAGTATTTCTCAGACTTCTGGACAAGCTTCCCAATCTAAGAACAATATTTTTCTTGTATTTTAATTTCAATCGAAGTTATCATATGGTTAAAAAAATAATAGCCCCCTGCTGCATACCTCCCCATTACTCTCCAGGGGCAACACCTATTACCCATGTCCTTTTATGTTTCTCTCAATGATTACTTCCATATCTCCAGAAAACATGCCATTACTGCTCTTTCTTAACTTGTCAAATCTAAACATCATCTATCGAATTCCTGCTCTGATAGATGAGGATTGATCTCCCTCGCATCATGGCCCATTCTCCTCAACCTTCCTAATTTCAATAGGCAAGTCATTATGTTTAATTCCTCTGTTGCAGAGGTTCTCAAACTTTAGCTGCATCAGAATCACCTGGCCAGCTTGTTAAAAAGCAATTTTGTGGGCCCCAAATCCTGAGTTTCTGATTCAGCGAGTCTAGGGTGGGGTCCAAGAATTTTCGTTTCTAACAAGATCCCAGGAGATGCTGACATAGCTTGTTCTGGGTCCAACTTTAAGAACCATTGCTCTACTGGTTGCACCTGCAATTTCTAGTAATAAACAGCTATTCCTTGTCTCATAAAGTTCTGCAATATCTCTTGACTCATTAGTTTAAAAGGTAAAGATGACTACAGAATTTGTAGTTATGTTTTTCTGTATTATAAGTAGAAATCTGATTTTGGTTTGATTGTAGAGAAAATCAATAAAGAATTCTTATGTTATTATGGCTACATAATTACTGTTCACAGTAGAGCCAAGACAAGTGTCATGATTAAATATTCTCCTCTACAGCACCGAAGTTAAAACTTGTGGAATACTCAACTTCTTATACCTAAGGGAGACTGTTTCTATTATCAAGATCAAAAATACTCCTTTATACTCTTCTCCTTGCTCAAAAGCCTACCACATTTTAATTTGTTTTATATGTGAACCATGACACATTGAACTTATTTCTATTTTTCCTGGAGATTTTGATTGCCTTTAGTTTTTCTTATCTATAGCAGAAATATACATTCTATCTTCATTGTATCCTGAATATCTGTCACTTTTTCCTCATCCTGTTATACTGCTTCATTCTTTCTGAAGGCCAATGATTCCCTGCTCAAAATTGGATCAATTGCTTGTTAGATCTACTGGGTTGTTGTTGTTTTTGTCACTGGGGGTTAGGTCCACAGTTTCCTGTATCGACATCTTGTTCCTTACTGTTCCCTTGTTTGGTTGGATTACATCTCAGTGATTTCCTTCAAAGAGTTATTAGGGAGGTAAATTTTCTGGGTTCTGCTTGTCTAAAAATGATTTTACTTTAATTTTATACCTTTCTGTTAGGCAAAGTATAAAATTTAGATTCAAAATCACTTTCCCTCAGAATTTTGTTTCCTTATTTCTCTATCTTAACAGCCTCCAATCAAGTTAATAGGAAGTCTAGTGGACTACTTGGTCTGACATATGTCTCCACTATCACAATCCTGCACTCCCTTATCCTGAAAGCATTTAGGATTTTTCTTTATTCTTTGCAGCACTGACATTTCAAAATGATGTGTCTAGAATATTTTTGGTTTATCTTGCTTGTGAGTTGATGGGTCCTTTCAATGAAAAATAGTATCTCTTCTCTAACTCTGGGAAATTTTCTTCCATTATATCTCTTACAATTTCCTCCTCATTTTTCTGTTCACTTTTTCTGGTATACCTATTTCTTAGATGTGGAACCTTGTAGAATAGTCCTTTAGCTCTCTTTTCTTTCTTATTTGTCTTTTAGCTCTGTTCACTGGGAGATTTCTTAATATTTTCTTCTAATCCTTCCACTGAATTTTTGGCTCTGTAACTGTAATTTTAATTTTCAAGAACATTTCCTTCCTATTCGATTCTTCTCTTTTAGAAAGAAATACATTCCATTCATTATAAATGGATGGGATATATCCTTAAATTTCCTGTGTTTACTGCACAGAGTTTAAGGTTTTCTTTAAAGAATTTTATAATCTCTTCTATTCTTGGAATTATTTGTTTTCTTTCAAGCCAATTATTCTGTTGATTTATTTCGGACTTTCATTTTCAGGCATTACATCTTCCTCCAATCTTGGGTTTCCTTTCATATTTAAGAATGAGGTAATAGGGCTGAATGGAAAGTCTGTGGATATATCTGGGGGGATGGTAGGAGGGGAAGTTAGCCCTTAGAATGGAGGTTCCAAATATCAGAAGAAGTAAGGCTTTCCTCTGGGAAACCAGCCACTCCCCACCTCCCCACATACAAACTATCCCAAGCAATTTATTCAATAATTTAGAAGAGAAAATGTCTGGTTGCTAGCAAGTCTGCATCCCTGAAGCATGTGGGAGTGAGGACAGAGGGGGGAAGTCAATTATTCCATATACCAACCTTCACGTCACACCCCCTCCCTGTTTCTACCCCCTCTGTAACTGCTGGCCATGGCTGCAGCCTCTCTGGTTCCACGGGTAGACAGATTCCCAAGCCCTCTGTGTATAGTTCAAGGTTCCATCACCGTTCCTCCAGAAAATTACCAACTCTATTCCATCATCTTTCCTCCATCTCTCGCCAGCTGATGCCCCGTCCCCTGCAGTGTTTTCTTCCCTGTTGTGGATTAACTCATTTACAGTCATTACAACACGTCTTGGGAGGCACAGACATAAACATTAGTGCTTGCTTGACCACCTTAAAGTGACCAAAAACAGGATTTTAATACTAATCTGCTTCTGAATCATTGGCTTTGATCAGGCTGCTTGAACCTAAAAGTGTCAGCAAAGGTTCTAAGATGATGTTCATTAAAGGATGTCCACTTCGCTGCCATTGATGGATTTACAGGTATAAGAGTTGGGTTCACTGTGGAAGATATGTCCAGGGCTAGCAAGAGGCTGAGCAGAGTCGGTAGCTACCTTATAGTCATTTCAGAGACGAATGAAATGATTCCCAGTACCCTGAGTTTGGACTATTTCCATGAACAAAACTATGGGTGAGTTGCTGAGGTCAGCAGGAGGTCATCTGAGAATGCAGAGAAGTTCTAGGACTTGGAGACTAATGATGGAGGAATTATCATAATACCGTGATTTACCGAGGCCCCAGTCTGACCTCTTCTCTCCACTTGATCGTCAGGAGATGACATTGATTTCTACTCCTCAGTCATCAGCCCCTTGTCCTGCCTCTTCATCTTCTCTTTCTCTCCTCTTACCCTTGCCTTCGTCACACTTCCCCTAAGGCCAACCATCCTCTCCTGCCCCACATAGATACCTGCTATCCTCGTGGTCTCTCCCCTGACTCCACCAGAGCCTGCTCCAAGAATCAGCAGGGCCACTGGTCACCTGCAGGGCCACCTGAGTCTTGGAAGATGTCTGCGGAAGCGTCCTAGTACTGCCAACAGGCTGTGCGTCTATGTGCAGTGGGCACTCTTGGCCTTGCTATATTCCCATTACAATGTCTACCCCCATCCCCAGCTGACGTGAGTGTTGGTTGCTAACGGCTCACAGCGGCCCCTTCTCCAGAGCACTGTCCTCAGCTAAAGGGAGCCTGCGTCAAAGGGGTCACACAACCCTTCCAGCCAACGGCTGGCTGATACAGGGCTCAAGATGCCAGCGCCCTTGCCTCAAGGAGAGAACAACTCCCTGGTGTAGTTGATGCCCCACAGTCCCTGGTGGACCAGGCCATGGCTAGACTTTCGCTGAGATCACATCCTTGCTCAGCCTCCTCGCCTCGCTCGCTTCCTTCCCGCTTTCTCCCAGGGACCACGTCGCCCTCGAATGGTTTACAGTTTTTGAGCCGCTGGACAACAGTCTCAACGTGTTGGAGCACACGGTCGTTAGAAGCTTTAAGGTTCTGACCTGATTCTTTTGGGCAATCTTCTGTCCCTTCTTCCAGCGGAGCACGGGTGTCAGGGCCGGCAGCTCCCGCTCCTCGTCCCCCGTCACGTGCTCGCCAAGGCTGTAGGCTGCTTCGAACACAATAGGGCTGATCACGTCCTGCACCCTCCGCTGAAACAAAAACCAAAGGCGCACGTTAACAACTCCTTCCGGGTGACGGTGGCCCACGTTTACAAAGACGGCTCATGTGACTCGCCCCTACGATCCTCGCAACCACCCTTGTAAGGTAGGATTTCCTGACTTTCATATTTTCAGTGAGGTAATGGGGGCCTTGGACAGTTTATGTCGTGTCGCTAGGTGGGGTGCAGGGTGCCACATAATCTTCCCGTTAGCATATGGAAGGCATTATTTCACTCATCTTCCAAATATTCTTATAAAACGAGTTGGCGGGCGGGAGAGCATCTGCTCTCGGGGCAGGGCTAATCCTTTGCACTCATAGTGTTTTGATGATCAAAGCTCTTTTGTGTTGAGCTAAATATGAATCTTGTGTTAGGGGGCAACGCTGAGGGGCCTGGCGTCTCCACAAAATTCATCTTCGGCTGGAGCCAAGGATGAAAGTCTGATGTCTTTCCTTTGGAGCCCAAGGACTTTAAGCCCCAAGGAAATGACAGGTGGGGAGTCCCAACAGGAAAGGAGAGGCAGGGTTATGGAGCCCTGAGGTTCCTCAGAGCTCTTGGGGCACTTGGAGACACTGGAGGGTAGCTTGAGAAGCTCCCGCAGCTGAGCAGGAGAGAGATGGTGGATGTGGCCGCACCTGTGGCAGCTGAGCTGTGGGGCATGGGGGGCAGGGGGAAGTGGCACAGCCACCGCCAGGGCTGGGACCCTGGCCAGGGGCTCTATATGTGTGTCCTGGAAAGCTTTCCGCTGGCAATAGATTCCGTAATCCAGCACAAATAAAATACAAGATCTCTCCAGAGGAGGGAAGGGGTGCCTTTGGATAAACCATGCACCAGATTTTGGAAGCACTTTTAATAGCCTGGTCCTTTCCAGAAGGAAATGCACACCTGGGATCCAAATCCTCTCCGCCTACTGACAACGTAGAGATTGTAGGCAGTGGTGAGAATAATCAATGACTGCAGTCTCACCGCTTTCACAAAGACAGCCTGAGTGCTTCTTTAAACTGACCATGACCACCTTAAGATTTTGCATTTCAACACTTCATGGGGAAATAAGCCAGGTATGATGTCATCATTCTTGGAGGTAGGGGTGACAATGGGGCAGGAAGAGAGAAGTAACAACATTTCTTGGCTACCAATTTTACTCCAGGGACGGGGCCAAGCTCTTCACAGACATTATCTTACTTAATCCTCATAACGCCCCCATTTTTATAGACAAGGAAACAGGCTTAAGAGTTCACATGAATTGCCCTCCATCCCGAAGCCAGTAAATGGTGGAACCAGGTGCATTCTTGGAGCTAGAAGCAAAACTGTTTTTCTTTGAGTCCATAAAATACCACTATTTAAAAGTCATCCCAACCACTTTAGGTTCCAACACCACCCTAAAAAATTACTTTTGACTTAAGAGTATATAGGGCAGGGAGGCAGAAGTAGCTCAAGTGGTTGAGCACCTGCTTCCCATGTACGAGGTCCCAGGTTTGATCCCCGGTACCTCCTAAAAATAAAACATACCAGCAAGGAAGCCAACTCGCATTTGGGAGCAGATGTAGCTCAGTGGATGAGCACCTGCTTCCCATGTACAAGGTCTTGGGTTTGATCCCCCCTACTTCCTTAAAAAAAAGAATATATAGGGCAAGTGTGGAAATGTTTCACCCAATAAGGTAAATGTGAATAATTGATAAATGGGGCCTTGAAGAGACCTGGCTCTAAATGTGAAGTCATTAAAGTTACGACCACCAAAGAGGGATATTCTGGCCTATTTTCTTTTGGGTGAAGAATGAAACTGGACATCTAAGATGGGACGACTGTGCTCTGGCACTGATGACTAGCTGCATACACCTGTTTTAGTAAGCTTGAAAAGCAGCCTCTTATTACACGTTCCAACAGCTCTGGGCAGAGGGGACCCCAAGGACACGGAGCTGACACGGACGCCCAGGGGGCTGCGGTGGCCGGCTTGCTGTGACGCTCCGAGGCCCATCACCTGCCCCCTCGCACTTGAGCTCTGCAGCAGCGCTGAGCCAGGGACAGCCATCAAGTCACAGATGGCAAGCTGAGGTCCCCAGAAGGGAACGGAAAAGACGCACCTGCCGACCACCGCTGAGGTGCCAGGCCCTGTGCTAGTTGGGGGTGGAATCATGCTGCCCACGAAAGGCACGTCAGGTCCCAAACCCTGGTCCTTTGGGTGTGGACCTATTTCAAGGGGCCCTGGAAAAGAAAGGAGAAGCTGCTGCCATGTGCACTGTCATGTGGCGGAAAAGCCAAGGGGCCCGAAAGACTGCTGGCCAGACAGAAGACACTGGCCCCAAGAGGAAGCACGCCATCTAGCCTCTGAAACCCCGAGCCAACCAAGGCCCGTTGTTAAGCCAACCCACTGCACGGTATTTGTTTCAGCCGCTGGGAAGCTAATACACTAGTGCTTTATGCATTCCTACTCATTGAACTATCACACCAGCTCTCCAGGAGGTAGCGCATCCCATCTTACAGACTTGCAAGGGGAGGCTCGGAAACGACCCAGCTTGCCCACGTTCTCACAGCTGCAAGCGGCCAGGGGATGGATCTTAGACTCAGCACCCTCTGACCCCAAGGTCGTGGCCCCTGGTCGGGCACTGAGGCTGCAGACGGCCGACTGTCCTCACAGCCAGATGCTGAGTGCCTGGCCTGGGGGCTCAGTCGTGGATTTTAGTCCCATGACTCCTAGACAACCCCAGGTCCAAGGTCAAGCCCTGATTTGCAACCAGGTCACTCAGGGCAGACTTCCACGTAAATGGGGCCAGAGCAATAGGGCAGTAGTACAAGTGCCATATCTGATCACGCATTGCCCATGTGTACATGTTCTGGTCTGGAAGTCTAGGTAAACAGTGCAACCACCTTGGAAATGAAGGAAAACCTCTCGACTGGAACTAATTCTTTCCCCCTCCAATTTTAGTTTAAAAAAAAGGTAGCTTGACCTCTCTAGCAGCATCCTTTAGAAAGGTGCTATGCTGGCCAGTGTTCATTCCAACGATGAGCAGATCAACAATCTCTTGCCCAAATGCACGTCCAGGGCATTGGAAGCTCCTTGCCCCTACATGATCAGAAACCAGTCCACACCCTCAAAGGACAGCTCCTCTTTCCCACCCTGTGTTTATTTCCCTGAGTTGTAAAGGAAAAAGAGCAATGATAATTAGCGCTTTCTCTTCAGTTTTGCAAGTGCAGCTACCCTCGGCTGAGCACCGCAATTAAGTGGAGAAATTCCTCAGAGGAGAAGAGGCACAAGAATCTGGCTCAGGCCTTAGACACTGAAATTTTACTGCTTAAAAAAAAAATCACTATGAATCAAAGCTTCTAAAGTGGAACAAACAGACCAGAAAGCAAGAATCTACCTTCTCCTGCTAACGTGCACAGGAATCTCCTGCCTCTGACACTGTCAGAGAGCCCAAAGAGGAGAACACCCAGACTGGGGGCAGAAGGGGCAGTGGCTGAGGCTTTACAGGGGACTTAACATCTGCCCAATTTAAAATTTATTGGGTGCCTACTTTATGCCAGGCCACGTGCTGAAACCCCAGGGAAGCAGACATGAAAGATGGTCAGGGAACAGTGAGTCACAGGGGAAACGGCAGGTAATGACGAAGCAGAGCCACATGCACCAGAGGACACCTTGGAGACACAAGCCTCCCAGGGGGACCCCTGGACTGAGCTATAAGACAGGAGGACATTAGACAGCAGGTGGGTAGCAGGCTGGCCCAGCAGTGGGCAGGGCTGCAGTGGACCGCAGGTGATTCCTGAAGGTCAGGCTTGTGGGCAAGGCTGGGGGCTATTGTGGGCAACAGTTAAGAGAGGGATGCTCAGGCAGAGAGCATCTCAGGTTGTACGGCCTTTTATCCTAAAAACTAGAGGGTGGGTAACATGATCCTAGAGGCTGTGCTATGAAAAGATCCCTCTGGGAAGCGGATGTGGCTCAGGCAGTTGGGCTCCCATCTACCATATAGGAGGTCCAGGGTTCGATGCCCAGGACTATCTGGAGAGGTTAAGCTGGTCTGTGCAGTGACCTGGCCCACGTGGGAATGCCGTCCCACACGGGAGTGCCACCCTGCGCAGGAATGCCACTCCATGCAGGAGTGTCAGCCGACACCAAGAGCTGGCGCAGCAAGATGACACAACAAGAGACATAGAGGAGAGGAAATAAGAAGACGTAGCACGATGGGGAGCTGAGGTGGCGCAAGAGGGTAATCGCCTCTCTCCCACTCCGGAAGGTCCCAGGATCGGTTCCTGGAGCCACCTAATGAGAATGCAAGCAGACACAGAAGAACACAGAGTGAATGGACACAGAGAGCAGACAATGGGGTGGGAGGGTGGGGAATAAAACAAACAAAGAAAGATGCCTCTGGCTGCAGCAGGCTCGATTGATGGGGGTCAGACTGGAAGCAGGTGGGCCAGCAAGGAGGCTGCAGGAGGCTGTGCCTTAGGAAGAGCCTCCCGCTGTAGCATGGAAGTGGATTGATGTGGGTGAGGACCAGGGACCAGGCTGGGAGGTTCAGAGGACGCTAGAGAGGACCTCAGTGGGACCCTGCAGTGGGGCTGGAGAAGAAGGGAGGGGTGTGAGAGAGATTTAGGAAGAGCTGATGGCAGGACTTGGTGCCTGGATATGGGGGATGAGAGAGAAGAGTAACGGAGATGCCAGGTGTTGAGTTCGATGACTGAGAAGGCACGAGAAGGAGCAGATGTGCAGTGAGTTCAGGTGCATACACTGTGAACTCTGTTGTGACCCAGACATCTCCTTTTCTGCCCCCAGAATCTAAGTAAGGAGCAAAAAATTGGGGAATCATTTGATCTTCACTTAATCAAGTCTGTGGATTAATTTTGTATTATTTTGAAATATTTGCAGAAATTTTTCCCCTTAGTTTTTCACAGCCTTTCTAAAAATCTATAAGCTGAGTTTTCCAAGAAAGATTATTCAAATAACTTTGAGTGTTCTATCCATGCAATGGTCCAGTCAGGCTTTATTCCTTGTGTAAAATTCCTCTGCAATCCATAATTTGCACTATGAAGTGGTTTCGTTTCCACGTTCTGATCACCCGACTTAACCTGGAAGACACTGGCTCCATTTAAAGTTTCACTAGGGATTGCTGGCACTGGTTAGGTACTCAAAGCACATCAGGATGTTAAACTTCCTTCCCGTCTCATGGAGTAAATGGAGATGTCTCCTGCAGATGTATGTGCAAACTGTTAAAGAGCAATTAACATTTCTTTTATACCATCTCTTCCATAAGATATAAAGGAAGGGAACAGTTCATTTTATGAGACCTGTATTACCCTGATGTAAAACCAGACGAAGACAGTAAGAAACTAAAGAACCATATCTCTAATCAATTTAGATGCAAAAATCCTCAACAATGTATTAACAAACAAAACACAACAATGTGTAAAAAGAAAAATACAACATGACAACGTGAGATTTATTCTAGCTATGCAAGGTTGGTTCAATATTCAAAAATCACTCAATGTGATCCACCATGTCAACAGGCTATGGAGGAAAAATTATATGATTATATCACTTGCCCCAGAAAATGGATTTGACAAAACCCAGGATTCATTCATGATAAAAATGCTCGGCAAACAAGGAATAAAGGGAAACATGTTCACTCTCATAAAAAGCATCTACAAAAGTCCTAGCACCAACATCATACTTAAGGGTGAAAGACTGAATGCTTTCCTTCTAAGATCAGGAAAAGACATGAATTTTACTCTCACCATTCTTATTCAACATGGTACTAACAGTTCTAGTTAGTGCGATAAGGCAAGAAAAAGAAGTAAGACTGTTCCTATTTGTAGATGATGTGATTGTCTATGTAGAAAATATAAGGAAATTCCAAAACCTTCTACAACTAGTAAGTACACCAAGGTTGTATGATACAAGATCAACACACAAAATGCAATCCCATTTGTATATATGTAATATATATTTGTAATAGGAATATCATGGAATCCAAAGTTAAAAATACCATTTCCAATCAATTCAAAGAAAACGAAATCTTAGGTATCAACTTAACAAAGCACATACAGGATGCTGAAATAGAAAAAATATATTCATGGCCTTGGGACAGAAAAAGATTTCCTAAGATGAAAACCACTAACCATAAAGTAAAGGTTTATAAATTGGATTGTACAAAAATTAAGAACTTCTGTTTATCAAGAGACTCCCATTAAGAGACTAAAAAGGATATTGTAATACATATATAACACAAATAACTCATATTCAAAATATATAAAGAACTATTACAAATCATTAATAGATGATACAAATTTAAAATGAACAAAAGATATGAAAAAGCACTTCAAAAAGTGAATTAACATCCAGATGGTCAATAAATATGTAAAGATGCTCAAAGAAATGCAAACTAAAACCACACTGATATTATGAAATTTAAAAAGACAGTGATTCATAATAAAATCTGTTGCCATTAAAAAAACACAAAACACCACCACACTGAAATACCCATTATATACCTACCAGAATGGTTAAAATTTTGAAAGGATAGACAATACCAAATATTTGTGAAGAGATGTGGAGAAAATGGGACTCTTATACACTCCGATGGAAGTAAATATTGACATAACAGCTTCGGAAAACTGTTGACCTTATCTTTTAAGCTACCACACCCTATGACCTAGAAATTCCACACCAAAGTTTATACACAACCCAAAATGCAGACATGTGTGTACCAAAAGACATATGCAAAAATGTTTATAGTGGCAATATGTTTGACAGTCCCAAACCTGAAACAACCCAAATGTCATTAAGAAGAGAATACATAAATAACTTGTGGTGTATTCAGACAATGGAATAGCATCCACCAATAAAAACAAATGAACACTGCTATATCCAATACCGTGGAGGAATCTCGTGGTCACAACGTTGATCACAAGAAGCCAGACACAAAAGAGAACCCACTGGATGATTCCATTTATACAGCATGCAACTCAGGCAAACTAATGTATGGTATAGAAGTCAGGAGCTTGGTACCAAGTGCTGGGAAGGAGTGACTAGAAGAGAACATGAAAGTGGCTTCTGTGGTGCTGGCAATTTTGTTTCTTGATCTGGGTGCTAGTTACATGTGTGTGTTCAATTTGTGAAAATTCCTTCCTTCCTAGAGAAATGTTATGCTTCAAAAATTAGGAGTAAGAAATATCTCCCATCTGACTTGTATGAAGTGAGCCTATAGTATATGTACAAATACGCAAAGATATAAACAGATACAAACATAAGGATGTTCAGCATGATTTGTTAAAGCACAAAACTGGAAACAACCTCAGTGTCTCTCTATAGGGAATGGGTTACATAAACAATGGCCATGTCATACAGTGAAATACTGTGCACCTTTTCAAAAGATGAATAATTATCTATGCATCTCTGCGGAAAGTCCTTAAAGAAAGGTTGTTAAGAGATAAAAGGAATATAATATTATGTTTAATATGAATCCACTTATGCAAAAATAAATGTTCTTAAGTATACACACAGAGGTTTTGTAAATACACAGAAAAATACATGGAAAGATAGTTCTGGGAGCAGAAAGTGAAAGGGAGAAAGGAGAACTTTCATTTTTATTGTATGTATGCTGCCATGTTAATTAAAGTCATTTCTTTAGTAATTTTAAAATCAAATCAGATTAAAAAAATTTAGAACTACATGCATAAGTAATCTAAAATAAGGTGACACAGTGTTAGAATAAAAACTAGAGATTCAGGGGTCCAGCCATCTGTGATTCAGAGTTGGAATCCAGGCCTCAGTTTGCCCATCAATAAAGTGGAGATATAACCCAAATCGTATATGGTTATCAATGAGAATCAAATGACTAAAATACATGGAACACCTAGCACAATGAGCAACATTCCATAGAAAAGCAATAAACAGTGGCTATTTTTTTTTATCATAATTTTAAATGGTAACTTTGATATGAAAATTTGTAAAAACTGCCCTGTTGGGAAATGAATGCTTATTACGAACTGTGCATCTAGCAAGAACATCTTTCACGCATGTGATGGATAATTTTACATGTCATCATGCCTAGGTTATGATGTCCAGTTGGACTTAGATGTGGAGATCATCTGTAAATGGGATTGGTGTCTTCAATATGTTGGGTTCAAGTAGAGGAGGTTACCCTTGATGATCTGGGTGGGCCTCACACGATCAGCCGGAGGCCTTTGGAGCAAAGAACTGAGGGCTACAGAAATAAGAAATTCTACCTCAGGACAGCAGCATCATTCTTACAGGAATTTTCTAGCCTTCTGGGCTGCTCAATGAACCTGACTTGAGAGCCCTTACAAATGCGTGAGCCAAGTCATTAAAATTAATTAGTGTGTGTATGTGTGTGTGTCTCCAACGGGTTCTGTGTTTCTAGAGAACGCTGACTGATAATGCAATATAAACGGAGACCAAACATGGTTTCATCTAGGGGTCTCAGAGGATAAAAACAGACAAAAGAAAGGCTTAATGACTCCCAATCTAATTGCCAAAACTGAAACCAAGGGAGAGAATTCTAAAAATAATTTTTAAACAAAATTTATGAACAGTACCACTGGCTATCATGGTCTTCCAAGACAGGATTTACACTGGGACAAGAGAACAGCTTTATCTTTGGATGATTTCAGCTGTAAACATTGTCTAGACAGACACAGCTCTGAAGAACAGTTGACTTCAAAGGATTCCGGAGGTCCTGTCAAGACAGCAGCCAATGACTTCAACGCAGATGAGTAAAGCTCATTTCTGACAGTTTCAAAGAGATCAGCGATTTTAATTATGACTACATATTACTTGATATGTAACAGCATACTATGTTCACAGATATCATCGTTAGTCTGAAACGTACGCCTCTTTGGCAAGCGCCGGCGCTCAGAAAGGCGGAGGGAACCCGAGCTCCCAGTCTCTGGAACGAGCCGGTGACGGGCAGGGTGGTGTGCGGCCACAGAGGGCAGGACACGGAGCGCGAGTCGGGGCTGGTGACAGCAGGCGGGAGGGGCCGGCTGGCGTGAAGGGTGAGTGGGAACTCCAGCACACAGAAGTGGAGAGGAGGCAGGTAGGAGGAGGTGAGAGTGCATAGCGGAGATGCAGGGAGTGGGGGGCCCACACAAGAACTGGGGGATCCCTGAGAGGGGGGAACTGTCTCTGACGCGGTGCGAGGTAAGAGTGGAGAGGGTCAAGAGTCCGTGGTTCTGTAAGGAAAACCTCAGCAGCCTGACGGGGGACTGGGATCGAGGCCAGCTGGCAGAGGCAACACGGAGATCTAATAGGCACCTGCATGTCGGTGGAGTGGGGGCGACACGGGAAGCAGGGAGCAAGGACGGTGACATCTGACTTTCCTAGGTCTGAGGACCAGCTCCGTCTCTCACAAACGTGAGACCTTGCTCACAGCCCTTAGTCTCTCCGAACCTGTTCTCCCAGGGGCGAAGGGGGTTGACGGAACCAGCCTTGCCTGGTTGTGATGATGACTAAATGAGACCATGAACTTCAAGCATCTCAGAGAGCTCCTGGCGCTCGGTCAACGGCAGCATCATCCCCTCCATCGCCATTGGCACCAGCTCCTGAGAAGGGCCCAGAGCGCAGCACCTCAGGGTGCAGGGAGGCGCTGCAGGTGCGGGGTGGAGGGGGGCACACTAGAGCCAGGTCGCAGGCCCTCAGACACCGGGTTCAGGAGTGGGCTCTTGACTCTGTGGGCAATGGAGACTCGTCCTTTTTTTCAGTCTGCTTTTGGGTAAGAACCCCAGGGGTGACCTGAAACCCTGGCTGGCTGGATAGGGGCAAAGCTGGGACCACCACACACAAGTGAGCCCCCACACGGCTGCCACCTGTGCACGCTGGGGCGGGAGGGCAGCTGCTCCGAGGAGGGGCCTTTGGCCCACTGGCACAAGGTGCTTTACTAGCACTAGCCGAAGCCCAGGTGGGAGGACAGGGGCCCATTTATAAAGAGAATCGCCTTGGGAGGAAGAATTGAGACTCCAGATTAGAGCACTCAGTGGGGTCAGGATGGTGGGGAGGAGGACCCTAACCAGGACAGGGACTGCAGGAGGAGGGGTGAGGGAAGGGGTAGGAATGAATAATTCCACGTTGGCTGTGGTCAAGGAGCTGCTCTGAGATGTGGAGAACGTTTTCCTTTGCAGATGTCAGTTACTCCATGAGGAGAGAGAAACATCCCCAAAGAACTGTTGACCTAGAAGGTCCCTTAGGGATGACGTAGATGCTGGTTCCCCCCCAATCTCCGTTTGTGGGGCTGGTGCACGTTTATCCCCTAGCTTAGCACGTTGGTTGCCTTCAGCTCACAGCTGCCTCTTCTACAGCAATCGTTACATGGGAGGTCCCTCACTTAGGAGATTTGGTGCCAACCCACCCCACCTCACTCCAGGCAGACCCCTAGCAATGGCTGACTGGCATGGGTGGGTGAAAGGTTGGGGACAACTCTAGGTGCAACTCAAGGTCCAGAGCTCCCCTTGGGACCCGGCTGAGGTTAGTCTCTGGCTGAGAACACCTTCCTGCTGACCTCCATCCATCTCCTGCCCCATCCCGTTTCCCACATTCCCCTTCTGTTGCAAGCACTCCCTCAAAAACTGTATGAGCCTGGAGCCCCGCTCGGGTTCTGCTTCTAGAGAATCTGAACACAGCAACGCAGTGTTTAAAAAAAATTGTGGCAGCAGAAAATATATTTAAATACACATGTGCAATAAAATATGGCCTTGCTGGAGGAGCAGAGAGTCCCTGCTCACCTAACATCCTATCTCCAAGCCTTGGACATACCCAAGGGGGAGTCCCCTCCTGCCTACATGGAAAATCCTCTTTGTAGAAATGAAAAAACTGAGGGCCAAAGAGGCAAAGAGGCTCACCAAGTCAGAGCCCGCCTCTTTCTTCATTCTGCACCCATTCTGTGAGGGGGTGAGAATTTGGTAAGGCTCAGAGAGGGAAGTTGTGTCCACAGATGTCTGAAAAGAGGAAAGAAGAGATGCCTCCGTGGCCCTGGAGACCCCTGTGCATCCCAGCCTCTCACCAGGAGCCAAATGTGGCAGAGGAGGCAGTGCATGACCATGGCACGTGGTCTCTGAAGTGACCCCTTCAGGCCCTGAGTGCTCTCAGGAGATGCTGGTCTGCAGAGGACCAACACGTGCTTATTTGCACTTGGCCTGCATGACCAGGAGAAGCTGCATCAGGTGGGTGACAGATTCAGGAATGACTTGTTCATGTGTCCGTCTCTCCCACCAAACTGAGATGAGAGTGGCATGAGGGACAGAAATCAAACTCTCAAGGCCACTCACCCCACATCAGCCCTAACCTCTATTTTTGAAGCTCTAGGTATCTGCAGATTCCCATATACAGCAAATGCTGTTAGTGCCCTGCCCAGATCCCCTTTTCCCGCTGGTGGACTCTGCTCGGGCTGTTCTAGGCATTGGTACGACCGGCACATACCCACAACCTTCAGGAAGGACTGCCCTTGACTGACTGGAGTCAACTCTCCCAGAGATGCCTGGGAGGTTATGCCCTATGATAGGCAGGATTTTAAGATGACCCCCATTGATGCACACCCTCGTGGTGTGGGAAGGATTGTAAATACGATGGATGTCGCTCCCTTGGCTATACTGCATTTCATGACCAAGATGAAGGGATTTTGCTGATGTAATTGAGGTCCTTAATTAGCTCATCAAAAGAGGGATGGTCTGGGTGGGCCTAACCTCCTCAGGTGAGCCCTTTAGAAGAGGGCTCAGGTCCTCCCGGAGCTGGGGACTTGAAGCAGTAGAGACATTCTCCTGCTGACCTGGAGGAAGCAAGCCCACCGTGGATTCCAGAGCTGCCAGGACATGAGCGAGAGCCCAGAAGACAAGCCCTCATTTCAGCTTGGCCCAACTGACATCCGGCTTGCCTGCACAGGCATGTCTTTTGTTAAATTTGGGGGCGTCTTCAGCCTTTGTTTCTTTGAATCGTCTCTCTGCTCCTTCCTTTCTCCTCCTTCTGGGGCTCCCTCCATGCACGTGTTGACATGCTTGATGGTGTCCCACAGGGGGCCTCTGGCTCTGGTCACTTTTCTCCATTCTTTCCTCTTTCTGCTCCTTCCACTGGATGACTTCAATTGCCTTATCTTCAAGTTCACTGATTCTTCTGCCAGCTCCAATCTGCTATTGAAGCCTTCTTGGGAATGTTAAATTTCTCTTACTGTGGTCTTCAGCCGTTCGGTTCCTTTTCATAATTTCTGTCTCTCTATTGACACTCTCTTTGTGCTCATCTATTGTTTCTTGATGCCCTTTAGTTCTTTGTCCATGTCTTTCTCTAGCTCTTTGAGCATATTCAGGACCTTTTTTTTTTAAGGATTTTGTTTGGAATGCCCCAAGACTGGTCCTCCTCAATGATGGTTTCTAATGCTTAATCTTCTCCTTTCCCTGGGCCATCACTTCTTGTCTCTTTGTATGTTCTGCAACCTTTTGCTGAAACCTGGACATCTTGATTTTTTTTTTTCATTTTGATATTTTAATGTGCTATCACAGGAATTTAGACTTTGAGGAGGTATCTTCCTTAAGCTTGTATTCAGCTAATGTTATGACCAAGCTTTCCGAGAATGCCAAGACTAACAAAAACAAACAAAAAGGGAGTAAGAAAACACCTTTCTCAGTCTTTCCTGATTGACCTGTGTGAGTGTTCTTCAGAGCTAATCCATAAAACGAGCTTAAAGAATAGCCCCAGGCCAAAACATAGGGGCCTGCACCGTCCTCTTGGTGTGTGTGCTTTTGGTTCTAAGAATTCCTCCATTTCCACGGATACGAATGTCTCTTCTTCCTAGAAAAGTTTCCTCACAGTCCCAGGCACTGCTCTGTGTCCTGCAGCCAGCAGTCTCTTGCCTCAGGCAGATGACTCGGGGACTCTCTCGGGGTTCTGTAGGAGCCCGGTGAGCCCGCTGCCTTGTGCACAGGGCAAGTACTGGGACAGCGAATCCCTCGGGTCACCACCAGCAGACTGGGCCCGACATGATGCTCCCAGTACACGCACAAGGACTCCCTGCTCCCTTCAAAACCAGGACCAGGATCTACACTGCAGGACTGGGCTAGCTCAGGGTCAAGCGGTGAAGGGCAGGAGAGGGGCCAGCCTGGGCACCACGACATCCTACTGCTTTTTTTTTTTTTTTTGAGCATTGTCACTAAGCATGAATTATAATTTACATTATAGTTCACAGTCTCAAAAATTAAAAAAATAAAGTAACAAAGAATAAAAAATAAAACAATTTTAAAAAGTATAAAAAAAGAAAAAATACACAGTTTATACTCTCTCCAGCACAATTTTGTAAGTTATGACAACATACATAATGGTCTTTATCTGCCATTGAGATGTCATTCAGGACAATTCCAAAGTACCGAAAATGCCCCTATATTTTTCGGTACACCCATTTTTCCCTCTCCCTCCCCTCGGAACTTCCAGGGCCCACTGCCTCCACATCCGTGATAAAAGTTCTTCCATTGCTAGAATCCCAATAAGTCTATAGCAGAAGAGCAGTGAGTCTACTCTAGCCCATAGTTCATCCCCCGATCCTGAGGACTCTGGGACGGTGACGCCCACTCCTCCTCTCATTGAGAGGGGGCTTCCGTCCCCTGGGGCAGATGGATGGGACTCTCTTGCTTGAGTCAGACTCTCTCTGTTCCTTCGATGGTAAATCCTACTGCTTTTAAGCAGTGTTTTTCTTTATTCAGCACTTGCCCTATTACTGCAGTCCTTTAAGTGTTTTCTGCAGCTTTGAGAAAGATGTTTCTTCCCATTCTGGGTAGCTCTTCAAAACTTCTGTGGGGAGGGGTACAGAGCTCTGAAGCTTCGCATTCCACCTTCCCACTGGAGTGGAGACTTGTGTGTGGCTGGGAGTTGTTTTAAGCTGCTACATTTGTGGTACTTCGTTCCACAGCATAAAAACTGACACTACCCCCCTCCCCTGGCGGCCGGATGCAGCGGCATGAAACCTTCCCGCCCTCCCATGCCTCTGGGTAGGATGAGCTCAGTGGAGCAATTCACACTCTGCAGCTCTCTTGGGATTAAGCCAAGGCTACACTTTTCCTGAGACCACATCCTTGACTTCTTCCCTGGCCCCATCCTGTTTCCCCCGTTCCCCCAATAACTCTCTGGGAAAACTCGCCATCTCAGCCTCTGCTTCTGGGAAACCGGACATAAGATGCCACGTTCTACATTCTGTCCTGAGCTTGTTGGTTTACACAGCCTTAAAGAGGCGATAAAGGCTGCGGAGAACAGGAAGGCATGACCCAGAGCTCACGTCAGACCCAAGTATCAACCGGGAAACCAGTGCCCTGGGCAGACTCCCGCTTTAAACGCCACTCTCCACTCTTCCCACTCGGAGTTTCACCGTGCCCTTCTTTTATTTATTCCCACAAAGACTAGCAAGCTCTCCAAAGCCTCAGGCTTAGGCTCAAGGCGTGGATTAAAGACACAGAGCAGGCTCAACCCCCCTCAGGGACAACCTTCTTCTCTTTTTCAGAGTTGTTCAGAGATTTACAAAGGGCAAAGCAAGGAAAGAAAAGGGCTGGGGCTTGGATTATCCTCAGAAATGAATAATAAACTTCCTCACCCCTGACACACCGATGATCTACTACCACACTTCACATAAGCTACATACTTTTATTTATTTTTTTACTACTTTCAACCAAAACTGTATCTTAAACCACAGATTCTTGACCTGGAAGAGAATTCAGGGGCCCATGGACTTAGATGGGAAAAATTTTCTTTTTACATCTATGTTTTTATTAACCTTTAACTATGAGTTTCATTATAAATGCAGGCAATACCCCACAGAGGTATGAGCAAGCTCTGTGACTTTTTCATCAATGGAAAACTCAGATCTTCTCACATCACAGTCCAGTCATTGCAGATACTTTGAAATATTGTTTATGCTCATCGTTACCTAGAATTCCAGTTATTATTTAGTATGTTTAATGAAAAGTAGTAGGTTTTATACTGTATTACAAATGTGGTTTGTTTTCAAAACATTTTGATAACTGGACTTCAATATAATTGGTTTTCTTTGTAATCCTATGTATTTTATAATATGCATCAAAAACACAATTCTGAGAAGGGGGGGCCATAGGTTTCCCCCCAGTTGCCAAAGGACTCCATGGCACACAAAGGGTCAACAACTCCTGTGTTAATGATAAAAGGTACAATTAAAGGGACCATCCCGTGGTTTCTGGCATGCTTCAGAACAGGCTTCAGAAACCACAGAAAGCAGCGCTCTGTTGTTTCAGTCTTCCTAAGCTGTATGAATTCCCTGGTCTCAGCGGTTAAAAATATACCGTCCATTACGTTTTATGACAGGTTCAAGGCCTGGGCTCCAAATCGCCCCAGGAACCCTGGGGTTTTAAGAATTTGGTCCTGGGCAGATATGTTGGGCCAGGGTAGAGCAGAGTTGCTTCAACGCTGAGAGTTATATGAAACCATCTGTTGCCCGAGGTGAGCCCATGGGAGGAGGCGGGTGGAAAGAGGGGGTTCTCGGGGCTTTGTGAAGTGTTCTCTCCTTCTACAAAAAGAACCCTGACCTTTCCAGGGCACGCCTGCTGCTTCATGAGCCCTGAGAGGATCTCTAGAAAGGTGAGATGCTTGCCCTAGATCTTGGTGGTATGTGAAAATCCTCAACTGTGACTGAGTCAAAATACCAATCCCACAAGATTTCCCAATTAAACCACAGTGGGCCCACTGGCTCAATTTGGGGGTTCTCTAAACCAGCCCAATATCTCTGAATGTTTTGCAACTTGGCAAGTGAAGAACGTAGCTGCCCCCAAACCCGTACGAAAACAAGGTTATTAAAATTCCAGTGATTTTCATCAAAGCCTGTTCATTCTTTGGTCTATTGCACTCTCCTTTCTGCCACTGGTTTTGGCAGGGTAGCCAGTGGCCGCCATGTTGTTAGGTCCACTGGATACTCCCTCTCTGCCCTCTTCTTTCTTGACCCCCAGAGGTACTCTTCACAGATGACTCTTTTCTTCTTGAAGATCTTTCATCCCCAGCACCCCCAGGGGATGGTACACTCCTCCCGTCTCCACTGTTCCCTGTCCTTCTGTGTGTGATGACGTGGAAAGCCATGAGTGACACATTTGCTCCCACCCGCTAGACTGAACTCTTTGGGAGAAGAGGCCATGTCACATGCACCTCAGTGTGTCCAGCCTTTAGCACAGCGCATGGCACAGAACAGACACTAAAAATCTGCCGTGATTCACATGAACTAAAGCACACACTTTTCCAAAAGGAAGACCTGAATTTGAAATCACCTCTCCTACAAAAAGTCCACTTTATCCAGTGGACCGCTAGTCCACACACAACGTCAGCATCAACATTTTAACTAAGTGCGGTCCTGAACCTTTATTTCTTTGTTCTGCCACCACTTCCTTTCAGTGTTTATATCTTACACCTCTGTACTGCTTTTCTTTTCAGATATTCCCTCTTTTTAAAGCTTGACTGTTTTAAATGTCTTTTAACTCAAAAGAGGCAATGGTTACCTCTCCATGAAGCATTGTGAAGTGACAATAAAGACCCTTTATCACACCTCATTGATTGAGCTTCTGGGATTGCTGGTCCAATAATACAGAAGACAGACTCTGGACTCTTATTTGCTAGAAAGGGTTGGAAGTTTGAAAAATGGGCCTGAGCGAGGTCTCCTTTCTGTCCCTTTGGCATTTGCATCTGTCACATTTACACTGAACTAACATCAACTCACCACCAATGCCAGGACTGGGCTGGATGCTTTTGCACAGGTTATCTTCTATAAAACCTCCACCAGATTACACCATCAGTATTATTTTTCTCCCAAATGGGGAAACACAAACTCAGAGAAACTAAGTCTGTGAATGTATCATTTTGGAGTTTACTGATATGATCCCAGGAGACTGCTCACTCTATTAGGAATCACAGCTGAATATTCTGATCTATCATTACATTCCCAGCATTTTTAGCAGAAATCATTTATCATATCACCTTCTCATTTCTCCCTCTTCGATTTGGGTAAGTCTTGTTTATTACCTCCTTTCCCACCTGGCCATTAGATGGAAATTTTGCACAAATTTAAGAGGACCTATGAGTTTTGACTGAAAAATGTAAAGAATGAAAAATAAAATCTCATCTTCCTCTTGGGTAGATAAAATATTAAACAGAGCTCCCCTCAAAAATTTGAAATCTAAATTAGGAGAAAGAACCAGTCCTTCAATTCACCCAGTCTAGGGCTGTCCCTTTTCATCTCCAGCACAAGTCTGCTCATTCCTGCTAACGAGCCCTAACTCCGCTCATTAACCCGGCCAGAGCGCACGGGAGACCCAGTGCTCTTCTTCCAAGAGATTCTGTCATCCAACAATAATCACTGTTTGCTATTATGCCAGTTACTTAGGTATTTACCTATTGTTGCAAATTGTTGAGTATTTTTCAGAGATACACCTCTCCTGCTCTTCAGCGATCTGACCTTGCCACTTCCCCCACCAGAGGTGGAGTTTATTTCCCCTTCCCTCGAATCTGGATGGGCCTTAGGATTCACGTGTAACCAATAAAACGTGAACATAATACTAGACAGCTCCCAAGGCTAGGTCAGAAAGGCCGCCTGGTGCTCTGGGGATGCGCACTCTGGAATGGCCGCGTAGGAAGCGTGGAAGCCCCCCCACCCCTGCCCAGACACTTCCAGGCTGGAGGTGCCAGCTGAGCCGAGCCTTCCAGCATCCCTGCCAAGGCGCCAGACGAGCGGATGAAGAAGCTTATATGTGCAGCCCCTAGCCCCAACTTGGAGGCTCCAGACATCAAAGAGCAGAGAGCAGTCATCCCCAAAGCACCCTCCCCAAATTCTTTGCCCAGCTGTGAGCATAATAAAACGGTGGTTGTCTTATACCACTAAGTGTGAGGTGGTTTGTTACAGAGCAGTGGACAATGGAAACACCCATATGCTGTGGGCAAGACTACTTAAGAGTGTCATGGGTGGGAACTGTGTCCAAGAGGGTGCACATAGTTCACATAGTAGGTGCTGAACCACTCTCATTCTGTCATTCAGGAAATAATTCTTTAGAATGTTCCCTGTGCACGGCAGGTTGTGGTAGCGTTTACGAAGATGAACAAGAGAGCATCACACCGTGCAGGGATATACCATTGGTCTTTAGATGGAGACAAGACCTGTTCACAAATAATTCTAACACAGACCTTAAGAGACAAAATGTTAGAAAAATTCAGAGGAAGAAACCCTATCCTTAAATTAAAGGATGGGCAGAGTGTTTGACAGGAGGAAAATGTGTGGAGGAATGACATGGGTGTGTGTAGAGTGCAGCTTCTGTGCACGCTCCAGGCAGAATAGAAGCAAAAAAGCCCAGAGCATGTCCCGTCTCAAGCAAGGGGAGGGGATTCCAGTGAAGAGTTTGTTGCTGAATGGATGAAAAGTAAGGGTGGGGAGCAGGTGTGGGTCCCACCTACCACATGGGAGGTCCCTGGTGTGGTTCCCGGTGCCTCCTAAAGAAGACGGTGAGGTGGCGTGACAGGTAGGTGTGGCAAGCTGACCCAACATGATGACACAACAAGAGACAAGAAGGAAAACATAATGAGAGACACAACAAAGCAGGGAATGGAGGTGGCTCAAGCGGTTAGGTGCCTCCCTCCTTTGGAGGTCCCAGGTTAGGTTCCCGGTGTCTCCTAAAGAAACAAGGAAGATGAACAGACACAGCAAGTGCCAACAATGAGGGAGTAGAGAGAAATAAATAAACAAAATAAATCTAAAAAATAAACAAAATAAGGTGTACCATTGCTTGCTTTGATGAGTCACAAACTTTGGGGATGATGAGCTACACCTTAGTGGCTGAACCCCTCCAAGACAAAAACGTCAGACTCTGGGGGGTCCATCTGTCTGCCCAGCTCCTCTCCCTCAGTTCAGGAAATGCCTGGACTGACAGCCTCCACTTCAAGGGCTATCCTAATCTGAAGTTTCAAAGACACCCTGATGCTGATAAAAGCCACCATAAAAAACTCGGTCCTGCTAACACTATAAA
The DNA here is from genome assembly GCF_030445035.2 of Dasypus novemcinctus. Taxonomy (NCBI): domain Eukaryota; kingdom Metazoa; phylum Chordata; class Mammalia; order Cingulata; family Dasypodidae; genus Dasypus; species Dasypus novemcinctus. Next base: position 19,409,311 of record NC_080703.1, read on the forward strand.
GCAGTGTTCATGCCTGCAACACTGAGTCACTGAAAAGTGCAGTACGAGTCTATTTTGTTGGACCAGGAAAGTGTCTTTGGGAACTTTAAGCTCAGAGCCACGTGTACCAAAGACAGACCCTCAAAACTGGCTCGCATGAGTTGGATGAGCTGTCTAGAGCCCCCAACGCAGCCTTCTTCATGAGACTAGAAACAGAGGTGATAGAGTTCTTGTTGGTTTAGTTTGTCCACTAAATCTCTGCCTATCTGCATGACAGTCCATAAGGTATTTTTAAAAAAGAACAGAAAAGACAAAGGAGAAAATAGTTAAAGCTTTTTGGTGTTCACCTTCACAGATGTCCTAAACGTTTTCTGATAGTAGAAATAACTGATTTTTAAGTTCTTAAAATAGTATTCGTGCTACATTTATAATCTCTTTCATCCTCCCTTTTTAAGTGAGTAAATTAATAATGTTTTTTATGTTAGAAAGGGAAACATAAATGATTGAAGCTTTTATGATGTCACTACTCTCCCCAATCAAGATAATTTTGACCATAATTTTTAAAAGCATATTCCAGAAATACAGCCTTATGGAGCACCCCGAGAGTCCCTGATCCCTCCCACCCCCCGTCCAGACCACCTGTTTACAAGTAGGTCAGCTCAGAGCCAGGGCTTGAAGGAGGCTGCTCCGTGTAGAAAAAGCCAACACGACGATTCGGATACCCACTTGTAACTGAAAATCCCTGCTTGGATTTCCATGCCAGCGAACCTGGCAGGAATTGGCAGACTGACGGCCAATGGTGAAACACAGGGCTCCCCACCAATTCAAGACGGCTCCTGGTAAAAATGAATTATTTAAAACGAACCAGCCGTCCTTTCACAGGACCGTGCCTGCCAGGGGTCCGGGCCTGCCTGACACCACTCCTGAGTCTGGGCTGTTCTGGGGCTGTGATGTCATTTCTACCAGATTCGTAGGGCTTCTCACCCCTCATTGCTACGACAGGCAGCCCCCAACCTTTTAACCCCATTCTTCCCTGGAAATGTTATATTCTAAACCTAGACCAGACAATAAACAAAGCTGCTAGCTACCGAACAGTCATCTGGTCTCTTTCAAGTATCTTTTACTATGTAGAGCATAAATCCATCATATGCTGAATGCTGATGCCTTAAACTAATTTGGAAGGTGGGAGTCACGCAGATATCAAATTCCACAATGGCTGAGATTTAGATTCCATCCACAGTTAAGGCTCATCCTACCATCAGACTTGGACTTGTCCTCAGTCTCATCTACGCTAAAGTAATCGCCAACTGTCTCTCAACGGACAACTCTGCTACCCAATTTCACACCACGAATCTAAGGTTTCTCCTGGTGCACACATCAAAGGCTTCCTGAAAACACTTGTGTTTCCAAGGAAATGGGAAGACACTGAGAGTTCCCTTGGTCTCTGCCAAGCAACAAAGGAGCTACAAGCCTTGCTGTTGCCACGGTCTCTGTACTGAGTTACAATCCCCCAATATCTCTCATGCAGGCCAGGAAGTGGGCACGTGCCAAGAAACCATCAACTTTCCAGTGTCTCTACCAGACAGGACAATATTAAACACCAAGGGAGGAAATGGCACAGAGCCTGACGGGACTTCCTCTCCTCCGCAGCCGTGGCCGACCACCCAAAGAGATCCGATGGGAAAAGCCAGAATTCGGAGAAGCAGCCAATGGGGGGGGGGGCACATTTCCCTCTGTGGACAGCCTCCTCGCTGACCCCTTCTCAACCTCACTTTAATCTCACGCCAAGGTGGAATACTTACCTGGCAGAGGTGATCCCCTGTACCTGTCCAACCAAAAGTATACCTGATGGCACTCCCCAAAGCCTGGCAGACACAGAACTCCAGGGAAGGTCTGTTGGGGGGCTCTGTGGGCTCATGGATTCACACAACTCTCAAAGGAGAGGTTTTCCAAGGGAAACAGCATTCCTTTAGAGCGGCACACGTGGCCATTTAAACTTTAGCTGCATTAGGAACATTTCAAGCGCTCAGTAGCCTCGGAGAGCTGGTGGCTACTGTTTTGGAGTGTAAGGATAGAACATTTCTGCCCTCACAGAGAGTTCTACGGAGAGCACCGCGCCAGCGAACAGCTGTAAATCTGTCTACCTGGGAAACCTGAGCCCCTGTCCGATGACAGGGCAGCAAATCTCAGCCTTTGCTCAGTACCACCACCGAAAATTACACTTGAAACGGGATATTTCCTCCCACCGTAAGGAGGCCGACTCCTGATGGAAGATGTAATTGCTTGGTTTAAAAGCCAAAACAAGCATTCTACGACCACTGCGGCCCAAATGACGTTCCCCACCAAGGCATGTCCAGAGCCTCGGTGGTGCTGTGGGTGACAGCCGGTTTTAACAGGATCTCTGAAGGGGTTACTAGGGAAGGTGCCGCCACCCTGAGCCAGGGAGGGCTCTGCGCCAGTACCACGGGAGGCCCTCGAAGAGGAGGCCATTTGAACACAGGCGGAGGCGGGTGGGGGGAGAGGTGCCACGTGCCCAGGCAGGGCTGGGGCCCAGGTGGACAGCCCGCCACCCCAGGGCCTTCTGGGAAAGCACGGCCCTGCCGCCATCTTGATCCTGGACTTGCGGCCTCCACGGCTGAGAGACAGTCGCTTCCTGTCGGTTGAGCCGATCAGAATGGACAAACCCAGTCGGTGACTTCAGCCTAAAAGGGTGGGGAGCACGCAGCCATCCATTCGACCTGGGAACAGCGATGACCCGTTGGCACTTAGGGCGTCAAAGCGTGCAGCTGCCCCTCAGGGGGAGCGACTGACCGTGGGGCCTTCACCTCCCACACAAGCTACACCACGTGGCGAGCAGAGACACAATTTTTATTTTATTTTTTAAAAACCTGCCCAGCCATTCCAAGTGATTCCCCCAGTAAATGACCATCAATAAATAACCAAACCGCGTGATATTTTTTTTAACCAGCCGCCCTCCCTCGGGGAGACACTGAGGGCAGTAAAGAAACAAATGCATCTTTTTAGCCTCAGTTTCTAATAAAACGTTGCTTGCTCAGCAGCGGCTGAGCGGTTTTTCCAACATTGCAGGAGTCCACCTCCTTTCAGTATGACTATTATACCGCAGATGAGCATATGGTCTGAGTTTCCAGAGGGCTTTATGAATACTTATTCCTTCCAGAAACCACATGAGAAAACACTTGTTCCTATTTTATTAGGGGTGAACAGTTGAACGCCAGAGAGATTAGGAGACCTGCCCGAAGTCTCACGGTAATGAAGTGGCAGAGTCAGGCTCAGAAGTCACACCGTCCGTGGCGGGGAACGGCGGTTTCTTGCCTGACCTACCACATTAATGTCCTCTGGGGCGCCCTGCCTCCTCTGCTGCACTCTCCAGAACATTGTCCACACAAGAGCCAGTGTGATCTTAAAATACAAGCAAAGGGAAGCGGATGTGGCTTAAGCGGTTGGGTGCCTGCCTAATACACAGGAGGTCCCAGGTTCGGTTCCGGTGCCTCCTAAAGAAGATGAGCAAGACAGCGAGTGGATGTGATGGCCTGGCAAGGTGAGCTGATGCAACAAGATGACGCAATGAGGAAATACAATGGAGAGACACAACAAGCAGGAGAGGAGGTGGCTCAAGCCATTGGGAGCCTCCCTCCTACATAGGAGGTCCCGGGTTCGGTTTCCCGTGCCTCCTAAATAAAAGCAGACGAGCACACAATGAGCGGACGGTGAGAGTAAAACGAGGGGGGACAGAGAGAAATAAATAAACTAAATCTTTTTTAAAAAACACCAAAAACCACACACCCCATTGGTGAGAACCTTTCAATGGCTCCCCATTGCTTATCTAATTAACCCCCCCCCCCAGCACAGTCCTCCAGGCTCCCTGTGAACTGACTCCGACCATGTGTCCACCTTCTCCACTCTCCCCCCTGGCGTCACACTCCAATCACATGCGCTCCCCTTTGTCCCTGAAACACTCACCCTGCCTCCAGGCCACCACTGTGGCTGTGCCCTCCCTCTGCGATGCTTTGCCCGCCAACACTTAACGCGGCTAAGCCCTTCTCAGACACATCGCCCTGTCATTTCCCACAGAACAATCCATTTCCACGTGTGTGTTTATTACGTGTACTTCCTACCATCCCCACCGGGTGGGAAGATCTGGGAAGAGCAGCCCTGCCTACTTCATGGACTGCTGAACGCCCAGCCCAGAACAGGCCTGGGCGACGAGTTCCTGGAAAGATGGCCTACTGTGCGTCTCCGTCCAGCCTCGCCAACGGCCTTGGTGCTTTCGTGGCGGGGCAAGGAGACCTCCCTTTGTGCCCCATCGATTTCCCTCAACTTTCTGAAAACGAGCTCTCCTTTCAGGGATTTTGAGGGTGGGGTGGGAAGCACAGAACTCCACCAAGGACAACCGCCAAAACCAACACTTTTCAAGTTTCCGTTCACAGGGAGCGAAGAAAAGAGAGGGGCATTGAGAGAAGGTGAGCCGAGATTAAAGCGCTGAGCAGGGCCAGGGGCCCACGCCCCCCCATCTCCACACTGACACAGAGCCCTCAGTGAGGAAACCCTAGAGCGAAACATTTGCTTCCATAAACAACGCGCTCCTCAGTGTTTAGCCTGGGCTCCTGATTTTCAAGGGGAACCTGTTTTCTGCTAGCCTCCCTGTACACGCAGCAGAAAAATTACACAGATTTTCATGACTTGCTTTTAAAACACACCAGAAAGCGAAACTTCGCTTCTAATAAACTTGCTTCTAGAATTCACCTGACGATTTAAAATATGTGGCTCTGTGACAGAGTTTGAAACAAAATGTTAAGAAGTAGAGAAAACTGGGAAAAGTTCACCTGATTCAACTCCTGACTATTGAGCGTCTCTTAAGCCACTGTTGTCCTCACTCAGCTGGCTATTTCTCCCCATTCTTTCTCCACTGAAATTTCAGATACTTGAGTGGCTCCAGCTGTCTCAAAAAATAAGTATGGCTTCTATCTCCCTGTTCCTGCTTCAGGGCTAAGAGGGATGTGATATGGGAGAGGGGACAGAGAAAGAACCTTGGAACGCCTCAAAACTGAATCAGCGTCCCATAGCAATGCTTGCCTGTCTGCATCCCCTGTCCATTTTCTGACTGAAACCAGCAGCCTGCTCTCCAATTCCTGCACAGGACCCAACGAGCCTCGAGTAGTTACAACTTGGCTTGGACACACCTGGAATCAGTATGTCCTGCAGTGGGCGCCATCTTTCCCTTCCCGATCCCAACAAGATGAAATGAGGGCCACCTGGCAGGGTGGACAGGGGAGGGGAGGGGAAGAGGCAGGACTGGGAGAAGAGAAGAGGGCCCTGAGCCCACGGAGGGGCTGAGCTGTGATACAGTCCCAGTGCAAGCTCCAGCCAAACCCACAGAGAGTTGGAAAGAAGGAATGCCCTTTCAGAGCAGTCCCAAGTTGGGGCAAGGGGCTGCTCCAGGAAAGGGGGAGGTGGGTGACCTTGGGCAAGGTCAGCTGAGGGCCACGCCAAAAGGAAGATGACAGCATACGGGAAGAAGTCCTTTACTCCTGGAGGGAGTCTGAGCGACACATCACAGCGTCCACCATTTTGCCTTTCTCACTTCCCATTCTTCCACTCTCCAGGTGGGAGCTCTTGAGGGCTTGCTTTGTCAGTACAGATGGAACTGCCTCCTTTTTACCTGCTGCATGGTACATTCCATAGTATGAACGTACTACAGCCCACCTAATAATGTTCCTGTTTGTGGACATTTTGGCGTTCTCAATTTTTCTACCAATATAAATAGCATTGTAATAAAAATCCTTGCTCGGAGCATGTGTGCAAATATTTCCGTAGAGAAGATAGAGAAAAGCGGAATTGCTGGGTCAAAGGACACAATTTAATATATATAGTCAAGTCGTACCCCATCACAAGTGAATGGGAATAATTATTTCTGCATTTTCACTAATATTTGATGTCAATCTTTTTAAATCTTTGCCATTATGATAGGTAAAAAAATGCAATGCTTGTTCATTGTTTTCTGTTACCTTGATTAGCAGTGAGAATAAATGTTTGATTATTCACTGAGCTATTGTAATTCCTAGACTATGAATTGCCTCTTCATACCTTTTGTTGGTTTCCTACTATTGGTATATAGTTTTCTTTGTTGTTTTTTATACTTTTTACATTTTATATTCTGATTAGGAATTCTTTGCCTATTATAATATCTTCTACTAGTCTTCTTACTCTGTTGATGGTATCTAGGCCAGAAGAAAGGATTTTTATTTTAATAAAACATACCAATCTGTTCTTTATAGTATTGATATCCAGTAGCTTAAGACAGCGTCTCCTACTCCAAGTTCATGAGTACAGCCTTTATTTGTTTTCTACTCCTACTAGAATCATGATTTTTACATTTAACTCTTAAATCCACTTGGAAATTATTTTTGTGGATGGAGTGAAGGATTTAACCATTTTTTCCAAAATGGTTAAGCCATTTTTGCTACTATTTATTGAATAGTAAAATTCAGCCTTTGCTCTAAGACTTGAAACACAATCTATTATCTTTTAAAAGCTCAAATGTACATGTTTGCTTCTTAATTCTTTATTCTGCTTCACTGATCTATTTGTCTATTTTTGTACCAATTTTATATGGTTTTATTTACCATTTGAGAAATTTTTATATCTGATTGAGCAAGTACCTTCTTCCACTATTTTCCCTTTCCTAAAAAGTTTGATTCTTTCCATACATTTTTCTTTTACACATAAATTAAAGAATTAGGCTGTCAAGTTCCATAAAAACAAATCTTATAATAGTGTTTGGGGGCAACTGATAGAGATTTATATGGCATATTTCCTTAAAGATTTAGTCAAATCTTTTAAGTCCTTTATAAAATCTTTTAGTTGTCATTCTATGATTCTCATACATTCTTACTAGGTTATTTCTGAGATATTTTATATTTGTCATTATTGTGAATTCCAGTTTTATTAAGTTATATTTTCTCACTAGGTACTGGTGTGCAGGAAAGCCATTGATTTTTATGTTTCGATCCAGCTAAGCTGCTTAAATCTATTAATCTAGGTTTGTCAATTATTTGGTTAGACTTTGTAGGTAGGTAGTATCATTTGTAAATAATCAAGTGTTATTTTTCACTTTCCACTATTTAGACCTAATTTACTGTTCTTGTCTTACTACATTGGGAAGAACTTTCAATAGACAGTGGCAATGGAAGCACATATTCTAGCCTTATTCCTGCTTTAAGGAAAATTATTTCTATATTTTACCATTAAGCATGATTTTTTTGTGTGGGCTTCTGATTGATACACTTAATTAAATCAAGAAAGGTTTCTTTAGTCCCTAGAATTTGCTACCTCTGTTTTAGCTCTAGGGTATACACGCCATGGCCAGAAAATAGGCAGACACCTCACTGTTTCACTCCGTTTTGCATCTCCAATTTCTAAAACAGTTATTAGAACCAGAGGCCCACAATTACTGTTAGTTCAATAAATTAACGGGATAAAAGAACAAAGTTGTTTTGTTGTTGTTGTTCTAGGAGGTACCAGGAATTGAACCACAGACCTCTTATGTGGCAAGAAGGCGTGCAACCACTGAGCTACACCTGCTCCCCTGAAATTATTTTTTAACAGTGTTTTGAGCATTGTTTTCCATTTTTAGAAAAACAAAGTCACCAACTTTAAATTCCGATTAAAGGAAGAAAGTTCTAATGTGTGTGTAAGAATTCAGTTAAAGCCTGTAGAGATGAAATTCAAATCTGGTTAATATCAGAGATATAGCTTAATATTGCTGATGATTGTTAGCAGAAGCCATGGCATCTGGAAATTACCAATATTCTATCTCGAATTCTCCCTAAAATTTCCTTAAATATAGGTAGCTTCTGGCGAATATGCTGCTTCTGGGAAATTACCAATAATTGACTTATATTAACGAGATGTTAAAAAGTAATTTTTAAAAAATCCTTGGAGCTGCACTACACAGTGGAATCTTAAGATAAACAATGGGTGATAGTTAATAGTACAATTATAAAAATATGCTTTCATTAATTGTAACAAACGTTTCATACTAATACAAGGTGTTAATAACAGGGCAGTATACAGGAATCCTTTACTTCATGCATAATTGTTCTGCAAGCCCACAACTTTGCTAATAAAGAAGAAAACACACAAAAAAGTAAATTCCAATGTTGATATCCCATTTCTACTTTCCCCCACTTCTTTCTGCGAGCAACACCTGCCTGAGTGACACAGGAGCCTCTGCTCTCCTACTACACATTATCTTCATTTCCTCCTGAGCTCTCTTGTCCCACCTCTGTGTTCTTTCCTAGAGAAATGTCTTGTAGGTCCACGTTATACCCTCCCTTTTCTCCCTCCCCACTTCCCAACTGCCATGGAGCAGATAAGGTCTGTATTCAGAGCTGTTCTGTCTCCAGTTCATTGGACTCACCCAGGCCAACTAACAAGGAGATGATGATGGACAACAACCATCGCAAGGAACAGAGAGAGTCTGCAACTGCAAGCAAGAGAGTTCCATCCAGTTGCCCCATGGGATCTAAGCCCCCTCTCAATCAGAGGTGGAGTGGGCATCACCATCCCAGAATCCTCAGGACTAGGAAATGAATGATGGACTAGAGTAGACTTACTGGTATTCTACTATAGAATTATTATGATTCTAGCAATGGAAGAACTGTTTTCATGGATGTGGAGGCAGTGGCCACCAGAGGTTCTGAGGGGAGGGAGAGGGAAAACAGGTGTAAAACGGGGACATTTTCAGGACTGGGGATCATCCTGAATGACACTGTAATGACAGATACAGGCCATTGTATATCTTGCCATAACTTATAAAATTGAGAGAGAGAGTGTAAACTACAATGTCAACTATAATCTGCTTAGTGGCAATGCTCCAGCATGTGTTCACCAACTGTAACAAATGTGCCACACGAATGAAGGATGTCGTCAATGTGAGAAAGTGTGGGAGGGGGAGGGAGGGCGGTGTATGGGAATGTCCCATATTTATTATGCAACATCTACATAACCTAAGTGCCTTTTGAAAAAAAAACCCAAAAAGTATATTATTAAAAACAAAACCAAAGTATATTATTTAAAAAAAAAAAAAAAAAGAGCTGTTCTGTTCAGCAAAACCGCCATAGAGGGAGAGATGGACCTCGCCAAGGGAATCTGGTGGAATAACAGGCGGAAACCACAGCTCCCCTTTCCCTCCAAGAAGACTGAGCGGTCTGAAGGAAAGGAGCCTGGGCCCTTGGAAGGGCTGGCGGTGGCTGGAGAAGCCCAGAGCCCCCGAGCCCCTTGGTGGTGAAGAAGCCACACTGCGAGGGTCCCTTCCACAGCCCCAGCACGAGACCCTCACCTGCTTTCCGTCCAGCTACTGAGCTGCTATTTGTGCTGCGCCACCTCCCAGCCTTCCCGTCCGATAACTGCAGACCAAGGGGGAGGAGGGTGGGGTGCGCGATCCCCCGAAGGTGGCTGGCGGGGGGTGCTGGGGGAGCGGGACTTCGTCACCGCCTGTGGCACTTCTAGGAAAGGGTGTACTGTCAGGTGGAGGATGTGGCAGGAGAGGAAGCGTCTGCCCGTGGAGCTCGCAAAGGGGGTGGCCGTGGTCCACGGGCGACTTCAGGTGGGCTCTTAGGATGGGGGGATCGCAGCAGGCCGGGGCGGAAGGCGAGCCTCGGCAACGGCTTCTCGAGAGGGAGGGAACAGGGCCTGTCTACGGCCTCTGGGGCCCCGGATCTCGGCTGCATGCAGGATCCCCGTGTGTCTGCTGGGTGTGGCCGCGCTCCACCCCTGGCCGCGCATTGGAGCCCACTTCTGCCCTGGGACTGTCTGAAGAGTGGGGAAGCACTGGCCATGTCTGGGGCACAGGGACGAGTCCACCGCGGCCTGATGACGGCCCAGGAGAAGGCACAGGGTGGCAGGGCAGCTGCGGTCATGTTGGGAGGACACCGACCGTCAAGAACCGCAGAAGCAATGGACGTGCTCGGCGTTTCCTGGCAGGAGGTGAAACGATTCCTTTAATACAGAGGGGATGCCTTCAGTCCTTATTTCTTTGTGTCTCTGGCTCCTAGCATAGAGTCTAGCAGATAATAAATGCCGAGTTTTATTGACTAAGTAAATGATCAGAATCATTGCATTTATAATATCAGGCTCTTTAATTCTAGCTCACTGTGTATGCGTATAGATGAGCGTGTCGGGTTGCAGAACATCCATAAGTTGTTCTTCCTCCTTTGCTTTGTGATTTCACAGACCCTCCCAACAAGAGACGGAGCTTATTTCTCCAGCCCATGAATGTCGTCTGGTCGAGCGACTTGCTCTGGCCAACGAGACAGTGATGAACAAGACGCACACAGAGGCTAGAAGAGAACTTGAGCAGGAGGGCCTGGCCTCTTGCTCTTCTTGAAATTCTCATCATGCGGGATGAGCCCAAACTCGCCTGCTGGAGGATGAGAGGCCAGATGAGAGCACTGAGGCCCCCTAAGCCGTAGCCAGCCCAGCTCCTGGAGACACGAGCAAGGCCACGCTAGACGAGCCAGCTGCCCCGACTTGCCAGGCGACTTCAGGGGCATGAGGGAGGCTAGCAGAGGTCAGCAGAGCCCGCCTCCACCAGAACGACCCAACCAGACTGCAAAACCATGAGCAAAGTGAAATGATTGTCTTCAGCCACTAAATTCTGGTAGAAGGGAAGCGGATGTGGCTCAACTGATCGAGCGTCCGCCTATCACATGGGAAGTCCAGGGTTCAAACCCCGGGCCTCCTTGACCCGTGTGGAGCTGGCCCATGCGCAGTGCTGATGCGCGCAAGGAGTGCTGTGCCACGCAGGGGTGTCCCCCACGTAGGGGAGCCCCACACACAAGGAGTGCGCCCCGCAAGCAGAGCCGCCCTGCGCAATAAAAGCGCAGCCTGCCCAGGAATGGCGCCGCACACACCGAGAGCTGACGTAGCAAGATGATGCAATGAAAAAGAGAGGCAGTTTCTCAGTGCCGCCAGATAATGCAAGCAGATGCAGAAGAACACACAGTGAATGGACACAGACAGCAGACAACGGGGGGAAGGGAAGAGAAATAAATAAAATAAATGTTTAAAAAATTTTTTTTTAAATTCTGGCAGCACATGTTAACTGACACAATGGATATGGATAGTTATATATGTATATATATATATAAAAATATATTCATTCATTCAGTCATTCATGTTCAGCCTCAGGCATCTAGTTCTCCATCTTAAAACTCCAAAGAAAATTTCTGGCATTCATCGGCTGCATTTTGCCTGCTGGATAATCCACACGTGCTACTTAACTGACTACTAATGCAAATGTAAAAATAAAAAGGGAAAATTCAAAGCTCAATAATGTTTAGCCCAAGGCACCTATGGAGAATGGAGTTTCCATGCCTCTTATAAAAACACACACGCTATATGACTGCCTGTGTAAACGTAAAACAGCCAGAAGCTGGCCAGCCAGGCCTCTCCTCTTATTTGCAGAGCTTTACTAAATGAAGGGCAAGTCTGACACTTTCAGTTAAGAAAATGGGTAGTCGGCTAGGTACTTCTCTCGTACATGAGTGCAGAATACAGAAAAATTATATTCTGCTGTTACTGAACAGTTGGCAACAGAGGAAATAGCCTTTTCGACCTGGAAAAGGAAAATTCTCCTATAGGAATGGAGCAGGTGCCCTGATGTCCTGCTCTGACAGGCTCAGAGGCTGTGTGTGTGTCCTGGAAGGCACACAATTGCCACCAAAACAGATGCCACTTTGTGAATCCCTTAGGCTGCCTTTATGAGCGGGCACGGGGATGAGATGGAAGGGGATGGAAGGGGATGGAAGGGGATGGAAGGGGATGGAAGGGCCACTAGAGGAGGCAGTGAACAGGGAGAGCTGGAGGGCTGTCCCGGCCAGTGCCCCTCCAACCTGGGGCTCAGGAGCTGGGCCTCCCGAGGTGGCCGACTTCTCCCGCTACTGGACAGTCCACATCTCATGGCCCATACTATACTGACGCCATTTACTTGCACAGGTTTGATTTCTTTGTTACACCCTTGAGGGCAAGGGTTATCTCTCTTTCATTTGTCTCCCGGTGTCTAGCCCAGGACTTCGTGCACATTTAGAAAATGACCAAAAAAGCAAACTAGAAAGACAATGGAGAAGAGGAAATTCCAGGCCAAAAACAAAAACAAAAAACCACAGCACGTACAAAGCCCGGAGGTGGGAAGTCTTGAATGAGGAGAATGAATGAAACATTTGTCTCCTGTTGATGGGAAAGCCCCATTTCATAGAGTCTCCAGTAAAAAAAAAAAAAAATAGAACCCCACTTCTTCCTCCACTCTAATATTCCATCCCCAAGTGTCCAGTGTGGACGAACGCTCACGCCATATTGTTTCCAAATTGTGCTTCTGAGTTCACACCATGCCACAAGGAAGGAGGCAACAATTCCCCTACTGCCTCAGGGCAGGGCAAACCTATGGAGGGTGCATTTTCATTTTCCAAGCTAAACTATGCACTTAAGAAGGAAGAGGAAAAAAAGAACACTGGAATAATGACAATTCAGAAAAAGCAAGATGCATAACAAGCTATTTTTTTTTATTGAGCATTTACTATGCATTAGGCATTGTGCTCTACCTGTGTTGCTTCATTTGATCCTCAAAATGATACTCTGACATCGGTACTATCAGTGTCCCCATCTTATGGGTAAGGGTTATGGGTAGGAGAGATCTTCAATGGGTGAGCCCGTGTGATTCCAGAGCCCATGTGCTCTGCTCACTGGAGAGGGCCACAATCCCCTGCCCCTCCCTACATGGATGTCTTGGAAATACAGCCCCTCCCACCAAGAGGGGAGTCTATTTCCCAGCCCCTCGACCTTACACTGGCCAACAGAAGGCAGCAGAAGCAGCGCTGTGCCACTGCTGAATGCACTTGCTGGTTTCCACTCTCACTCCTAGAGCCTTGTACACAGCCCGGGCTAGCCTGCTGGAGGAGTGAGGGAAACCAAGGCATCCTCGAACCCCAGCCGGCGGGAAGACATCTGAGGCAACGCTCAGCCAACCTGCGAGCCGAACGCTGGTGAGATCAGCCGAAGCGCCAGGCTACCTAAAGACCCGTGCATGGTAAGCAATGGCTGCTGTCGAAGCCACGACCCTCGGGAAAGCTAAGTGATGTCCTTTGCCAGGCGCGCACACGTCTACGGCTCGGGATTGAATGTCTCCCACAAGAATGGGGCTCTGAGCAGCAGTCACTTCTGCTGGCCTATCGGTCTCAACTCCACCCTGCCTGCTCGCCACCTTGGCTTGCACTTCACTTCTTTAGTAGAAGTCTTGACAAATCTCTTTCCAGATGTCTGCATAAGAAGTAACAAGGGGGCGATGGACTTGGCCCAGTGGATAGGGCGTCCGCCTACCACATGGGAGGTCCGCGGTTCAAACCCCGGGCCTCCTTGACCTGTGTGGAGCTGGCCCATGCACCGTGCTGATGCGCGCAAGGAGTGCCCTGCCACGCAGGGGTGTCCCCGCGTAGGGGAGCCCCACTCACGAGGAGTGCACCCCGTAAGGAGAGCCGCCCAGCGCGAAAGAAAGTGCAGCCTGCCCAGGAATGGCACCGCACACACGGAGAGCTGACACAGCAAGATGACGCAACAAAAAGAGACACAGATTCCCATGCCGCTGACAACAACAGAAGCGGACAAAGGAGACGCAGCAAATAGACACAGAGAACAGACAACTGGGTGGGGGGGGGAGGGAAGAAAAATAAATAATAAATAAATCTTAAAAAAAAAAAAAAGAAGTAACAAGGGAAAAGCACCGCCCGCTGGGCTCAACTGGTCTTTGGTGCAGCCTTCCCCGCTAACCCAGGGATTCCTTAAAACAGACACACCTTAAGGTGCCCAAACCTGGGGTGCAGGGGGAGGGAGTCCAGGTGGGAAGGCCCTAGGCCGCCGTGAGGAGACAGGTTTGCCAGCAGAGCGGTCTTCAAACACTTGGGGCCTGAGAGCAGTCCCTCTGCTTGTGGATAGGGCAAAACCCCGCACAGCAGCAGTGAATCTCAAGCCTGGTGCTCTTTACGTCTTCACCCCACCCACCCACCGACCCCAAACTCATTCTGTACCAAGTTCTTCTGGATCACCCTTCCCAGCTCTCCCACTAGACTGTGATGAATCACTGTCGTATCCCCAGCACCTAAAAGAATATCTTGTACACAGTAAGGTGCCGAATAAATGTTGATGAATGAAAGAAGCCGCTCTCTTCCTGCAGAACATTCTGTGACTCCCCATTGCCTGTAAAATAAGAACAGCGTTCCCTGGCATCTGCCCCCCAGAGCGCCGTGAGACTTCAGGCCACCTTGCGACACACTCTCCCACCTCTCCCTTCACAGAGCCTTTGGGCTGCTCCTCTCCGTGTCTCTGTCCAGGCCGTTTCTTCTGCCTAGAATTCCTGGCCCTGCCAATGAGCTCTCTTTCATCTTACAGTTTTCTTCCTTTATCCGTTTACATCTGTTTCTCAGGCACAATTATCCACTACCCCAGGAGGGAAGAGTGGGAAAGAGACATAATTGCTGTTATTAAATCCTCACCGCCCAGTGCGGTAGATTTTATCAGCCTCGTTTTACAGACCAGGACCTGCAGCCACAAAGTGTAAAGTAACTGACATGACGAGTGAGTGAGGCACACGGGATTCAAACCTATACCTAATTCTGTGGCAGTATGATTGCATCAGCAGCCCCAACCCTGCCCTTCCGGCCATGAGAACATGCCCGGGCTAGCCTGTTGGAGAACAGAGCTGAGCTGCCTCGGTCACCGCAGCCAAAACCAGTCTAGGTAGCCAATAGCCAGCTGGCCCCCAGCTGTGTGAACAAGCCCTGCCACAATCAGCATAACCATGGGGCCAACTCCCTGCTCAGGCTAGATGTGTGAGCAGTACTCTTGCTATTACATGCCACTTTGGTTTTGAGTTTATTTGTTACGTAGCATTATTGTTATAACAGATAACGGACACAAACTCCAATGCTCACACATGCACTTTCTCACTATACCTTATTTAAACCATAGTCATTCACCAAACGTTTCTCGAGGACCTCCTGTAGACAGGTGAATGGAGTTGGTCCTGGGCAGGGGAGGGAAGCTAAGTCACACACTGATTTCTGCATGCAATATAGATAAGGAGATGGTAGGAGTTAGACCCCACTGGATCCTGCCCTCCATGCAGCCTTCCCTCTTCTCTTCACCTCCAAACTAGACCGCTGCAAACTTGCTACCTTGTTACCCTGCATCCACATTCACCCTCTAATACTTTTCCCCATCCAGCAGCCAGAATGTGGTCAGAAAAAGCATAACAGTGCACCTGCTGTGCTTCCGAAGCCCTTAGAGGTCTCAGTCGTCCCCTTTCTCCCTGGACCCCCTTGGGCAGGCCCCATTATCAGATCACTCTTGGATCACAAAAAATCTTAGAGTCATCCCTAATCCCAAGCATAATCCCACTCAGTGTTAAAATGACCAGTCCAGCTTAGACCTGCTTCAGACTCGAAGGGTTCTGGGAATAGACACAGGCCACGGTCACTCTCTCGTGTCTCCCATTCTCCAGAAGCTGCTCTGGCCCCAGGGCCCTCCACTGCTGGTCACCGTCCCACTGGCCCTCTCTGGCCCCAGGGCCCTCCACTGCTGGGATGGTCCCACTGGCCCTCTCTGGCCCCAGGGCCCTCCACTGCTGGTCGCGGTCCCACTGGCCCTCTCTGGCCCCAAGGCCCTCCACTGCTGGTCATCGTCCCAC
Organism: Dasypus novemcinctus; assembly: GCF_030445035.2. NCBI lineage: Eukaryota > Metazoa > Chordata > Mammalia > Cingulata > Dasypodidae > Dasypus > Dasypus novemcinctus. Next base: position 19,425,047 of record NC_080703.1, read on the forward strand.
TGGCCCTCTCTGACCCCAGGGCCCTCCACTGCTGGTCACAGTCCCACTGGCCCTCTCTGGCCCCAGGGCCCTCCACTGCTGGTCATCGTCCCACTGGCCCTCTCTGGCCCCAGGGCCCTCCACTGCTGGTCACGGTCCCACTGGCCCTCTCTGGCCCCAGGGCCCTCCACTGCTGGTCACGGTCCCACTGGCCCTCTCTGGCCCCAGGGCCCTCCACTGCTGGTCACGGTCCCACTGGCCCTCTCTGGCCCCAGGGCCCTCCACTGCTGGTCATCGTCCCACTGGCCCTCTCTGGCCCCAGGGCCCTCCACTGCTGGTCACGGTCCCACTGGCCCTCTCTGGCCCCAGGGCCCTCCACTGCTGGTCACGGTCCCACTGGCCCTCTCTGGCCCCAGGGCCCTCCACTGCTGGGATAGTCCCACTGGCCCTTTCTGGCCCCAGGGCCCTCCACTGCTGGTCACAGTCCCACTGGCCCTCTATGGCCCCAGGGCCCTCCACTGCTGGGATAGTCCCACTGGCCCTCTCTGGCCCCAGGGCCCTCCACTGCTGGTCACGGTCCCACTGGCCTCTCTGGGGTCACCTAAGGCTAAATCCTTGTCGAATGGCTCCAGGCCAGCTTTATCCACTCCTGGGAGGGCAGGTCATTCTCAGAACTCCACCAACTCCCTGGACACATCTGACACCCACCTTTGTGTCCCGAGACCAGGGACGACCACGGGCAAGCTCTCTAATCGCCTCCCCCTTTCCCGGTCAACATCCCCTTCTCACTTCCAGGATGCTCAGGTGGGAAAATGCAAACACGCCGCCTGCTTTCTCCAACACCTGCTCTCTGCAATGTCAAATGTCCTTGGTCTCTCTAACGTTCATCACATTATCCTCGACACTGGTAAGGGGCGCAAGGGGCCCGAGCTGAGTCGTGCCCTCTCTCTTTGCAAGTCCTGATGGGTGCACTCGCATCTCGACTGAGGGATGTGGAAAGACTTGCAGCCTTTTGGGGCTCGGTGAACACTGGCCAGGGAATGGCGAGTGACTATCTGGTGATACTTCCACAGTAACGTGTCTTCACAGGAAGTATCCCAGCCAGAAGGGGACGTTTCTTCACAGGGTCATTTGATTCCCAATGGGGCTTTCAGGGGGGCAAGGACCCTACCTACTTAGCCTTGCTACTGGATCCCAGCACAAAGCTGGCCCACGATGGGTACGAAGGAAGAAACCGCCCTGACCAAGCCGTAGCTGTTCAACCTTCCTGCCACAGCGGGACGAATGGATTAGAGCTTCTAGTGGCTTCTCGGGCCTCAGCACAGCAGCGGACTGAAGCTGCAAGGCTGGAAGAAGAGGGCTGAAACCGTCTTCCCCTGCCCCATGTGGGAACAAAGAGAACTCTCTTAAAAGCCGAGTGGCAGGAAATCGCCCCACAGCTTTCTTCTTGTGTATATTGCCATCATGCTGACAAATCCAAACACCCAAGCCAGAAAAGGAATGGAATGGAGAAGCAAACTGAAGTTGCTCGAACACAGAGGAAAAGCCAAGTGAGGCCACGGGGACCTGACTCAAACTGCGCTATTACCAGCTTTCCCCGCGCCACCCCCAACTACTCAACTGGAGAGATTAAGTAGCTGAATTTGTTTTTGCAGTGTTTATGCTTTTCTGCCATCTTCTGACTTGTGCACTTTGGACAGGGAGAACAACTTTCTCATCTCCGAGTCAGTGTGCTTGCCATTTTGGTTGTTTTTGTGGACCCCAATCTGGTGGCATGCCATCAGATTCCCTGCCGTCTGCACTCCTTGCTTACCTGGCCTCTCCTCCTTGGCTGGCCCTCGGGTTGCCAAAGATATTATCTAGGATTGGCCTTAGGAGGCTGCTGTCCTGCCGCGGGGCAGACGGGCCTGTGCCCTCGAGCAGCGTGGGCCCCTGGGGTCTGCTGTCCCTCCACCACCCAGAACTCCTCCCAGCCTCCCAGTCTCCCAGCTGTGTTTGGAGACCTTGTTCCAACCCAGCTTACTCTCAACCGTGATACTGTTGCTGCTCTTCCTGATACTAAAAACCTTCCAAAACTTGAAATACGGAAAAAAATATCATGGATGCCCTTTCGGTGTCTATGGCAGTTTGATATTATTTATAAATTCCAAAAAGACTTATTGGTTGTTTGTTAACTGGTCTGTTTCTCTGGGTGAGATAACCTTTGATTGTGTTAGATTCAGCTGAGATGTCTGACTAAATTATGTTAAGATTAGGGCTCAGATTCAACCGTTTCATTAGAGTACAACTCAGCCTTGAGTCCCAGCCCCCTAGCGCTGATAAGACAGAGTCTCACATGGATGTAGACACACACAGAGAAGAACACAGAGAGAGAGAGACAGCTCATTAGACATGGTGGAGGCCCTAGGAAGAGAGATGAGCCTGATAGTCTACAGCTGGCCTTGTGAAGAGACCAGAGCAGCTGAGCCCGGAAAGAAACGAGCCCTGGGGAGAGAGGCTAGCCCTATGCCAGGCTACAGCTGAGATCAGAGGAAGCTGGGACCACGGACCCTCAAGAGGAAAGAGGGAGGCTGACCCTCGCAGACATGCCTGCCATCTTGCTTCAACATGTGGCCGCACACTTTGGGTGTTATGGTACCTTGAGTTGGACTCTTTGGGGCCTTATACTGTAAGCTTCTACCCCAAATAAATACCCCTTATAAAAGCCAACAGAGTTCTGGGACTTTACACCAGCATCCCTTTGGCTGACTAATACAGCGTCATGTTAGCACATGGTTCGCCAAGACTGCCTAAGGGTCATGTGACTGATTCTCCATTTTGTACAATTTCTACTCCTGGGTAGGGCCCAAACTGTTGAGTGCCAGGAACTAATTGAGGGACACTGATAAGTGGGGAATGGTGCTTGCCTAGTGGAAAAGACTAGCCCATAGTTTTCAGTTTTACCGCCCTGTAGGCCATCAACCAGTTTCATGTCCACTGTCAATCTCATCCCAGCATTCGTTAGCCTAGACCACATGGAGATCAGCTCCTCACATTCTCCTTTGGGTCAGTGCTCCCACCACGCTGGCTCCCCTCTTAATGAGCTCAGGAAATCTCCGACACACGCTCGCTATATATTTTCATGAGAGTCAAGTTTTTAACTTTTTGTAAATGATGTTTCAACTCTGCACAACCGTCTTCAGGACGTGATGCCTCTGGACCCTGTCTCCACCAAGTATCATCAGAAGAAGCCGACTTCTATATACCATTCCTCACGCGGTGGACCTCAGCCTCGGCTGGCTCAGGGACTCCTTCGAGAAGGTGGTGAATGCTAAGGATGCTCTCCCCGGGGAAAGGTACATCCCTGCGGGACTCAGTCCCCTGTTTGGGGGAGCGCACAACCTGAAGCCCTGAGATTTTTTAAAAAATTAAAAATATAAAAAACTGCTTTAGGAAAAAGAAATTCAGCTGCAAGGAGCCATCCCCACCTCCTCCCCTGTCTTGGTCTGGGTTCTCTGAGGAGCCAAGCATGAGACAAGGACTCCGGAGCAGGCAGTTTACTTTTAGGCGATCCCCAAAAACATGGTTAAGGGAGTGGGGCAGTGCGGCGGGGAGGGGCAGAGAGCCAACCAGGGCATCATCGGAGCAGCCGCCACCGCGGACGAGGGAGCCCCACCCCACCGGCGGCCTCCGAGGGGCACTGTCGAGCAGGGCTCAGAGGAGGGGCCGGAGCGCCACCCTCCACCCTACCCACACAGAGGGCTGCTCCCAGGGGTCTCCACTCCCCCAAGGGGGTCTCCACTCCCTCGCACCTCCAGCCAGCCGACGTCGGCAGAGCAAGCAGCAGTGGCCACAGCCCTGGCAGGCGATGGCGGCGCCTGTAGCTGGAACGGGAGCAGAGCCCCTGGAAACCGCACGCGCCAAGGAGGGCGCCACATCCCTGCCACCCCGCCGCGCACATGGCCCGCTCCGTCCATTCCTCACCCCTCCCCGCGCCTCGAGATCTCCCCCTCCTCCCCCCCTCGCGGCCCCTTGCTCAGCCTTCGAGGCACAGATGGCCCCCGCTTTTCCACCGGGGAAACCTCCCCCGAGCCTGCAGGCCCACGCCCTCCTCCTGGGGACCTCCAGAGGACGGCCAGCATGCAGCACTGAGTCTGCTCACAAAGCGTTTTGGGGGCTCCTCCATGGGGTCACACCCCCTGGTAGCTCAACGACTACCCACCCTCATTCCCATCGTTCTCAAGGCTCCGCAGGTGCTCAGCCAACACGGGGCTCGAGCGGTCGAGAGGGAGGACAAGGACGACGCACGCTCAAATGGCAACCAGAGCATCAGCATCACGAGCCTGCAGGGAGAGGAGACGCTGGCGCCCGTGGCAAGAGCTTGGCTCGGGCTAGGGTTTCAGGCCCGGACTCTGGACCGATTCATTCAACTCATTCTGCAGCTGCTTCCTTATCTGCGAAATGGTCAACCAAAGGCCACCAACCCCCAGGTTTTTGCTTTGTTTCAGGATGAAAGCCTCGCATGTCACCTGCAAACTTGTTTTCCACTCCTACCCTTTCCGGCTTCGGCAACCTCGCCCCGTGTGCACTGTCTAGAAAGAGGGCTAGACATAATTATCATGATTACTCTCCAGCTGCGAGGGGCAAAAGGAAATAAAGCACATCTTCTCACCAAAGGGACTGGAGGGTTGTTTTTGAGGGAGAAGACTGGCGAGAACTAGGATCACCATCTAGTTTATATCCACTCCTCGACTAAATTTAATTTTTTATAAAATTTCACACACACTTATATGGCACTTATTACATGCCAGGTACTGTTCTAAGCACTTTATAAATATTTACTCATTTAGTTCTCCTAATAACCTTAGTAGATGGTCACTGTTATCATGAGTTTACAGATGAAGAAACTAAGGCAATGAAAAGTTGAATGACTGGTTCCACGGTTGTGGGTAGCAGAGTCAGAATTTGAACCTGGGTCATTTGTTTCCCGCGTCTATGACCTTCACCTCTGCTAGGCCATCTCTCCAACACTTCACCTCATGCTTTCTCTGTTTTAACATAACAACCAAGGCACCTCCCTTAGCAGTGTCCTCCTATTCTGAGAAATTGTATTTGCTCCAGTTTTTCGGTCATCACTCTCGAGTTTTCTTACCCTTTAACAGAAGGCAGACTGGCAGGGGAGGAGGTGAAGATGCTTACGGAGAGCACAGGAAGATGCCACAGATGGAGAAGTGGACTTGGCCCAGTGGTTAGGGCATCCGTCTACGACATGGGAGGTCCGCGGTTCAAACCCCGGGCCTCCTGACCCATGTGGTAAGTTGGCCCACACGCAATGCTGATGCGCACAAGGAGTGCCACGCCACGCAGGGGTGTCCCCATGTAGGGGGGCCCCACGCGCAAGGAGTGCACCCCGTAAGGAGAGCCGCCCAGCGCGAAAGAAAGTGCAGCCTGCCAGGGAATGGTGTCGCACACATGGGGAGCTGATGCACAAGATGATGTAACAAAAAGAAACACAGATTCCTGGTGCCGCTGATAAGGAAAGAAGCAGTCACAGAAGAACACACAGCAAATGGACACAGAGAGCAGACAACTGGGGGGGTGCGGGGAAGGGAAGAGAAATAAATAAAAAATAAAATCTTTTTTAAAAAAACAAAAGAAAACTGAGGGGGGACCTCAGTTGAGAAAGCTGAGGTGGTCGGAGGACAGACGGGTTCTCTGCCCACTCTTGTACGGGGAGGTGGGGAAGGAAAGCAGAGGTCGTGCCATCCTCTCGCCACCCCCGTCACCCCCCTGGGCCTCAAAGGGACTGAATCCAGGGTCCAAAGCCCTCTCCACAGCGTTGCCTCCTCACAACCTGGGAAAACACCCCTTGTCCCCTGTCGAAGGAACTCCACGTAGGTGCCAGATTTCACAGGAGAAACCGAGGCACCCGGGGCTGGACCCAGGGGCGGGGGCGGCCCTCCCGGGAAGGGGTAGGGCTGTGCCGAGAGATGCTCTAAGCTAGGCGGGAAGGAACGTGCTGGAAGCCTTCCCCAAGCCCTGCCGAGGCCCCGGCTCTGGTGGCTAAGGCCCAGACGGGCTGAGAGGAGGGCCCTGGACCCGGGACACGGGGAGGGTCTGCGCGCCCACGGGGTGCAGCCCACGAGGAGGCAGCTCCAAGGCGGTGCGGGAAGCCGGGCTCCCACAGGGCCTCCACCTGATGCGAGGCTGACAGCGGCCCAGCCCCTCCCTCAAGCCCCCCACCCCCAGCGGCCCCCAGGGACAACATGCATTCAGGGGTCACCCCCCCTCCCAGGAGGGGCAAAGCAGGGACCCCAGATGCCAAGGGGAGTCATTCCACCCCAACTTACATAACCCCCTGGCGGCAGCCCAGGTCTGAACTGAAAAGGCTCCAGCAAATAAATTCCAGGGGCATTAGGCAAAAGGCCTTTTAAAATAAACACTAGCTTTCGTTTTCACACAGGCATGATAAAAGAGAGGTGGGGTAAAAAAAAATGAAAAAAAAAATGGACACTTCCCAGAGGACAGCGCTTACTCTTAGTGGGGTCCCGGAGCCGGGGCCGGGGTCCATGGGACACCTTCCTGCAGGCCCACATGGCCACATACACTTGACTCTCCGTGCAGGGCCCTCCCTCTGCAGGGCAGGGGTGCGACCGAGCGGGGCAGGACAGAGGACGGCAGCAGAGGTGAGGACCTCCTCGCCCCGGGCTCCCCTGAGAACGCCCAGGCTGCACAAAGGCAGCTGCCCTTTCCACTGCCACCGTTTTTTCCAGAAACAAAGCCACAGAGGTTCCCTGCGTGGACCTGGAGAGAGGCTCAGCAGGGAGGAGGCTCTGACACCAGGGGATACGCCCTGGCCCAGAGACACCCCTCATCTCCACCCCCTGGAGGGCTGGGGGAGGCAGGACAGCGTTGTCCCACTCCTCCGCCCCTGCGGGCCCACCCACACAGCTGCAAAGAGCAAGGGACCCCGGAGGGCCTCCCAGCCCCAGGCTGATGCCAAGGGCGGGGTAGACATCTCTGGCAGGGTGTCTGGGCTGACGTCAGGAGCAGACAAAGGGCCGGTGTGGCCGTCGCTAAATATCTGGGATTGGCTGCACCATCCACAGGAAGAAGGCGTCTTCAGACTGCGCCCTGCAGCCCCATGGAAGAGCCCCCACAGGGAATGGGCTGGAGAGCAAAACCCCTGGCCCTCCTTCCTGTTGGCGCCTAACACACACAGCCCCACCCGGCTGCGCTCCACCCTGACCCTCCACCCAGCCCAGCAAGAGTAGCTTCTTCCTGCCTTCCCCAGCAGGATAAAGTCAGCCTGGAGACCCAGCAATGTGGCCTGGGACAGGCCCAAGGCTCGTGGGGAGGGGGGAGAGCAAGCCAATCCAAGGCTCATGGGGAGGGAGAGAGCAAGCCAACCCAAGGCTCATGGAGAGGGGGAGAGCAAGCCAATCCAAGGCTCATGGGGAGGGGAGAGCAAGCCAACCCAAGGCTCATGGTGAGGGGAAAGTAAGCCAATCCAAGGCTCATGGGGAGGGGAGAGCAAGCCAACCCAAGGCTCATGGGGAGGGGAGAGCAAGCCAACCCAAGGCTCATGGGGAGGGGGAGAGCAAGCCAACCCAAGGCTCATGGGGAGGGGAGAGCAAGCCAACCCAAGGCTCATGGGGAGGGGAGAGCAAGCCAACCCAAGGCTCATGGGGAGGGGGAGAGCAAGCCAACCCAAGGCTCATGGGGAGGGGAGAGCAAGCCAACCCAAGGCTCATGGGGAGAGGGAGAGCAAGCCAATCCAAGGCTCACGGGGAGGGGAGAGCAAGCCAACCCAAGGCTCACGGGGAGGGGAGAGCAAGCCAACCCAAGGCTCATGGGGAGAGGGAGAGCAAGCCAACCCAAGGCTCACAGGGAGGGGGAGAGCAAGCCAACCCAAGACTCATGAGGAGGGGAGAGCAAGCCAACCCAAGGCTCATGGGGAGGGGAGAGCAAGCCAACTCAAGGCTCATGGGGAGGGGAGAGCAAGCCAATCCAAGGCTCATGGGGAGGGGAAGAGCAAGCCAACCCAAGGCTCATGGAGAGGGGGAGAGCAAGCCAACCCAAGGCTCATGGGGAGGGGGAGAGCAAGCCAACCCAAGGCTCATGGGGAGGGGGAGAGCAAGCCAACCCAAGGCTCATGGTGAGGGGAAAGTAAGCCAATCCAAGGCTCATGGGGAGGGGAGAGCAAGCCAATCCAAGGCTCATGGGGAGAGGGAGAGCAAGCCAACCCAAGGCTCATGGGGAAGGGGAAAGTAAGCCAATCCAAGACTCATGAGGAGGGGGAGAGCAAGCCAACCCAAGGCTCATGGGGAGGGGAGAGCAAGCCAATCCAAGGCTCATGGAGAGGGGGAGAGCAAGCCAACCCAAGACTCATGAGGAGGGGGAGAGCAAGCCAACCCAAGGCTCATGGGGAGGGGAGAGCAAGCCAACCCAAGACTCATGAGGAGGGGGAGAGCAAGCCAACCCAAGGCTCATGGGGAGGGGAGAGCAAGCCAATCCAAGGCTCATGGGGAGGGGGAGAGCAAGCCAACCCAAGGCTCATGGAGAGGGGGAGAGCAAGCCAACCCAAGACTCATGAGGAGGGGGAGAGCAAGCCAACCCAAGGCTCATGGGGAGGGGAGAGCAAGCCAATCCAAGGCTCATGGGGAGGGGGAGAGCAAGCCAACCCAAGGCTGATGGGGAGGGGGAGAGCAAGCCAACCCAAGGCTCATGGGGAGGGGAGAGCAAGCTAACCCAAGGCTCATGGGGAGGGGAGAGCAAGCCAACCCAAGGCTCATGGGGAGGGGAGAGCAAGCCAATCCAAGGCTCATAGGCAGGGGTGGAGCAAGCCAATCCAAGGCTCATGGGGAGGGGAGAGCAAGCCAACCCAAGGCTCATGGGGAGGGGAGAGCAAGCCAACCCAAGGCTCATGGGGAGAGGGAGAGCAAGCCAACCCAAGGCTCATGGTGAGGGGAAAGTAAGCCAATCCAAGGCTCATGGGGAGGGGAGAGCAAGCCAATCCAAGGCTCATGGGGAGAGGGAGAGCAAGCCAACCCAAGGCTCATGGTGAGGGGAAAGTAAGCCAACCCAAGGCTCATGGAGAGGGGGAGAGCAAGCCAACCCAAGGCTCATGGTGAGTGGAAAGTAAGCCAATCCAAGCCTCATGGGGAGGGGAGAGCAAGCCAATCCAAGGCTCATGGGGAGAGGGAGAGCAAGCCAACCCAAGGCTCATGGGGAGAGGGAGAGCAAGCCAACCCAAGGCTCATGGGGAGGGGAAAGTAAGTCAACCCAAGGCTCATGGAGAGGGGGAGAGCAAGCCAACCCAAGGCTGATGGGGAGGGGGAGAGCAAGCCAACCCAAGGCTCATGGGGAGGGGAGAGCAAGCTAACCCAAGGCTCATGGGGAGGGGAGAGCAAGCCAACCCAAGGCTCATGGGGAGGGGAGAGCAAGCCAATCCAAGGCTCATAGGCAGGGGTGGAGCAAGCCAATCCAAGGCTCATGGGGAGGGGAGAGCAAGCCAACCCAAGGCTCATGGGGAGGGGAGAGCAAGCCAACCCAAGGCTCATGGGGAGAGGGAGAGCAAGCCAACCCAAGGCTCATGGTGAGGGGAAAGTAAGCCAATCCAAGGCTCATGGGGAGGGGAGAGCAAGCCAATCCAAGGCTCATGGGGAGAGGGAGAGCAAGCCAACCCAAGGCTCATGGTGAGGGGAAAGTAAGCCAACCCAAGGCTCATGGAGAGGGGGAGAGCAAGCCAACCCAAGGCTCATGGTGAGTGGAAAGTAAGCCAATCCAAGCCTCATGGGGAGGGGAGAGCAAGCCAATCCAAGGCTCATGGGGAGAGGGAGAGCAAGCCAACCCAAGGCTCATGGGGAGAGGGAGAGCAAGCCAACCCAAGGCTCATGGTGAGGGGAAAGTAAGTCAACCCAAGGCTCATGGAGAGGGGGAGAGCAAGCCAATCCAAGGCTCATGGGGAGGGGGAGAGCAAGCCAACCCAAGGCTCTTGGGGAGGGGGAGAGCAAGCCAACCCAAGGCTCATGGGGAGGGGGAGAGCAAGCCAACCCAAGGCTCATGGGGAGGGGGAGAGCAAGCCAACCCAAGGCTCATGGGGAGGGGAGAGCAAGCCAACCCAAGGCTCATGAGGAGGGGAGAGCAAGCCAATCCAAGGCTCATGGGGAGGGGGAGAGCAAGCCAATCCAAGGCTCATGGGGAGGGGAGAGCAAGCCAATCCAAGGCTCATGGGGAGGGGAGAGCAAGCCAACCCAAGGCTCATGGTGAGGGGAAAGTAAGCCAATCCAAGGCTCATGGGGAGGGGAGAGCAAGCCAATCCAAGGCTCATAGGCAGGGGGGGAGCAAGCCAACCCAAGGCTCATGGGGAGGGGGAGAGCAAGCCAACCCAAGGCTCATGGGGAGAGGAGAGCAAGCCAACCCAAGGCTCATGGGGAGGGGAGAGCAAGCCAACCCAAGGCTCATGGGGAGAGGGAGAGCAAGCCAACCCAAGGCTCATGGTGAGGGGAAAGTAAGCCAATCCAAGGCTCATGGGGAGGTGAGAGCAAGCCAACCCAAGGCTCATGGGGAGGGGAGAGCAAGCCAATCCAAGCCTCATGGGGAGGGGAGAGCAAGCCAACCCAAGGCTCATGGGGAGGGGAGAGCAAGCCAACCCAAGGCTCATGTGGAGAGGGAGAGCAAGCCAACCCAAGGCTCATGGGGAGGGGGAGAGCAAGCCAAACCAAGGCTCATGGGGAGGGGAGAGCAAGCCAATCCAAGCCTCATGGGGAGGGGAGAGCAAGCCAACCCAAGGCTCATGGGGAGGGGAGAGCAAGCCAACCCAAGGCTCATGGGGAGAGGGAGAGCAATCCAACCCAAGGCTCATGGGGAGGGGGAGAGCAAGCCAACCCAAGGCTCATGGGGAGGGGAGAGCAAGCCAACCCAAGGCTCATGGGGAGGGGAGAGCAAGCCAACCCAAGGCTCATGGGCAGAGGGAGAGCAAGCCAACCCAAGGCTCATAGGCAGGGGGGGAGCAAGCCAATCCAAGGCTCATAGGCAGGGGGGGAGCAAGCCAATCCAAGGCTCACGGAAGGATGGCCGGGACCAGTCCTACTCAGAAACCACTAACCTGCCCCATGTCTGAATTCCCACCAGCAAGATCACTGTTTTCTAAAGGGGTTCCAGAACACTGTCCATCACTGCAGAGAAGATCACTGGCCAATGTTCATAGAGACATTATTCACAATCATCGAAAGCTGGAAACAACCCAGATGTCCATCAGCCGACAACTGGATAAACAAACTGTGATGCATTCACACCATGCAACACTGTGCAGCAGTAAGAAGAAATGAAGTCACAAAGCATAGGACAGCAGGGATGAAACTGCAGGACATTATGCGAGCAACGCAAGCCAGACACAAAACGACAGGCGCTGTATGACTGTTACTGTGCACCAAAATATTGTGTAACGTATTGCACGATTCCAAAAAATAATGTCTATGTACCTAGAACATTTAATTGAGAAGTGTCTGTCTAATAAATAAATAAGAGCTCATTGGCTGGCACAGGCATCTAGACTCTAGATCCATGGTGACCAAAGGGGCAGGAGTTAACAGGGACAGGGACAGGATGCAGGGGAGTAGAGACCCCTGATGATACAGAAGCAGCCAGAGGACCCAAGAGCCATGGGGCAGGAGCCAAGAGTCAAGTCTCTTTCCCCCTCAAACTCTGCAGTGGCCCCCATCCCACTTGGAATAAAAACCAAGACCATTCAATGGCCCACAGGGCCCTATCAGACCCGCCTGGCCGCACCGCCCACTCCTCACCCCATGCCATTCCGCTCAGTCACCCTGGCCTCCAGGCTCTGGCCTCAGGGCCTTTGCACAGCTCTTCCCACTAGCTGGAAGACTCTTCTCCTAGATCCCTCCACGTGGCTTCCTCTCTCACCCCCTTCAAGTCTTTACTCAAGGGTCCTCTTTCATGAGGCCTCCTCTGACCACCTCCCTTTTTTTTTTTCTTCAAAGATTTCCTTACTTTTTAAAAAATTTTAATCCCATCTGCTCATTGTTTGCTCACCTTCTCCAGGAGGCACAGAAACCGAACCCAGGACCTCCCACATGGGAGGGGAGTGCCCAACGGCCTGGGCCACATCTGCTCCTGTGGGATATGGCGTCTGCTGGTTTGTGGCACCTGCTCGTTTAGGCATCTGCTCATTGCGGCGGGTGCAGCATCCAGCTCGTTGCGGCACATGCGGCACATGCTTATCTTCTTTAGGAGGCACCAGGACCTCCCAACTGGTTGAGCCACATCCACTTCCCTGGCCACCCTTTTTAAAACTACATCCCACCTTGGCTCAACCAAATCCTCTTCTCCTCTTGACTTTTTCTTTTTTTCCAGCACTAATCAGCTTCTGGGCAATTTCCATATTTATGATACTTATGAGTTAGCCCTACCTCCACCTGCTGGGATGCCAGCTGCACCAGGGCATGGGTTTTTTACTTTTTGTTTATTTATTTCTCTCCCCTTCTTCCCCCTCCTCGCCAGTTGTCTGCTCTCTGTGTCCATTCGCTGTGTATTCTTCTGTGTCTGCATTCCTGTCAGTGACACTGGGAATCTGTGTCCCTTTTCGTTGCGTCATCTTGCTGTGTCAGCTCTCCATGTGGATGTGTCGCCACAGGCTGCACTTTTTTCGCATGGGGCGTGCAGGGCACACTCCTTATGCGTGGGGCTCCCCTACACGGGGGACACCCCCGCGTGGCACGGCACGCCTTGTGTGCATCAGCCATGGCCTTGTATGCATGGGCCAGCTCCACACGGGTCAAGGAGGCCCGAGGTTTGAACTCTGGACCTCCTATATGGTAGGCAGACGCCGTATCCATTGAGCCAAATCCGCTTCGCACGGGCATGGGTTTTTGCCTCTCTTGTTCACTAGTGAAGCCCAAGGTTCCAGAAAAGTGCTTGGCACATGAAAAGTGCTCGATACATATTCATTGAGTGAAGGGATGGATGGGTGGATGGGTGAATAAATGCACGGCAGCCCGGGCTCGTGAGAAGCAACGACAGTACCAGTCACGACAGCTGCGCCCGCTGGGTGCTCACTGTGGGTGAAGCCAGGGCTTCTGCAGGCCCCTGAACACACGTCTCCCTTCCAGCCTCTGCTGCCAGCGGAGACCACTTTTGTCCCAATTTCCAGATGAGGAAACCAAGGTTCCAGGAGTTTCAGAAACCTGCCTGAGCGAGCCGGTGGTGCTGCTGGGATCTGCAGGCCAGAAGCCTGTCCCCAGGGCTCCTAGTTTTGTGTAAACTGTCACATCCCCATGGCAGAGCCCCCGTGAGCTACAGTCACCCACCCACGCCCGGCCTTGGGTGGTTTCACCCTCCAGATTGCCACTAGGATGGTGTTCAGACCAGTCAGTCCTCTGAAACTGCATGTAAGCGGCAGGGCCACCTTAAAAGACGAGAACAGGGTGCTGGGTGGGGAATCAGGCTCCAGCTCCAGCAGGGCAGGCTCAGCCGCCGTAAAACGAGAGGAGCGGCTCACACGGCCTCTGCAGGCCCTTGCGTCCTCCAGGCTGGTCCAACCGACGCCTGCCTGGGCCCCAGGCGCAAGAGGACACTGCCTGGCTCTGCTCTGCCACACCTCTCCCCAGGGGCAAGGAGCCTGCAGGGCCAGGACCAGAGCCCAGGTCCCCCACTTCTAGCTAATCTCAGGGTGCCAAAGACCCCCACTGTTCCCAGCCCAAACAGCCCCGAGTCCAGTTTGTTTGGGGCTCTTCTCCCAGGTCCAGCCCCTCAGTTATAGACAATAGAAGCAGTGAGGGGACCCGAAGGCAGAAGGGACAGCCTTTTGTGGGGAGAGGGTGGAGGCAGCTAAGGGGTGTCCACACGGATGCACAGGCGGCCACTGCGATGCGGGATGGAGCCAGCGGTAGAGGGGGAAGTAGAGGGGGGGCTGGGGGCCAGCTCTCCCCAAGCTGCCCATTTCTCTACTCAACTTCGGGTTGTCTGAGAAATCTAAATTTGATCCTGGTCGCCAGGTTGTTATAAAGGTTTTTTTTTTGTCAAGGCAGGAGGATAGACTAGACTTCACGTAATTATTTTGATTGGGAACTTTTAAATATTTAGACAGTCACTAAGTGGACCTCCATTTCTACTCTCATACTTCAGCTCCCAAAATGAAAGGGCGAGTCCAGACAAAACATCAAATTTCCAAGAGGTAGTAGAGGGCAAGACAGAGAAATGAGAGCTGGTGGGTCTCCCTGGCCCTCTGTCTTCTGTACGTCCCTCTCCCTGACTCAGGAATAGCAGGAAGCCACCCAAAGGGAGAAGATGTGACAAACGAGGACTTGTTTATATGCTGACCTTGCCACTCCCAGTACCCCAACCAGCCTGGATGGTTTCCTCCCAGCCCGGAGAAGTGGCAGTGCCAATGGCCCTGGGCCCATTTAACTTCAAAGGGGAAACAGCTGCTCTGGCCCTAGTGCCGTAAATAGACCACAGGCCTGCTCTGCCTCGACTGGCTGGATGGTCTTGGGGAAGGGACCTCGCCAAGCTGCTTGAGGACTGGATATAGTCTGGTTCTCAGTGATGACGGCGATTGCCATGATTTATCCTTGCAATCTTAGCAGGTAAACACAGTGCCATATACCGTGTAATTGGTTAATGCTGAAATGGATGGGTGGATGGGTAGATGGTGGGTGGATAGGTGGACTGGTAGGGGGCAGGGGAAGATGGAGGGTGGATGGATAGGTGGGTGGGTGGATTCTTGTTTGGTTCTTTAAAAGATATTACAAACTACCCAGTATTCATCCATCTCCCCATCCAATAACAATGCACCCAACTTTGCCCTTGAATTGAACTCAAATACCAGGGCATAAAACTCCTTTTGTCTTTCATGAACAATAACAAAAAGCTTGGAAATCATGACTGGAGTGAGGACTTGGATTTAAATGTATCCTCCTGAAGCATGTGCTGTAAGGTCATGTACAAACAATTGCAAGCTCAGTTCTGGAGAACGCGTGTTTCAGAGTTCATGGCCCCAAAGGCCTCAAATACCCACTGTATGAGTCAGCTAAAGGGGTGCTGATGCAAAGTCCCAGAACTCTGTTAGCTTTTATAAAGGGTATTTATTTGGGTAGAAGTCACAAGGCCCTAAAGAGTCCAACTCAAGGTACCATAAGAGGTACTGTTTCACCCAAAGTCATAGGCCATGTGTTGGAGAAAGATGGCGGGCAATCTCTGCGAGGGTTCAGCCTTCCTCTTCCTCTTAAAGCTCTGTGGACACAGCTTCTTCCGATCTCAGCTGTAGGTTGGCATAAAGCTCTCTTCCCAGGGCTCATTTCTTTCTGGGCTCAGCAGCCCTGGTCTCATAACAAGATCAGCTGTAGACTATCAGGCTCCTCTCTCTTCCAGGGGCCACTGCCATCTGTCTCTCTTCCTCTGTGTTCTCCTTCTATGTGTCTAATTCCATATGAGCACCTGTTTTATCCCCAAGGGAGCTGGGACTTGACATCGAGTCACACTCTAATGGTGTGGTTGAATCAGAGCCCTAATCTTAACATAATTTAATCAGACATCTCAGTTGAATCTAATACAATCAAAGGTTATCAGGCCAGAGGAACTGACCGGTTAACAAACATAATCTATATTTCTTTTTGGAATTCAGAAATAATATCAAACTGCCCTACCCATCATGATCTCACCTCTGCCTGGGGATAGAGAGGCCATTCTTAATATCAGAATTATTAATTCAATTAATTGAGGTGCAAATCTTCATCACGTTACTTTAATGTGGAATGAGAAAAACAGATCTCATACTATTTTCCCAGATGCACAATGCAATATCCACTAAACCAGGGAGGCTGAAAAATCATCTTCAACTCCAGGTATCAAGAGGGATGAGGGAAATGTGCCAATACTAAAATGTGGGTATCCCAGCTCCCTGCCTCTCCGAGCCCTTGGTCAATGTATTACTCATTCAACACAGTCCCAGATTTTACAAAAGGCAAAAGAAAGGGTGAGCGGTGGGCATGGAAAGGAAGTGAGGAAGTAAATGTCACCAACAGCATGTGTGGGCAACAGAAAGAATCGTCAACACCCTGAGAGAACAAAGTATTTCTTCCCTCCACGGGCACAGAAGCAACGAGCAGAGGACCTGTCAGTTGACAGCCCAGGCTGCCCAGCAACTCTAATTAAAATTAAATAACATGATGGTTTCCCCGAATGCATGAATTAAGAAAGTTTGAAAAATCCCCCCCAAAATCTTGAAGCCCTATCACAACGCCTTCTATACAGAAGATTGCAAAGTCATCTGGTAGCAGAGTAATTGTCAATTTCTTAGGCACGGGGTTTCGGCCGCATTGCTACAAAAACTTGAAAAGGCATTCTTGAAAGATTTGAGAGCCAGCAAGGAAAAGTTCAACATGTCCTTTTTTAGGAGAGAAATTTGTGCTCCTCTCAAGGAAGCAGTCAAGGAGGCTTTCCATAGCTTAGCTATGCCTGTCTGCAGGAAAGCCCTCGACGGAGTGCTCTAGAAACACCCCTTCATGATGCAGTGGGGTTGAAAGAATCTTATCCAGAAGCCAAGCAGCAGTTCTCGAAGAGCGAGCTAGAGGCTATGTGCTGATAGCTCTCACATCTACCACATGGCAATGTGTGTATCTCAGCTTCTACTGTCACTAACAACCACCTCCTGTTGGCATTCTTTCCATTCAATTACAGTAAAAATAGTCTCCGTGATAAAATATTAGACAAGAACAAGTCCTGAGCAGGCCACTGTGGTTATGTCAGACAAACTGTAGAGGGCTTTCTAAATGTTCCGTATTCTGTGTGCCCTCGTCGTCCTCACTGTGATCATTCTCACTGGATTTCTCCTGCGCCAACAGAGCAAAAAGGAACGTTGACCACGCCCAGTATTTCCCACGCTTGCTTAATAAGAATCGCCCAAAACCCTTGTTGAAAACAGATTCAGTGAATCTGAATTGCTGGGAATCTGAATTTTCAACAACCCATTTTTAATCAGAGGGCTTTAGAAAATACTACCATGGTTTTCAAACTCATTCGGGGGGTTGAAATCTGGGGGTTCTTTTTTTCTTGTTGAAAAGAAAAAAACACACGAATGCACTGCTCTGTTGAGTCAGGCACAGCCGTGTTAACCACTCCTCCCCCCCCAAAAAAAATTAACTAAGGCAATTATCATAGATGAGCTTTATATATAGCTTCCTTAGGTTGAGACTTCTTTAGTTACCAGCATTCTCCATGCTCGCATCTTGGAAGGGGATATGGCATACATCGTACATGGGAATTAAAACCCCTACAATTTATAGAGAAAACGATGCCCTTCAAAGGACCCCTAACAACCCCACAGGGCATCTCAAAAAAATCTATCTAAATTCATTTTAGTGAATTTCCTCTGCCGGGTTCTTGGGAGAGGGGAGAGGGGATGGCGTTTGGACTAGTGATGGGGAGAGAGGCGGGAGTCACTGATCTAAAATCCCGTGGCGTTTTCCAGTTGGAAGAGGTGACTAGTTGGGAGTGAAGGCCAGCGGGAAAGAAAACCACGGAGGCCTGGTGCTTACACAGCCACCTGCCTATGGAGCACCTGCCGTGTTCATTAGGGACAGGAACAGAAGGTTCGTGCGATCAGGGACACTGAGAAGGGTTTATGAAGGGACTTTTTACAAGAGTGGGCAGGCTTAAGAGAGACCCCCGCGGTAAAGCACCTAGGGCTGGGGACAGCTGGGAGCTCTTACTACGCAGGGCAAGGGAGGGTCATCAAACACAGACATCTGGAGCTGTGGGCGCGGGCCGCGGGCAGCAGCTATAGACTCACCTGGGGCAGGGCACTGTTCCACCCTCTCCTTCTGGGGCTCCCCGCTGACTGAACCCAGCTAGAAGCCAGAGGGCACGGGAGCTTGCGGCTTAAGACCACAAAGCTCAGTCTCCCAGGGCACAAAGCATAGGAAATAACAGTGGAGAAATGGAACTGCAAGGGGAAATGGAGAATCCAGCCTGCCCGCCCTTCGGTCTTCAGAGAAATTATATCCCCTGTGGTAGGCTGAATTTTTATTTATCAACCACTCCCCACCCCTCCTGGGATTCATGCCCTTTGGTCACTGACTCTGCAGTACCTCCCACTAGGGGCAAACTATTTCCCCGCCTCACTGATATTGGATTTGGCCACATGACTTGCTTTGGCCAAAGGAATGTGGGAAGAAGTGCTGGTGCCAGTTCTGAGTCTCTGCCTCAAGAGGTCTTGTATGCTCCTGCTCTCCCTTCTTGTGGATCTACCAGGGTAACCTGCCCCAGTAGCCCACAAGTCCTAGGAGGATGAGACGCGTGGAGAAGGGCTTTCCCAGATGACAGGCAGACCTCAAGCTTAAAGCAGCGCTGTCCAGTCACCCCACCTCACCCCCAAACCTGTGAGAATGATTTTAAATGTTTGTTGTTGCGTACCAGTGAGTTTTGAGGTGGTTTGTTACGCAGCAACAGCTGACTGATACATAATCCCAGCCAGGGAAGTAAGTTATCCCAATTCAGTAATAGATGCTATGGGTGTAGATACTAAAAGGAAAGAATGAGCACAATTGATAGGGCCAATCCAAGTAGGAGTTAAAAGGCAGTAGTGTCCAGTAAGACGAGCCAAGGTTTAGGCATGAGACCCGCCCTGACGTGGAAGCCTCTTAGCAGTGCTAATATAAAACATGCCCACTCAGAGGAACAGATGAAATACATATGTAAAATGTATACCTAACTTTGTTCCAAACAGGCCCTAAGGCTGCTTACAAAAATGCCTGCGATAAAATAAACAAATGAGAAGAGGAGAGCAACAGAAAAATGACAGCATGTGAAACTAAGGGGTCAAAAAAGTAAATGCATGCCATAAAGTCATGTTCTCCTACTACACGTAAGTTTCAATGTTGCCTCTGAGCTCCCCAGTAGCAAGTGCAAAGACATAAACAAGATCAGCTGGAAGAGTCATGCTATAAGTAAGGCTTAGAGGATCCAATATCTCAAGACAACTATTTCCTGATAGAAACGTCTTCCAGGGGACCTCATAAAGACACTGGGTTTTGTAGTGAACAATGTCTTCAACAGAATGCTTCTAGAAAACATACTGAACTTCATGACGATGATGATGGTGATAAGATAGTTAATGCATATAGAGTGCTTGCCACATGGCAGGGGCTTTCTAAGTGCTCAATATGTAACAACTTATTTCATCCTTAAAACAATTCATTTTCTTATGATCCTCCAAGAAAGAGCTGTGGGTTATTTCACATGATGAACCACAGGAGAAGTAGCCTTGGGGAGGACGGGGACCCAGGCAGAACAGTCCAAGGATTCCACTCTCGGAAGAAGAAGACTAAACCAAGGATAAACCTTAAAGCACCCCAAGAAAATCCAGAAATCAAGAGGTTTCTTTTAAAGATTTATTTTATTTATTTATCGATCCCCACCCCCTCGTTGTTTGCAATTGCTGTGTTTATTTGTCTTCTTTGTTTCTTTAGGAGACACCAGGAACCGAACCTGGGACCTCCGATGTGGGAGGGAGGCGCCCTATTGCTTGAGCCACCTCCGTTCCCAGCTTTGTTGTGTCTCTCGTTATGTTTTTCCTTTTGTGTCTCCTGTTGCGTCATCTTGTCACGTCCACTTGCCAAGTCTGCCTGTCATGTCAGCGCACCGTCCTGCTCATCCTCTTTAGGAGGCACCGGGAACCTCTGCTCCTTGATTTATTGAGTCTCTCATTACGTTTTTCTTCTTGTGTCTCTTGTTGCATCCTCTTGTGTCAGCTTGCTGTGCCTGCCCATCGCACCTGCTCGCTGTCTTCTTCAGGAGACACCAGGAACCGAACCACAGACCTCCCATGTGGTAGGCGGGAGCCCAAACGCTTGAGCCGCATCCACTCCCCGAGAGTTATTTTTTTTTAATCTGAATTTTGACTATTGGCAATTGCATAGGCCAACACTGCACAGGGCAAGCAAAACATGACAGTGAGCAAGAGCTGGCTTGCAGGGCACTGGTTTTTGACCTAAGGCCATGGACAGCATAACCTCCAGGCACCCCACCTTACATCCAACTCCTTGCAACCAAGGTTCCGGTGGCTCTGAAAGGGCAGGAAGTCTTGGGACGGACACGTTATTCTGGTGGTTTCTGGAACAGAAGGAAGACACCATCCCTGCCAGGAAATTGAACAAGAACGGTCCAGACACCAGCCCGTCTGTCTTGGAGAAGTAACACTTGTATTTCCTCAGCTAGGAATTTATTTCTTCAGCTTGGGTTGGCGCAGAACCCACTTGAGATGAAGTTTTTAGACGGCCCTTCCCATCTCCTGGACCAGCCACCAACCAACGTGTGGGCAAGGGGTGGCATCACCGACGCCGTCTGAAATCCTGCCACCTGCCACCTCCCTTACGACCAAGAAAACCAAACTCTCCTTCCTTTACTCAAGGGGCGGTTTGGGGTAGGGCAGGAAGTACAAAGAGCGCGAGGGGAAAACAAGAAATACGCGCACATGCAGCCATCTTCCTACCCGCAAAAATCAATCCCTATTTGGAAATGTTTGCTGCCCCTTCTTAAACAAGACCAGTGACCTCAGGGCCAGAGAAATAAAATCCTCTGCCTGTCTCGACTCCACAAGTTCCCTGACAGGCTAAACACAGCTGCGCTGGAGCTGCTATTTTTAGACCCAATAAATTCTGGCCTTTCTTCTGGAATACTCTCTACAGATCTGCCTGAGACTTTTATCTAGGCTCTCGCTCCGGGACTGTAATTGCACGAGGACAAAGTCATCGTTGTGGCGTTGTCTTGCTGCTGTGATGATTATTTTGGGAACACGCTCGCAGCCTGCCTCTCGTAGGCTCCAGAGTCAGCACCGCGGCCGGGAAGGAAGCACGGCCGCCGTGTGAGTTCCTTTTTCAGAAACCAGAAGGGAAAGAACCAGAGCGGGGTGGCTCGAGGGTTTTCCCAAGTGGTTGAGAACTCGAATCGCGGGTGCCTCTCCCCCCGCATCGTGGACCTACTCAAGTGGAGTGGGGGGTCGGAGTCCTGAGCCTGCGTCTTGGGGAGCCCGGCCCAGATTATAAACCCACCCCGACTCCAACCCCTGGTCCACACCCACTTTGATCCGACCCTGTGCAAGCAGCAGCTTCTGGGGGGAACCCGGGATCACTGAAGGTGGGAACGATTGCCAGGGGTCCCCGGAGCTTTCTGGGGACGGTCGCCTTCCTGGCCTGGCTCGGTAATGCCCAGTGGGAGTCGAGACGCTGCCGTCTAAACGGGGGTGCACGGGTGGGCCGGGAGCTGCGCAGCCAGAGCCGAAGTGGGCCGTGGCCTGTCCCCCCATCTCCACCACCAACAGGCGCTGCTCCTGTCCTCCCGGTACCCACAAGTCCAGCCAGCAAGCACCTCGTGGGTGTCACCACGCGCAGTCTCCGTGGCCAGCACCGCCGCCCGCATCGCACACTCAAGCACCCAGACGGGGGGTCATCCCTGTTTCCTTTTCCATCTGAGGCTTTAGCGATGCCCACTCGCTTTAGCTCCAGCGAATCCCCCTCTGCTTGCCCTGGCCTCCACCAGGACCCCCCTAGCCTCGGCCGTTGCGTCCACCCCCTAGCTGGGTGCCTGCTCCTCCTCTCAGGCCCATCGCGCAGGACCCACTATCTCCAAAGAGCCAGGCTGGTCATCTGAGAACATACGTCCTTTCACGTCACCGCCTTGCTTCCCAGACACTAAAACCCAAACTCCTCAGCACGGCCTACGGAGCCCGACAGCACCCGGCCTTCGCCTCCTTCTCCGGGTTTTCCTTCATTCCTTATTCCACTCGCTCGTCCTCTTAGCCCTCTGAAGTAGGAATCAACCTCAGGTTACAGCTGAGAGTCAGGAGATCCAGAAAAGGTCAGCAACTCACACAGCCTGGAACGGTGGAGCTGGGATTTGCCTCCGCGTCGTTCTGGCATCGAAATCTATGCTCCTCCTGCTCGAACTCTCCGTGCATATCAGCCAGATTCAAAACACAAAGATATAAACATTTGGAGGCAGGCAGCCCCCATGGTTCCTCATTAATATATTTCCAAAGATCCGACCTGAACCGATTTGGGGGGAGCAGAGTGGCTGCGCTTAGGAACGCATCTGGGATAAAAAGACGGAGAAGAGAAGAGGACGCAGAGGAAACGGCAGATGCTTCTCCCAACGCTTTAAAACGGAATTACAGACTGTGGCGGCAAGCGCCCGCCTGGTTTTGGCCAGGGGTTTGTGAAGCTTCCGTTGCCAGAGGATGGGGCCAGCAAGGCGTCTCCCCTCTGGAGCTCTGCGGTGGCCGGTTACGTCACCCCTCCCGAGGCCCGGAGGACAGGGCCAACCAGCCCCTCGCGTGGGAAGGACTCAGCGGAGGGCCCTCCCGACAGAGTCGGAGCTTCCTTCCCCCGAGAGCAGAGGGGAGAGCCCTCCCACCCAGCTCCCTGATTTCCTCCATCTGCTGCCTTTCCTTGGGGCAGAACATAATTGTCCGTAACTCGATTTTCAGGATTCCCTGCCTTTTTACAAATATCAGGAGCAGAGAGACAACTCCGACCTTCCCACATGGCCAGTTCAAACTCAACACGGTGAAAAGTGACCCCCGAGAGCCCCCGAGAAACCCTCCCTACGCAGGAGAGCTGGAATAGGGCCCCCTGCCTGTGCCAACAGCGTCCCAGAAGTCAGAAGGCTGTTACCAGTAGATGTGGATGTCGGCGCAAGGCACCAAGAGGGCAGTCGCTGGCAGAACGGGCAGTGCGGCGCAGCCCGCGCGCCGCTGGGGCTGCCCCAAACCTCGAGGCTGAGCTCAGCGGTATTTACAAGGCCGTCAGGGAACGGGGGATCCATTCTCTGGAAGTCCCGGGGCTCCGAGAGGTTGACGTCAGCCAGCTTTGCGCACCGCACATCCCTGCACGTCAAGGCGCTGCTGGGGGCAGGGGCCAGCCCCCTGCGGAGGCACGAAATGGGGCATGCACCCTTGGAGCGTGCCGAGCAGGGGGGTGGTGAAACTCCTGAGGGCTTCTCCAGGCCCCAGGAGAAGCAGCGGAAGCGTGAGGCGCAGGCACGGCGCCTCGTCCCCCCCAGAGCCGATGGCCGGCGGCGGCCACGGGAAGTCCATCGCCGCCACGGGTGCTGCCAGCTGGAGAGAGGAGAACGGCCGGTACGGTGGAGAACGCCCTCTCGTCTTCCTCTTCTTGGAACAGGAGAAACTGAGCTGGCCAGGCAGACACCCAATAGATGCCCAAAGATGTCAAAAAGGGCTTTATGGGGCTGGATGTGTCTAAGTCCCAGGAGCAACACGAGGTGGCCAGGTTTACGGGGTCCCCACCAGGCTACATCAGCCACAAGCAGGGCAGCCAGCTGACCGAGGGACTGAAGCGGTGCCCCAGAGCTGTGGAGCTCTTGGAAGAGTCAACATCCACCCAGATGTGCTCGCCGCCACCCCGCCGCAGCTGTGCAGGGAGGGCCGCTGGCAGGTGGAAAGGACCATCAGCCGCAAGGAAGCCCTCAGCGTGTCCTCTACCGTGGCCGGCGATGAGCCTGCACAGCACTCTCGGCGGCGAGGCAGGAAGCTCTGGAGATGGCCCCTGACCGTCTTGCTTGAGAACCTTGGGGACGTCCAGGTTAGACCAGATGGGACAAGATCACCCTCTCCAAGAACTTGGAGAAGAACGGGATTCGCTCCCTCCTAAGAGCTCACTTCCGGAGGGACGATCAGCGCGATCGTCGACTTCCCCCCACTCTGATACACAGAACTCATCCAACCAGCCAACGAGCAGCTGAACTTCGAGGCCAAGAGAGCCGAGCAGAAGCACGACGGGCCTTGGGACCACGAGGTGGCAGAGCGCGCCGTGGCACCCGCGCCGTCACCAGAGGTGGAGCACCGTGGGGCGGACCCGCCGGCAGCGGCCCGTGAGCAGAACCTGCGGCCAGGAGCCGGTGCTCTGAGGTTATCCCTGGAGGACGCAGATAAGAAGCTGCCCGAGACCCCGAACGGACCACACCCCAGGCTGGGAAGCATCCACCCAAGCTGTGGCCGGAGGTCACCGATAGGGACAGCGAGACCCTCAAAGCGGTCATCCGGGTGCCCCGACACCCACGAGACGCTGTGCTCCGTTCTCTAGCACCCACCTCCCTGCCTGGACGTGCCCTCCACACCCAAGCTGGGCCTGGCTGAAGAAATGCAGCGACACCCTTCATGAAGATTTTTCTCTAACATTCTACTGACAGTAACGAGGAACGAAACCCGGACCTCGGTTTCGAGCATCAGGAACCATTCGGGTAACTTCCTAGGTACCCACTCTGCTAATTCCCATCACCCAGACCTACTCTTTCAAATTCTAAGAATAAGTATTAACATCTTGACAATAACAGCAGATTGAGTTGGTAACTGTGTGCATGCCTTCTGGGAAGAACTTTTAAGAGAATTCTTAACAGGAAGTCATTTCTAACTGCAGGGCCGTGGAGGCAGGGGCACGGGCTGAACCTGAATGAGCTCGACAGACGTGAGCTCAGGAGCCACCGTGCACCTGGGCTGACAGGACCCGCTGCGCGTGCCCCTGCGGCTGGCAGCTGTAAATGACACAAAGAGGAGGGGGAGAAGCTCCAGGCCCCCCAGCAGCTCAGGATGCGGTAGGACCATCAGATAACTCTATAAATGACTGGAACACTTGGCAAAATATGGTAAGGTCCACAAATGAGGTACTTCACATATGCGAGGCTGTGAAAGAGGCTATTTGCCTACGGAAGATCCATTATCTCCCTTCCTCTTTTAATTGAACCTCAAGTTTATTCCAGGTTGCAATGGGCCTAGCTAAAGGGCAACATTTCCTAATCTCCCCTGCAAAAAGAGGTCAATAAGATGTAAGCAGAAACTGTTGTGTCAGGCTTCCAAGCAATCTCTTTAAAGGGAGTCAACTTAGGTAGGAAATGAACTCTTGTGCACCCTTCTCTCTCTTCTTCCTTCTTCCTTTCTGGGGTTTGGATGTGATGGCTGGACTTCCAGCAGCCATAGTGAGCCATGGGGGTGGCTTTGAGGCTGGAGGTCATTCATGTGTTAGGGATGGTGGAACAAAAAGAGAGGAGGATTCAGGATCCTTGGTGGGCACAGAGCTACCATATCAGTCCTGAATTTCTCTTGCGTGAGAGCAACAAACCTCTATCTTGTAATCCTGCTAGTTGGATTTTCTGCTATATGCAGTTTGACTTGGTCCAGAAGAGTGTGACACCACCTAGCCACCAGAGAGGAATCAAGAGAAGGAGAGGAGGTTGAGAGAGCTGCCCCGGGGCTGCAGGGGCTTCTGGGGAGGCCAATACCCCGATACCAGACGAGTTCTCAGAATTTCTCTTGGAAAGGATGGGATATTAAATGAGGGAGGGCACAAGAAGGCAGGGAGAAGCCTCCCGGTCTTCTTTACATGAGCTAACTTCTACCTGGCAGTGACAAACCATTTCCTCCTTCCCCACCTCCCACGCTCTCCCCCCTTCAGGCCTAAGGTGAATGACACATGGCTGCCTTAGGAGCAACGAGGAGAAGACACCTTACCACCTTCCTTCCTCCTTCCCGCCATCATAAGGCTTTTCCCTGACGTTCCTCTTGGAGACCTGGACACAGAAGTGGCTAGGGGCGGGTCAGGAAGAACTAATTGGATCCTGTTGAAATTAGGATTACGGGAGGTGGCTTTCGCTCATCCCTATTTTTCTTTGAAGGACAAAGGGGCCCCAAACGAAATTCCTGATCCAGTCCAAACCCAAATCAGAGCGATGGGCCCGGAGCTGATGGGCTCCATCTCCTTTGTCCAAGACTCCTGGGGTCAAGCAGCCACTGTGACACAGCAGAGCCACAGGAAACAAAAATAGGAGAAAAGGAAGGTGTCTAAGGGAAAATAAGGCACGACCGAGGAGGGGCTGCTAGCCGTCTTCCGTGGAAACTCCTCCAAGAGCCGACCGGCCGCTGCGTTTCCTACCACGGAGGAGCCGGTCAGCCACATCCCCGTACGGACCCCGGCCCTTCTGAGGGAGGACAGCTGCTCCAGCCCCGCCCACGTCCTCTCCTGAGGCATGCCAGTCCTCCTGCAATGAGCGCACCCCAGCTTCCCAGCAATGAATCAAAATTTAGCCCCACCAAGGAGGCCACTTAAAATGCCCAAATTCAAACGCTTTTTTTTTTTTTTCACAGGAAATGCAAGTTTTTCAAGAGCAAAAGGCACAGGATTCAGAGTCTTTTCTCCCATGGAACATTTTCTTCTCCTCTGAGCTACACCCGTCCCCCCCTCCCAATGCTTTCTGGAACTAAAAATACCAAACCATATTAAATGTATTCTCCCCGCTAGAAACCAAGTTTGGGCTTGAGATTAAAAAGTAAGGATTCTTTAGAACTACATTAGTTTTGAAAAGTAAATAATGACCAAGGGACAAAAGAATCCCAGATTTTTCCAATACAACATAAAGATGACAGCATAAGATAACACTCAAGCTCCAGGAGGGAAAACAGAAACGGTCCAGGGCCCTGTTTAGACTCCAAGGGACACTCGTGACCAAATGAAAATGTGTTTATGTTTCCACCAACCTCTTCAGATTTCCCATGTTCATAGGGAAAAGACACCAAGCCTCACCATTGATTGAAAATGAAGGGTTTCTTTAATTGCTCCCCTTGTACCATGATCTCATTAAAAACAGAACCGAGACAGAAAGTTCAGAAGAAGCCTCTGGCGGGCAGGGAAACAAAACACAAAAGGCCGCCTCTTCCAAAGTGAAAGAGGCCACCAAAGAAGATGCAGCCTCTCGTCCGCCGTCCAGGCCATTTCTTCCTGCCTTTTAAGGCCAGGCTGGAAACGCCAGGGGAGACGGGGCTGGAAAAACCCCCTCGGCTGATGCACCCGAGGCAGGAAGGGCCGGTCCCACCGCCGGGCCTGGGGCTTCGTGCAGGTGCATGCTGGGGGCCTGCAGGGACCCCCGCCCGCCCTGCGCCTCTGCAGGACACAGAAGGCTGCTGCTCTCACAGCCGGGGGGTCTGGACACGGCCGTGGCACGGGGGGGCCAGTCATCTTGGCTTTCAGGATGAGAGTCACTCGATGTTCCTTTTAGATGCAAGACAACCTGAACGCTCACCTGAGGCTCAAGGCGTTCCCACCCAAGGAAGAAGTGGGGGGCCGGGCAGTGAGGAGGGGGCTCGGCCCCTGGCTGTGAGTGAGCGTGGCAAAACGCACGGGACTGTCCCCCTGACCCCAGGCAAAGCAGCTCTCTGCACGCGGTCCTCAGCCCCACTGACCATCTGCGCCCCATCACAGCAGAGTCCAGGGCTGGACCTGCCCAGGCTGGGACCCCGTCACGGTAGAGTCAAGGGGCTGGACCTGCCCAGGCTGGGACCCCGTCACGGCGGAGTCAAGGGGCTGGACCTGCTCAGGGTGGGACCCCGTCACGGCAGAGTCAAGGGCTGGACCTGCTCAGGGTGGGACCCCGTCACAGCAGAGCCCATGGGCTGGACCTGCCCAGGCTGGGACCCCGTCACAGCAGAGCCCATGGGCTGGACCTGCCCAGGCTGGGACCCCGTCACAGCAGAGCCCAGGGGCTGGACCTGCCCAGGCTGGGACCCCGTCACGGCAGAGCCCAGGGGCTGGACATTTCCAGGCTGGGACCCGTCACAGCAGAGCCCAGGGGCTGGACATTTCCAGGCTGGGACCCGTCACAGCAGAGCCCAGGGGCTGGACCTGCCCAGGCTGGGACCCCGTCACAGCAGAGCCCAGGGGCTGGACCTGCCCAGGCTGGGACCCCCGTCACGGCAGAGCCCAGGGGCTGGACATCCCCAGGCTGGGACCCGTCACGGCAGAGCCCAGGGGCTGGACCTGCCCAGGCTGGGACCCCGTCACAGCAGAGCCCAGGGGCTGGACCTGCCCAGGCTGGGACCCCGTCACGGCAGAGCCCAGGGCTGGACATCCCCAGGCTGGGACCCCGTCACGGCAGAGCCCAGGGCTGGACATCCCCAGGCTGGGACCCGTCACGGCGGAGCCCAGGGGCTGGACATCCCCAGGCTGGGACCTGTCACAGCAGAGCCCAGGGGCTGGACCTGCCCAGGCTGGGACCCCGTCACGGCAGAGCCCAGGGGCTGGACCTGCCCAGGCTGGGACCCCCGTCACGGTGGAGGCCAGGGGCTGGACCTGCCCAGGCTGGGACCCCGTCATGGCAGAGCCCAGGGGCTGGACATCCCCAGGCTGGGACCCCATCACGGCAGAGCCCAGGGGCTGGACATCCCCAGGCTGGGACCCCGTCACGGCAGAGCCCAGGGGCTGGACCTGCCCAGGCTGGGACCCCGTCACGGCAGAGCCCAGGGGCTGGACCTGCCCAGGCTGGGACCCCGTCACGGCAGAGCCCAGAGGCTGGACATCCCTAGGCTGGGACCCGTCACAGCAGAGCCCAGGGGCTGGACCTGCCCAGGCTGGGACCCCGTCACGGCAGAGCCCAGGGCTGGACATCCCCAGGCTGGGACCCCGTCACGGCAGAGCCCAGGGGCTGGACATCCCCAGGCTGGGACCCCGTCACGGCAGAGCCCAGGGGCTGGACCTGCCCAGGCTGGGACCCCGTCACGGCAGAGCCCAGGGGCTGGACCTGCCCAGGCTGGGACCCCCGTCACGGCAGAGCCCAGGGGCTGGACATCCCCAGGCTGGGACCCCATCACGGCAGAGCCCAGGGGCTGGACATCCCCAGGCTGGGACCCCGTCACGGCAGAGCCCAGGGGCTGGACCTGCCCAGGCTGGGACCCCGTCACGGCAGAGCCCAGGGGCTGGACCTGCCCAGGCTGGGACCCCGTCACGGCAGAGCCCAGGGGCTGGACCTGCCCAGGCTGGGACCCCGTCACGGCAGAGCCCAGGGGCTGGACCTGCCCAGGCTGGGACCCCGTCACGGCAGAGCCCAGGGGCTGGACCTGCCCAGGCTGGGACCCCGTCACGGCAGAGCCCAGGGGCTGGACCTGCCCAGGCTGGGACCCCGTCACGGTGGAGGCCAGGGGCTGGACCTGCCCAGGCTGGGACCCCGTCATGGCAGAGCCCAGGGGCTGGACATCCCCAGGCTGGGACCCCGTCACGGCAGAGCCCAGAGGCTGGACATCCCCAGGCTGGGACCCGTCACAGCAGAGCCCAGGGGCTGGACCTGCCCAGGCTGGGACCCCGTCACGGCAGAGCCTAGGGCTGGACATCCCCGGGCTGGGACCCCGTCACGGCAGAGCCCAGGGGCTGGACCTGCCCAGGCTGGGACCCCGTCACAGCAGAGCCCAGGGGCTGGACCTGCCCAGGCTGGGACCCCGTCACGGCAGAGCCCAGGGCTGGACATCCCCGGGCTGGGACCCCATCACGGCAGAGCCCAGGGGCTGGACCTGCCCAGGCTGGGACCTGTCACAGCAGAGCCCAGGGGCTGGACATCCCCAGGCTGGGACCCCGTCACAGCAGAGCCCAGGGCTGGACATCCCCAGGCTGGGACCCGTCACAGCAGAGCCCAGGGGCTGGACATCCCCAGGCTGGGACCCCGTCACGGCAGAGCCCAGGGGCTGGACCTGCCCAGGCTGGGACCCCCGTCACGGTGGAGGCCAGGGGCTGGACCTGCCCAGGCTGGGACCCCCGTCACGGCAGAACCCAGGGGCTGGACATCCCCAGGCTGGGACCCCGTCAGGGCAGAGCCCAGGGGCTGGACCTGCCCAGGCTGGGACCCCGTCACGGTGGAGCCCAGGGGCTGGACCTGCCCAGGCTGGGACCCCGTCACGGCAGAGCCCAGGGGCTGGACATCCCCAGGCTGGGACCCGTCACAGCAGAGCCCAGGGGCTGGACATTTCCAGGCTGGGACCCCGTCACAGCAGAGCCCAGGGGCTGGACCTGCCCAGGCTGGGACCCGTCACAGCAGAGCCCAGGGCTGGACATCCCCAGGCTGGGACCCGTCACAGCAGAGCCCAGGGCTGGACATCCCCAGGCTGGGACCCCGTCACGGCAGAGCCCAGGGGCTGGACCTGCCCAGGCTGGGACCCCCGTCACGGTAGAGCCCAGGGGCTGGACATCCCCAGGCTGGGACCTGTCACAGCAGAGCCCAGGGGCTGGACATCCCCAGGCTGGGACCCCGTCACGGTGGAGCCCAGGGGCTGGACCTGCCCAGGCTGGGACCCTGTCACGGCAGAGCCCAGGGGCTGGACCTGCCCAGGCTGGGACCCGTCACGGCAGAACCCAGGGGCTGGACCTGCCCAGGCTGGGACCCCCGTCACAGCAGAGCCCAGGGCTGGACATCCCCAGGCTGGGACCTGTCACAGCAGAGCCCAGGGGCTGGACATCCCCAGGCTGGGACCCCGTCACGGCAGAGCCCAGGGGCTGGACATCCCCAGGCTGGGACCCCGTGACGGTGGAGCCCAGGGGCTGGATCTGTCCAGGCTGGGACCCCGTCACAGCAGAGCCCAGGGCTGGACATTTCCAGGCTGGGACCCCCGTCACGGCAGAGCCCAGGGGCTGGACATCCCCAGGCTGGGACCCCGTCACGGCAGAGCCCAGGGGCTGGACATCCCCAGGCTGGGACCCCGTCACGGCAGAGCCCAGGGGCTGGACATCCCCAGGCTGGGACCCCGTCACGGTGGAGCCTAGGGGCTGGACATCCCCAGGCTGGGACCCCGTCACGGTGGAGCCCAGGGGCTGGACATCCTCAGGCTGGGACCCCGTCACGGCAGAGCCCAATGGCTGGACCTGCCCAGGCTGGGACCCCGTCATGGCAGAGCCCAGGGGCTGGACATCCCCAGGCTGGGACCCCGTCACAGCAGAGCCCAGGGGCTGGACATCCCCAGGCTGGGACCCCGTCACGGCAGAGCCCAGGGGCTGGACATCCTCAGGCTGGGACCCCGTCACGGCAGAGCCCAATGGCTGGACCTGCCCAGGCTGGGACCCCGTCATGGCAGAGCCCAGGGGCTGGACATCCCCAGGCTGGGACCCCGTCAGGGCAGAGCCCAGGGGCTGGACATCCCCAGGCTGGGACCCCGTCACGGCAGAGCCCAGGGGCTGGACATCCCCAGGCTGGGACCCCGTCACGGCAGAGCCCAGGGGCTGGACATCCCCAGGCTGCGACCCCGTCACGGCAGAGCCCAGGGGCTGGACCTGCCCAGGCTGGGACCCCGTCACAGCAGAGCCCAGGGGCTGGACCTGCCCAGGCTGGGACCCCGTCACGGCAGAGCCCAGGGGCTGGACATCCCCAGGCTGGGACCCCGTCACAGCAGAGCCCAGGGGCTGGACCTGCCCAGGCTGGGACCCCGTCACGGCAGAGCCCAGGGCTGGACCTGCCCAGGCTGGGACCCCGTCACGGCAGAGCCCAGGGGCTGGACATCCCCAGGCTGGGACCCGTCACGGCAGAGCCCAGGGGCTGGACATCCCCAGGCTGGGACCCCCGTCACGGCAGAGCCCAATGGCTGGACCTGCCCAGGCTGGGACCCCGTCACAGCAGAGCCCAGGGGCTGGACATCCTCAGGCTGGGACCCCGTCACAGCAGAGCCCAGGGGCTGGACATCCTCAGGCTGGGACCCCGTCACAGCAGAGCCCAGGGGCTGGACCTGCCCAGGCTGGGACCCCGTCATGGCAGAGCCCAGGGGCTGGACATCCTCAGGCTGGGACCCCGTCACAGCAGAGCCCAGGGGCTGGACATCCCCAGGCTGGGACCCCGTCAAGGCAGAGCCCAGGGGCTGGACATCCCCAGGCTGGGACCCCGTCACAGCAGAGCCCAGGGGCTGGACATCCCCAGGCTGGGACCCCGTCACAGCAGAGCCCAGGGGCTGGACATCCTCAGGCTGGGACCCCGTCACAGCAGAGCCCAGGGGCTGGACATCCCCAGGCTGGGACCCCGTCACAGCAGAGCCCAGGGCTGGACATCCCCAGGCTGGGACCCCGTCACAGCAGAGCCCAGGGGCTGGACCTGCCCAGGCTGGGACCCCGTCACGGCAGAGCCCAGGGGCTGGACATCCCCAGGCTGGGACCCCGTCACAGCAGAGCCCAGGGGCTGGACATCCCCAGGCTGGGACCCGTCACAGCAGAGCCCAGGGCTGGACATCCTCAGGCTGGGACCCCGTCACGGCAGAGCCCAGGGGCTGGACCTGCCCAGGCTGGGACCCCGTCACAGCAGAGCCCAGGGGCTGGACCTGCCCAGGCTGGGACCCCGTCACGGCAGAGCCCATGGGCTGGACCTGCCCAGGCTGGGACCCCGTCACGGCAGAGCCCATGGGCTGGACCTGCCCAGGCTGGGACCCCGTCACGGCAGAGCCCAGGGGCTGGACATCCCCAGGCTGGGACCCCGTCACGGCAGAGCCCATGGGCTGGACCTGCCCAGGCTGGGACCCCCGTCACGGCAGAGCCCAGGGGCTGGACATCCCCAGGCTGGGACCCCGTCACGGCAGAGCCCATGGGCTGGACCTGCCCAGGCTGGGGTCCGTCACGGTGGAGCCCAGGGGCTGGACATCCCCAGGCTGGGACCCCGTCATGGCAGAGCCCAGGGGCTGGACATCCCCAGGCTGGGACCCCGTCACAGCAGAGCCCAGGGGCTGGACATCCCCAGGCTGGGACCCGTCACGGCAGAGCCCAGGGGCTGGACATCCTCAGGCTGGGACCCCGTCACAGCAGAGCCCAGGGGCTGGACCTGCCCAGGCTGGGACCCCGTCACAGCAGAGCCCAGGGGCTGGACATCCCCAGGCTGGGACCCCGTCACGGCAGAGCCCAGGGGCTGGACCTGCCCAGGCTGGGACCCCGTCACAGCAGAGCCCAGGGGCTGGACATCCCCAGGCTGGGACCCCGTCACGGCAGAGCCCAGGAGCTGGCCGAGCCACAGGGCGTCACAGCAGTAGAGCTCCGGTCAGCACCCACTGCACTGTTGAATGGGCGTGCAAACCTGATTCCATTACTTGTATGTCACCTTTTTTTTTTTAAGGAGGTACCGGGGATTGAACCCGGGACTTCATATATGTGAGGCAGGTGCTCCACCACTGAGCTACACTGGCTCTGCTTGCTTTTTTTTAAAGGAGGTATTGGGGGTTGAACCCAGGACCTTTGTGTGGTAGGCAGGCACTCAACCACTTGAGCTACATCTGCCCACCCCCTTTTATTTTCAATAACTCACCACTGCGGTGGGGCCCGCGTGCTGGCCTCGGCATTCCTGGGCACCCCTGCCGCGCTCCAGGGAGTCTTCGCCCTCATTCTCTTCTAACCCAACCTCTCCACCAGGACTTTTCTCGGTGCAAAGCGATCCCAGGAGGAACTTTCCGTGACCTCAGTCACGGCTGCAACTTCAGCCCCTCGTAAGCAAACGGAGATCCTTGCGCTTCGATGGCACGTCTTCATCAAAAACCTGGCACACCCGAGACTCGCCCCTGCAGGGAGCCGTTTCCACCCCGAGCCCCGAAGCCGCTGCGCAGGCGGAGGCTGGCATCACCCTTTTCCGCTGTGCCCCCAGCCCTGTGCGCCCGGCCCCGCGAAGGGCTGTCACTTTATCACAGCCGTGTCCCCAGAGGATGCCGCGGCGGGCGCTGCCCTAAAACTGGAACCACAGCTGCCTGAGGGGCTGCGCCCTGGGTGCGGCCTGCCAACCCCCTTTCAACTCCAGGTCTCATTTTTGAGAAAGATTTTTGTCAATGGCTTAGAAAGAGCCCCCCAAAGCTCAGCTGGGACCCTGGGCTCCAGTGACTGGCTTCCGGGGTGCTCAGAGCTGCTGGCAGGGAGCCCTGCCTGCGGAGAGCAGACACCGAGCGGGCAGGAGACCCGTGGGGCTTGCCCGCAGCGCTGCTCTGCGGCCGGGCAGTGTCCCTGTCCTGGGAGGTCCCTGTGATGGGACAAGCCCGGCAGAGCAGTGGGGCTCCAGGTCCCAGCGGGCCTGGCTCCCGCCTCAGCTGCTGTCTGTGCAGAAGGCGCTGGGCCAAGCCGCTGAGCTCCCGGGCCTCGGCGTCTGCCTCTGTAAAAGGGCACAATGACAGCCTGTGCTTCACGGGCTGCGGGGAAGGATCGGCAGCGACACCTCGGCGGAAGGGACTTGAATCAGGGCGGCACTCACTAAGGACCGCTCATCACCACCCGCGTCTTTTTGGGGACTCTGGGGCGCTTTACGTATCCTCGGATTGGGGACAGCAGAGAAAAGTCCAACTGAACGGCAGCCTGAGCACAACACGAGCAGGTCAGGTGGATTAGCCCCCGCAGAAGGCAGACCAAGTGACTGAGCGACCCCGTCCTCCTCGCAGAGCGCTGTGCCACTTCCACGCCAGCCGGCGGAACAATCTAGAATCTGCTACTGCAAAACGGCGAGTCCGAGGCCCGGCGTGAGAGAGGGCGAGCTACACCCGCGGGCACCCAGGGGTCAACGGCCCGTGCTCGACTCAACTGCCAGCAGGAGGCTCACCAGCTGACGCCCTTGATCACCGAACATCCCACGGGCAGCTGGGCGCCACTGCCCGCCGCCCTCCCCGTTGACCTTGACTCAAGGGCGTTCTGGGGGAGCCCCCAAAGAGACAGACTGTGCACACAGCAGAAAGACCCTGGGAGGCAGTTCGGGGCAGGGTCCCCTGCAAGATTCTGAGAACGTGCTCCAGCTCTGGAAGCGCTTTGGTGAGTCGGGCCCAAGTGGCCTGCTGGGGTGCCAGGGCCAGCGTGGAACCCCTTCGCCCACAACGGCCTCAGGCTAGCCTCCTGGAAGGGTGGAGCGCCCCCCGGGATGGAAAGAACACAGCTGCAGAGCCAGGGAGCCAACAGGCCCCGCGCGCAGGGGAAACGGGCAGTGGAACGTCGGGGAACTTTCCAAAGGCTCAATAAGAAATCAACTAGGGACCTACGAGGAGATGACGCAGGAAGTTTAGGAAAAGGGTAACCACATCTCAGTGGGAGCTCAAGAGCTTTCCCGCTTATTGGTTAAAATCCTGAGTTTAATTTCAGATTGGATCTTAAAGTAACAATCCTTGGCTGCAAGAGCTGCATGAATATGGAATAACAGGAAAGAATAATAGGGGAAAAAATCAGCAAAGGTGACTCGGGGGAATTAATATTTTATTACACCACACTTGATCCTAACCCAAAGGTCAGAAAGCAATAGGATTTTCATCTCTGCTTCACCTGGAGCTTCTCCAACCATTATTTAAAGTTAGCTGATGGGAGGATATGAGGATGATTCAAAAATAAGAGAGAGCTTATTTTGGAGGGGAGTGGCAAATGAGAAGGAAATGACTACGACCGGTACGAAAAGGAAAACCTGCCTTACTTATGCAGCACACCAGGACTGAAAATAAACTGCACATAAGCATAAAATAAACTCTTTGCCACGCGTTTTCTTCCCGTCTCAAACGGTAAGCACGGCGGGCCGTGGGCTGTGATGTACTTTTCACTTTTGAGAGAGTCCGTGTAACTCTGTAAGTCCCGTGCCAAATACAAATAAATCTAAAAACAGTCTTCGACAGGCCCAGTTTTCAAGAGGATGGGGATACGCGACAGAGCTTGGGGCTTCCCATGAGAAATGACCGCCCGGAAGCTCCACGAGACCGCGTGTCCAGCTGAGCCTGCGCAGTTTGGGGACAGACTGACGCGGTGAGCAAACGACCCCTAAACATCCTTCCCCGCCCAGGCCGCCACGTGCCCACGCCGCCGCGACCCTCCACTCGGGATTCTCATCCGTGGCTCCCATGCCTCAGGTGTGTCAAGTTCATGTTTTCTTCCTTCCACGCGGGGAAGTCAATGGCTTTTCTCGCCACGCAACCTTGACACCCCTTCTGCCGAGGTGCCTTCCCCTTGAGCTTGAGCAGAACTGTGAGTTCCTCGAACCCCAAAAGCAGGGCTCTGTCCCCTCTCAATTGGAGGCGGAGTGGACATCACCATCCCAGAACCCTCGGGACTGGGGACTGGAAGGTGGACGAGAGTGGACTTACTGTATTCCACTGGAGGCTTATCATGACTCTAGCCATGGAAGAAATGACACCACTGATGTGGAGGCGGTGGCCACTGGAGGCTCTGAGGGCAGGGAGAGGGACAACAGATGAAACACGGGGGCATTTTCGGGACTTGTCCTGAGTGACACTGCAATGACAGATACAGGCCATCACGTATCCTGCCATAACCTACAAAATCGTGCGGGAGAGGGTGTAAACTGCAATGTAAACTCTAAGCCATGGTTAGCGGCAGCGCTCCAAATCGTGTCCATCAATTGTAACAAATGCACCGCACTAATGAAGGGTGCTGGCACTGTGGGGAACGTGGGAGGGGCAGGGAGCAGGCCACACGGGGGTCCCTGATATTTCTTACGTAACATTTATGTCTTCTAAGTATCTTTTTAAAAATACGAATTTAGAATATATTTTTAAAAGTGGTGCTCTGTGACTTCAAAGTGAGGCCATCAAACTGCCGTGCATTCCACCACCCCCTCCGAGGACGCTGGCTTGGGACCCAGCCTCCGAGCTGCGAGGAAGCCCCGTCCACCCAGGCGGGAGACCTCACTGAGGGGTCTCACGCAGGTGGTCCGGCCGAGAGCCCAGCTGGGCTCCCCGCCCCGAGCAGGCACCTGCTGGGCAGACGCTCTGAACATTCCAGCCCTGTTGTCGCCCCTGCCCAGCGGAGGCCCGGAAAACCCCAGAGCAGAGACAAGCCATTGTCCCTGCGTCCCCCTGAACTCCTGACCCACAACGCCCACAAGCAAAACAACTCACCCCCTCAAGTTCTGGAATGGTTTGAGCAAGAGCAATGGGGATCGCATTTCTCGGTGGATTAGAATCACAAATCCGAATAAGGGCTCAGAGTTCCAGGTGCCACACACACCAGGAAAAGAGGAATTCCAGGAGAGGGAGATGAGTTTAAAGTCCCAGGTCTGCGCTACCGCTCAACAACGAAAAGAGAGGCAACCCATTTTAAAAGTGGCCAAAGGACTTGAACAGGCACTTCTACAAAGAAGATACACAAATGTCCAACGAGCACATGAACACAAGGTCAGTATCAGGGAAATGCAAAACAAAACCGCAATGAGATACCGTGTCACACCTACTAGGCTATTATTTTTTAAAGAAGAAGAAGGAAAATGAGTTTACAAGTGTTGCTAAGAATACAGAGAAACTGGTACCCTTGTGCACTGAATTTATAACAGGAACAGATAACTGTACATCTATGTTCATAGCAGCATTACTCACAAAGTCAAAAGGTGGAAACAATGAAGTGTCCATCATGTGATGAATGGATAAATAAAATGTAGTATATATAGTACATATATAAATAAAATGTAATATATATAGGGACACAGCATATATGACTTTGCATTTTCTCCCCCAAAGCTTCCTGTTCTTTCCTCTACCCCAAATAAGAGCAGAATTTCTAAGCAGTTAAAGCAGCAAGCCCCCTGGGACTCGTGACTGATCAAGAGATCTTGTACTAGGATACTTAGCCTAGTTCTTCCGGAAACCTGCTATAGTATCTGTTTTCCCCAAAACTGCCTGACTTGGCAGTTTGTTCCCAGCGGTTTGGGGGAAACCAGCAGTAAACCTTTCCACCGACGGCTAACTTTTGCCTGCTGCAAAACACCTGTCCCTTTAGTATCTGCTTCCTGTAAAAGTCGCACACATCCCCGGTGCCTTGACCACTCCTGTCGAGCCGTGTGTTAATACCTTTGGCTCTTGAGCAGTCCACGGCGTTCTTCAGATGGCAGCTCCCCCCTGCCAGCAGCCGCCCTTAGCCGTGCTCCATAAAAGACCGCTCTCCTCGGGCAGTGGGCGCGGACGTCGCGCCTGGGAAGTGCCGGGTCTCCTCCCGCCACCGAGGGCGAGGACTGGACCGCGGCCAGGCCCGTCTCGTCCTCGCTCCCCCGGGATGAGGGCCCCGCACAAACCCCCTAAATACATGCTCGTTACTCGTCCATGTCTTTCTTTGGTCTGACGTGTCCCCGTCAGTTCAGGGGGAAGCTGTTGCCTCGGCTCCTCGCCATACCCGGGGCAGATGGAATATTACTCAGCCGTAAAAAGGATACGTGCTGGTCACGCTACAGCGCGGGTGAACCTTGCGGTCATTATGCTGCGTGAAATAAGCTGGACACAAAAGGACAAGTGCCATATGATGCCGCTTCTATGAAATACCTAGAATTAGCAAATTCATCAAGACAAAAGAGTAGACAGAGGTTCCTGGGGCTGGGGTGGGGTGGGAGGACTGGGGAATTCATGTTTCATGGGTGCAGAGTGTCTGTGTGGATGATGAGAAAGTCTTGGTAATGGATGGTGGTAACGGTAGCACAACACTGTTGATGGAATTAACCCCACTGAAATACACACTTAAAAGTGGTCAAAATGGGCAATGCCGTGTTTCAGCTATGTTACCACAGTAATAAAAACAATAGTGTGGGAAAGCGGACTTGGCCCAATGGATAGGGCGTCCGTCTACCACATGGGAGGTCCGCGGTTCAAACCCCGGGCTTCCTTGACCCGTGTGGAGCTGGCCCACGCCCAGTGCCGATGCACGCAGGGAGCGCCCTGCCATGCAGTGATGTCCCCCGCGTAGGGGAGCCCCACGCGCAAGGAGTGCACCCCCTAAGGAGAGCCGCCCAGCGCGAAAGAAAGTGCAGCCTGCCCAGGAATGGCGCCGCATACATGGAGAGCTGACGCAACAAGATGACGCAACAAAATGAAACACAGATTCCTGGTGCCACTGATAAGGATAGAAGCGGTCACAGAAGAACACACAGCAAATGGACACAGAGAGCAGACAACTGGGGCGGGAGGTGGGGCGAAGGGAGAGAAATAAATAAAAATAAATCTTAAAAAAAACAACCCGATAGTGTGGGGATACAGTGTACCCTTCACGGGCCCCTCCGGTCCCTGCTCATCTTGCGAGGGCTAAGGACGCAAGGATGCGAAGTCCAGGCCGCTCTCCACGCCATTCAACTTCCACAACTGTGTTTCTGCGGTAAGGGAGGAGAAAACGTGCTCCCCTGGGCCAACGAGCAGGTTTGTGGCTAGCTGCTGGCAGGCGGCGGTTCCCGTCAGCTCCTTGTTCCTCCCTGGGAACACACCCCACGGCATACACAAGTATCCACCTAGGCCGGGTGCGACTGGTGCTCAGGAAACTGAGGTAAATACGTGCACAGATATGCTTTCTGCTTTGAGTAACAAAATCTATTGCCCCTGGGAGAAAAAAATTCCCAGGGCTGGCATTTAATTGCCCGTGGAGCCCGGACCACTTTCCTGAAGCTTCACCGAATGATCAGCGAAACGGGGCTGACAGAACCGCTGAAACGAGACCACTGGGAGCTTAAATGAGGCACAGCACACGGCAGTGCTTTGAAAGGCGTGACGCATGAGGCTGGGGGGCGGGACACTGTCCCTGCCACAGGCGAGGGCTGTATCAAAGTCATACACATCCTCATTTCAGGAACAGGAACTTTATGATTCCGTACTGCTTCGTACGGCCCACTGGAAAACTAAAACAAGAGGTGAGGAAGAAAGCACTAACAGGTAGGAAACTAGAGGAGGCTTAAAGAATTTTGTGTCTACCATTTTCCTTCCTTCCAATGGGTTTTCTCTAGAATACACATTGACAGCTCCTACCAAAAAAAAAAAATCTTGACCAGGCCAGGAAAATTAATAATTCCATTCCTAAAAGAATATATACACAAATGTCTTACTTTACAATTTTTTGGCTGCTTCAATGCTGGTGGCAATAACTAAAATGTACTGGCTCCTTCCTATAAGTGTCAGGTACAAGTCTAACTGCGCTAATTCTTAGTTTCTTAGGGTTGCCATAATAAAATACCAACAAAGCAGAAGGCTTAAAACAACAGAAATTCATTGCCTGGATTTATTGCTCTGCATGCTAAAAGAAATCCCCTGGGAGAATCTTTCCTTGCTCTTCCTAGCTTGAGGGGGATCTGCCAGCAATCCTGGGGCCTCCACCTCTGCCTCAGGCATCATGTGCCAGTGTCACCCGTGACTCTCCAAATGTGCCCCAAGTTCTCCCCTTCTTATAGAGAAACCAGTCATATTGGGCTAGGGTCTCCCTAATCCAGCTTCCAAACATGGTCACAGTCACAGAACTAGGGCTGGGGACTCTAACGTGTCTCCTTGGGGACCCAACTCAACCCGTAACACATCACAACACACAACCTCCTTTAAGCCTTACAAAATCAGATTCTAGTAGTACCTGATTCCTTAAGCACAGGAAGGTCAAGTCACATGCTCAAGATCACACAGCAATGAATTAGTACGACCAAGTTTCCCAACCCAGGACTTGTAAAGTGGGGTCAAATGCTAAACCTCCCACTTGAGGGGACCTCTCCTGGGCAAGCTTCTGGATGGTAAGATCTGCACTTGGAGCTAGCTCATTTCCTCCTCAGTGATAGGGAACTCAAACTGGGCTTGTAATAATATGCTCCTGGGCTCCCTTTAAGAAATGCAGGGCTGGGGAGAGGAAAAGAACCTTCCTAGGAACACAGAGAGAAGAGCTTTCTGTTCCACCCCCAGCCGACGTGGTGCACAAGCTCCACGCTCGCATCCTCAGGGACCCCTGGGCAGGCTCACAGAGCGTTCGGTGGGCTCCTCCGGAATTTATGAGGCCGGTGCATCCTGGTGCAGTTCTAAGATGGACCTCAGGATACCCAAATAATCTACAGAACCCCACGATTCTCTCCCGCCGGGATGGCAGCCAATTCAGGTGCCCTTCTCTCCTTAACAGAACTAGCAGGGTCCTAAGTCACCCTTTGGAATTCCTGAGAACATCAATGGGCAGAACGAAGCAAAGAACACCGGGTCCTCGGATGGGGAGACATGCCTGGGACCAGCCTCTCCCTTCCAGGCTCCCCGGCCACCTTCCTGCCCCAGGGATCTACTCCCAGCCCCCCTCACTCCAGCCCCCTCCCCACCCAGGACCCAGAGCTCCTTTCTACATCAGAGGCTCTCATGGTGTGGGCCCAGGTCTAGCTACAGAAGCCTCACCGCGAACTGGTTAGAAATGCAAATTTCCCGGCCCCACCCCAGATCTACTGAATCGGAAATTGTGGAACTGAGGCCCTGCCAGCCAGGTTTGAATAAATCCTGCAGGGCATGCTGAGGGCCACTAGAATTGGAGACCCACTGGCCTCAAATGAGATCCACAGACCTGAACTACGGGGCCACAGAGGGTTCCGGTTTGTCTAGTCCAAGGTCCAGGCAGGAGTTGTTGGCACGTGGATAACTGCACACCCAGGGCCCGTCTGCGTTGGCTGGGCAGGGCGATGGGCCGAGGGCAGCCTCCTTGCTCAGTTATCCAGCTCCTACTCGGTCATCACTTCATTCACTGAGACGAATCCTGGCCCACACAGATGTCACCTTAGGAGACCCCGAGCTCTCATAGCCAAGGCTCAGACGGTGCTTGCTCTCACAACCTCGCAGACAACTCCTGTGTGTGCTAAGCCACCTCCAGTGGGTCTCCCAGTCCTGGGCACCCAACTTTGCACTGCACCCCTTCCTCCTCTTCTCGACTCCCCACTGGACCCGACCTTCTGTTTTAAATCATCTGCCTTAACGTTTGCATTTCCTTCTCAGAAAAAGTGGGTCGTGTGTTCCTGACCTGGCCAGTGCAGTGTCTTTGGAAACAGGGGGGTGACAGCCCTAATTTACAAAAGGCCCACTGCTTCCAGATCCATTCCTATAGCACCCAATAAAAGCAGCCTCTTGGAGCCCTTATTTGGATCACTAATTGGGGCTTTTTTTTCTGTCTACCTCTCATCAGTAGGTTCTCATAACTTGAGTTCGCTTCCAGAGGTTCTGTTCTCCATTTCTAGACTTCTTTACAAAGTGTTTTCTCATCTTGCTACTCCCTGCAGTTCCTCCACCTCGTTCTTATTTCCACGGTGCAATTAAAAATAAAAGAAGGCATAACATAAGCATCGCCATGCTTGCGCATTCAGCTCGGAAGCCAAAAGCAGCTCTCAAATGCCAAAGCTCGCCTTGGCGAGGAGGTGCAAATGTTCCCAGGGGGCCTTGCCCAGGTCAGCAGCAGAGTGGCCTCCTCTTTTAGGAGGAAGGTGGGTTCCTCTCCTCTGGGAGCCTCACACACTCCTCGACTGGTCTGACGATAAATTATCCCAAGTGCGAGTGGGAAATACCAAGAAGCACCAGAAAAGGAAAGGGGAGTCCCCTAGGAGATAGACGCAACCCCAATCTATCCACTTTGAGAAACACAAGGCCTCTCCATGGTTCAGAAGAAACCTGCAGGTGCTCAAGGAAGGAGGGGTACCGCTCTTTAAAGTCACAGCTGCGTCCTTCCCCTGTCCCACGGGGTCCCTCCCAGCTAAGGTCCAGGCCACGTATCTTTTGGACACTCTCCATGCAAGAATAGTAACAGCAAGAATAGCCTACGGGACCCTAAAGCTGTCCAGCAAAAGCGTCCCATTGGGTGTCTGCCGCACCCTTGAGGAAGAGGTCAGCCAAGGCCCGCAGTGGCCAAGCCCAGGGCGGAAATGCTTGGACTCCGGAGGCTCAAGGCAGCCGCTCTGGGGCACGGCCGAGCACTGACCAACCCCAGTTGGGGAGGACCAGGCTCCTCAAAAGCGCATGGTCCCCAGCGAGGAGTTGAAGAGCTCTCATGGGCGTGACTCATGAACACGGACACTCAAAGTAGCTCTCGGTAGTACTGACATTCTGCCATCAAAAAAAGTAAGTTTAGGAGCCAAGTCTTGCCTGGCCCATCCCAGGAATCTGAAATCTTGTCATACCAAGGTACTGAAGGCTAGTCAACAACTTCAAAGCTGCCATATCTCAGAAGCTCTGCACGAGCCATTTCCTTTCTCTGAAATGTTTCCCCTTCCCTGGCTCCTTATCAATTCTGAAAAGTCTAATCTACCCCTTGTGGTCCAACTCCTCTCTCAAACTTCCTTCCTGGCACCCTCCTGGCCCTGCAAATATTTGGAAAGCTGATTCCATCTCCCTGAGCCCTCCAGCACTTTATCCCTGCATGATGGGGCACTTGTTTACTTGTGTCTATCCTTCCCACTAGATAATGCCTCAAAATGACCAATCTCTCATCGAAGCCCCAAGACCTGGAACGAAGCCCACTGTAGAGTACAGGGCATCAGGACTTGATTCCCATGAAATGATTATTCCAGAACCCAGGGAGGCAATCGCTTTGGCAACTCCGTCGTGGTGGAGCGTCACACTGTCAACGTTAGCTGCACGCACTGCCAACGCGATGGAAAGCATCACAGACGTCTCGAGGAGTGAGCTACTCAGGGAACACCTGTCTAAGCCTCCGTGCTAGGCACAAGACATCCTAGGGTCCAGGCTCGAACACTTCCGCTGATGAAAACTCACTCGCTAAGGAGACAGCCGGTTCCAGGTTCATGGTCCGGCTGGGAGCACCGACACGGTCCACTCCAGATGCCTCTCCTCCACGAGGAAGCCACAGAGGCCCCCTTCGCCGCCAAGCCTGCTAAGTTCTACAACTTTACGTCAAAAGCCCTATCCCTGTGCAGCCCCGTCCTTGCCAAAGTGGAGCTAAAGGTAGGTGACGCCGGTCATTCTTTGTGAAAACAAATACATTCCTAGTCTTCAACAGAGAAATCTTCTAAAAATGGATAATATTGTAGAGATGTCAGTTTCCTAAGTTATGATAACGTACAGCGCCTGTCGAATACTCTGTCATTAAGAGACGCTGGGGAAATGGTACACAAGAACTTTCTGTACTATTTTTGCAGCTTCTTGTGTGTCTCACACTATTTCAAAATTAAAAGTTATTGATTGATGGTAGATAGAGAGAGAGAGAGAAAGAGAAAGAGGTAGATGGATAGATGACACAGACATACATACACACTGGACCCAGACTCACCTCCGTCAGGATATCTCTCCGTAACAGTAAGCTTTGGACATGGACACAGTGAGATATTTCTGAGGTCCTTATAGTCTATAAGAACTACTCAAATATATGGCAGGGAAGGGATGTAGCTCAGTGGTTGAGCACCTGCTTCCCATGTTTGAGGTCCCGGGTTCAATTCCCAGTGCCTCCTAAAACCAACCAACCAACAAACAAATGAAAAAAATCAGCTCTTACTGGGGAGCGGATGTAGTTCAGTGGTTGAGCGCCTGTACCTCCTTTAAAAAAAAAAGAAAAAAATATGGCAAATTCCATCACCTCTCAAGGGTTCCCAGCTAGCTATATTGTTTCCAGGGTCACTCCCTACCCAGTGAGCAGTGGCTCCAAAATGTGGTTCCCAGGCCAGTAGCATCAGCATCACCCAGGAACCTGCTGGAAATGTAAATTCTCAGGCCTCACCCCAGAATCAATCAGAATCTCCAGAGACAGGGTCCACAATCTTTTCATACACCCTCCTGGTGACCCTGATGCTCAAACCAGGGTAGGAGCCGCTGGCCCACAGTGACACAAGGCCGGCTTGTTGGCCATATACTGTACAGAGCAACTATCTTTTTATATCTTTGACCTCGTGGCATCCTCTTCTCATCCGCTGCTTTATACACATCTTCTGGAAAGAGACGATGCTGATAAGTTTATCTTCCAGTCCCCTAACTCCAGCCCAGCTTGGGGTTACACACGATAGGAGGCACGGCCCAGCTCCGACTAGCCAACCTCACCTTCAACCAGACTCCAAGATGGTGCCCCAGGCTTCCTAGCAAATGGGGACGGGAAAGCGAGGGGGCTCAGAGGGCACACCAGCCACGGGCCAAGCCCCCTCTAGGGGCTCCAAGTCCTCTCCATTAACCATCACCACAATCCCATGATGTCTCCCTTTCACAGAAGAGGAAACGGGGTAAAGAACATGCCACAGGCCGTGGGTCAGGAGGCTGGTGAGTGCACAGGTGAGGTGGGAGAGTCATGCCCTCAAGTCAGCTGGACA
The DNA here is from genome assembly GCF_030445035.2 of Dasypus novemcinctus. NCBI lineage: Eukaryota > Metazoa > Chordata > Mammalia > Cingulata > Dasypodidae > Dasypus > Dasypus novemcinctus. The sequence continues at coordinate 19,469,822 of NC_080703.1, forward strand.
AGTCCGGCCCCCTTTGCTCAATCCCAACTCCTGCTTGACTTTTAGGGATGGCATTTCGGAATGTCTGTTCATCCCAAGGAGCTCTCTTAGACCCCCTGTCCTCGTTCAGTCTGGCAGGGCTGGGTGGGGCTGCACTGTCGGGTGAGGCAGGAGCTCGGTGGTGGCATGCTGTAGGCACTCAACAGATGTCTGTGGAACCAAGTATATCCATCCCCTTGATGCGTCGTAATTTGCAAAAAGACACCCAATTACCCAGGGGTCACCTCCTCTGGCCATAAGTCAATAATAATTTAAAAGGAGGAGGAGAGAGAATCACGTTTTCTTTCATGAGGATCAGCCATCAATCAAAGCTGCTGAAAGTCCAGCTAAATTTAGCATGAGATATGGGCTTTCAGAAGGCAGCGTAGGAGGCCACTAAAAATACAGCACAACGATTAGGTCACCCCGGGATGGAGGGAAGCCTACAAGTGGTGGGAGCCCCGGGGATTGGTACTGGGAACTCGCCCCTCCTTACACAGGTTCTGCTGGTGTAAAAAGACCTCAAGAAAAATCTCTAGATGTGAAACATCACTAGGTTTTACCAGTTATTCAGCATAAATGAGAAGCTAAAGAAGAAAAGCTAGATGAGCTGGGAGAAAAGTAAAAAAAGTCAAATTATTTAAAGAAAACTAACCTATATTGGAGCGATACCTCCCAGACTTCAGGAGAAAAAAGGGTTCCATGGTCAAGTAAGTTGGAGAAATCCCCCTTACGTACACAGCCTTCTAGAGCTCGGTGAGGTCCTGCAGGAAAGCACCTGTGAGTTCCCGCCTGATGTCAAATGCAGTATATTCCAAAATTTATTTGAAAACGGAACTTTGTTTTAACATAAAATCTGTTGCCTTCCTAGGGAAAAAATCTTTTGGGAGATGGCAGTGTCACGGATAATACTCTTTATGCTGTTGAGGTGACTTAAACAGCAGCCTGGTTGTCGTCAAAAACCATTCCATAAAAATACTCAACCTGGGGAAGCGGACTTGGCCCAGTGGTTAGAGCGTCCGTCTACCACATGCGAGGTCCGCGCTTCAAACCCCGGGCCTCCTTGACCCGTGTGCAGCTGGCCCATGCGCAGTGCTGATGCGCGCAAGGAGTGCCGTGCCACGCAGGGGTGTCCCCCGAGCAGGGGAGCCCCACGTGCAAGGAGTGTGCCCTGTAAGGAGAGCCACCCAGCATGAAAGAAAGTGCAGCCTGCCCAGGAATGGCACTGCACACACGGAGAGATGACACAAGAAGACGACGGAACAAAAAGAAACACAGATTCCCGTTCTGCTGACAACAGAAGTGGACAAAGAAGATGCAGCAAATAGACACAGAGAACAGACAACTGGGGTGGGGCGGGGGGGGGAGGGGAGAGAAATAAATAAATAAATCTTTAAAAAAAGAAAAGAAAAGAAACACAGATTCCCAGTGCCACTGATAAGTATAGAAGGGGTCACAGAAGAACACGCAATGAATGGACAGAGAGGAGACAAATGGGGGGAGACTCAACCTGGCAGGATAACAAAGATCCCAGGTACCGTCAGGGAAGGCGTGAAGAGTCAAGTCCAGAGCCTGCTGCTTCCAAGGCAGGGCTTCTGGGTCGGGGTGGGGGGTAAAAGGACAGCACCGATGCCAGGGCTGAGCCAGGGAGAGCGTACACGGCCATAACACTGACCGCCCACTCGACCGCCAGGTTCCCAGAGGTGCGCTGGAGCAAGGGAACAACGGGGGGAGGTGAGGGCAACAGCAACTATTCAACCTCAGGGGAGGAGTAGGAAAGGTGGGGTGCATCCAGAACGGGCAAGCGGGTTCTCCTGCCCCCACACACCCCAGCTCAGAGTTAACGTGGGGCGAGTGCCAACTACCTCACAGCCCCCTCGGGAGCCTGTTCAAACGGCACTGCTTCAGCCAAGCTGATCTGAGAATCCCAGGGGGAGGGGGGGGCTGCCCAGCGCAAAGCCAACCTTAAAACGGGGCCACGTGTTTCACGCCGTCAGACCACAGTGTCCGATAAGCTTCAGTCTATTTATGATGACAACCAAAGAGAATAATTTTATTCACAGCTATTTTGGAATATCTCAGACAATACACAAAAACTGACTCAAAATGGATGACTGACCTAATGTCAGAGCTAATATTAGAAACTCCTAGTAGAACATCTAGGACATATGTTCATCCTGGACGGAGTCCAGCTCCTTCCAACATTCAATGAACACGTAAATGGGCAATTAGTCAGTGTCAGTCTCTGCGTGGTGTTGGGGACATGGAGAGAAACGAGACGTCCTTGATGCCAAGTGTCACAGCCTTTTAGGAGCTCTTTGTGGCCTTGTCATTAATACAAGGATCACACGCGTCTTTGAATCCTTGTCTATTTCTTGCCAGTACAACCTTGGCGGTAACTGAGGTCTGTGGAACTTTCTGACTCATTAATTGATCACGTAAGGACACCAATCTGCTCGCTGCTAGCACGTCTTCAACAAAGCTGATGGAAAGAAGGCTATCAAGTGCCGGGAATTAGGGGATATAAAAAGAAACAAATGGCAGATTCGGAGAGCCCCACCGAGAAGCATCACCGTCTAATCCAGACCAGTGCGTAACTTCCGACGCGGGAGAAGCCTCGAGCCAGCTGTGGTTCCAAGTGCTAGGATCACAGTAGCCCACTTGAAGGAAAGAGCTTAACTGGAAGGGTTGAAAACATCCTCTCAACCTCCCAGGGGCAGGCATCTTCCCACCACTGTGGCTGACAAGGAACAAAAGCTGGTTGGTTGGAATTTCTCCTTTATTTCCCCTGACCTTTCTCAGGGGAGGAGATGAGAAAAAAAAATGGCTACAAGGTCAGCTACAGAGGAAGAAAGAAATGAAAACAAAGAGTGTGGACAACTCACTAATGGAATAACAAACTGGAGACCCGAGGAACGGGGGACTCGGAGCCTGGGGACAGAGGAAGTGGGGGTGGGCAGAGCTGGGGGCGGAGGTGGTGACAGAGGTGGGCTCCCCGTCAGCACCAGGAGAACTTCCAAGGTGTCTGGGAGTCCCAGGGCACCTGCGGTGACCCCAGGGCCCACCCACAGCTCTCTGCCCCGACCACAGAGAAGAGCCAGGCCGAGGAGCCCGAGGGCCGAGGTGCCTTGCCCAGGTGCGCGGGTGGCGAGCGCGGCCGTGACACACGGGAGATGCTTCTGCCCTGGCCTGCACAGGAAGCCGGGATCCCACAGTGCCCACTCCCTTCACCGGCCCTTCTCGCCCCGCAGAGCCCTGCGGGTTAGCAGGCTGGCAAGCCAGAGCGGCGGCCCAGGAGAGGAGCGCAAAAGCCCGTCCCCACTCACCCCGCAGCGCCCCCAGGCATGGCCATCAGGGGCCAAGCAGGAGAGGGGTGGGAGCCTCTCTTTTTGGAATAATGCGATTGTTCTAGAACGTTTAAGACGAGGAATACACAACACTGTGATTGTACCCAAAGCCATCGATGATACCCTTTGGAGAGAAGAGCCTGAAACAGCAGCTGTGTACGGTGGGGGGAGCTCAGAGATTGAGGCGGGAGGAATTTTTCCTTGTTTTCTTGTTTATTTTTATTGAGATAATGAAAATGCTCTAATCATGACGTGAGGAATGCACAACTACGTGATTATAGCAAATACTATTGATTGTACACCTTGGAGGAATTGTATGCTTATTAATATGCATCAATAAAATTGATTTTTTTCAAAACACACACACACAAAAAAAGCCAAACAGAAAGTGTGAAGGACATGGGGTCCCCAGCAAGCTGGGGTCACTAATACGCCACTGAAAGGAAGAGTGTCGCATGTTCATCAGCTTGATGGCCGTAGCTGTGACTCCCCTCAGGCTTTCTGAAACACTGAAAAGGCTTTCGCAGACCCCACCTCCCACCCACGTGGACAGCTGGGCTCCAGCCACCCCAGGTTAGAGATTCAGAATCATACTTCCTAACATTTCTAAGGAGGAAGGCGACCTTTGGAATATCGACATGTTTCTCAGCACTGCAGCTGATAGGGCACTGCTAGAATTAGTGGATCAAGGGACTGCGTTTGCACCTCTGAAGTCACCCTCCTGGCCCCTTGCAATGACCCAAAGTCCTCCAGGGCTAGGGGCTTTCACTCCACCCCACGTTGTCCAGCATGGTAGCCGCTACCCACCAGCACCTCGCAAACACAGACAACCGGGCCCAGTGTCAAAGCCCTAGGGCAAAAAGAATGTCAGTATCTCACTGATAAATGTTTACACTGATGACATGTTGAAATGCTAATCTTTTGAATACATTGGGTTAAATAATACATATTGTTAACGTTAATTTTACCTGTTTCTTTTCACCTTTTCGATGGGGCTACTAGAAATTTCCCGATGGCATATAGGGCTTGGATTATCTCTTGATGGAGCTGCTCTAGACTTTCCACTGTGGGGACCCCTCCCAGCCTGAGTAGAAGGAGAAGAGCTGCCCGTGCCTGGGGGCTCGGTGTGGCCTCCCCTGGCTGTAAATCAAGGGTCTCTTGCCACCAGGCCAGCTGTCTCCCAGCGAGCCACAGAGCAGAGTTTCTACACAGGCGACTGCTCTGGGCAGTTTTCTTAAAGAAACAGCCTAGAGCCGTATTCTGAAACCATTCCCTCATTCCCTCCCAGCTGGTGAGGTAAGCTGGGAGGCACAGGCCACAGTGTATGTGACATTCCACAACCCCAGCTGCTGGGTCATTACTTCAGTATCAAACAGACCAAAAACAAAATCACAAAGGACTAAGGAGCCTACAAGGACTCCGGCTTGGAAATTCCAGCTCACCGAATTTACAGAAGTCTCTCACCTCTTTCCCAGGGTGCCAAGCTTAGCACGTTACAAGCAATATCTCATTTTATCCTCTCACCACCCCTTTGGGGTATCGCTGGCCCAGACCACTTTCCCTGTACTGGGTTTAAACCTAATGAGAGAGCATCCAGAAATCCAACCCTTATTTTCCACACGTGACCCCAACGTGCGTGTGTTCAAACAGACTCACTCACCACATTCTTTCTAGGTTCAGAGAAGTCTCATTTATCACCACAGGAAAAAGATCTCTCCTTTCAAGTTCAGTCCAGTAACCCTTTACTCATTCTTTGACACGGACAGTAAAGAAGAAACACCACTGGACCCTTCTGAAGCATCTGACAGGAATTTGTGGGGTCCTATCCCAGGCAAGGCAAGGCCCAGGATAACAAACATCACAGGCTCCCTGCCCTCAAGGGGCCTACATCCTAAGAGGGGAAATAAAGCAAAACCTAAGGGAAACGGATGTGGCTCACGCAGTCGGGCTCCCGTCTACCATCCAGGAGGTCGCGGGTTCAATGCCCAGGGCCTCCTGGTGAGGGCAGGCTGGCCTGCGCGGCAAGCTGGCTCACGCAGAGTGCCGGGCCAGGTGAGAGTGCCGCCCCACGCAGGAGAGCCGCCCCGCGCAGGAGTGCCGGCCAATGTGGAGAGCTGGCGCAGCAAGATGACAGAACAAGAGGCAAGGAGGAGAGAAAATAAGGAGACGTAGCAGAACAGGGAGCTGAGGTGCGCAAGAGAGTGACTGTTTCTATCCCACTCCAGAAGGTCCCAGGATCGGTTCCCAGAGCCGCCTAATGAGAATACAAGCAGACACAGAGGAACACACAGTGAATGGACACAGAGAGCAGACAACTGGGAGGGGGGGGAGAAATAAATAAAGAAATATTAAAAAAAACACAAAATCCCAAACCTAAGTACCCAAGTGTTACCAGTAGAATTATGTACACCAAAAAATATGTTGAAGTCCTAAACCCCAGGACCTCAGAATGCAACTTTTAATTAGAAATAGGATGACTGCGGATGGCATCGGTTAAGATAAGATCCTGCTGGAGTAGGGTGGGTCCTAAGCCAATCTGACTGGTATTCTTATAAGAAGAGGAGGATGCCAGGGGAAGATAGAAACTCAGAGGAACGACAGCCGCAGGAAGGTGGAGTCAGACACTGAAGTGTCTGCCACAAACCAGAAGCTACTGGGAAAAGGCAAGGAACGGGCCCCAACCAGAGTCTTTAGAGCGAGCAGGGCCCCGCTGTCATCTGAACTTCAGGCGTCTAGCCTCCAGAACTGTGGGGCAACAAGTTTCTGTTGTTTCAAGCCACGCGCTTGTGTTCCTTCGTTACAGCAGTCCCGGGAAACGGTTAGCAAGAGTAGCAAATGAAGCTCACGCCGCGGAGAAGCAGGCCAGAAGGTGCAAGTTCCTGGGACCACGGGACCTGAAGGTCCACAGCCACCCTGGGGTGGGTGGGTGGGGGCAAGAGGGGGGAAGGAGGAGAGGACTCAGGTGGGGGCATCATCTGGGGAGAGGAGCCTCTCCGCTGAGTCTAGGGTGAGAAGCACACTTTGAACAGGTAGGATGGAGGCAAGGAAGCAGCAAGAGACAAACAACACATCTGGAAGGTGTGGGGCCAAGACATGGCGTTCAGGACACTCTGCAGCAGACCAAGAGCTCCTCGGTGGCAGGGGCTGCGCGTTACTCATCTCGGTGTCCCCAAGGCTTAGCGCAGTGCCCAGCTCACAGTGGGTGCTCAGGAATCACGGTGACCGGTGTCATTTACCACCCACACTGGAGCCCTTCGAGAGTGCAGGGGCACTATTAATAACTGTGCTGGCACAGCAGCTGCAGGCACGCCTGGAGACGTGGTCGCTGTGACAGCAGCATGTGTGGAAGTACATGCAGAGAAGCGTGGGGTGGGACGGGCAAACTGAAAACCCGCCAAGGTCTCGAAACGCAGGTGTGAAACAGATGGACCTTCTCCAGGGCAGGGCTAGGTCTTTTTTTTTTTAAAATAGCTTTGTCTTTCCTTTTTTATTTTATTTATTACTTCTCCCCCCACCCCGCCCCGTTTGTGCTCGCTGTCTGCTCTCCGTGTCTGTTCACTGTGTGCTCTCTATGTCTCCTTGTCTTCTTTTAAGGCGGCACCAGGAACGGAACCTGGGACCTCCCATGTGGGAGGTAGGTGCCCAATCACTTGAGCCACATCCGCTCCCTGCTTGTTGTGTCTCTCATTGTATTTCCTCGCTGTGCCTCCTTGTTGCGTCATCCAGTTGCGTCAGCTCGCCACGCCAGCTCACGGCGTCTGCTCATCTTCTCTAGGAGGCACCGGGAACCAAACCTGGAACCTCCCATGTGGTAGGCGGGCGCCCAAGTGCTTGAGCCACATCCACTTTCCAAGGGCCAGGTCTTTTTTATCTTGGTTTCCCCTGCATCCCAACAGAACCTGGCACCCAACGGCACTCACCACGCACTGGAGGGCTGGACGCATGAGCCAGACTCTGAGGTCCTCCAAGGAGGATTAAATGACCTCTATTTTTTAAACAGATGAGGACAAAGACAGACCAGGAAGAAGTGGGTCTGCTCGTCAAGAGCAAATAGAGGGAAACGGACTTTGGCCCAGTGGTTAGGGTGTCCGTCTACCATATGGGAGGTCTGTGGTTCAAACCCCGGGCCTCCCTGACCCGTGTGGAGCTGGCCCATGCGCAGTGCTGATGCGCGCAAGGAGTGCCGTGCCACGCAGGGGTGTCCCCTGCGTGGGGGAGCCCCACGCGCAAGGAGTGTGCCCGTGAGGAGAGCCGCCCAGCGTGAAAAGAAAGAGCAGCCTGCCCAGGAATGGCGCTGCCCACACTTCCCGTGCCGCTGACGACAACAGAAGCGGACAAGGAGACAAGACGCAGCGGATAGACACAGAGAGCAGACAACCGGGGGAGGGGGGGAAATTAAATAAATAAATAAATCTTTAAAAAAAAAAGAGCAAATAGAAGGAAACAGCTCAGCTCCCCAGGGCTCTGCCGGCTCCAGGCTCACACCCCAGGCTGAGCTTACCACCACCGAGCCCCTTAGATCTGGACGCCCGTGCGGGGACCGCCGTGCCTGCCCGTTCTCCAAATGAACCGACGGAAACCAAGGGCGGATTCGTCTGGAAACAGGCCCTCCAGAGCCAGGGTTTCTTCCCCCTCGGGGGGCAGCCCTCCTCTCTGGTGGCTATCACGCTGAGGCCATATCATTTACTCAAGGTTGCTGGATGGGACTCGAACCCAAGACTGCTGCCAACCCACTGCCAATTCTTAAATGCTTCAAGTCTCAGATTCCTCCACTGTAAGGAGGATTTTGTACATGTATATGTATAACATTAATGTTATTAACAGAACAGTATATAGCTAGTGTATATAACTACCTAATACACGAAGTAGTAATACAATCATAATGCATTATAGCATATATTTATTATATCTACACTACTAAATGATGTAATATATAAGTAGTATATATTTTATATAAATTATATAATTAGGGAAGCAGACTTGGCCCAGTGGTTAGGGCGTCCGTCTACCACATGGGAGGTCCGCGGTTCAAACCCCAGGCCTCCTTGATCCGTGTGGAGCTGGCCCACGTGCAGTGCTGATGCGCGCAAGGAGTGCCGTGCCATGCAGGGGTGTCCTGGAGTAGGGGAGCCCCACACGCAAGGAGTGCACCCTGTAAGGAGAGCCGCCCAGCGTGAAAGAAAGTGCAGCCTGCCCAGGAATGGCGCCGCACACACAGAGAGCTGATACAGCAAGATGACGCAATAAAAAGAGACACAGATTCCCGTGCCGCTGACAACAACAGAAGCGGACAAAGAAGACACAGCAAACAGACACACAGAGAACAGACAACCGGGGTGGGGGGGAGGGGAGAGAAATAAATAAAATAAATTTAAAAAAAAAGATGCAGTTATGTTGAAAAGAGTTGTGGAAAGTCTTACTGTCTGATGACTTGGACCCCTGCTTCCTGCACGCTAAACCAACAGACTTTTTGAGAGAGAGATACGAACAAAACTACTGTCAGCCTGGAATAAAAAAATTTTTTAAAAGACCATATAATTATATATATATATATCATTGAGTTCTTACAAGGATTCAATGAAAAAATGCACGTCAAACCCTTAGTGCGTACTAAACGCTCAATTAATGATGGCTGTTGTTATGCTACTACTTCCCTTCTCTTTCATCGTGGTTTCCCCTGCGTCCCACACAGCCCTAACACATTTGGAAAATGAAGGCGCTTCCCGCCATCCCGTCCCACCGATCTGGAATGCCTCTGGGTCGCTGCTCCTTGGATCCGCCCTTATCCCAGCTCCAATGCCACGTGCCGGATTCGTCTTGCGAGCAGCCCCCTGTAGCAGCGGCCCAGAAAGGGCGGTTTTCCTCGCCCTGTGGGCCTCCCAGGCCTCCCGCCATCCGCCGTAATCATCGAATTCCCCACCCTTGAAACTGGGGGTCTCTTGGAGGCTGGTCCCCCACCGTGAACTGCCAAGGAAGAAAACGTGACCATTTTCCCACCAACGCAGGAAGGAGCAGCTTCTCGCTCTCTGTTTGCTCTGAGAGAGCAGAAGGAAAGGAGAAGGAAAACCACTGAAAACGTTTCTGCTTAATCAGAGTTTAGACTTCGAGAGGGTCCTAGTCTCTAGGGAAGGGAAACTGAGTTCTGACCTGACGGAGCCCAAACTCTCAAGGGACGTAGAGGGAACTGCAGAAGAAGTGCTCAGCAAGTGACTGCTGGTAGCAGCCCCCAAGCACCAGGCAGTGAACGCAGAAGAAAGGGCAGCCCAGCCTGCCCTCCCACTCCTCGCTGCAGGGCAGGGGTTAGCCTTCCTAGTTCCAGGGACCCTTTGCCTGTCCAGGTGAAGACCACGTACCCCTCATGAAGTCCTGTGTGTGATTTAATAAACACATCACGCCCGCACCAACACGTCCCCGCAAGAAAAACGCTCTTTTGAATTTCAGTGCAAGCTCACGGACCCCTGGAACCTCTGCTTTCGGGGCACAACGTTATTAACAAGCATCTGGGTGGGCCCGGGAGCCAGGCGAGGTCACAGCGGAAAGCTCTTCCGCCGTCCACGCGAGGGGAGAGGCGGCTCGTCCCTCGGGCCCCGGGGCCACCTGCCAGCTGACGGTCTTTGCTCCTCATTTCCTCACCTGCCACTTGCGGTCCCAATTCCCCCTCGGTCCTCGTGTCACCGAGCACGAGCCTTGGCCCATTAGCACCGGCATCCCCTGGGAGGTTATGAGAAATGCAGACTCCCGGGCCCGCCCCGGACCTGCTGAATCAGAGCCGGGTGACGTGTGCACGCCCAGTTCGAGGAGCCCTGGACGCTGGCTGTGACGGTGACCGAGAGGCTCACGGCTCGCTGCATCCCGGGCGGAGAAGGAAGGCGTCGCCTGAGCAAGGCCTGCGCAGAACCATCGGTCCTTTTTTTTCCCCACACATATTTCTTATTTGCTCCATACTTGCTATTTTCTTTCCACGATTTGCTTCTAACCATTAAAAAAAGAAAATCCCCCAAACACCTATGAAATGCATTCTTGATCCATTCAAACACTGAGACAGTTAAGTAGAGTAAGAGAGTTCAGGGGTAGAGGAGAGGGGAAAAAAGGCTCAATATTTCCTGAACCCCTACTTTCGTTGTCCTTCCGTTTTCAGCTGGGGAAACTGAAGTGCAACGATAAAGGAGAAGCGACTGACTGGAGGTCACGTGGCGGACCGCAGAGAAACCGGGTCCTGGGTCAGCCATCCCAGGCCAGGCCTTCCTAAAGGAGGAAGGACTTCAACGCAGCGTCTGCACGCCGGCTGAGCCGGAAGAGGAAATCTCTCTACCCCGACTCGCTAGGAATACCAAAAGGCAATTCCAGGACACATCTCGAACCTTCACATGCCCTGCCCTTTAGCCAGCAATCCCGCCTCCAGCCGCGACACTGCCATCTTCTATATGTTTTTCAATGCCACAGACAAGAAAATAGCAAACATCAGCTATGAGATTGTGACATCCTTTGAATCGTCAACGCAAGGTCCACCACCCACTTTCTCTGTTCTCTTACGGTTTTCCCTTCCCTGTAGATAGCCCGAGGGTTCAATATATGTGGATAGAGGGATCTGTGTGGGAAAGGTCTAAAAGAACCTCAGGCAGAGAGACAAAGTACCGCGGTACTCTTGAAACCAGGGTTTGAATCGGCTTATGGTGCTGTACCTAAGTGCAAGGAGAAACGGTCCACTGGACCTCCACGGAATTGTTAATCCTTAGGTTTCCACTTGACTTGTGAGGCTTGATTTGTGAGAACAATGCACTGTGAAGCTCTGTGCTCTACTGTGGCAGAAGCTGCAAGCTGCCTACCCAATGCTCATCCCTCCGTCTTCTATGATAATCAAGCTTGAATATCACCACTGCCCAATACAGTAGTCAGTAACCACATGCGGCTATTACTGTTTAAGTTAAATTAAGTAAAAATCCAACTCCTTAGTGACACCAACTATAGTACAAATATTCAGTAGTCCCAGGTGATCAGTGGCCACCCTGTTGGGCAGTGTAGACACGGAACATTTCCATCATCCCAGAAACTTCTATTGGACAGCACTGCTATGAGGGCAGGAAACACATCCAGCTAAAACAGTGACATCTCCCCACCTCCCTTAAGAGATGGGTGATCAATGAGGTGTAAGTAGAAGTCACTGGGCAGGACTTCTGGAAAGTCTTTAAAAAGGTATACATCAGGTGGCAGAAGCCCTTTTGCCCACCTCCTTCTTCCTATATGGAAAACAGACACAAGGGCTGGAACTCAGCAGCCACCTTGGGACCATGAGGAAAGGGTGCCTTCCAGTGTTAGAGTGCCCCAAAGCTCACTCTTTGATCCCTCACTTCTCTGTCTCCCTTATTAGCCTTGGTGATCTCATCAAATCTCATAGCTTTACATACAATCTGCCTGCTAATGACTCCCAAATTTATATCCCCAGCCCAGACTCCTACTCCTACTCAAGCTATAGACACATATATACACATCTCTACTATAACGCTTAGTAGGCCCTATCTAAAATGTCTAAAAACAAACTTAAGCCTGCTCCACTGCAGACTTCCCCAGTTCAGGTGAAGACAGTAACGATGGCACCTCCATCCTCCCAGGTGCTCAGGCTGAAAACCTTAGCGTCACCTCTTACCCTCACACTGAGCAGTCAATCCCTCGGGGAATCCTGTGGGATCCACCGTTCAAGTGCATGCAGAATTGGGCCACATCTCCCCCTCTCTACTGCTGCCGCCCCAGGCGGCTCCTCCAATTTCTTTTCCCGGCTCACTGTAGCAATCCTCTAACCGCGTCCCTGCTTGTGTCCTGCCTCTCAGGGTCGGCATCAGCACTGAAGCCAGAGGTTGCCTGTCAGCCACCTCGTTGCTCTTTCCAGAACCCTCACCTAAGCGCCTCGAACTGCGGGTAAAAGCCAAAGCCCTGCCCGTGGCCGTGAGGCCTCCCGTGGCCTGTTCCACACGCTCCACCAGGCGCCGACCTCCCCTCCTCCCCTCTCCCCTCACCCTGGTCCAGCCACGCCGGCCTCTCTGCTCCTCCTCAAACACCTCCCAGTGCTTCCGGGCCCTGTCGGGAGACGCTTCCTCCAGGGACCTACTTCGCTCACTCCTCGCCTCCTTCAAGGCTTAGCTCAAGACTCACCTTCTCAGTGAGGACGCCCTGACTCCAGCCTGTGTCCCCAGTCTGTGTCACCTTGCCCGGTTTTTTCCCCTTTTTCCCACAGCCCTCACCACCTTCTGAACCGCCTCAATTTACTTCTTTATTTTATCTACCGCCTGTCTCCTTCCACTGGCATGCACGCTCCCAGAGGGCAAGGCTCTTTGTCCGTTCCTGGTTGTGGCACTCGATACAGCCTCTCAAATGAACCAAAGGCCAAGAGAATCACGTTCCTTGAGCCACTGAGCCAAAAGTAGCAACTTCTTCCTTCAGAAATCTCATTAGGTGAGAAAAATTGGTCTCTATGTGCTGGAGCTCCTGTAGCCAGGGCTCGATTCCCGGCAGCTGAAGGAATCCTAACTGATACTTCTGTGAAAGACAAGGGTATTGTGTTTTATTTTCAGACTGCAGTGAGAACTGGGAACTCCTTGCAGACACCACGGCATCCAAAGCCCGATTACCAACGCAGCTTAGTACCTTCCAAGACCTGGAGCTTTGCTCTAAGAGAGCAGCTGAAGCAAGTCATCCTACCCTTACTATCACCTCCCTCAACTTCCGAAGGACCCTTTTTGAAGAGTGCAACTGACTTTGGAAAAGTATGTTATAGTCGGAGTAAAAATACATATACCCTTTAGTGATGCTGGAATCTATGTCTTTAAATACACAGGTTACAACAGTTGTCTGGTGTTCCTGCAGAAAATGTATATCAGGAATCTAATCATGATGAGCAGACCCAAATTATGGGACACACAATAAAACGACTGACCCGTCCTCTTCAAAAAGTCAAGGTCATCAGGAAGAGGATTTGGCTCAACTGAAAGAGCATCCACCTACCACATGGAGAGTCCAGGGTTCAAACCCAGGGCCTCCTTGACCCATGTGTAGCTGACCCACGCACAGGACTGATGTGCGCAAGGAGTGCCGTGCCACACCTGAGTTTCCCCTGCATAGGGGAGCCCCACATGCAAGAAGTGCACCCCGCAAAGAGAGTTGCCCCACGTGAAAAAAGCACAGCCTGCCCAAGAATGGTGCCGCACACACAGAGAGCTGACGCAACAAGATGACACAACAAAAAGGGATTCCCGGTGCCGCTGACAAGAATGCAAGTGGACACAGAAGAACACACAGCAAATGGACACAGAGAGCAGACAATTGGGGGGGCGGGGGAGAAATAAATAAAAATAAATCTTAAGAAAAAAAAGTCAAGGTCATGAAAGACAAAGTGGAGCAACTGTTCCAGACTAAAGGAGACTAAAGAGACATGATAACTGAGTGCAGCACATGGTTTTCTTTTGCTATGCAGGACATTATTAGGGCAACTGGTGAAATTTGAAAAAGGTATGTAGATTAGTTCATTTAATTTCCTGATTTCCTGATTTCAATAATTGTGCTACAAGCATGTAAAGGAATGTCTTTTTTCTTAGAAAATACACACTGACTGACACATTTACGGGTAAAGGAGTAGGGGTTTGCAACTTACTCTCAAATAGTAAAAAAAAAATAGGAATAGATAGAACGAGAATGACAAAGTGGAGTGATAAATTGTTAACACTTGAAGCTGGGTAAAGGGTATATGGGATTTCTTTGACTATTCTTGTAACTTTTTTACAAAGTTGAAGCTTTTACAAGTTTCAGAATAGAACTATTTTATTATAAAAAAGATATACATATGTAAACTTCTCATTATAGCAAAATAGAGAAGTCTACTTGTAAAAAAGTGTCAAGTCAAAATCAATTTTTGTCCCTTATTTTCATAATATTTTTACCCCTAACCACTTCAGGCTTTTTTTTTTTTTACCCCTAACCACAAATGCCTACTGAAAATATACCTCTCTCAAACTGAGAAGAAAATGTGACCTTAATATATTGACCAAAATAATGTTTTTTTCCTTTAATAAAATAGGCAGAAAACATCTCCAGAGAGGTAAAAGCACTCTGCAGTAAGGTTCCCAGGGGCTGGGCCTCCTTGCTTTAGGCTGGATCATCTAAAACTGACTTAAGGACCTTTTCCAGGGTTTGTGGGGATGACGGATGAAAGACTGAGTGGGGGGCTGATTCCCAGCGGACCTTCAGGAAACCTGGGCCCCACGCGCAAGGAGTGCACCCCATAAGGAGAGCCGCCCAGCGCGAAAGAAAGTGCAGCCTGCCCAGGAATGGCGCCGCACACACGGAGAGCTGACTCAGCAAGATGACGCAACAAAAAGAAACACAGATATCTGTGCCGCTGACAACAACAGAAGCGGACAAAGAAGAAGACGCAGCAAAGAGACACAGAGAACAGACAACCGGGGCAGGGGGGAAGGGGAGAGAAATTAATTAATTTAAAAAAAAGAGAGAGGTGTCACTCGTTTCTTTTCTCCTCCTCCTCACACAGAGTTCTTGCTCCATCTAAATCTTCCCACCTAAACTATCAGCTTCTCAAGCTTAAACAAATGCTTGTGAACACGGGCATCTGGTGGCCCCAACTGTGATGAAAACTTAGCGCAGATGGTGAGACTGACGCTGCTGTCCCCAGGCATTTTGCTGGCTGTGAAATAGAGAGAACTAAAGCCAGTGGGCAGAGTCCAGGCCTGGTGGCCGAGCAGACCTGGTGGCCAGGGGATGGGCTGCCCCCGCCAGCCCGGGTGCGGGTCTGCCCTCAGAAGCAGCCAAGGGCAGCAGTAACCGAAGATTCAGGCTCCCCTGAAAGCCCCTTAGGAGTAAATGAAAAATCTCACGAATATTAGCTACTCTGAGAAGCCAAGAACTTTTACCTTCTCTCGTCTAGCATGGGCTCTTTTCTTTTTTTACTTGACTCCTGGCTATTGGGAGCTCCCGACGGGTCTGCCAAGCAGCTCTGCTCAACGAAGGTCATCTGAAGGCCTCTGGAGGGGTCCCTGGCCCTCATGGAACAAATGACCCCCAGCCTTGGTCTTGCCTGGGCTTATCCCTGGTCCCTGTATTAGCTCAAACCCGTCCCCATGGTCACTTCCAACTTGAGAGCACGAGGCCTGACGAGTGCTAAGCAGGTGGTATGCTCAGGGCCAAGAGTGCATGCCTCCGCGGCTATTGGTGAGCTAGGTCTGGCGCCCTGGGGTGGCTTAGGTTTTTGCTGACACCCAGCGCAGCAGTGAAGGAGGCACCTGAGAAAGCACAGCAGGGTAGTCAAGCCATGGGGGATCAAATCTAGACGAGGCCTGCCGCTGTGAAAGAAGGCTCCAACGTGCCGCCACTGCCTGCGAAAGGGGTTTCCTCCCAGAGGAGAGCGGACAGATCTGAGCCCAAAGATTTGTGACTCAGAGAAGGCCTGCCTGGCGTGGAGAATGAGGGGATCAGGATGCAACGTTATTTCCATCTCTGGTAGTTTAGTTGTGATGGATATTTTCACTAGGTTGCACGTGGAAATGCTATGGTCCGCCAAGGTCTGTCAAAGGGGAAAACTGTGATATTACCTCATTTTAAAGACTCTACCCATATGGAAGTATGCACCAGCTATTATCTCCTGGGAGTCAAAATTACGAGACCATTTGTCTTAGAAAGCAAAAATGTCCACTTATAGGGGGGCAGGGAGCCTTACGCAGGTGTAACAACGTGGCCTCGAATTTTGGGGGATCCCAGCTACAACCCCAACTACTGAAAGTTGTTTTCAATAAAGACAATGTATTAAATGAAAAAACAAACACAGAACGGTCCCCCTGGTTTCCTGGCCCTGGAAGAGACTGCCCGTTTGTCCACCATGCACCTGTTCTCACGCAGGGCTTGCTTTCTCCAGGTGCTTGGGCAGCATTTGAGGAGGGGGCACAGTGAGCACCAGGTGGACCCAGGGAAGGCGGAAAGCAACGGCGCACTGACACCACCCTCGTCCCACACTTCAGGGCAGGCCACGCGTCCAGAACCCTCCTTCCCGTCAGTCACACCATCACTCCCCATCGGCAGGTCCAACGCCACCCAGGTGAGACGCTTTCCGTGCCCCCACGCGCCAGCCACACGCCCAGCCCCTCCAACGAGGTGTGGCCCGACGAGCATTTATGCTGTGCCGATGACCCCCAAAGCAGCAATTGGGCACCACGGAATTACCTCTAAGTAAACAGAAAGAGCACATGGATGGTGGCATCCCCAGGACAATGACCAGCACCCAGGACATCCTACACCTGTCGGCTGGCCGAGCCCTGAAGGACAGACAAGCCTGCGGCAGGCAAGGTGGGGGAGGCACGTGCCACCGAAGCAGAGCGCGCCCCACGATTCCCCCACGGAACTCCCAAGGCGGTTTTCAGTGGCACGCTGGCCCGGCTCATAGCAGGGCGCGACATCTTTAAGAAGTGATTTCCCAGCCCTTCTGATCGCATCAGGGAGGAGGTTTCAGTGCAGTGTGGGGCCCGCACGTCTCTAGCACTAGCCCAGCATTCGATAATTTCCCTTTGTACCATGCAGCGGGAGGGGGCCGCCTCTTCGGAGACTGTGGCCAACAACGAAATCCATCTAGAATTCAATGACATTGTTGTGTCTTCAACTTTCTGCTTTTAGCACGCCAGCGCTGGCTTTATGCCTGCAGCAGGGTATCTGCAGTTTCTGTTTCAAATTATCTCATTTGAAGCATAAAGCTGGTTGGTCGACAGAACAATATGAACTCAAATATCGCAAGAGATGCGTCATTATGACAAAACACGGCAAGAATCGCCCGGGTGGCATGTGGTTGTGCACAGACAGAAGGCAGAGCAGGCCACGGGTGAGTGACGCGCCAGAAATGCCGATGGAGCACAAGAACGGAGGCATGGAGAGGCTCGTTCCCGATGCAAAGGGGAGAGGTTAAAAAGGGGGGGCTGGGGGCAGTTCACCCTGACAAGATCCTGGGGCCCAGGTGATGCGGTGGTCGAAGGCGAGGCTAGAAAGGTAAACTGAGGCCAAGTCCCTGAGAGCCTTGAGGCCCTGGGAAGGCACCCATGCTTTCACCTTTGACCGCGGGGATCCGCTATGGGTCTCCAGCCCATGTGCCTCGTAGAAGGGGGTCCATGCCCCAGGCAGGGCTGGTTTAGGGGGGTGGGCAGGTGAGCTGGGCAGGTAGACTCCGATGGGGCATGGGCTCCTGGAATTGCCTCAGTTCCACCTGACCGTATCGATGACTGAGAGTGTAGCTGGCTCCCCCAGTAGGATGCAGCTTATCCTAAAATTCTGTTCCTCCTGAGGCCACCCCAGGGCCACCCAGGAGCAAAGATGGGTCCAATATATTCAGCCTTGGAGGCAGGTGCTAAGCCAAGAAGTCTTCTACGATACAGACATGTATCACCATATATGGAATGAAAACTTCTAGGGAAAAGGAAAAATTTTTTTAAAAAGGATTGGAATGGGCTTAAAAAGAAAAAAAAATACCTCAAGATAGCTTAATCAAAACACACTCAGCCCCTTACCGCTCGCCTCATCGTCTGCTAGCCATATGGCGCGCGATAAGCCAGAAAGCTTTTATTTATCTTCCTTGACTTGTCTAGGGAGCAGGGAGACGGCCTGCTAGAAAGTTCCAGCTGCAGGAGAGGCTGCGTGGCGCTTTCATAGCCTTGACCCGCAGCTCCAGGCCCTGCTTGCGGAGGCGGCCTGCTACCTGCCCCCCCTTCCCCAAAACGCACCGACCTTGCCCCGACATGAGCCACCGCCTCCACAGCTGTTTTCCCACAACTGGATAAGCCGCTGGCCCCGCCGCTGCCAGCCAGCCCACCAGCATTCCCGCTCGCCGGCGCGGGTCCTCTGAGAACGGCCCAGAAAAGAAACTGGTAGGGAAAATACTTCCTCCCGGCCAAAAAGTTGTCAGCCACCTTGAGCGATGCTTGATGGGGCCTTGCCTCAGAGCCATGGGTTTCCCTGACGGCGCCCACCGCTTCCAGCTCCTTGCACGAGAAAATGGCCAAGCAATAACCACATCCAGATCGCGCCAGGCCCAAGATCACTAACGCAGGCCTGCTCTCTTGCTCTCCGTAAAACGGCTGAAACAATCACGGGGCCGTTCTAGGCTCCCTCTGTGCTCCTGAGCCTCCAAACGCTTGTGACCACCATCTCAATCTCAATCTTCTTCTCAGCCCCGTTTTGATCAAATGGACACATGATGTGGAGGGCTATCAGTAGAGTCGGCAGATAAAGTACAGAAAGCCCAGGTACATCTGCATTTCAGATAAAATACAGAATACCCAGGTAAATCTGCATTTCAGATCAACAATGAATTTTCTAGTATAAGTATATCCTGTGCAATATCTAGGATATACTTATCCTAAAAAAGGATACGGCTCATCTGACGTTCAGGTTTAAACAGGCGTGCTGTATTTTATCTGATGGCCCTCCCTGCTGGGAAACAGCAGGACTGACCCCTTGTGCAGACCTGCTCTTCTCCAGCCGACCCTCAAGGCCACTTAGAGAGAGCCCCGCGTCTGGCCTGCACCTTGCCGCCACCCCCTCTGTGCCCTGTGCACAGGCTGCAGGATCCATGGGGCCCCAGGTGGCCGAGGAGAAAGGGCGGCGAGCCCCGAAGGAAAGCACCTGTGGAACAGGCCGGGGGAAGATGAGCTGTCCCCAGCAAGGCCAGAATGACCAAGCACAGGCACCGAGAGGCCTGCAGGTGTTGGGACGGGAGCCTGTCCTGAGCAGCCTGGCACGCCCCAAGGGCACCCACGCGCCCGCGGAATCTGAAACCGAGAGGGATGGGTGGCTGGTCGGCTTAGCAGGGGCATTAACCGCTTTATAAATGGCCTTCGCCTGGGGCCTGGGGACAGCTGCTCTGGGCAGGCCCAGGCACGTGCCTGCCGGGCAGAAGGCTGCCCGGTCCCAGGAAAACCATCTCGGGGGCATTGATTCCCGGGCTCGGGGCCAGGCCAAGTGCCTGTGGATGCACCGTGCATTTCGCTATATACGGCCCAGAAGCTTCCAGGGGCAGCTGTTATTCTTCTACTCTGGTACGAACAAAACAGACGGGTACGTCCTCTCCCATCTGTGGACTACTTTGCCTATCGGCCCGCAACCCGGTGGCTGATACTATTAGGCTGAACCGTATGAAACTGCCGTTTGCGTGAGTCAACAAGGCTGGGGTACTGGCACTACGCACAGCCCGACTTCACAGTCATAGTGCTGAGCAGCTGCCATGTGTCAGACCCCGTGAGAGCCTCTAAGTATGTCCCATCCTGTCCTGCTGAATCCTTACCACCACCGTCCAAGGGACGTGGTACTGCATCCGCGCTAGAGATGCGGGCAGGGAGATGCAGAGTGGCGCGCGCCCAGCTGATACGCGCCGATCTGCCTGACTCACAGCGCACACGGACCGCCTGGCCTGACACACAGGGGACCCTCCACCTCCCGGGCTGCCAGGTTCTGCCCGTGGATCGGGGTGACCGTCCCTGCAGCCTCAGGCACTGCCAGGATTCCTGCCCCCACAGCACTGCCCCCCACGGAGGTCATTCTGTGGCCGATCAAAGCCTGGCCTCCTGAATTAGCAGCCAAGTATATTTAACAAACAATCTCAAGAGGAGAAAAACATTTGGAAGTTTACGTAGAGGGAGAGGGATAAAGGGCCAAAAAATGAACTCCAAAAATAAATGGAAAGCAATCAAGGGAGAAAAATCTAGTCCAACCGCTTTTGAGATGCTTTCACCGTGACCATGAGCTAACGTGTAATAGACCGATGAGAAGGCATCAGACCCAGTGTGATCCAGCATCCCTACAGACCCGGAGGATGTGCTTCTGGGGCTCTCTGAGCAAAGTCCTGAGCCTCAGGGAGGGGAAAGGATGAAAAACTTGCCAAAGAACAAGAAAAGACCAGAGACCTCCACTGGGCTCCTGTCCCACCATAATGCCCCGCAGAGGCTGAGACCAGCTCTATCAGACAAAGAAAAGGGCCGTCAGACTCCGAATTTAAAAGAAGAAAAGGAGAGTCTTCTCCTTGCCCAGTAAAATTTTGGAAGTCAAAGGATAAGTCGTGCACAATAAAAGGAGTTCCCACCAGCTCCAAAGAACCTCTGCAGGAATCCAAGTTTGACAACGAGAAGCAACGACTGACCTTCACGTGGGCCACGTAGTGATGGCACGTCTCCTCCATGTGGGCCAGCTGCAGCTTCTCTGCGACGTGGCCCACGGTCTCTCCCAGCAGCACAAAGTAGACCCTGGGCAGCTGACCCTTCTCCTTCTTGGCCACATCAGCCGTCAGAACGTAGTTCAGGCCTGCCAATAATAAACAGAAGGTCACATGGTCAGCAAAGACACACACCTTGGAGCAGCTTGTCCTCCACTCACAGCACCACACCCACCTCTCACACAGTACCTGACCCTCCACTGCAGCCTCCCGTCAGGACCTTCTCAGACAGAAGCAGGGTGGCCAGCGTGCTTATGGAATCCAGAGAGAAGCAAGATGCCACCTGCCTTCTGGGGTCACTCTGTGTGCCACAGTTCATGGCTCTCCTTGGTCCGATATTAAACCTCATAGTTTATCAACATCAACTGAGGCACCAGTACACATGCCCACAACTAGCTGTACCCAGCACAGGATGGTGCTCTGAAAAGAAGATAGCCTGGTGAGCCTACAGAATATTACTAGAAGCTGCTGAGCTCATCTACACCCCGTATAATATTGACTCCTATAAAGCAACGTGATGGATGTCCAACACAAGGGAGTGAGCACCATGAGAGAGTGTCTCAGAGATGCTGAGTCATGCTTTATAACCACGACATCTACTGGTCCGTGCACCCTCACGGTTGACTGAGCACCACTACGTACCAGGCACTGGTGCAGGCAAAGAGATGCACCAGCAGTCAACACAGGCCATAGCCACTGCCCTTGCGGAGCATGCACTCAAGAAAACTCACACGAAGGCTGAGGTTGAGTTTACTCCTAGGTAGCTGAATGTGGTGGTGGAACATTTTGTGGTGCCACCACTTTCAAGAGAACTATGACCACAGTGGGGCCTGCACTGAGGTCCACTCCTGAAAGAAACTCTCCTTACCTGCACCTGAGGTATAACGCCAGCTGGTAGCAGGTACTGAGACACAACGTAGGACTTTCTAAAACATTTTTAAAAAGGGGGTCACCATACGGAATGCATTGGTTCCTTGGATAAACCCAAAAGGTTTCTCCTCCTTTATTTCAGAGTCTCCTCCCTTATTTCAGAGTCTGTTAGGAAATGCACAACCATGTGTTTTATTATAGAAATAGGGCTTTAGCATTAACAGATCTATTTCACTGCTTTTCTGTGGAACCCCATTTCAGAGGCCAGTCCCTCCGTTCTTCCGTTCTTAAATGCCTTGTGGATTCAGGGGAAGACGGCATTTTAAAAGTGACCAAACAGGGAACTTCCTTCACTAAAACCACCAGATGAGTTTGCTGAGCAATGGGAAAGCAGGTGACCGTACCCCAGCCCATCCCCACACACCAGCCTCTTAGAAGCCTGGGCCCTTGCGCCCGTAAAAAGCAGCCCTGCACCTGCTGACATCTGAGTGAAGCCCGGGCAGCAGGGCGGCTCTGCCTTTTAATAACATCAAAGGGATCAACTACCAGGGGAGGTATGAACAAAGAGAGAGGAGCAGGACATGGAGGCACGGTGTCACTGCCCAGGGCATATTTTCGGGGCATCTAATGGCTTTCCTGGACCTCTGCCACCGGAGGGCTCTTGCCATGCTTCTCTGGCAGATGCCTGGTCAGCAAGGGCGAGGCTGGTTCAACTTGTTTATGAGGACAAACAGCTCATCTCCAAGGGAAACCTGAGTCACCAGGAGAAGCCCAAGACCTGGACAAGCCCAGGAGATATCGAGAAAAAAAGTGAGCATGTGGGAAAGTGCTTCCACCCAGAAAGCACGGCGTTGCACACCCACTCCGATGGGGAGACTCGCAGGACGCCCAAGCTTTAAAGCAGTCCCAGGGACCGTCGAGCCCCAAACTCATTTTTCTAGATGAAGGAACTGTGAGACCCCAGCATGGAGCAAGGCTCACTCCCGGCAAGACAGCCGTCCGCTGTGGAGGCAAATCTGGAACTCGGGTGCCAGGCTGTTCCAATCACATTGGTTTTTGGTGCATTTTCCACATTACCTGACCAAAGGCTCTCATGAAACGACTCGAACTGAACGCTGGCTGATTGACCAGGCAATGACCACACCTACCTGGGCACCAACCACCCAGGCAGAAAGGGTGATACAGACAAGTTCTGGGAATACCGTAAGAGCAAGGCACCCCGAGTTCTGTTGAGCAAAATCAACGAGCAGCGCCGGAAGAAGAGCCAGTGGCCCTGGGTGGCCAGAGCAACACGGGGCAGTGTGTCTGTGCGGCTCCAGCCCTACCCTGCTCCCAGGTGGGAGTGCTACGGCTGTCCTCCCATCAGAAGGTGGCCATGGGGACACCAGAGGCTTGGCCCATCTGGCCCGAGACGAGCCAGCAGAGCTCAGAGCCGCTGGGTGGAAACAGACACAGGAAGACACAGCTGCGGTGACCTGCCCACACATGTCCTCCTGGCTCTGGCCACCTCTCTCTGCGCTCCAGCCCAGGTGCAGCTGTGCACCTGTGTCCCTTCTACTGAAGGCTTTCCCTGGGGGCCCTGCCCATGTGCAGAGGGACAGGGAACCAAAGACCCCAGAGCAGCTCCCCAGGTCCCTCCCCCTCAGCAGGGAACTCGGAGGCCCATTCCACACTGATTCCAGAGGTCCCCACGGCCCCTGAGCTCAGCTGCTAGACAGCACAGCCTTCATTTGGCCGCCTCCCCTTCCTGGCTCACCTCCCCGCCAGTACTTCCTGAGATCACCTCCTAAACCGTGTGCGGGAATTCTTGCCTCCAGGTCGGCTTCTGAGAGAAGCCAAATGAAGACAGGAAATGGGAAGGAAACCAACTCTCTGTGTGTCCAGGTGCTCTGCTGTGTGCTTCTATCCTCTGAAGTCTCATCTCACTGCAGAACAGGGGACCCAAAATAACCCTCTCCCGCCTCAAGGCAAGGGAGAAACGGTTCACAATCAGTACAGACTCAGCTGAAGGCAAGGCACCTGCTCTCTGCTCGCAGGTGTGCGTGGACGGGTACACATTTACCCAGCCAATGTTTCTAAAACGTTAAAGTCAGCAATCACAGACCGAATTATCCAATTCACCAAATGCAATCGTTTTGGAACCATTTCCTCTCAAGCTTCCTGAGCAGGGCTTCTCCTTGATGTAAAATTTATTCTGACATTTTCAATCATCCAAAAGGAAGAAGTCAGCTTGGGAGCGGATGTGGGGCAGGCGGTTGAGCGCCCGCCTCCCACACGGGAGGTCCCAGGTTCAGTCCTGATGCCTCCAGAAAAAACAAACAACAAGTCAACCAATGAGAAAACCAACCAGGGGAGCCGATGTGGCTCAGTGGTTGAGCACCAGCTTCCCACATACAAGGTCCCGGGTTCAATCCCAGACCTGGTATGTCAAAAAAAAAAAAAAAGTCAGGTCCACATCAGGCCCCGTCCTCTAGGAGATGGCCCCAAGGACCCTGGTGGTGTGAAAACCTGCCCGAGGGAGGGTCTCACGGCCACAGTCCATTTGGGAGCCCTGAGCCTGACTGGCAGTTTCTAATCATACCCAAGCACTCCTGAAGAGAAGCCCCTAAGAAGGGAGCTGCTCAGGGCAGGGAGTAGGAAGAAGAGGTGTGATGTGGGGGCATTTTCAGGACTTGGAGTTGTCCTGAATGACACTGCAGGGACAGATGCTGGACATTATACATCCTGCCATTACCCACTGAGTGGACGGGGGAGAGTGTGAAGTATAACGTAAACTATAATCCATGCGGTGCAGCAGTGCTCCACAATGTGTTCCCCAAATGCAATGAATGTGCCACGATGATGAAAGAGGCTGTTGACGTGGGAGGAGTGGGGTGGGGGGTATATGGGAACCTCTTATATTTTTTGTGATCTAGGTACCTTATAAAAAAGACAATTTAATTTTTTTTAAAAGCATGCATCTAGAGGATGCCGAAGCACAATACAGGGCATTTGACAAAAGCTTGTAGGTGGTACGAAATAGGGTAAAATATCGTATTTGAAAATAAATTTATTTCCAGAATTAAGAAAAAAAAAAAAAGGGATGTCAGAGAAGCAGCCAATCGGCTCGCCCAGTGCAGCGGTCAGGGGACCCCGGAGGAGGGCAGGGGGCAGCGGGCCAAGCTGCTGCCCAGTGCAGGCCGGCGGCCCCTGCGCCGGGGAGGTGCTGGTTCTGACTAGGGCCTGCTGGGAACAGCACAATTCACATGTCCAGGTTTTCCTCCTGGCGGCCTGTATCCACGCCATGTTGAGTGATGTCATGTGGCTGGAAAAGCTGACCAGTCAGGCCCCAGCCGCCTCGTGTCCCGGCCCCCAGCGGGCTCCCAGGGGCCCCACGCCGGCCGGGGCCAGGAGGGAGCCACTGTCCTGCGTCAGCTCCAGCTCTGGTCTCTCCTAGAGTTCTGAGTATTTCCCACTCTCCATCAGAAAGAGACTTCAGCTGTGCCATTCTACTGATAAATTCTCCTCCCCGAGCTGCTCTGAGGTTCCCTCAGTTTCCCAGAAAGGGGGGGAGATATTTCCACTTGACTAGCTCAACGAAATGTTCTCCCCCTGCCCCCACCCCACAAAGGAGTGAGGCGGTAATTACTAGAGTATGTTACCCCATTCCTCAAACCCCACGGGATTCGCCTCGCTATCCCATCCCCACCCTTTTTCTTTTTCTTTTTTTTTTTAATTTATTTTATGTTATTTCTCTCCCCTTCCCCGCCCCCGGTTGTCTGTTCTCTGTGTCTATTTGCTGCGGCAGCTCTCCTTTCCGGGTGCACTCCGTGTGGGGCTCCCCTACGCGGGGACACCCCTGTGCGGGGACACCCCTGCATGGCATGGGGCTCCCCTGCGTGGCACAGGGCTCCCCTGTGTGGCACGGCGCTCCTTGCACGCATCAGCACTGCGCATGGACCAGCTCCACACAGGTCAAGGAGGCCCGGGGTTTGAACTGCGGACCTCCCATGTGGTAGACGGATGCCCTAACCACTGGGCCAAGTCCGCCACACACCCCCCGCCCCCACCACCCTTCTTGAGAGACTGGAAACCTGACAACGCTCTCCGGAGAAGCAACGCGCCCCTAGAGCCACAGGGAAGGCCTCTGGACCAGCCGCCCAGTTCCGCTCCCACTCCCGCTCCCGGCTAAGAGATATCCATGGGCTCCACTGCTTGTGCGGAGGCACAGCAGGGACCCCAGCTCCCTCACAGCCTGGCCAGGCTGAAAGCTGGGGACACGTGGGTAGGGGTCAGGGGGCACAAAACACAACCGTGAAGGAGTCACCTCTTCCTGGTTCTCGGTGAGCACTTCGGTGAGAAAGCCGGAGACTCCATTCTCAGCCTCCAGAGACTGAGGCCGGTGGGCAAGCAGGTGGGGCAGGGGCCCCTGGGAGAGGGGGAGGCCCCCCGGTGGGCTCGACCGGGGGTCAGGAGGCCCCAAGGAGCCACGGCTGCACCCCAGGTCAAGCATGAAGTGGCTGATAATATTATAACCTTGTTTTAAACTCATGCATGCACTATGTCATATGCCTGCTCCGGGGAAGCGCGCAGTCAGGACTGGAAGTCGGGGCCTGCACTCCAGCCCTTGGTGCAGGGCCTAGCGCACAGAGAGGCCCAGCGCCTGTTTCTAGAACAAGCTGTCCCTCTGCCAGCTCCCTGAGGCCGACGGCTCTGCCTGTGCTGTTCACCGCCCTGCCCAGAGCTGGGCACAGCATCTGGCCTTTGCAAGCACTTACTCCCCATCTGCTGATCGAATGAGCAGACGGAAGCATCAGGAACTCCAGGGTTACTCGGCTCCAAAACCACCCTTCTGCGTGGCGATGCAGGGGCTGGGACTCTGCAAACCACACTCCGCTCGGCCAGCAGGCTCCCTGGGAGGTCTGCCCACTTGGAGAGCTTGAGGGAGGCCTCAGGCCTGGAGGAGGGAGAAGGACCTGCTCTCCCCAGCCACAACCGCTCGTGGCAGTGGGTTCCCTCAGCGGTTCCTTCTAGTTTCCGGGTTTTTTGCCCTCACAGCCCCAGAGCCAGCCTCACTGCACCCCTCGGAGGTGTCAGCAGCACCAGCCGCTCAGCAGGGTCCCTCCTCCAAGCTTTTAGGTTCTGGTAACCCCAGTGAGGTAGACTGCCCCAAGGATTACCTTTTCCCTTTGCTCCCGCTGACCAGTGGTCCTCAGACTAAGCCTGCAACAGAATCACCGGGAGCAAAGCTCAGATGATAGCACCGCACTCCTGCAGTTTCTGATTAAGTAGGTCTGGGGCGGGCCCGATAATGTGCCTGTCTAATAAGATCACAGGCTGGTCTGGTCTGGGGAACCAGACTTTGAAATCCGCTGACACAGACCCAGAGGTGGTAGCTGCTTCCTGCAGTCACTGTCTCTGTGATACCTGCGCCCCATTCTGCCTGTACAATCCTCCAAGACCTGCAGAACCAATTCCCATGATTAAATTCTCTCTGTTAAAATAATTGGTGTGGTTTCTGTTGGCCCAACTGGGCCCTGCCTATCACAAGTGCCAAAGCGGGGACATTTCCTACCAAGGATCTCAGTATTTCCCAGGGTATTGCCAGAAGCCACAGCAGCCTGATTGCTTTGCTAATCCACTGCCCGAGCACTCCCATGATCCAGAGGCTGTGGTTTCCCATCACGACAGCAGGAAATGAAGAGGTGATTGGAGGCCCTTCTCTCTGAATGTGCTCCCCCAACCCCCCCACCCAAGTCCCAAGGAAGAGAGAAATAAACCAAAGGGACAAGCCTGTGACGTCAGATGGCATATGGCTCCCCAAACCATCCTTGCAAAGCACGTCACGGAGCAGGAGGTCCCGGCTCTCCACCAGTCCTCACAGCTCGCAGAGGACCAAGCACCCCCAGGGACCTGTGTGCGTGGCTGCCTCTGGCTGCACCATCCAGATGCATCCATTCAGATCACAAACTCGGCCCTGGGCGTGCAGACATTCAGAGGTGCCCAGGACGGCTGCCCGGACTTGGCAGGCACTCTCCGAGCATCCCGTGGACAAAACCACCAACCGCAGGGTTCCTCGGCAGCTGCCAGCTATGGGAGGAAGCCAGGCTAGAGCCCAAGAACCAGCCATCGGTCCCTGACCCAAAGGCCTGGCAGATGACGCTGACCTGGCCAGCACCCGCTGGTGGGCCTGGAAGAGACGGAATTACGTGTGGGCTCCCTGAGGCGTTCCCACGCTCTGCCTCCACCTGGAGATTGGGGGCTTGATCTTTACCTGTGCAAGCCGAGCTCTGGACGTCCCCCATCCACGGCTGGACCCACCAGCTACCTGACAAGCCACCGGGCACCTCCACCTGAATTCCCATCACATTTTCAAGACAGCTGCCCATTTTCCCTCCTCAAACTCTCCATTCCATTCATTCCATCCATTTGTGGCAGATTTCTGAATTTCATCCTTTCCCGAGAAGATTGAGGTATAGCTCATGTCCCCGGACGCCGATGGAAGAGAGAGAAAAAATGCTCAGGATGGATAATCTTCTACATTACCTTGATGATACCAAAATTCTCCAGTTACCATCCTCTTCAAAGTTGGGTGATTAAAGATGTGTTGGAAAACAGCCCCTGACGGTATAGAGGAGTGCTTGATTTCACCCATACGCCTGGGTGGCAGATAGGAGCTGAGGAAGCAACTGGAACGGGAGGGCGCCCTGCCACCAGCACTGTGCACCTTTTGGTTTACGATGGCATTAGGCAGGTGGCTCCACGTTATCTAAGCGGTCCAGTCCTGCATGTCACCCAGCATACTCTAACACTCCCGGGGCCATGGCTGACCCTTGGAGTTCATTATCATTCTGTCCAGCGGTCAAGACAAGGCAGAGAAAGGGCAGCTGGTCTGCAGCAGGCACAAGGGACACATCTCCTCACCCAGCCCTCGCGCCGTCAAGCCAAGGGTTGGCTCTGCCTCTTGTCTTAGGCTCTGAAATGATCCTGGCTCAAGGTTGCATCTTCGTGCCCGCTAGGCCAATCTACCCTCACTTTCATCACAACAGCGTTTAAAAGTAGTTAGAGGTGGAAGGTTGCCTACAAGATCACCCTAGTAGAAATTCTTTGTAACTCCAACTACAAGCTCCCTGAGGGCCAGGATTGCATTTCTACTGCCCGGCACGTGTAGACGTGCCATAAATAGCTGTTGAGTGAACACATACATGAACTAGTAATTGCTCGTTTTTACGTAGAGATCCAGAAGAGTTCTGCTTCTTTCCATGTGCAACCACAATTAATCTTGAACTCAGGCCTTCTTTTGAAATGTTTATAATAGAGTCCAATCACATCACACGTTGGTATTAGATGAGGGACACCCCATCTGATTCTTTGGAGGACGCACGAGTCCCAAGACATCAGAAAGCTTGTTTCCCTAGAGATTAGGGTGTCAAGTAATTAGGGAGGTGATGAGAAACAGTTATTGGAGAGCAAATTCAACTCCCAGTTTTACCAATAGCTGTATGATCTTGGGAAAGTTTCTTTTTCCCACTGGGCTGTACGCAAAAATTTTGTTTACCCTCCTTCTCTAACCCGTTCTCAAGATCATGGCACATTTCTATCCAATTTTTTAAAGTTCTAGGCTCTCTTTAAAAGAAAAAGAATATAGATGAATAAGCATAAGGTTTAATCATTGAGACTATTCAGTCCATTTGTAGATCAAGATAAAACGCCAAGGAAACAGCCTGGAAAGATGAACACATTGTTAGATGAGGTAGAAAATTCAAGGCACCTGAGGAATAAACTGGATATGTGCACACACACATAGGTGCACCAGGGAAGTGCTTCTCAAACTGAGATGTGCACACCGATCTCAGGAGGATAAAATGCAGATGCTGATTCAGCTTCCCTGGGGGAGGCCTGAGAATCTGCATTGTTTTCATAGGCAACAGATTTATTTTTCATTTCTTTTCTGGCTTCTTTTATCATCTTTTTTTTTTTTTAAAGATACATAGATCACACAAGAAGAATCTGCATTTCTAATCATCTCTCAGGTGGTCCTGAGGCTGCTCAGGGACCACACTTGAGTGTGAAGGGAGTCACTCGTGACGTTAAAAAAGCCTGAGAGGGCAGCGGATGTGGCCCAGTGGTTAGGGCATCCGTCTACCACATGGGAGGTCCACGGTTCAAACCCCGGGCCTCCTTGACCTGTGTGGAGCTGGCCCATGCGCAGTGCTGATGCGCGCAAGGAGTGCCGCGCCACGCAGGGGTGTCCCCCGCGTAGGGGAGCCCCACATGCAAGGAGTGCACCCGTAAGGAGAGCTGCCCAGCGCAAAAGAAAGTGCAGCCTGCCCAGGAATGGCGCTGCACACACAGAGAGAAAGATGACACAACAAAAAGAAACACAGATTCCCACGCCGCTGACATCAACAGAAGCAGACAAAGACGACGACGCAGCAAATAGGCACAGAGAACAGACAATGGGGGGGAGGGGGGAGGGGAGAGAAATAAATAAAAAATAAATAAAAATACAAAATAGAAAAGCCTGAGAAAGTCAAAGTGCCCAGACGCTTTTTGGTGGGTTTTTTTCCCCCGATAAATTCTATTTTCTATGATGAAACCAGTTTTTCAAGTGAAAACAAAGCAACTATTCATCTGCACCGATTCCTTTCCTTTGGGGCACTCTGAGCCCAGCAGGTTCTGAGACCTGCCCGGTCTCCGGAGCTTCCCAGCAAGCCGACCCTCCTCTGCCATCCGCCTGACTGCAACGCCCATTCTTTCTCTCTTTTTTCATTTCTCGCCGCGCCACCCTTCCCCCCCTCCCTCCACTGTCTGCTCTCTGTGTCCATTCGCTGTGTGCTCTTCTGGCAGCACCATTCTTGATGTCCAATTCCACACTAAGGGGCACAAGCCGCCTTGCATGCGGCTGACGCCACCAGCTCCAGGAAGCCCCCAAAGCCCCTTCTCTTTACTGACTGCACAGAGCACCCCACAAGAGCCGGGCTCCCGTCCCACCTGTGGCCCCCGGAGGCTTCAGCCCGGGCCTCGTACCCCTGGGGAAGGCACATTATTTGTCCCAGAGGTGGAAATTGTGTTCACTTGAGAACACACTACGAAGCCAAGAAGGGGAAGATCCTCGGCTGAGAGGGACGTGAGCCTGTGGACCTACTGGCTGCAGAACCAGCTGGGCCGCTGGGCCAGGAACATCCCACAGCAGAGCCCACATGGCTCGGTGGTTGAGCACCAGCTTCCCACACTCGAGGTCCCGGGTTCGATCCCCGGCCCCGGTACCTCAAAAAAACCCCCCAGCTGCCCACCATCCCCCAAGCGCGCAGCACCCTGCGATGCGGCACTCCAGCCAGGGCGGGCGGCCCGCGGCCGACGGGGGCCCATTACCGATTTCTCCCGGCACGTGCTTGCCGCGGAAGCGAAAGCAGGCAGTGACGTTCAGGCAGGTCACCGGCTGCTGGCCGTCGTGGCACTGCGGCGCCGTGATGTTGATGGAACCCGGGAGGAAGAGGGACACGTCCACGGTGATGACGGGTCTTGCCCTGCAGGTCAAGGGAGGGAGGTGACTTAGTCCTGAGCGCAGCTCACAGAGCCAAGCGAGGACGCCGCCGACGGTCCGTCCTCGGTTTCCCTCCCAGCACTCCACTAAAGCGCCAAACAGCCCGAGACAGAAGGACCGACGTGCTTGGAAAATGTTTAGGCGGGTTTGAGACGTGGCTTATTTCCTGATCAATTAATGGGTAACTGCACCATTAAAAAGGCAAGTCAGTTGATTGAAAAAAAAAACACGTCTGGTGAAGCCACCTAATGACCACCAGGTGGTGGGTATTTAAAATTTCACCAATTCAGTTCCTAGCTCCATTTTATTAGGAAGATCTGGAGATCTTTAGAGGAAGTCCTACACCAGCTGCCGTGTGGGAGAAACAGATGCCGAGGCCGAGAGGCCGCAAGGCAGTGACTGCCGTTACAGGCATAAACTGCACAATTCCACGCCGCCCCGTGGGTCAAACTCCCCTGCCTCATTCACCCCCATCAATTCATTAACCATTTTTCTGGAAGAACTTGCTTGGCGGAGCCCAGCTGGTGACAGAAGAGCACTTGAGAGCTGAAGTACTCAACCCACCCGGCCTCGGGACCAATGAAATTTTAAAAACCCAAGACACCCAGCCCCTTCTCAGGGACAGGGACCCCCCCAGAGCTGGATGAACGCACAAAAGGAAGAGGGGCGCCCCTGGGGCAGTCCATCCACAGCTGGGCGTGAGCCCCGCCGCTCCGCTCTCGCTGCCAGCATCTGCCCAGGGAGGCGCCATCCAAGCTGCGGCTCAACCTTCTCCTCGTGCCCCACAAAGAGACCCTCTGACCGCTAAGGAGCCTTGGTGTCCCTGGGGTGACCTCCCAAGATTAAGGGCCTTGGCGACCTGAAAACTTGTGCACACTGCTCCCACAGGGATGACCCAGGGCGCAGGACAGAGGGGAACGGTGACAGACGCCAGCCCCAAGAGAGGAAGGCGCCAAGGAGGTCCTCGAGGAGAAGGAAAGGAAGCAAGGAGACGGGTGGCACGGCCGGGCTTAGGGGACCCCAGCACGGCTGGGAGTTCTGAGTCTGCACAGGTATGAAAAGGCACGGGAACACAGGAGCCCAGGGCACATCCAGCCCAGGGCTAGCAGGAGGACGACAACGGCCATGCCTAAAAGGAATCCAATGGCTTGCCTTTCGATTTTCATCGGGGCTCATCCTTAGAAGATGCTCGGAAACCACTTAGCAAGTGGGATTGTGCGGATGCCAACAGGCACCCGGTAAACCACCATCGACTCAGCTGGCAGCCTCTGTGTTCCTCCCCCAGGAAGCTTCCCGAGAACCCCCGGCAGCTGGATGGCCCCCCACGGCTGCGGTCCCCCGACTGTCTTCCCCCCGCTTTCCTCATTTCCCCAAGTGAACAGTAACATGTCCAAATCTGCCCTGCCAGCCTGCAGCCCCCTCAGGAGCTGCAGTCCCGGCTCTTCACTCTGAGGTTCCCGAGACAGTAGGTGCTCAAAGCCCCTTATTAAAGGGACCTTCCTTCAGCCTGGAGGACTGAAAACCGTGGGGCAGCCCCAGCTTCACAAAGGGACCGAGGTACCAGCTCTGCCCGCCCACAGGAGAGGGCACATCCACTGCCTCATCGGGGAGACGCCCGGGTCCCCTCTCATGGGAGAGCTCTGCAGAAGAAGGTGAGCTGAGCAGGAAACAGGCGAGCGGTGCCAATGAAGCGGCCTCAGGGGAGGCTGGGGAAGCGGGGCCCTTTCCAAGGCAGACGGGGACCCTGCCACGTCCCTCCCAGACGTGTCACATCAGCTCCCTCAAGCCTGTTCGTTTCAATGCCAAGTATTGTTCTTGGATCAGGAGGAGCCCAGAAATCTTTCATACGCCCCTCTGATCACTTCCTGTCACCGTCAGTGGCACAGCACCAGGAACTTATCCGCCAAGCAGAGGATCCGCCCTCCCGAGCTAATCCAGAGCCCCGACTTCCCGCGGGCAGCGCGGACGCCGGCCCACGCACCTGCTGGGCAGGACCTGGCTCCACGGTCCCGCCTGCACGCGGGCCAGCCTCGGAGCCGAAGGCAAAGGGCACCCAAGGACAGCACCTCAGATGCTTCGGGGCCTTTTTTTCCAAAGCAACTGGTGGCTGGAATACTTTTTTTCTGGTGAGTCTCTGACAGGTCGAACCCTGACACTGCACTTCCAGGTAAATAGTAAAACCAGCCAGATGTCCCCTGACCTGCCGTTGCTCAAGCTGCCTTGGCCCTGTGCCAGGTCAGCGGGGCTTGCAGGACAGAGAAAGGCGGATGGATGCAAAGGGACCGCGCCCTTGGCGACAGAGTAAAGCCACTCAGCAGCCCTGGGGCCACCTGTCCACAGACAGCTAATAATGTCTACATGGTCGAAAGCCACTCTCAGGAAGGTTTCCTCTTAGCTGCAGCCCAAAGCACGCCTGCCCTTGAGGATCCTTAAGAACAACGAGCAGGGAGTGTGGCACGTGCACACACATACACATCCCAGCTCCCTCCCATTCCCAGGACCCACGCAAACCCCTTGAGCTCAGCAGACAGGCCCCTCCTCACCGCTCACCCCTCCAGCCTCACGTGTCTCTTCAACCTCTCCCCCTCCCTCCTTCTCAGCCTGGTCGCCCGTCCAGAGGTTCCCATACTTAAAACGCCCTCCCCGAGCCACCTGCCAATCCTACCGGCTCCCGCGCAGCCAAGCACCCGGAAAGGGAGTGGGGGCCCACTGCTTCTTTGCCTCTTCCACGCTCACCCGCCCACAGCCATCGGAATTCCGGCCCCATCGCTTCCCCAGCGCTGCTGTGGCAAGTACCCCTGACTCACTGCCACCTGCAGTGTCGAGCTCCGGCCTCACCCTGCTCGTCCTGCCTGCTCAACTCGGCACCGGCGCCCTGGACCCCATAACTGCTTCCTTGTCCTCAGGGTAGAGATCACAAATGGGAACTATCTTCTTTTTAAAATTTATGACACTTCTGGGAAGCGGGTGTGGCTCGACCAGTTGGGCACCTGCCTACCACACGGGAGGTCCCAGATTCAGGTCCCAGTGCCTCCTGAAGAAGATGAGCGAATGCTGCACCCTGCCACAATGAGCTAGAGGCCTGCACCCGCCGCAACGAGCAGATGCCTAAACGAGCAGACGCCTCAACGAGCAGATGTCACAGCTCATGAGGAGCAGATGTGGCTCAGGCCACGGGGCACTCCCCTCCTATGTGGGAGGTCCCGGGTTCAGTTCCCGGAGCCTCCTGGAGAAGGCGAACAAACAATGAGCAGACAAACGAGAGAATCATCTGAGAGAGGGAGATAACAAATTTTTTAAAATAAATCTTTTAAAAAAGCAACTTCTCTGTGACTTGGCCTCCTCATCCACAGAGTGGAGATATTACTGCCTGTGTCATAAAGTCATAATGCCATCAGGTCATTAACAGAAGGCTAATGGCTAGTACACAGTCCATCAGCCAGAGGACGAGGGAACAAACCATTGTATATTCAGGCAATGGGCCACTGCCCAGCAATAATGTTTTAAATTATCGAATCTCAAAACCAAATTGAGTAAAAAAAAAAACAGTCATAAATGAATGAATATGTACTGTATAATTCCGTTTATGCGGAACTCTAGAACAGGCAAACTGATCTGTTGTGTTAGAAATTGGAACCGTGGCCGACTGTGGGGGGAGGGAAGAGGAGCTCCCTGGGGTCACCTGGAGGGGCGTGGCCACTACATACTGGCTAAAAGTCATCCAATTGCATACTTAAATTGGTGCGTTTTATTGCAAATAAATCACACCCATTATAAAGAGGAAAGAACAACCAAAAAGCTAACGCATGGGAAGTGCTTAAACAGCGCCTGGCATACAGGAGGCGCTTACTAAACGTAGTTGTAACAGTCTGTGCTTGTTAACCGCTCCCTGGCTGGAATATAAAATCAGGGGCGAGGTCTGTCTTGTTCGCGGCAGTCCCAGGATCGGACACACGGCTGCACCTCAACAGGTGCGAACGACACGCGGGGGTCTGGACCGCGGGGTCCCGCCACCCCCAGGAGCCCCT
This sequence comes from Dasypus novemcinctus, assembly GCF_030445035.2. Taxonomy (NCBI): domain Eukaryota; kingdom Metazoa; phylum Chordata; class Mammalia; order Cingulata; family Dasypodidae; genus Dasypus; species Dasypus novemcinctus. Next base: position 19,504,853 of record NC_080703.1, read on the forward strand.
CCCGCGCGGCCACGCCCACCTCCTGGTGGCCGCCTGCCCTGTCTGCTCCCCCTGGCTTTCTGCTGCCCACCCTGGCCTCTCCCAGACCCTCCTCTCCCGAGACACTCTCCCTCAAGGACTTGACATCTGTCCCTGTTAATTCCCACTTCATCAGCTCCAAGCCTCCACTCAGGCTTGGATCTGGGGTCTCCCATTCACTGCTTTGTTCATCCCGGGGGGCCAGGGATTGAACCCAGGACCTTGTATGTGGGAACCTGGCGCTCAACCACTGGTTTTATCTTTTGTTTTGCTTGTTGTTTGTTTTTTTTGTTTTTTTCAGGAAGCACCAGAAACTGAACCCAGGACCTTCTGTGTGGGAGGCGGGAGCTCAACTGCTCGGGCCACAATCACTGTTTCCACCGCCTCCTTTTTACACCAACGCATGAGCAAACTCCTGGAGAAGGCTGTTCCCCACCACGAAGGAGAGAACAACAAAAGCTAGTACTCGCAGCCCGGAGTTTATCAGACGGAAGAACTGTGAGTAAGCAGTGGACGTGCCGGGCCTTAAGCCTGACGCTCCCAGCATCGAGGGGGGCTGTTTTCAACTGTGTGAGCCCGAGGAGCCTGTTTCATTCAAGGCAAAGCCTGGCAAACCAGCGTAAGGCGCCCAGGACGGGCAGAGCATAAAAACACTGCCACGGCACCGGGCAGGGCCACCTGCCTCCCAAGTCCAATCCCAATCAGCCAGAACCAAGAAAGCTGTGTTCACTTAAGAGAGAAACCATCACCCTGGGGGAAGGGGGCCGGCGATGATAAAGACAGTAAAATCCAGGCACACGGGCACCAAGGCGCCAGGGAGGCTTTATCTGAGTGAAGGCACCTCCTGGGGGACACACCTGCTGCCTTCAACTCCTGGAGGACTGCTAGGTAGAAGACACAGAAGCAAAGAGCAGAATCTCAGGGAGGCAAATTTAACCCAGTTTCCGTAAGAATTGCTAACATTTATTGAGCACGTACACCAGGCACTGTTGCAAGCATTTTACGTATACTGGGCTGTTTAGTTGTGTTAAGCACCCACTGAGTGCTATTATTATCTTGTTTCACGGAGGAGAATCATGAATCTCAGAGGCTAGGGCTTGCCATAATCCACAGGCAACGGCCCGTCGGGGTAAGCCACGGCTACCCAGGGTCGCACACTTGACCTCAAGGCTCTTCTGCCTCTTGAACGATTTAGCATTTAGAGTGACGTGGGGTTCATTCATTTCCTCGGTAGTCATTAAGGCCCCACACACGGGGGCACCTCCTTTGAGAAGCGGCCACGTGATCCTAGAACTAGACGGCCTCTGGGCCCCCTTCCAGCGCTAAGACCCTGCCATCTGTTCCAGGAAGTCCCGCCATCAGGTCATTACCGAAACCCAAGAGGAGGCTCCCACTGCAGAGCGTGACCCTGCCCCCGCTCGCCCGGACGGGCGGACGTGGCGATGGTTGGCGGGTGCTGACGGCGCGCCCACGGGCCTCTGTCGCGAGCTGCAGCGAGCCCTGGGCCCGAGCGCCCATCCGTGCACCCTGCAGCCACCAGGGCATGGAGGGCTGCCCAGGGGGCGGGAGGCGCCACGCCCGCAGGACGCCGGGTAAACCCAATGCGGGGGCGACGGGAGGCGAGGGTGCGGGTGTAGGGAGGGAGAGCTTCCTGGGTCCTCTAGTGTCGGGGCACCCAGAGAAAAGAACGTTTGGGCGGCACACTCACGGAAAGGGCTATTCATGGCCAAAGGCCACACCTCTGAGGGCGCAGACCAGCCCAAACCCTGCCCGGAAGCCCCAAGGATGCTCTCGCACCTGGGAGCCTTCTAGACGCACCCGCCGCAAACGCTGGGCCTGAGGACGGGCACCAAGAATGAGAATAAAATATTAAAAAGCCCCCCCACCTGCAAGGACTGGGCAGAGGGACAGAGCTGACTAATGGTGAGCAACCAGCTAGCATGTAGAGCGCGTCCCACCAAACGCCGTCCCCCGCCCGTGAAGGAGGGGCTCCCCGAAGCAAGCAGGGTCTCACCTGAGAAGAACCACGCTGTCCGACATGAAGGCGCCAACGGTTACGTCTGAAAACAAAACACAGCGTTCAGAAACTCGCCGGAGCTCGTGCCCTCTCTACAGTGACTGAGGGATGCCCTGCCCTGGGCTGCAAATGCTTTTGTACGATGTACAGCCATGCTGACCCGCACGGCAGCCAAAACTCACACGTGCCCAGTGTGACCTTGAACCTGGCTGGCTTGAACTGAGGCTGGCTGTAAATGGTAAAGATTTCAAAGGACTCGTACTCCAACGAAAGTTAACTACCTCCATAATTTTTCAATGGGTTATGTGTTGAAATGACAATTAGAAATCTTAGGCTAAATAACACGTTAAAATTAATTTTGCCTGTTTATGTGGTTCCTGGCAATTTTTAAATGACACCTGTAGCTCTCCCATTTCTTTTGGAGGGCGCTGTATTAGAGAGAGGGACATCTGGAGTTAAGTGACTTGGAAAATGCCCTAGGTGCTGCAGAACCCTCACCCCGGTGTCCTGAGAGTCACTTAGTCTCTCACAGTTTCCTTGTCTATGAAATGGGGATGATTATCCCCAAAAGCTGGGCATGGTAAAATCTGATAACATTTATAAAAACACTTGATACCCCAGGACACAAGGGTTAGCTGGTACTAGTACGTTGATTCCTAAATGCCTTTAAATTAGGAAGTATTCACTTGTGCAATAGATTAAGTCCCTCCCACCCCCACCCCACATGTGAAACCTTTAGTCCTGGGATTCCTGTTAGTTCATCACAGAGCGAAGCATCAGAGTCCAAGAGAGGGTGGATCTGCACAATCACGGAAACAAGGGCATCCCTGCAATGCCCTCGTTACAGGAAAAACACCGGCAAATCTGTAAATCCTGGTGCTGTTAAAACTTCTGCACTGAGGTGTATTGGTTAATTTTCCTACTTTCCCATAGTCTTTTCCAACTGACTGCATATTTGAAAATAAGTTGCAATTCCTTTTACGAAAAATGCAGGAGAAGAAATTCAGCTCTCTATGTGCAACGTGGGCAGACCTGGACCGTGGACGTAGCAAGAAGCAGCTAAGCTATGAGAAGCCCTGGGTCTACGAACGCCACGGCGGGGGTCTAGCAAGCCCGTCACCCCTGGGTCCCCATTTCCTTGGCTATAGAGTAGGGAGAATACCCCCACCCCTGCCTACCTGCTGGGGTTACTGTAAGATAGACATCCACATGGAAGCATCTTGGCATAAAGTGCGGTATTATTTAGGGACAGCCACAAATTCCCCACAGCAAGGAGAACTGGCTTTTCAAACTCAGAAAGACCCATAAGAGGGTCAAAAACCCCAACCCTGACCCCTTCTATTCCCTCCTCCAGCTCTCTAAAGTCAGGAGGGATGCCCTGAGCTCCCGTCTGTACAAAGCTACAAAACATGCGGCTCTCACAGAGGCTTGCATTCACATTTTTTTAAAAGATTTATTTTTTCTTTATTTCTTCTTCCCCACCCCCCCATCGCAGTTGTCTGCTCTCTATGTCCACTCTTCTGGGTCCACTTGTATTCTTGTCAGCGGCACGGGAATCTGTGTCTCTTTTTGTTGCATCATCTTGCTGTGTCAGCTCACCGTGTGTGTGGCGCCATTCCTGGGCAGGCTGCGCTTTCTTTCATGCTGGGCGGCTCTCCTTACAGGGTGCACTCCTTGCGCGTGGGGCTCCCCTACGCGGGGGACACCTTGCGTGCAGCAGCACTGCGCATGGGCCAGCTCCACACGGGTCAGGGAGGCCCTGGGTTTGAACTCTGGACCTCCCATGTGGTAGGCCAACGCTCTATCTGTTGAGCCAAGTCCGCTTCCCAACACTCGCATTCTTAAAATCCTTCTGAGGCATTTCAAGTGGAAAGAAATATTTTCTCAAAGACAAGCTGACCTATATTTTCAGGGGAGTTTTTTTCCTGAATTCCGTGATGATTTTGGATTTTCTCAAATTCTTATTTTGCTTTCCCGCCCCACCCTATCCCATCCCTTCAAACACCCAAGACACCACCCTTCTCCTGCCTACTCTATTTGACCTCAGTTGGATGTCACATGGGGTTGGGATTTTTAAAAATCATACATTTTTATTCAGTTAGTCTCAGGGCATTAATTGGCCGTAAAGACCAGGCTTGAACAGTAAAGAGCACGCGGTAGGCAGGGAAATCATCGCTTAACTCCTTTCCCCCTGCCCCCTCACTCTGAGAAGCCTCCAAATACGGATAAACATCAAGGAAAGCATATTCAACATTTCCTGTGTTTTACTGGGAGTTTTTGCTTTTAATCATTTAAATGCAGACAATGCTGTTTTCTTTGCAGAAAGAACTGCTGCCACCGGAATGACCGTAAAATTCCACCCCCGATGCTTAAACCCACCACACCAGATCATTTTACAACTCAAAGATAAAGCTTCCACACTGTTTCCCTTAAAATCGAACACTTCGCAAAACACCCACATGCTACTGTGCACAATTTTTCATAATCCTAAATGGATGTCAGGCTGGAAATTATGCTACACCATGCGCTTATCTTTGTTTACCTCGTGTTCCTTTAAAGAAAAACAGCTTACCAGGATAGCCATTTCCATCCATATCAATGCCTCCTGATATGGCCTGACCAAACATCCGCAGAACTGGATTTATCTTCCGCCCAGACAGTTTCTGAAACAGATAATGGAGATACCGAGTCAGCAGCGGAGAGCACAGTCACAAGCAAGAACCCATGACTGTTTTTTTTTTCTTTTTTTATTATCTATTTTTTTTAAGATACACAGATGACACAAAATGTCACATTAAAAAATATAAGAGGTTCCCATGTACCCCACTCCCCACACCACCCACTCCTCCCACAACAACAACCTCTGTCATCATCGTGGCACATTCATTGCAGTTGGTGAATACATTTTGGAGCACTGCTGCACCACATGGATTATAGTTTACATTGTAGTTTACCCTTCCCCCTGTCCACTCAGAGGGTAATGGCAGGATATATAATGTCCTGCATCTGTCCCTGCAATATCTTCAGGACAACTCCAAGTCCCGAAAATGCCCCCATCACACCTCTCTTTCCCTCTCCCTGCCCTCAGCAACTCCCGTGGCCAATGTCTCCACATCAATGATACAATTTCTTCCATAGCCAAAGTCACAATAATTCTATAGTGGAATACCAGTGAGTCCACTCTAATCCATATTTTATTCCCCAATCCTGAGGACTCTGGGATGGCGATGTCCTCTCCACCTCTAATTGAGAGGGGCTTGGATCCCACATGGCTGGTAGATGTGATTCTCTGCTTGCAGTTGTAGACTCTCTTGGTTCCCTGGTGTGGTGGTTGACCATCCTCACCTCCCTGTTAGCTGACCTGGGTAAGTCCAACGAACTGGACAGTAGGTGTTACAACACTGCTGGCACATGGACAGTCCAGAGACTCAAGTCTCCTCAGCATACACCAACCCCAGCACCAACCACAGGTTCAATAAAAGTGACGGAAGAGACTTGTGTAGATAATGTCACATCTGAGTCCAACTCCATCACCCTCAGGGGCACAAATTCCAAAGGAGGGCCCACTGACAAGGCACTGAACTCCAGAGCCATCTGCCATGACCACTGGACATGGGTGTCTCTGTAGCCCTCAGGAGCACTACTACCTGGGATTGTATCTACTTTGATCGTCTCTGAGATCCTGCTGAGACGTGTGTAAGTGTGACTCCTCTGATGACCTCCCGACTCATTCTGAGCTCTCTTAGCCATATAAACTCATTTGTCTTTACCATTTCCCCTTTTTATTCAAGGTCTTTTTCTAGTTGCATCACCAGCTGGTGCTTGGTGCCAGGTTGGCTCATCACCGCCTCCGTCCCCATAACCTTTTTATCCCAGCTTCCCTGGAACACTTGGTCTTGAAGTGGTTGAAAGAAAAAAATATGTAGCCCTAATTTGCTAAGGGGGTCTTCACATATTCCTTTATTAGAACCTGCCCTGCTGAATGCCAGCACTTTAAAATTTTTCTAAGTTCGGTGCAAATGAAAGACCCATCTAGAAGAGTGGGATAATGTTTTGACATGCTGAAGTTCAAAAGGAGTTTAACTTCCACTTTTAACAGAGGTTGTTTTGTTTTTACACAGGTCTGTCTGGCTAAATTTTTTTTATTTATTTCTCTCCCTTGCCCCCTCCCCAGTTGTCTGCTCTCTGTGTCCATTCCCTGTGTGTTCTTCTGTGTCTGCTTCTATTCTTGTCAGAGGCACCGAGAATCTGTGTCTCTTTTTGTTGCTTCATCTTGCTGTGTCAGCTCTCCATGTGCAGCGTCATTCCTGGGCAGGCTGCACTTTCTTTCATGCTGGGCAGCTCTCCTTACAGGGCGCACTCCTTGCGCGTGGGGCTCCCCTACGCGGGGGACACCCCTGCGTGGCAGGGCACTCCTTGTGCACATCAGCACTGCGCGTGGGCCAGCTCACCACATGGGTCAAGGAGGCCTGGGGTTTGAACCACAGACCTCCCATGTGGTAGGCGGATGCTCTAACCGTTGAGCCAAGTCCACTTCCCTGGCTAAACTTCTAAGAGCATAATCACCTCCTCTCTCTCTACCCAGACACTGACTACATTTTTAACACCCCTGTCCTAAAAAGCACCTACCAAAAGGTCTTTCCCTAGACGGACGGGTGATGGACACACCTAGCTGGGAAAGGGTCACAAGCAAACCACCTCTCAGTCACGCCAGCCAGAAGGCCTCTGGGCCCCTCAGCTTCACAGACCACCCGCAACAGTTTTCCCTAGTAAATCTAGAGCTCCGTGGTCCTGGACCCCCCGTCAACCGTAGGAACTAAAACCGGCCGAAACGCAGCCCTCCACTGACACGCCGGCATCCTCAGCCCTGCGATCACACGCCGGCATGTGTGCTTACTGAGTCCCCTGCAGGAAGTTCGAGGCACGGGAGCGCACGCTGCGCCGTGCAAGGCTATTTGCTGTGCACGCAGCCTTCGCCCCCTGAGCCGTCCCTCACAAAGATCTCCAACTTCCTGAGCCAGAAAAGTCCATCTCCTGGGAGCTGGCCAGTTCCGGGCCTTTATCTCTACGGTCGTCTTGGGAAGGCTTATCTCTCTATGTGGACGGCTAAAAAAATGCTGTTTCCGTGGCAGGCAGGAAAATCCAGATTTACAGGCATTCCCGGGCTCGCTCTGACCTTTCTTTGCCCACCCACTTCCTTTCTGAGTCATGCTGCTAAGCGAAAGCTTGAGGGTGAGGAGGGGGCTTTCCCCGGGATCTCAAGGTGGAGATGCCAGAGACCGCTCCGTGCCTGTCCCCAGGCAGCTGATAGCGGCAGGTGACCCTCCTAGAAAGGAAGGTGGTGAGCCCTCTGCCACCTCCAGTTAAGCCTCCCGACGGGAAACGTGCAGCCCATCCAAGGACAAGCGGGGACACTGCAGAAAGCGCCAGAGAATCGATGCCAACAGGCCGTGCCCCGCGTCCCCCACGGCTCGGTCTCAGCAAACAGCCGCGTGTGCCCGCCTGCTCCTTAAAAGCCGTGCCTCGCAGCCAAGCGTCTCGGCTCTGCGGTCCAAGAACGCTGGCCGCAGCTGGCCCGGGGCTGCACTTCTAAGACCTTCTGTGGCCGGGAAAGAGGGACGAGCGAAAGGGTGGGCCACTCGGGGTGGCGGTGCTGGCTTAAGCCATCCCGCAGACATCCGCAGGCCGCTGCGCCATAAAGCCAGGAAGAGAAGTCTGCTCGGTGCTAACAGCCCTAAATGCAAGCCAGGAGCCTTCGCAATCCTCCGCTTGACCGGGTTTCGATGCAGGGGCCCTTAGAGCAAGAGAAGGATCACAGGCCGTGCCAGGGCATGCCGGGGGGGCTCTCACACAGGGACAGGCACAGGAGGGTCAGGACAGCAATATCTACACGGCAAGCTCGAGAAAGAGGAATGAGTTCAAGAGTACGTGGAAGACGTGTCGGCCCTGGCCTCACTACTCATCCAGCAGCACAAAGGAAAGCCATCCCGTGGCCCAGCGCTGCTTCTGTTCCTCCTCGAGCTCGCCCAGGCAATTCTCTGTTCCAGGACCTGGGCGCTCAGGAGTCGGTCTTGAAAAGTTTGGGGCTTTCTCTTCTAAATCACCGACGGTTTCATCTACACACTAGCAGCTTGAAAGAGACTCAGTCGGCCCGGTGTTGTGTGCGTGTGTGCTCCGGTTTGGTTTTCGTTTTCTTTTTGAAAGGGCACAAAACCACTTCTCCTGGTCAAAGCTGCACAGCCAGCGCGCCTGCTGACGATGGCGAGACGCGCCCAGCTGCTGGTCCCTGCTTCCTACTAAAGGACGCTGCCCGCTGACCACAGGATTTGTACTTCAGTCCTCTGCGGGGATCCCACCCAGCAACCAAACAAAACACCGGCAGGCCCCAGGGAGGGTGGCGGGGCATGCACGTGGCTTCCGAGGTGCAGGCACAAGCCTCCAGTGGACGCGAGGGGCCCACCCTGGCCGCCGGGGCCCACCGCCCGAGGGCCGGGCTCTGGGTGACGCTCAGCCGGCCGCGCCAGGGGCAGCGTCTCTGACCTGCGCCGGGGCAGCGCTCGGGCCACAGGCGTGGCCCCGGCTGTCCTCTGCCACGCTGGCTGATTTACCAAGAGCTGACCGCTCCCACCGCTCTCTCTCTCTGATGGAGAAAGGACGGTCCAGGAGCAAACCTGGTGGCAGAAGCAAGGTCCACTTCCGCTGCAGGCCTGCCCAAGGGGCTTCCTTGTGTGTTCCTTCTTCCAACCTGGAGTTGAGGGGGGCAGTTACCCTAAGAGGCTTGGGGTCAGGAAGGCAGAGTTCCAGTGCCCAGACTGCCACTCACGAGCCGGTGGCCTCACTCACAGATAAAAGGGGATCACACGTGCGCCCACCTCTCATGGCTGCGGCAAGAGGGAGACGTGCGGAGCTTGGCTGGTGAGTCAACGAGCCGAGCAGGAGGCACGAGCAGACAGGGTCCCAGGAGCAGCAGGCCAACCTCAACCTTGAACCAGCAAACTTACTAACATGCATCCTGGATCTGATTAGCAGATGGAACTAATTTACGAACACATACATTTTACCTAGCTGGAGATTCCAGTGTATGAACAGATTTTGGGTTTTTTTTTTTTTAAGATTTATTTTATTTACTTCTCTCCCCTTTCCCCCCGTCGTCTGCTCTTTGTGTCCATTCACTGTATGAACAGGTTTTGATACCGTACTACTGCTTCATTTTATAGCTGAGAACCAGGCGCCACTAAGGCAATAGTCAAGATAAGAAACTTGTTTGGAAGCAAGCTTCCTCGGGACGGAAGACGTAAACACGAGGAGGAAGTGGTTAGCGCAGAAGCAAGCGCTCCGTACATAAATATTTGCCGACTCGAAATTTCTGTTTGGACTCGGGCCCTTTCTGCCCCTGACCCTCCTGGGAGAAAGGCAAGCCTGCAGGGCTCTGCGCAGACCTCCACAGACACCAGGCGTGACTGCCCCAAGTGTGACTTCCTCGTTTCCCTCCACCGACACCCTCAGCAAGGCTGACGAGCAAGCTGACGCAGCAGAAACCAGAACCCGCCACTTCCACGTTCCCGAGCCAGAGCTCGGACGAGCAAAGCGTTTTGATGCCACTTGTGACAGCAGCCCGTGATATGTCTCAGGCCCCTTCTCCCTGGGCCCCTGTCTCTCTAGATTACACATACATAGATTTTTCAAATAATATATTTTTTAAATTTTTTTAAAATATACTTAGATTCCATCAATGTTACACCAAAAATATAGGGGATCCCCCATGCCCACTCCCCACACCTCCCACACCCTCCCACATAAACAACACCCTTCATTCGTGTGGCACGTTCGTGGCAATTGATAAACACGTCGCGGGCACTGCTGCCGAGCCTGGACCGCGGGTCACCGTGTCATTTACACTCTCTGCCACACAATCCTGCATGGTATGGGGAGATGTAAAATGACCTGCCTCTCTAGAGTATATTTTAAATCCTATTCCTTTGGCTTAGCAGCACAGAACTTTGCCAAAGAAGTAAACCAAAAGGGAAAAAAAAAAGCCTCCTCTTCTTAAATAAATAGCTCTTACTCTGGGATCCAAGAATTTGGATACTGCCTTCTGTGGTCAGAACTCAAGACTTCACTCGCCTGGATGGGGAAAGACCCGGGATTCCCCGGGGAGGAGTTTTTGTTTTGAATAAGCAGTATGTACTGCTTGTGCCTGGTCACTAAAGGTGAGAAGGCTGGAGGCAGAAACCAGACTGCGTGGTTCCCCCGTACCCTCAGTGCCCGGCAGAGGGCAAAGGTTCAATGCGTGTTACATGAAACTGCTAGCAGGTCGCTCTCCCAGTGCTTACCATTGAGTACTGAGGCACCACGCCACTGGCATCCCCGTGGTAGACGTACACCGCCCCCACAAAGTCGTCCTCCTTGGGTGCGCCAATGGCCACATCTGAGGGCGGAAAGACAGCAACGGGTTAGCAAAGCCACCTGGAAGGACACAAGGGCGGTTTCCTCGATTTCTGCTGTCACGTGTGAACCCCTTGTATGGGAAATTTCTTGGTTGTTGATGGTTTGGTCATTAAGTTAGGTGGGTGATCTCTTCGTAGAAAGAAAGTCGGTGGAAAGGAAATTACCAAAGCTGAGAAGAATGAAGGACCAGAAAAGTTTCTACCTGATCCCCATAGGAAAAAAAAAAAATCAGTGACTCACCCAATAAATGAAATATAAATAGAAACCATCCACCCTAATTCCTGTAGTAAAATAAATGTTACTCTCACAAACCGACACTTCCTGGAACATGGTCTAGATGTCCCCTACCTTTTTTTCCCTTTGTTTTTAACAAGTCATGTGAGGTCAGGGTGGAGGGGGCATGGCACCCACACAGCCTCCCTCTCCCTCCCCCTCTCCCTCTGAACGAGGACTTCTCTGGCTAGTGGTTTAGGTGCCTGGATGCCTGGCCTGTGGCAAGAGCTGCCTCCCATCGGCTTCCCCCTGAGCCAGCCCCCCATGGTAGAGCAGCCCCCATGGCCCTGACACCTGCGTACTGCAATCAGAGTGAGGGGAGACGTATTACAGACCAGAAGGAGGCACCTGTTTAGGCAACTAAACAGAACAACTAGACACTGGGTACACACACAAATGAAAGTCTACCCAATTGACAACATTAGCTATTGGGTTGACACACAAATGGAAGTCAACCCAATGGACAACAGCAGCGACCAACAGTCCACCCAACAGCTATCCTTATCAGGGGAGGAAATGTCTACTCCTCTCACCCATTTCACCAACAACATGGTGACAGAGCAGCAGAGGCTTGGAATCAAAGAGAGTCGGTGAAGGGAGGGAATTGGTTCAAGCTTCTCCACCTTAAGAAGCCCCAAGGGCCACTTCCACCCAAACAGAGAGCCAAGATGGTGGGCTGGTAAGTGATGACGCACAAACCAAACTCCAGTGGGCTCCCAGCTCGGCCCTGAGAGTCTAAAGGAGACCGTCTTCTCTAGGTGGTCTCCTCTCTCCCCAGAGTTGTTGGGTGGGCAGGCCGATGGGGGAGCACACCCTTAGAGGGCTCAGAGGCGGGGGGCAGGCCGCTGCTCTAAAGCGGGGGCCCGGGGGCGCCGCACGCCGGCAGGCACTCACGCACCTGGGAACCCGTCGTCGTCCAGGTCGCCGAGGCTGGCCATGCTCTCCCCAAAGTGGGCGTTGTAGGTGCCATCCCCGGTCAGGGCCAGCTGCTCCTCGAGGGCTCCCTGGGAAACAGGATGGAGAAAAGGCAGAAAACAAAACAAAAACAAAGAGAACAAACCCATAAAACAATAAGAACCCGGAGCTGGGAACACGCCCTCGTGAAGCATGCCCATCGGCAGGAAACACCTGGGCATACCAGAAACCCCCACTTCTCTCCCCTGGTGGCAAAATAAGTCCCTTCTACCTGTGCAGCGTGCGGGTCCCCGAGGGCTGGGTGTGCTTTGGGGGACAATGTCCTATCGGCCAATGACTAACGCCCCCCTAGACCTAACGCTCCATAAACACACCAACCGACCTACTGGCCCGTCCCCACGGGATCTTCTCAGCCTTCCTTGTGCAAAGCATTCTTCCCCAAAGTTGTTTCAAAAACTTATACACTTTTCTATTTTTTCTCTCCAGGGCCATTTAGTACATGTTGATAAAGCAGTTTTGCAAGGGGCTCATAGTCATAACACGGAGGGCGCCACGGTTCCGAAAATCCAAAACACCAAGTAGTTCTTGACGAGCGGGGAGCAGAGCAGGTCTTACAGGCCTGGGGCTGGGGGCTGGATCTCCAGAGCAAACGCCCACCAACAGCGGGAGAGAGGCCCCTGCAGTGGGGTGACAGGAAGAGCTATCCAATGTGCCTCACTCTACCCACATCACTGCCATCTGGATAGCGGAGGGTTAAAGAGCATTTAGGTGGTACAGAAGTTACTAGAATAAAAAGTTAAAAAAAGCTGCCAGTGCGGAGGAGCTTGGGCCACCCCCCGCCCCACCGCCATATGGCCACAGGCCATTCCAGAGGGTCTGGATTTGGGACTAAAACTTTTTCACCATAAAGCACAAACAACTGGCCTTGGAAACAATAAAGATGTGATGATTTCCTGGGTCAATGAAACCCCACCCCACAGCACAAATACATATTGATTTCCTCCTATCCCTGTGGCACCGGGAGAAGAGCACCCGTGGCGTGCACCGGGTGCTGTGTGCCCATCTCCTCATTTCAAAGGTCTCTGACTCCCCCCATCTTCCAGATGAGGACGTCGAGCCGCCAGTATCGAGCTCTGCTGAGCAGGCTAGTAAGTGGTAGAACCACGACTCAAAGTCAGGTCCCTCTAGCTCCCAAAGCATCCTTTTTACCCGTTCCTCCACACCGCCTTGTAATCATTCACTCATGAAGGAGTACGCCGATCATTAAGTCCCATCTGCAGAATGCCCCTTCCCTTCTCCCCACACCACACACTGTCCCCCTGCCTGAGACGTCAATGGGGAAGCAGGTGCCGAGAGTCCCTGCAACACGTGCCAGGAAGCACCTTCCGTCCCAGTTTTAAATCCATCCTCTCAAAGGGTTTGCAAACCTCAAAGAAAGCACAAGGCCCTAACATTCACTGGCCCTTCTTTTGTTTTGCTTTTTTTAAAAGACTTATTTCTCTCCCCTACCTCCTCCCCCTCCATTATCTGCTCTCTTGTGTCCATTTGCTATGTGTTCTGTGTCCGCTTGCATTCTTGGCAGCAGGAGGAATCTGGGTCCTTTTTGTTGCATCATCTTGCTGTGTCAGCTCTCCGTGTGTGTGGCCCCACTCCTGGGCAGGCTGCGCTTCTTCAAGCAGGGCAGCTCTCCTTGTGGGGGGCAATCCCTGCATGTGGGGCTCCCCTATGCAGGGGACACCCCTGCGTGGCACGGCACTCCTTGCCCGCATCAGCGCTGCGTGTGGGCCAGCTCCACACGGGTCAGGAGGCCCTGGGTTTTAACTCTGGACCTCCCGTGTGGTAGGCAGATGCTCTATCAGTTGAGCCAAATCAGTTTACCTCACTGGCTCTTCTTTAACGACGGCCCTTTCTTTTTGGCACCCACCCATTTAGTGAAATTCTGCCCCTCCCTCCCGGTTGGGATAACTGGCATCGTGGCCCCCCACTTACTGATGATTTTACTGATTATGAAACAACTCACAATTTAGATAAAGAGAAAACTAAAAATCTACCCAGAGAACTCTGCTGCAAACATTCTCTAGGTATTTCATGTATTTTTAAGTGGATTGGCAAACACAGTTTTTGTCCCACTTTTCTACCGATGATCTTTTAAGCACTTCCTCATGTTCATTAAAAAGTGCAGTGGTAGGAAGTGGACTTGGCCCAGTGGTTAGGGCGTCCGTCTACCACATGGGAGGTCCGCGGTTCAAACCCCGGGCCTCCTTGATCCGTGTGCAGCTGGCCCATGCGCAGCGCTGATGTGCGCAAGGAGTGCCCTGCCACGCAGGGGTGTCCCCTGCATAGGGTAGCCCCATGTGCAAGGAGCGCGCCCCCTAAGGAGAGCCGCCCAGCGCGAAAGAAAGTGCAGCCTGCTCAGGAATGGTGCGGCACACACGGAGAGATGACACAACAAGACGACGCAACAAAAAGAAACACAGATTCCCATGCCGCTGACAACAACAGAACGGGACAAAAAAGAACACGCAGCAAATGGACTCAGAGAACAGACAACTGGGGCGGGGGGGGGGGGAGGGGAGAGAAACATATAAAAATAAAATCTTTAAAAAAAAAAAAAGCCCAGTGGTGGTACGAGAATGTCTTCTTTTAACCACTTCCTTCTCATCAAACTCTCTTACTCGTCGATCAAGAAACGGTTCTGCCTCCCCCGGGGTCTCGCCGCATCACTGGCGGGCTGTCCTTCCCCCACCCGCCCGCCACCCTCCACTGCACCGCAGAGTGGCAGGGGCGCCTTCCGAGGCTGTCACACCCCTATAACGCCCTCCTCCAAGGGCTCTGCCGTCCACGCAATCAAAGGCAGCGCCGTGGCAGCCTCCAGCCACTGCCTCGGTCCCCCCAGCCCCCTCCCCGCCACGCGGAGCTACGTGGCACCACTGCCTCCACCCCCAGACCATCTCCCAGTTCCCGGCCAGAGCCCCGTCCCATCAGGAGCCTCCAACCAAACACCGAAGGCTTCCGGGCGAGCGACGTAACAGGCATAAAGAGAAATCAAGAACAGCGCAGGGAGTTACGGTTCTGCCCCCTGCCCGCCTGCCAGCATCCACTGAGAAGGCCTGTCTGGTTCCTGGGACGACAGGGGCAGCTTAGCCTAAAGACGAAGAGCGCCAGCTCTGGAGCCAGCCCGCCTGGGTTCAAATCCCAGCCGCCGCCGCTTGTCACCTGTGTGATCTGCAGCAGGTTGCTCAGTCTCGGGTTTTCACCTAGCCCTCCTGCCACGTGCACATGCCACTGGGATCCTTCCCATAAAGCAGGGGCAATCGTCCCCGGCACGCGGCAAGCGCTCGATGGGCGGTCACCAAGCTACCTCCTGCCCCGTGTGTCTGCAGTCATAGCACTGAACACGCGTCCCAGGATGGACAGCTGAGCTTCTTGACAGCGGAAAGCACGCTCTTCCAGGTGACGGCCCCGTGCGGCGCAGAGGGCGCTTGGTGGACAGATGCCCCCTCCCGCTCCCCGAGTCCACAATGCCCAGCTCATACTCACGTTTCCCCTGTTGATGTAGACGGTGACCTGCCCTTCGTCCCTGACCTCAGAAGACATGGGGGCGCCCACCAGCAGGTCGGAGAGGCCGTCGGCGTTCAGGTCAACTGCGCACAAGGAGGAGCCGAAGTAAGAGCCCATCTGCAACCAAGGCGAGGCGTGACAAAGCGTTCAGCGTCTGCCCTCGTGCAAGGAGGGCCCCCCAGAAGCTGTGGCGGCTCCACCGTCCATATGCCCGGGTGCCAGGGCGAGAGGCGAAACGCCCGCTTCCCCCGCGGCGCGCCAGCCCCAGGCCACGTGAAGCGGACGCTAACGGGCTCAGAGGCGCCCTTCCCTGGAGCCCGATCACACAGGAAACCAACAGACTGACCTCCGGAGAACGAGCTGCTGTTTTAAAAACGCCAGCTGAGACTGCGACGACAGCGGTCTCTATCAGGTGCCGTTTATTATGCACCTGCTAGATCAGACTCTTGACAAGGCCAAGCAAGTAGGAATATGAAATTTCACAACGCAAGGCGGGCATGAAAATAAGCGTTACGTGGGGAAGTAGGTTACCTTCTCCCAGTCCTGCGACTACGTAAAGATGGGTTAAGAAGACATGTGCTAACGTGACAGCAAAACCAACTCACCAGTTAGTTTTACCGATGAGGGAAGAGAGCCGGCTGGTGCTGGCTTTTCTTTAATGGTGGCTTAATCTTGCACCTGTTTATTTTAAACCAGGAATCTCAAACCCAAATACCAATCCCATCCAGGCTGGGGACGTAACAGGTATATCAATATATATGTAATATAATACAAGTGGAAGTGACACTTAGCTTCAGCGTCCATGAAACAATAAGGAGTGGTGGAGACTGTGGCAAAATGGAGCTCATCTGAAAGAACAGCTCCTACTCAGCGTCAGCTGCCTGCTACCATAATGGAGCAGGGTGGACCTTCCCAGTTTTCAAGAGAAGCCAAAAATCTAGCATTCTCTTTGAATTGCCTATTTTTTAAATGCCAACAATTTATTCATATTAAAAAAAAAAAAATACCATGCAGGCCAAACAAAAATTTTAGAGTCTGTGTCTCTTCCAGAGGCTGCCCGTTGGCCACCTATCCTTTTAAAAAAAAAAAAACTACCCCTTTAAAATAAATATTTTCAAGTAAAAGGAATCTGGCGTGATTTACATGAACAGCATTTGCTTTTGCTTTTGGAGTGCGCTGGCTCGTTGGCTGCTGAGTCCGGGGAGCATGAGAGGAGGACACTGAGAGCCTACTTCCCGGAGCTGACGCTGCCACGGGACTCTGGAATCAGGACCCCAGCTGCATGCCGCAGACCGTCTCTCCTCTAAGTCCCCCCAACCACCACCACCATTATTCCCAGGGCACAGGCAATAGGCAAGGCTTAAAATGAACTGCTACAAGGAATGGGAGGACAGAAACCAAGTGGCCAGGGGCGTGGGCAGGTCCCCCAGCCATGCTTTGGTAAAGGAAACGGGTAAGACGCGGGCACGACCCCAGAGAGCGCACCAATGGCTGCTCCCCTGGCCGGGCCCCAGGGGAGCTATTTGTTTCGTTCCAATGGGCTATTTAACTTGGCCTCTTCGTTCAGTGTTCTATCAGGAGTTCCTGCACAAGAAGTTTCCGAGGTAAGTTATGCCGAGCCACAGCTTCGCATACTCAGTTAGCTCAGTGAAGATGCAATCTGGCGATGCATTGGGGTGAGTGTTCCTTCATCAAAAGTTTTCCCGTCAGCCTGGAAGTACGGGGACATGAGTCTGAGCTACACAATATTGGGGATTTCTTCTATGTACTAGATGTCCAACAGTACAGAGAAATGGTATTTTTTAGATCTGGGTATAAAGCCAAGATACAGAACTACCTGGCCAAATTCTAGCCAAAGCAAAGCAGAACTGGTTGGTGGTTGGCGGAATATTAACAAAAACCCTCCTCTGTGAAGGTGGCTCCAGACACAGGGACGAAGCTAAGGGCATCCTTTGAAAACCTAGGGTCATATCTTTTCCTTGTTAAACAGTGGAAGAAATGGGAAAGACAAGAATTTCTCCTTTCTTCTGATAAAAAGCAGAATAAAATATACATACAGAGAGCTGGAAGGACCTACTTGGAAATCAGAAAGATGAGAGGGAGGTGAAGCTGGCTGGAAGCACTGGAAGGCAGGGAAGGCAAGAAGGCCTTAAGAGTGAAGGAATGAAGGGGTAAACTAAGAGACGGGGCCCAGGTGGGGGCAAGAAGTGCCCTAAAGAAAACAAAGAGCCGGGAGGTGAAGGAACCTTCTGTCCCTGCCTCAGGGAGCCCCAGACACATCGTGGCACAACCACCTTCGAGCCAGTCTGTCCTGGGACTTGACGGCATAAATGTTGACCTCCCAGGCCCCGCAAGTCCACCCCCAGCGACACCCAGCCAAGACCTGAGCATGGATGGGCGACCACGTACGTTATCCTTGGACTGGATGGTTTTTGAGAAGGAGAAAGGACTCAGTTACAAGATGACGAAGTACACCTGGCAAGAAGCAGCCCTGGGCCCGTCCTGGGTGCAAGCAGCCAGGAGGGGAGACCACGGGGGAGAGCAGCAAGCAGGCTGGGATGCCCAACTGCAGCTGATCCAAACGGGAAGATATTCTGAAAACAGGGCGAGAGGTTTGCTGAAGCTCCACCGCTCACTTTGGCAAGAATCCTTTCATTTTCTGCTTTCAAGCCCAGTTGTTGTATTTTTTTCCTTCCACTCTAGACACACTCACCCATTTTTATCTTTTGGAAAAAAGATCTAAAGTGTCAAGCTGAGCGGCATTCACACCCTACTCACCCTGTGGAACTCTCTTCATCACAAATGGCATGGAACTCACTCTTTTTAACTGTTTGGGTGGTTTGGAAAACTTTTTTTTTTTTTTTTAAGAATTCCCCACAGTCCTGTCTCTGTGTCACTTGCTTAGGAGTTCTGGAAACGAAAATAATGTAGGCCGGTAGCATTCTCAGGGGAACACAGAACCAGGCTCAGGAAGAATGTCACAAAACTGACTTTGACCACGCTTTTTTTTTTAAGATTATGACAATTATATACTAAGTCAATACATTGAGGATGTGGGCGGAGGGGGGTGGGGGGTATATGGGGACCTTATTTTTTTAATGTAACATTAAAAATTAATTTAAAAAGAAAAAGCGGGGGAGTAGGCAGGATCATTTTCAAAGAACATCATCTTTTAAATCACTGTTATTTGTAATGCACCAAAAATATCATAATGATTTTAATACAAATAAAAATTTAAAAAAGAAAAAAAAATACATTGAGATTGTGTTAAAATTGCAAAAGGGCTTACTTGTGAGTCGGAGTTTTGGAATTCAGAGTATGGTTCACCATTGCAACAACAGGTTACGGTGCTACCCTGGCTCACAGCAGGAGCTGACCTGGGGCTGGGAGCACGTGGCTCAGGAAGGAAACAACCTTTTTTTTTTCCTTCCTTTTTCCGATTAGTGGTAGGTAAGATCACCATCTGGCACTTCTCTATCTCCTGGAGTCTCCCTCCCAGTTTCCACGTGCCCTAAGCGTCTTCCCAGGGCCCGCAAGAGCTTCTGCCGGGACTAGTCTCCAAAACTGTCCTAGGCGCCAGGTCGCCCCCCTCATCTCCCCTTCTAAGCTCAGAAGAGCCGAAGGTCTCAGCTAAACAATCCTGTGGCTCTAAACCACACTAAACCGTACATGACTGATAAGGCCGAGAAAAATGCAGCTTCATCAAAGGAATCTCAGAAATTAACCTGGCTCAACTTTAGGCAGCAGCTATGGTACACACGGTAGAAACTTCTGGAAAATGGAGAAAGAGAATTAAGGACGGGGTGGGGAGGCCATGAGCAGATAAGCCCCACCAGGGCGAACTTGAGGGCAGCTTCCCCAGGAGATTTCGCTTTCAAACTTCCAAGAGGAACTGGGCAATTTGTGTTTGGTCTTTCTGTGTTTGAGGACAATTTACTCATAGCGGTGGGAGGCTATGAGGATTGGGGGAGATGGGGTAGCGCCAAGCTCGTGAGACAGGGACAGTGTCTCCTTCGAAAGTAGTCACTTAAATATCACAGGTTTGCCTCCAGTACGCAACTGTCCTTGACTTCTTGGAGATGCAGACGTGTATTTTTAAGAGAGAACAAAAGACAAAGTCAGGGAGCTAGAGAAAGGCAGAGAGAGCGACAGCATGCAGGAATTTTGATGACATTGTCTGAACTATGGACAATCTTTGAAAAGTCATGCACAAACTCATCTCGCTACATGATATTTCCTAAAATGAGCAGGACCCCCGTGACTTTGCAGGGTGCACACATTCCTGAGAAGGTAAAAGCACCTACACACAGACGGAACTGGCATATAAACCTGGGGTATATGGACGGCCTTTGAAGGAATTTTATGCAATTTAAGAACCGACTCCCACACGATCACATCTTGCAAACAAAAAATAGTCACGTATATCAAGAATCTTACCTTTTTACCTGATGCCTGAAAAATCTTAATTAAGGTGCCTGATCTTCGGTCAGCTCTAAAAATATAAACCTATAGAATGAGGGGAAAAAAGACCAGTTAGGACAGAAGCAACGACCAAAGATGTTTACCAGCATGCCCCTGGGAGTCCTACTGAATTGCCCGGCCAGGCACAAGGCAGGCTGGCTCATGATAACAAAGTCAGCATAACTCAACTTACCAACCCTGAAAAGAAATGTCCTTCAGTCCTAAGACAGAGATCCCCTCCACTGTTGCTGAACCACACTATTTTTTGGAAGCCATGAACCTGAGAAGTTTCCAAACACCTAGTGAGCAATTCAACCCCTTCATTCCCATTAATTCCAGCTTCGACCCCGCAACGAAAGAACCAAAAGCTCCCTATACTTCAGGCCCCTCGCAGGCCTTGATTCCCAAAGTGACTCAGCCCAAGATCCGTGGGGTGTTTTCTGCACTCTGGCAGTGGCTACTTTAGGGAAAATCAGACCCACATATTCCCAGTCTAGCCTCTGGTCCCAGAGAGCCTGGGGAACCCAAAGTTCCTTCTAAAATGTTGGGGAAATAAATATGAGCGTCAAGGCATAACGAAAATCCCCCAAATTCCTGAGACTAGACTGACTCCATTAAGTCAAAGCCAAACTTGGGGAGGTATCGGGGGCGGGGAGGGATTTGAAGCTGGACAGCCCTGAGTGCCATTCCTTTGGGGAACGCCATTCCTTTGGGGAACGCCATTCCTTTGTGAACACCATTCCTTTGGGGAACGCCATTCCTTGGGGAACGCCATTCCTTTGGTGAAGGCCATTCCTTTGGGGAACACCATTCCTTTGTGAACGCCATTCCTTTGTGAACACCATTCCTTTGGGGAACGCCATTCCTTTGGGGAACACCATTCCTTTGTGAACACCATTCCTTTGGGGAACGCCATTCCTTGGGGAATGCCATTCCGTTGGTGAAGGCCATTCCTTTGGGGAACACCATTCCTTTGGGGAATGCCATTCCTTTGTGAATGCCATTCCTTTGGGGAACGCCATTCCTTTGTGAACACCATTCCTTTGGGGAACGCCATTCCTTGGGGAACGCCATTCCTTTGGGGAACGCCATTCCTTTGGTGAAGGCCATTCCTTTGGGGAACGCCATTCCTTTGGGGAACGCCATTCCTTTATGAACACCATTCCTTTGGGGAACGCCATTCCTTGGGGAACGCCATTCCTTTGGGGAACGCCATTCCTTTGGTGGGCACCCTGATGCCAGTGGCCAATCGTACAAATGACATGTGTGCATGCGTACACACAGAGTCAGCTGTAGAAAACCTCAGCTAAAAAGTATGCAGAGAATGGGGAGGGCCAGGCATGCTGTTTACACTCTGAGTTTCTGAGCTAAACTCTCAAAAGAGGCTGAAAGGAGATAGGCAGGGGGTCCTCGTGACGCCATCACTTCCCCGCCAGCTACCCAGGGGAACGTTCAGATCAAACCATTAGGCAACCCTTTCTAGCAGGGGCAGCACGCTCCTCCCTGCCGTCTGACCCCACGCGACGCCACGGACTCATCCTCACCTTTCCAACGCCATCGTCCTGTGGGGCGCCTCCTACCACGTCGGTGGCGGCTGGATGAGAGAAGTGGCCAGCAGTCACCGCGTAGCCTGAACAGGATGCGTGGGATCCAAGGCCATGGGCGAGAGAGAAAGGTAGAGAAGAAAAAGACCCATCAGAGGGAAAAGGTGCATAAGCATGCCCCCTCTCTAGACAACTGTGCTCCAATTAGCCTCGGAACACAACCACCAGCCACACACGGCATCTGTCAATCTCCTCATACCGAAATAGCCCATCTCACACAAAGTCACACTCACAAGGACATGAGGACAGGAAAGCCTGCTTAGTGAGCGTTCTTTTGGGACAGGTGCTAGGCTAAACACTATATGGGTTATATTCTTCTTTTGTTGTCTTGTACAATGCCATGGATTTTTTTAAAATTTATTCTACTATTATATTAAACCTTTTATTTCCCCTTTTGACCACATTCGAATATACAATTCAGTGCTGTTAATTACGCTCACAGTGCTGTGCTACCATCGCCACTACTCATGACAAAACTTTCCCATCATCTCAAACAGATACTCCGTGCAATTTAAGCACTAATTCCCTACTGCCCACCCCCATCCCGTCCCCTGGTCACCTACATTCTAGATTCTGACTCTGTGGGTTCGCTTATTCTAATTGCTTCAAGTCAGTGAGATGATAACAATATTTATCCTCTTACATCTGGTTTATTTCACTCAACATGATGTCTTCATCCATGCTATCACAGGTATCAGCACTTCAATAATATCCCATCGCGTGCTCATACCACATTTTATTTACCCATTCATTGGTTGATGGACACTTGCCTTGCTTCAATCTTTTGGCAATTGTGAGTAATGCCGCTATGAACACTGTTGTGCAAATCTCTGCTGGAGTCCCTGCTTCCAATTCTTTGGGGTATACACCTAGCAGTGGGATTGCCAGGTCATATGGTAGTTCTATACTTAGCTTTCTGAGGAACCGCCAAACAGTTTTCCACAACGGCTGCACCATTTTACACTGCCACCAGCAAGGAAGGCGTGTTCCTATTTCTCCGCATCCTCTCCAACACTCGCTATTTTCCGTTGTTTTTTAACGGCAGCCTTTCTAATGGGTGTGAAATGGGATTTCATTGTGGTTTTATTTGCATTTCCCCGATGACTAATGATGTTGAGCATCTTTTCATATATGTCCTGGCCATCTGTGTATCTTCTTTGGAGAGACATCTATTCAAGTCTTTTGCCCAGTTTTTAATTGGGTTGTTTGTTTTTTTGTTGTTAAGTTGAAGGATTTCTTTATATGTTCTGGATATTAAACCTTTGTAACAGATACATGGTTTCCAAATATGTTCTTCCATTGTATAGGCTGTCATTTAACTTTCATGACAAAATCCTTTAATGCAAAAATGTTTTTAATTTTGAGGAGGATTTTTTTTCTCTTTTCTTTTGGCCTTTTGTTGCTTGCGCTTTGGTGTAAAATCTAAGAAACCATTGGCTAACATAAGGTCCCAAATATGCTTACCTATGCTTCCTTCTAGGAATTTTACAGTTCTGGCTCTTATATGTAGGTGTGAAACCCATTTTGATTTAATTTTCATATGTTGTGTGACATTCTTTTGTGTATGGACATCCAGTTTTCCCAGTACCATTTTTGAACAGACTATTCTTTCCCAATTGATTGGTCTTTACCCACTTGTCAAAAAACCAGCTGAACGTAAATGTGAGGGTTGATTTCTGAGCTCTCAATTCGATTCCACTGGTCTATATGTCTGTCCTTGTGCCAGTACCATGCTGTTTTGAGTACTGTGACTTTGTAATATGTTTGTTTGGCTTTTTTTCATTTAAAAAAATTTTTCTTCCTCATTGTAATAAGTTTTAATATCAGGAAATATAAGTCCTCCAACTCTGTTTTTTTTCAAGATGGCTTGCCTATTTTGGGCCCCTTTCCTTTCCATGTAAATTTGATGATTGGTTTTTCAATGTCTACAAAGAAAGCTGTTGGAATTTTGATTAGGATTACACTGAATCTATAAATTGCTTTGGGTAGAATTGACATCTTAACAAAATTTAGCCTTCCTATCTATGAATACAGAATATCTTTCCATTAGTTAGGTCTTCTTTGATTTCTTTTAGCAATGTATTGTAGTTTTATGTGTACATGTCCTTTATATCCTTGGTTAGATTTATTCCTAGGTATTTGATGCTGTTAGGAGCTATTATAAATGCAATTTTTTCTTAATATGGTCTTCTAATTATTCATTACTATTGTATAGAAATAGTACTGATTTTTGGGTGTTGATCTTATATCCTGCCACTTTGTTGAATTCATTTACTAGCTCTGGGAACTTTCTTGTAGACTTTTCAGGATTTTCTGTATATAGGACCATGGCATCTACAAATAAGGAGAGTTTTACTTGTTCCTTTCCAATTCGAATAAACTTTTATTTCTTTTCCTTGCATAATTGCTCTGGCTAGAACTTCCAGTACAAACTGAATAACAGTGGTGACAATGGGCATCCTTGTCTTGTTCCTGATCTTAGAGGAAAAGTTTTCACTCTTTCGTCATTAAGTAGGATATTAACTATGGGTTTTTCATAAATGCCCTTTATGATGTTCAGGAAGTTTCCTTCTATTCCTGGTGTTCTAAGTGTTTTTATCACGAAAGGGTGCTATCTTTGCCAAATGCCTTTTCTGCATCAATTGAGATGATTGTATGGGGTTTTTTTTTTTCCCTTTATTCTATTAGTGTGGTATATGATATTAATTTGTGTTCTTAGGTTGAACCACCTTTTGCATACCTGAGATAAATCTCACTTGATCATGGTGTATAATTTTTTAATGTACTGTTGGATTTGTTTGCTAGCATTTTGTTGAGGATTTTCATATCTATAATCATAAGAAATATTGGGTCTGTAATTTCCTTTTCTTGTGGTATCTTTATCTGGCTTTGGTAGGAGGTTAGTGATGGTCCTCACAGAATGAATTAAGGAGTGTTCTCTCCTCTTCAGTTTTTTGGAAGAGTTTGAACAGGATTGATGTTAATTCTTCCTGGAATGCTTTGTAAAATTCACCCGGTCTTTTGCTGTTGTTGGAAGTATCTGAATTATTGATTCAAGTCTTCACTAGTTATTCATCTATTGAGCTCTTCTATTTCTTCTTGAGTTAGTGTAGGTAGTTTGTGTGTTTCTAGGAATTTCTTCATTTCACCTAGGTTATCTAATTTGTTGGTGTACAATTATCCATTAAATCCTCTTATAGTCCTATTTATTTCACTGGGGTCGGGGAACTCCCTTGTACATAATACTTGCTTTTCTTTTTTTTTTTTTTTCCTTCAATCAAGCTTTTAATGAAAAGATCATAAAATAACAGTTTCTCATCACTGTACATTAAGACTGCACGCTTCTGAATGGAGAGATCAGTCGTCGGTGAATTGCTTTTTTTCTATGACACTTTGGGGAGCTGCCATGCAGCTCTGACCTGAATTTATTCAAACTCTCGAGGGAAATGAACTTAAGCTGAGGACTGACGGCGGCGGTGGCCAGTACAGGAGTGCGATCCTGGGCTGTCCCTCCCCCTTTCTGGGAAGGACATAAAAGTGGGACATGATCCCTCTCCAGTTCTGATCAAACAAAATAGCTATAGCCCGCTCCCTCCCCCTCGAGGTATTTGCAAATGGGTCAGTGCCCAACCTGGGGCCCCCCGGGGGAGGGGGAGGGCAAGTGATGGGTGGGGGTACAGAGAGGCTCCCCTCAGCACCTGGCCCCGCGGGGCCCTGCCAAATGGAGTGGGGGAGCCCTGGGGAGCCCCCGTGCCCCCAGTGAGGTCTGTTATGCAGCATTTTTTGAGGTCAATAAATTACAGCAATAAATAGCAAGGTGAGGTAGGGGGAGGGGTTCCTGGTAGAAAAATCAAGTGGGGTGACTGAAGCTGGGGGGCTCCTGGGCAAGGGAGGACCCGGGCAGCCTGGATCATCACCGCAAACGCCCCTAACCCTCCCCTAATTTGGAATGTCAGACCAAGGCCCTGGCTGGCCCCTCCCCAGCCCCTCCCTCCTGGCATCAGATTCACAGGTTCAACGTCGGCTGTGTCACACCTGCTCCAACACGGTTCTGGAAAACAGCAAGGACCCTGGTCCCTTTTGGGGGAGGGGACAGGGGCGGCAGGGGCTTGGACTCCCGAGCCTCGTCCTCCAGGGACGCGACAGATGTGGTCCCCTCCTCCCTGAGCCCGCCCGCACCCCGGCTGCCCAGGCCTCGCAACCCCCTCAGGATGGTCCCAGGGGTGGGGGTGGGGGTGGGGGACGGGTGGGACCCACCAGCCCAGCCAGCCCCGGCCAGATCGCACTCCTGCAGCAGGCCCTGAGGTCCAGTGAATACTGACAGGGGGGACAGGGGGTGGCGACGGCCCGGCCCCCCGCTCCGAGTGATGGGCTGATGGGAAACACACACACACGCGCGCACGCACACACACACACACATACACACGGCTGCGTGAGGCTACAAAAACCAGTCTCGTCCGGATTGTTCATTTCACAGGCTGAGGTGTATGGCTATGCTGCAAGTCTCTTGAGAGTCTTATTTGCTTAAAGGTTTGTCTATTCTTTTTTTTTTTTTTCCCCTTTTTTCCCCCCGCAATCCTGGAGGAGCCCTTTGCCGTGGCTCAGTGTGGCGGGAGCGTGCGGTGGCGGGGGCCGGGGCCGGGCCTGCCGCTCGGCTCGCTCGCTCTCGCCAAGTCTGAGAAATAAATACATTCATCACTGCACAAACATATTGATACAAAAAGAACACTGTGAAGAGTGTTTGCACCATCGGTGTCAGTAAGAACCAGGCCCGGTCAGCCCTTCCGCTGCTCGGGCGGGGAGGGGGCTCGGGGTAGGGGACAGGGCGGCCCACAGGGACGGAGCTGTGTGAAGGTCCTGGCTTTTTGGCTTGAGGGGACCCTCACAGCAACCACCCTGAGGCCGCGGGCAGAGAAGCCAGAGGGCCTGCCTCCCAGCCCGGGGCCCAAGCCCAGACGTGGGTCCTGAGGCCAGAGCCAATACTTGCTTTTCTTGTACAACTTTCAGAACTCTCTCCTTGACCTTTGCATGTTACAGCTTGACTAGTATGTGGCAGGTTGGATTTCTCTTCAGGCTTATCCTGTTTGGTGTTCTCTGGGTTTTTTGGGATGTGCATATTCATGTCTTTTGCTAAGTTTGGGTAGTTTTCTGTCATTATTTCTTTGAATATTTTTTCTGCCATTTTCTCTTCTCCTCCTGGGACTCTCATAATGCAAATATTGGGATGCTTGATGGTGTCCCACAGGTCCCTTAGGCAATTTTTGCTTTTTATAATTTTTTTTTTTCCCTGCTTCTCAGCCTGGCTCATTTTAATTGTCTTGTCTTTGAGCTAACCAACTAGTTCTTCTGCCAGCTCCAATCTGCTGTTGAAACCTTCCTGGGAACCTTTCATTTCAGTTAGTGTGGTCTTCAATTCCAGTAGCTTTGTTTGGTTGCTTTTAAAATCTCTCTTTATTGAGAGTCACATATTGTTCAGTCATGGTCTTCCTGATATCCTTTAGTTCATTTGCTACACTTTTCACCTCCTTGAGCATACAGAAGATCATTATTTTCAGGTCCAGTACGTACAGTCTGTTGTTCTTCATTGATGCTTTCTAGATTTTCATCCTCTTCCTTTGGATGGGCCATCTTTTCCCATTTCTTTATTTGTCTTGTTATCTTTCATTGCACACTTTTAATATTTTTAAATATTAATTGTGAATTATTCCCTGAGATGTATGTTTCTTGAGTGTGTATCCAGCTAAGGAGTGTCAGCTCATACAACCAAGCAAACCTAAGTTTAAAAAAAACACCTTTACGTCTTTGCTCTCTGGCTTTGCGCTGGCTGATGCCCTCTTTCAGAGTTCAGGCCCCCTATCAAGAAGGCCACCCCATGGCATACGCAAAGCGCAGCGTCTTCCCTGAGCAATGGCCAGTGGTCAGACCATAAACCCCCGATCTTGGGGAGCTGGGCTTTTATGTCCTACTCTGGCACCAGCAAGCTGCTCCAGGACTTCACTGCTGATTGTCGTGAAGTTGGGGGATGGACAACGGTTGCTGCCCCAGAGGGTACAATTCACTGGTATTTACTGCGATTTACCAGCCTCTTCCTCCAACTTTTCCTGGTATGGTACAAAATGTTCTACTGGACTCCAGAGTTTCGAAATAGTTGGTTCAGACAGTTTCCACCTGTTTAATACTTAACGGCATTAAGTATTCCTGGAGTTTCCTACTCTGCCATCTTCCCACACTCAGCCTACTTTTTATTTTTCCTCTTTTGTTTTTTAGGAGGTACTAAGGATTGAACCCAGGACCTCGTACATGTGAAGCAGGCACTCAACCACTGAGCTACACACGCTCCACAATCTTTTTCTTATTGAGATCTAATTTTCCTATAGAACAATACACACATTCTTAAGTCTCAGAGTAAAAATACCATTGGGTCTATGCTACTGGGCATGAAGAGGCAGGTCAGCAACTCCCTAACTCCATCTCACAAGAAACTTCCAGTGAATTCCCATGCAAAATGAGGGTCAGCGGCTTCCCCTGATATGGAAGCAAATATTTCTCTAGTACAATTCAAGGAAATTATTTTTTACCTGGTAAAATGTAACTACTAAAATTTAAATTATGTATCATGACTATAAAAGAGTATCGTTTTATCATCAAGAGACCCTCCTAAATTTAGCTTCATTTTCAGTCCTGAATTATAGTATTTATGCAAGGATTAAAGAAAAGAGTTTGGTAATTGCCATCTACATAAGGCAGGACAGCTTCGCACTGTTCTTAAACAGGAACAGCCTTCTCCCCGGGTCATTCTCAGCTTGGGGCTGCTAATTTAAATTGTATCTATCTTCCTTCTGGAACATTAAAGGGGTTGAGAAAATAAAAGATACTTTTCTGAGCCTTTAATTAAACTTTAGCATCAGGCTACCGACTCTCATGATAATTTCAGGTTTTAATTATTTCTATTTACAAGCAGGAAGCAGAAGCCCCATGTAAAAGGATTCAATTGCACTTTCTACGTCTGACCATCTGAACCTGAGTAATCACTAAAATAAAAAAATAAAATGTTTGCTCCCCTAGAGCCTCGACTGTCAGCTTTTTAATGAACTCACACAGTTTTTGGTGCAGTCCCTTCCTTTCTTCTCCTCTCAACCCTCCGTGCTGGGGCTAGATATTATGGTGCCCTGGCTAACACGGTAACTAACCAGAACATTAGCTATAAAAGCCGACGAAGGCGTCCTTCCACCAGGAAGGCAGTGATTCGTGAGCCTGGTGGAATCTCTCCCCCGTCCCCGAGCTTACCTGCCCTCTCTCTGAGCTACTCACCCAGGTAAGTGTACCGCCTGTTCATGATCGTTTCATCGTTCAGCTTGAAATAGGTGTTGTCGGTAAGGTTCAGCACTTTGACTGTCCCAGCCCAATAAAATGACCCCGGAGCACCCATCACCACCAGCTCCTACGAAGAGAAACCAGTGGTAACCAGGAGAGGAAGCGGAAGAGGGAATTAGGGGATACGATAAAAATCACGGTCACAAACAAAAGATAACTCAGAACCCACTTTAAAATGCCTGGGTCCAGGCGTTTCCATGACACCGTGGAAGCTATCGAGCGGATGGGACTCTCAGGACGAAAGCCGTGAGATACCCAGGAAGGTGACGGGACGAGTGGCATACCAGGTCCCGGTGCTATCCACAGGCGAGGGTGCAGTTTCCCCACTTTCACGTGAGGACCGAACAAGGCAATGGCAAACATGTGACACTGTCCTAAATGAGCATTCCAGGGAACCTTGCTCGCCAACAGTCAGCACCAGCTCACCTGGGCCGGACGCCGGCCCCGCTCTCCACAAGCCCACCTGCCTGGGTCGTGCCAAGAGAGAGCCAAGATCAGCTGGGCAGGCTCACCGGCCAGCCCTCCAGGAAACCCGCTCTTTAAGGGAATGGCCCTGAAGCTTGATTTTCTGGTCACCAAATGCAAACTCAGAACAAGGAAAACAAGAGGCCAGAATGGCCCATGAAGGCAGGACAGAGACTAGAAAGAGGAAGGTCCGCAGGCTGCAAGGCGCAGTAGAGCTATTAGAATCAGACACAAGAACACGGAAGACACAGCCGTCTTCGGCTTTCAAATTAGGGGCAAACAGTTCTGAACCCTCAACAGGTTTCCAAGGACATCTGTGCTACAAAACTATCTAGCGACCAACACCAACGCACATTCCAAGTGCTCGAAAATGATTCCATCACCTACGGAAGTCAGCTTGGACACCTCGGTTTACCCAAAAGAAAATGCACCTTCACTGCGTTAATAAAAAGTGGAAACGACCTAAAACTAACAACTGGGATTCAAAATCATGATGTAAAATTAAAGTACAACAAAAAATTTAAAAAACAGAACTGTGGTGCAGCCATTCAACAGATTTCTATGCAGCATCCAAAAGAGAAGCTCAAAAGACACTGAGACACAGTCACAAAGTGCTGTTGAGTTCAAAAGGATGTCCCAAGCAACACGCATTTGATCCTTCTTTATAAAGAGGACAAAGCATGCAGTCACAGAGAAAGAGACAGAGGCCAGAGTCCCCGCATGCTTATGTTTTTCCCACTGGCTCATAGGATTATGGGAACCTTCTCTTTCTGATTATCTGTCTTTTCTAAAATATGCTGCAAAGAGAAGGAATAGAAGTGATTTTTCTAACAAAAGCATTCATTTTCCACCGAACCGTATTTATGGAGACCCGACTCTTATGTATCAGAGCTGATGTACCAGATACAAAGATAAAGTCCCTTTGCAGAAAATTCTCAGGATAAGGCTGTATAGAACGATGGACAAAATTTTAGGAACAAATCCTACCAGAAAGCATTAAAATGAACACAATTCCTGGAGGAAACCCCTCGGCTGTGCCCAAAACCCAAGAGTACAGGCCATACAGACTGTGGGGCTCGGGGCGATTGTACCGGTCACGCTGCTCATTCCTGAGACATACCCAGCCCTCCCCGCGGCCTTTTGAGCCCCACACACACTGTCAGGTCTTAGAAACAGATCTTTCCAGGCTGACCCCTCTCTCTGCAGAGCCCGCCTCACGCTCTGTCACAGCTGCTGGTTGCTGACAAGTCCCCGGAGGTTAGATCCTGCCACCAACCTTCAGAGGTTCTGATGCCAGGTCAAAAAGTCACAGCTGAATTCCCAGGGTGCAAGGGTGTGCAAGAGCCCGAGCCCTCTCGAGAGGGAAATCAGAGAGGAGAGCGAGCACGAGTGGGAAGAGAACAATGCTTGCAGCCACACTGATCTGGGGAAGAACATGAAACAAGAAGTGGGGGTGTGAGCACAGACGGAACAAAAGCCCCCGGATTCCTGTCTGCATGGCTCGCTTTGGACAACTCAGGAAGGGGTGGGCCAGGAATTACTGCTGAGGAACAGGTCGTTTTAAAGCACTGAGATCCGAGCCCCTGAAAGGAAGCCGTCAGTGATAAGCCAGATCCTGTAAGACGAATCTCACTGTGTCATAAAAATAAATCACTTTCTACAGTCGGGCCTCCACACCAGGACAACCGTGCAGGGGCATGCGTGCACTCATCCGTTTATTCGTTCGTTCGTTCATTCATTCCCCTTACACCGATCCGCTCTGTGTAAGGACGGTGTTAGCTCTAGAAGGGGTGTGAGAAGGTCAGATGATCAGTTCATCAGAGGAGTGAATTTTTTTTTCCTGGCCTTGAGCTTGGAAAGGGATTTGGAACGTGTCCACACACAAGGGGCACCGGATGGCATCCTGGGCGCGATCCTCGGTGCCTGCTCACACAGCGGGTAGAGCCTTCTCCTGTAAAGGGGCTGCTCTTACCAAGCGCCTTTGTAGAAGCCAAAGCTGCACGCATCAGGCCCAGAAGGTTCTCCAGGACACCAGGTGAAGACATGCTGCTTTCTGGCCATCTAACTCAGCCCAGGGAAAAAGTGAACAAAGCATGTCCAGCGTATCCCTGCCTTTCCGCTCTCAAACCTTCCAGAGAGGATAAGAAAACATGACCCCCCTCCCCGAGCACCTCTGAAAACAACAGCCCTTCTTCCCCTTTCTTCTCCCTTTCTTTCTCATTTAGCACTCATACCCTCTCACCTGCAGGTCACGCTAACTACACAGGAGCCACGCCGGACCCCTCAGGGCTGGGGGGCTCGGGCCGGATGACCAGTGGCTTCCCGAGAGCCCCTCGGAGTCCACGTTTTCCATTCCCCGTGGATGACGCGCTTTTCACAAGTGCCAGGAAAACGTTCAAGCTTTGCGCCACCGCCACCCAGGGCCAACCAAGGCACACATAAATGCCAGCTTCTCCGCCAGCAGGGGCCACCGCGGCTTAAATCCTGCGTGTGGGACGCTGTGAGGGCGCAGTGCCAACCTCTTCCCGAGACGCGCTGCGTAGCGGAAGCTTCCGGCACGTGGGGGCACCTGTGTGTGCCCGAAAGAAGCCACGGGCCTTGCTCTGCACACCGCAAGTCGGTACGAGTAGGGGACAGAAGAGTGCTGGGCTCGCAACGCAAGTCTATGCTGAAGGGACTCTGGCCCAGACGTGGCCTCGCTCCACGGGGGCGCTCGGGCACTCGGGTTCCCCAAGCCCACGACGCGAGGGTCTAAGTAGCCGCGTCTGCTGTCATAAAGTTCCCAGGAAATTCTCCCTTAGCCTCAGTGCTGGGCTCGCATCCAGGCAGGTCCCTAACCCCGAGGGCTCGGACAACTCCAAGGCCACTGACCATCACGTCCAGCGAGCACCCGGGGCCCGAATCTTAGCCAAGGCCCCGTGGCCGTGGCCGCAAGGCCGTGGGGGCGCAGGCAGCGTGGGAGGCGCCGTGGCCTGCGCGGGCAGCGGAGCAGCTCCTGGCAGAGGCCAAGCGCAAGTGGGAAGGTCAGCCGGAGGGCAGAGGGGGGAGCAGCGCCCGCCTGACCCTCTCCACCACCGTTTCCTGTTCAGCCTCGAACAGCTGGAGTTCCAGAAACCACGGAGACAACGAGTTCAAAGACCTCCGCTGCAGGAGACCCAGAGCCTGGGAACCGAAGGGGAGGGCAAAGCCCAGACTGGCCGGGGAACAGCCGGGCCAGGGGTCAGGGGACGGCGCGGCGGTCGGGGGCGCCGCTTCCCCGTCCATGCCGCCCTCTCCCTCTGCCGCCAGCAGGACCTTGCCTAGTGCTCGGAGCCTGGAGTTTAGCCACGTCCTTGTCCCTCGGGTCACCAGAGGCTTGCACAGCCCAGTGGGGCCTCCCTGCTCCTTCTACCAAAGCCCCCATCCTACGTGACCCAGCGGGCCTGTCGTGGCCCACCTCGCCGCGCGCTCTGCAGGAAATCCTCCTCTCCTTCAGCTCCCCACGCACACCTCTGATTCCAAAATGAACCCCCTCTCTTCCCCCGCTGCCCAGCCGAGCTGTCCTCCCTCCAGCCTCTCAAGAGGCACACTCGGTCCCTTCCGGGAGCTACTGGAACGGCCAGTGCGGTCTCCGACGTAGGGTGAGCTCCATGCCTACAGCCAGATACCTCCTAAAGACGTCACCGCGCGTCCCATCGCCTCGGACCCTAAAAGCTGATGCAGCGGTTTCCCTCCCAGCAGGCTCTTTCTCCAGTGCTCCCCTCTCCACCATGGGTGTCTCCAGAGCCCTGTTTCAAAACCTCCTTCCACCCCACAGTCCTCCGGTCCCCCAGTTCACTAAGACCACCCTCCTGAGGCCCCCAATCATCTCACTCCTACCTCTGTCATCCTAAGCAGTCCTACTGCTTGGGGGCTGGACACATCCCAGCCTCACACTGGTTCCCTCCAAGCCCTCCATTTCCAAACCACTGGGCACATCCGGCCCAAACACCCTTCCTTACATGCCACCGTCAACTCTGCCAGCCCCTGCTGACGAATTTACAGACTCCCATGGCCTCTTGGACCCAGTCTTACTCACCAGGCCTGGCTAGAGGGACAACGGTGGCACAATCTAAGTGCTTATTGAGATGGAAGGAGAGTGTGAACATGGCATCAGGCAGGATGATATCAGTGGGACCCAGGAAAAAATTACTTAACCAACCAGTATCAGAACAACCACCTGCACAATTAGAAAAATGATTTCATTTCTACCACATAATACATGTGAAAATTAATCTCAGGGGAAGTGGATGTGGCTCCAGTGATGGGGCTCCCACCTATCACAAAGGAGGCCCCTGGTTCAGTTCCCAGTTCTTCCTGAAGAAGACAGGGAGCTGGGGCGCAGGGCAGATGCAACGAGCTGATGCAGCGAGATGACACAAGAGACACAAGAAGAAAAGCACTGTGAGAGACACAACAAAGCCGGGAGCGGAGGTGGCTCAAGTGATTAGGCACCTCCCTCCCATGTCAAGAGGTCCCAGGTTCAGCTCCCTGAAGAAACAAGGAAGATGTACAGACACAGCAAGTGCAAACAACGAGGGGGTGGGGAAAGACGAATAAATAAATCTTTAAAAAAATTAATCTCGGATAAATTAAGTTTTTAAAAAAAAAAACTATAAAAACACTAGGAGAAAATATAAGTGGATATTTTCATATTCTTAGGATGAAGACGGCCTTCCTAAGAGAGAGGTCTAGAATCCAGAAAGAAAAAGACTGACAGATCAAGGCAAAAATGAATCTCTAATGCCAGTATGATAAAGATGCCATAAGCAAATTTAAATAACAAGAAAAGGCTGCTGAAAAAAGATTGCAGCTCATATAACAGACAAAAGATTATTATGGACAATATGTATTAAGTTCCTAAAAACTCAGTGAAACAACAACCAACCAGTATAACGGACTGAGAACCTAAACAGGCAATTTCTAGAAACATAAATACAAATGGTCATTATTTGAAATGGATACTAAACTGTACTAATAATCAGGGGAAATATGACATATCTTTTTTTTCCAAAATTAAATGGTGAAAATTTAAAGTGTCGCTGAGAGAGGGTGGGGACAGCCACCTACACACGCCCAGGGGAGTGATAGGTGGAGAACTTGTTTGGAGTGCGACTTGCCAGCGTGTTTCAAAATTCAAATTGTGAATACTTTTTGGCCCAGCAATTCCTCTGCTGTGCTCCTCTTTTAAGGAAGTGTGCACTTGTGTACAGATCTTCCACTGCAATGTCCAGAAAAGTCCGGCATGTTCCAGCAGCAGCAGAAAGCCGCTACGGCAGGAGGGCAGCAAGTGGGAGGGGGGGGTAGCCAGGTGTGGTAAACTGAATCATGCGCCCCCTCCAGGCAAGGCTAAATCTTAATCGGCGTTCCTTTGGGTGTCACAGGACCCTCTGGAGACGTTGATCAGTTAAGGTATGGGCTCATCTGTGGACAGGGTCTTCTAAGGTCCTATTTAGGTGCAGCCAAACCAAATCAGGATGGTTCCTAACCCACATTCCCGAAGGCCTTATAAAAAGCCAGAAGTCAGAGGAAACCACACGGGAGAGCTCAAGGACATTGCCCTGTGGCAGGAGGCAGAGATGCGAGCTGAGGAACCTGAGGACAAGCCATCCCCAGGACACTACAGACTTAGGGGAGAAAGCACAGCCTTGATGACACCTTGATCTCCGACGTCTAGTCTCTGAAACTGGGTGTGGTATTTGTCGTAGCAGCTCTGGGAGACTAAGACACCAGGTAAGGAAGAGGTCAGAGAGGTGCGAGGCTGTGCAAGGAACCTGGGAGGCCGTGGAAGAGGGTCTGGATTGCAGTGTGTGATGGGAAGACAGCAAAAGGTTCTGGGCCAAAGAGCAGCATGCTCTCACTCGTCTTTCTAAAAGACGGATCGGGCTGCGGGGTGGGGAGTAGACTACCAGGAAACCAGGGTGGAAGCAGGAAAGACTATCAGGAGGTAAGGCTTCTGCAGTGGGCCAGGTGCAAGACGACTGTGCTTAGATTTGGGGGCACAGTGGAGGTGGGGAGAAGGGGGCTTCTTTTGATATCTCTTGAAGGCATAGGAGGTGGAACTGGGAGTTAGGTAGAGAAAATTGGCGGTGCCATTTCAAGGCTTAGCACGGAACTCTGCGTCAAGCAGACTGTTTTAAAAATGATTCTCCAGTTTCAACCACATACCTGACAATCTCCCATGTTCAAATGCTCCCCCCAGCCCTCCCCCCAATTCCTTGGGCCATCTGACTCATCCTCCCAACCCTAGCCCCCCTCAAGCCTGCAAATGACTGGACAAAATAAGAATTTCTGAAGGCAAGAGGGGGGTGGGGAAACGTATCATATTTATTGGTTTGGGAATGAAGAGTAATAAAATCTCTGACTTCTCTCCTTTTTTTCGTTTTCCTTTCTGCGTTAGACGCTATATCGCCAACTGCCTATTTTCTCTTCGAGTCCCTATTTTCTCTTTGAATTTAAATAACATGTAATGGGAAGTCATGGGGTGAGGATAACAGCACTTGATTTACAGCCTTGAAATAGTCCTCAGGCTAGTGTGCAGAAAACAGATGGCAGGAATCAAGGAAAGACGGAGA
This sequence comes from Dasypus novemcinctus, assembly GCF_030445035.2. Classification (NCBI taxonomy): domain Eukaryota; kingdom Metazoa; phylum Chordata; class Mammalia; order Cingulata; family Dasypodidae; genus Dasypus; species Dasypus novemcinctus. The sequence goes on from NC_080703.1 coordinate 19,540,582, forward strand.
CCAATTTGGGACCAGTATATCTGCAGGCACTGGCAAAAGTTTTTGGGGGATGGGGGGAGTACTGGTGGTGGTTGAAAAGCTGTCATATTCGGGGTATGTTCTGGAAGTTACAACCCCAGGCTTGCATCTGAATTCAAAGTGAGAGAACGTAAGGAGAACTTGTTTGACTTTTGCCCTCAGCCGCTAGATGGTTGACGATGCCACTTACAGAGCCTAGGATGGAACTAGGCACGTGGCAGACAGTCCTGGAAAGGTTTGCAATATGGCGAGTGAACATCAATGGTGATCTCTCGGGAGATGAGAGTCACGCAAGAAAAGAGTCTCTGAAAATGCACCATCAGCCAAAGGTCATGCCGCTCAAGGCACGTATGCGTTCAGGTCTACGGTCCTTCAGAATTTAGGAAAGGAAATGGTTAGAGTTGGTGGAAAATTAAGTCTCCCCGGTACGGAGAGAGGAGTGATCCAGGGTGATGCTCACAGACTTAACATATCTTTAGAACTGCCAGCCAAGAGGCACAACTCGAGCGAAGGTGGTTTTTACCAGCACACCTTAATCAACAACTTCCACGGGCTGTAGAGCAATGCTGATTCCCACAGAGGTGAGAGCAGCCTCCCGGTGAGCCAGCCCCTGCCCCACCCCGCCTCACCGCAGTCCCTGGTGAGCTGGTGCCCTCCTCAGATCTCACCTGCTTAGACGTGAAGCCTGGAACCTACTCACTCACTGCGCAGATACCTGAGGCACCAGACCCATCTCAGACGGTCACCCAAACACACAGCCAGCAGGGAAACGCACACCAACCAAACTTAATGAAAGGGCCAAAGAGCCAGCACCCACCTCGGTGAAGAAGCCTGCGATCCCAGCCTGGCAGGAGCCGTGTTCCTCCCCGTACTTCTTCTTATATTCTAGATGAAGGAAAGAGAAGCAAACCACAGCCATGTCAGTGGGTGCCAGCGGGGTCTGGGGCGGCCAGGGGAGCCGGCCACTTCTCCCCCAGGCCTCTGAGCGCCGAGCCCAGGATTGCCTTCCAGGTCGAGGCACGGAGGGAAAATCTAGCCAGCCCCCAGACCCCAGAAACCCAGGCTCTGGTGCCAGCAGGCAGCGAGACTGCCAAGTGCCCCGGAGGACGCCCTCCGTTCGTGGGGTGGGGTGGGGCGGCTGCCGTAGTAACGAAGCGGGAGGTTGGCGGCCACCACCTCATTCACTTCGGGAAGGACGGAGATCCCAGGGAGGACCGAGGAGACGGCACGAGGTGGCCATCCCAGGGTGGACTCCCCTGAAAGAAGCCCAGTCCTCAAAAGCCATTCAATACAGCTGGAAGCAACACACACTCTCCCATCCAACCCGAAACCCCCGGAATGCAGGAAGAGAGGCCCACGGGCCGGCGACGGCCACCGGTTATGTTATTGCTTGCATCTTCGTCGCGCCTTCCCTGCGTGGAAGGCAACTGGAAAGACCTCTGCAGAGGTCACCGCTGCCTCCAGGCCCAGCCCTCCCGCCTGCCCAAGGAGGCAGCTTGTCACTGCTGTTGTATCTTTAAGTTGGCAAGGGAGGGAGAGAAGGAGGATACTGTTGATGAGAGTTTAACATGGCCCAGGTGCTGCACCCATGCACGTCGTGTCCTTGATCCTTCATCCACGGGAACAGTCGTCCCCACCTGCCAACGGGTCACACTACACCGAGGTTCAGAGAAGTGAAGTCACCTGCCCAAGGTCACAGAGCCAGTAAAAGGCAAAGCGGAGATCCTTCCACTTCTGTGGCCTAGCAACGGTTTTGCAAAGAAGATGTGATTACACAAACCTGCTTGAAATAATTTCCCAGGGAAAGGCAGGGAGAGGAGAGACCTTCAGGTACCTCTGGACACCCTCAGGCTGGGGTTCCCTAAGAAAATAACCCCGTGACCCCTGAGCCACCCCCCTCCCGGGGTCTTGGCAAGACCCTGGAACCGTTAAAAAGCAACATAATTATTTTTGAAACGCAAAATAAATAATACAAAGGAACAATGAAGTTGTGATTGCAACACAGTGCCACTTCCTGTAGCGCAGAGTGTCTACACGGAGTGGAGGGGGGAAAGGGCTCTGGGGAAATATACAGAGCGATTCAGTTTCTAACAACACTCGCCGCAGAGCCTGGTAACATTTTCCAGTAAGTGGCCATTAACCGACTGCTAAATTACAATGGAATGTCAATGGAGTTACTTCTCCTCCACGCAAGGGCTAAACCAATTCCTCCGCCTTGTCCTTTTATTATAAGAACGCGCAGGCCTGCCAAAAGCAACCCGGTGACAAACGGAGCTCATCTGAGCCACGCAAATTCTTGCACCAAGGCTGTGTGTGGGCTTGTCGAAAGGAATAAATAAATCCTGCATCCCTGCATAGGCATCTTGCACGGTGGCAAGGAAAGATAAAAGCTAATAATAAATCCTGCATCAAATAGCACAGTGGCAAGAAGGATCAAAATGTCCCAGGCTAAATAGTTACATTAAACAAGAAATATGAAAGGTTCTGGCTTTCCGCATATCTGCAACGCTGACTCTAGGGGTTAACCGCTCAACTGTAATTCTCCAAAAAAAGGGGGGGGCACATCAAGGCAATTCAGCCCCCCAGAGCTGGACGAAACTACCATGCAAGAAGCGCCAATCCAGCCTCATAAATGGGCGATGAACAGGAATCCTGTGGGAATCTTTTCAGGCAAAAGATCTCGAGGTCTCTTTGTTGCAGGGACTCCAAAAACCATAGACGTGGGAGGTTCTCGAAAATGCGGTGTGCTGTATGTGGGGCGTGGGACCTGGGGTTTCCAGCATGGCCGTGGCCACATGGGGAGCTGCAGCGCCCCCCTCCTGCCCCTCCGGGGTCAAGGCTTGCCCGGGCAGCATGGCGGCACGGTTTAGGGGGTGACCCCCAACTCCCCAGGCTGGGCCGCGCCATCAGGGGCCCGAAAGCCAGGGTCACACGCGGAAGCAAGCACCATGCCACCGCGCTGACGCTTCCGGAAATCCAGGATCTACCCCAGCCTTCCACGGGTGCTCCAGAGCAAGCGGTCAAGCAATGGGTGCCCCGCCACCCCTAATTTCCAATTAGAGGGCATGCCGTGTTCTGACCTCCCAGAAACGTCTGTGACCCCGTGATTAACCCCTTTAGCCTCGGCAGAGGAGCCAGCCCTATTCCTCCCCCCACTCACCGCCGCCCCCGACTTCATCCACTCTGGGGGCAACTGGGGGGCGAAGCGTCTAGGACTGGTGTTACTGGGTCAGGCGGTTTCACAGCTCCCAAGCCCTGCTCCGCCTTCCAGAAGCCCTTCTCAGCTTCTCCACCCAGGGGTCCTAGCAGGTGAAGAGACACGAGGCCCTCGCCCCATCACAAAGCACACTTATTCGTCGTGAAGTCCCTCAAGCACAGAGATGGGTGCATGGTGCCAGCAGCCCCGCCGCTGGCTCTGGGCTGTGCTCGCGGTTGAGTGTTGCACACCTGCAGCTCCTCGCACGCACCTGAGGCCCTCCAAAGCCCAGGTAGAATGTGAGAGGAGAGGACCCGGTGTGTCCCTCCTGCCCCCGAGCCCCTGCGCCCCCAGCGCGCGTCCCTGGGGGTCTCCAGCCGCCCTGGCCTCCACCCTGTGCTTCTCACGTCCGACCTGCTAGCACCCCTGAACCCCATCCAGCCAGGCTTCCACGGGAGCCGAGCGCTGGCCGCACCTGAGCTCTCGACCCGGTGGCACCACGACCACAGCATGAGAGTAGGGGGGGTGGGAGCGGGGCGGGGCCCGGAGGGTGGGCACGCCCTCCTCTGCTGGCATCCCCCTCCCCAGCAAACCGGCTGCTTCCAGCTGGGGCCGCTCTGTCTCCCCAGGAAGTCGGGAGGAGCTGGGTGGCATTAGGGCTCTCTCCTCAAATCCCCGCCCGGCCCCTGGCATGACCCTTCGCCATCTGTCCCTTAAGACCAGGGAGGAGCCTGTGCGCTGATGGGGCCACGCCCGCCAGGTGCCCCCGGCACAGGAAGCGCGGCCCCCGAGCAGCGAGCTCCCCTGGGAAAAGCCAGTGCCCCCCAAGAAGTGACTGAGCGGGCTCCGTGAAACTCAACTGCCAGCCGGAGTGTCCTGTCCACCCGCCCCGTGGGATCTACGCCCCCTCTCAGTTAGAGGCCAGTGGGCATCGCCACCCCAGAATCCTCAGGATGGGGAATGAACAACGGGCTGGAGGAGATTTACTGCTGTTCTGCTATAGACTTATGGGGATTCTAGCAACGGAAGAGCTTTTATCATGGATGTGGAAGCAGTGGCCCCTGGAGGGGCTGAAGGGAGGGAGAAGGAAAAGCAGGTGTAATATGGGACTTGGAATTGTCCTGCAGGATGTTGCAATGACTGATACAGGCCGTTATATATCTTGTCATAATTTACGAAAATGTGCAGGAGAAAGTGCAAACTATAATGTAAACTATAATCCACATTTAGTGTTTATCAGTTGTAACAAATATACCACACTAATGAGGGATGTTCTTAATGTGGGAAAGTGTGGGAGAGGGAGGGAGCGGGGCATATGGGAATCCCCTACATTTTTTATGTAACAATTAGGTAATCTAAGTATCTTTAAACAAAATTAATTTTTTTAAAAAAGCATTTCCTGATCATCTACATCTTGAAGCACAGCAAGCCAAGGCAAAGCAAAACCAAGTTCTACTCCCAGCTGTTTAATGTATTAAATTATTACATTAAAAAAAAAAAAGTCATGGGAAGCCAATGTGGCTCAGACAACTGAGCTCCTACCTACCACATGGGAGGTCCAGGCTCAGTTCCCAGTGCCCCCCAAAAAAAGACAGCAAGCTGACATGATGGGTGGGCACAACAAAATGATGCAACAAGAGACACAGGGAGGAAAAACATAATGAGAGGCACAGCAAAGCAGGGAGATGAGGTGGCTCAGGCAATTGGGTGCCTCCCTCCCACATCAGAGGTCCCAGATTTGGCTCCCAGTGCCTCCTAAAGAAACAAAGAAGACGAACAGACACAGCAAGTGCAAAACAAAGGGTTGGGGAGAAATAAAGAAATAGAATTTTTTAAAAGTCACATCGTGCCAGCCGATTGGATGTTTAGTAATCCTGATTAAGACAGGCCAGAGTCAAGTCTCCTGAGCATACACCAACCCCAGTGCCAACCACAGGTTCAGTAAAAGAGACAGAAAAGGCCTGTGTAGAAAGGTCACCTCTGAGTCCCACTCCATCACACTCAGGAGGACAAATTCCAAAGTAGGGCCCACTGGCAAGTCACTGAACCCCAGAGCCATCTGCATGACAGTAGGACCTGGCTGTGAGTGGAAACCACAACAAAACTATAATCCATGCTGTGCAGCAGGGTTCCAAGATGAACTCATCAAATGCAATGAAAGTGCCACACGGATGAAAGAAGCTGTCAATGCGGGGGGAGTGGGGGGTGGGGGGTGGGGCATATGGGAACCGCTTATGTTTTTTCATATAACATTTTGTGTGATCTACGTATCTTTGAAAAAAAGATAATAAATTTTTCTTTTTTTTTAAAGACAGAATGGACCCGAGAGGCGGTGAGCAGACCCCAGGTCACGGCACGCTCCGATGGTTTCCACTATTATTTTAATCTGCTTCCTTCTTCAAAAAGAGAAAAAGTGAGGTGAGGCTTCTCCCATAGCCTACCCCAAAGTGCGTACACAGTCACATCCTTACCGACTTGAACTGGCTTGCCCAGAGCTGGGACTGCAGGAAAGCCTGCACTCCAAAGGCCCGGGAATGGGGCAGCCCCCTGGGACAGCACCCACAAGACCCCAGGGCCCACGCCGTCCCCCATCCTGAAAGGTCCAGGCGGCGCTGGGTGGAGGAGCCCAGGGCTGGGGTCCCCCAGCTCCCGCGTTCCCAGCAAGAACTGTCCCAGCACAAACACGAAGGCTGCAGGGCCCCGCAGGCAACTCTCCCGGGCACCTCCGATCCATCCCCCAACGCCCCTAGGCGGTGGCCCGGAGGGGGACCTGGAGGAGCAGGCTCCCTCCCTGCTTCGGACAAAGCACCCCTCACCCACCCCACCCCCCACCCCAAGACGCAGGGGACAAGCAGCCTTCGCCTGACAGCGGCTGTAACAATCCCCACTCTGCTGAAGTGGGGACACAGTCTGGAAGCAAAAGATGCAGTGGAGCTAGGGGACCCAGAAAGCCCTCGCAGGAGCTGGGAAGAGGGTGGAAAACTGTCTTTCTGCCGCGGGTGGGTTTGGAGGGCTTGGTCCGTGTCATCACAGATGCTAGTTCGCGAAATCCAATCGCTCCTCCACTCTAAAAACGGCAGCATTTTCCCTGGCTTAGCGGCTGGTTTTATAAAACCCCGTCTAAACAGGAGGCAATCTGGAGGGGAAAAAGTACCGGGTTCCAAATGCTCACGATCCGCAACTCCATCCACAGGGCCCGCAAGAATGAATTTTAATTCATTCACCAAGACCACTGATTGGGTGGAGCCACCTCCTGCTCCCTTCCCAAAACGCTGCGGTGGACTAAAACCATCTCCTGGGAAGATCGGGATTTAGATACAGCATAATCTATATTCTTCCTAATAATTTCTCTTCCTACTCATTTGAGAAAGTTTCAGCTTTCAAAGCCAGTTCTCTATAGCACATCAATTTTTAATTTATTTTTCCATAGTTACTTAGCTTAACCATGAAATAGAATATCAGGGAAAAGTAACTTTCCAACCTTAAAATATTTCTGAATTGCACGGAGGGATGGCAAATCTAAATAACTGATCATTAAACATCAATTTATGGTGAAATACATATAGGCACAGATCTCTAGTAATAGAAGGGCGTTTAAAGACACAAAAAAATGAAGAGAAGACAAAACTACCTGCAGTTTCAAGCGGCCACTAAATAGAAAAAAAATTTTAAGTGACCTAAATAGTTAGGTTTGAGAGGAAAGGAGAAAATTTTATCGAGATAATTGATGATTAAGTTATGGTAAGCATTAAAAGCAAATCTTATAGGCAAATACGGCAAATATTAAAAACTGGTGGCTCTGGGCATCTCTGGGTAGGGAGATGTTGGCATTCTCTGTACGGGTTTTGTATTACTTTTGCAAACTGTAATTTTGAAATTCTTTCCAAATAAAAAGTTTAAAAATTTAAATTTGAAAAAAAATTTTTAAGCCCCAGAAACTTACAATTAAGTGGAAGATTTTGAAAAGGGAAAAGATCCTTAGCAAACTCTAACCCTAGCCCTTCATTTAACAGAAAAAGACTCTTATTCAGAGGGAGCACATGAGTTATTTAAAGCCACACAGCTGGGAAGCGGATGTGGCTTGAGCAATTGGGCTCCTGTCTACCATATAGGAGGTCCAGGGTTCGATGCCCAGGGCCTCCTGGGGAGGGCAAGCTGGCTCGTGTGGCGGGCTGGCCCACACGGAGGGCTGGCCTGCACAGGGTGCTGCCCCACGCAGGAACCCTGCCCCGTGCAGGAGTGCTGGGCCACACGGAGAGCTGGCGCAGCAAGATGACGCAACAACAACAACAAAAAGAGACAAAGAGGAGAGATGATAAGAGACACAGCAGACCAGGGAGCTGAGGTGGCATAAGAGAGTGATCGCCTCTCTCCCACTCTGGAAGGTCCCAGGATCGGTTCCCAGAGCCGCCTAATGAGAATAAAGGCAAACCCAGAACACACAGTGAATGGGCACAGAGAGCAGAAAATGGAAGGGGTAAGGGGAGAAAGAAATAAATAAAATCTTTTTAAAAATAAAAAAATAAAGCCACACAGCTAATCAGGCTCAGAACCAGGACCATAAAGCAGGGTTCCTGACTTCCAGTCCACTTCCAGCCACACCATCCCATCTGCACCATTACGCCTCACAAAAGCACAATGCCAGTGGTAATATTTTTTTCCATATATATACAGAGAAGAGAGAAGTTTAGGACTCTGTTTTGCAAATTCCCACAGATGTCATGACCCCACTTCAGAAGAACCAAGCAACCACATGGGCACAGACGACCGTACGTTCAACTTCGTGTGCATTGTACCACCTTTCACCTCTCGCATTTCAGCAAGAACTCAGCTCAGAACTGAGTAGCACTTCACTCTGTGGCCAAAGCGCTTAAATAACTGGGGCCAAAACATGCACGGTCCAGCTACTGCTCAGATACTAACACCAAACGCTCAAGTTTCAGGAAAGCACAACAGATATGCCTCCCAGCTAAATTTTACCAGGATAAGGGGACGTGCCTGCTCCCTTCACCTGCTTGGAACTGTCTAAAATTCGTGTCTACCATTTCAAAACTGCATGTCAGGTCTATAGTGCAGCATCCTAAAAATTAAGATAAAAATATGACATGAAAAAAAAATTAGTCTCTGTTTCTCTTGATAGGCCACAGGACCCCAGTAATCACAAAGAAAATCAACCTCCCAACAGAATGTAGCTACAAAAAAAACTACACTGAACGTAAAGCCACGCCTCCTCTGCCGCTTAATAATCCTGCCACCTTCACCAACCTAAGCCTCAGTTTTCCCATCTGTCCACTTGGATAATAATGAACTTCTCCGCAATGATAGGAATACTCATCAAGATCATAAATGTGAATGTATCTGGCAAGCACCTGCGCCCACCAGGTGCTCAACAAATACTAATAGTAGGTGAATCTGAAACTTAGTTTCTCTGAGGAGAACCAAACCCATGACACCACTGTGCAGAAAAGGAGACTGTTCTAGAATTTGAACATCAGGAGGGAAAATATTTGGAGATGCTGTTTGAGCAATCAATTATTCCACATGCTGCATGAAAACTTGTTTGAAATAGAAAATATATTTTTGCAGTTTAAAAAAAAAATTCTTGGCACCAAAGGGAACACCTCATGGGGCTTTCTGAGCCCCAGAGAGCCATGGCCAGAGACCCCTGGTCTTTTTCCGGCCCCCCTCTCCCCATCGGCGCCTTCCCTCTCTCTTCCTCAGGGTCCCTCTCTGCCTTAACTGGTCATAAAACAGAACTGCATCCTCTTTCTTTATTTTGCTGTATTTACTTAAATGAGATGTTTACGAAAGGTCTTTGGAAACCATAAAATGCTGGGTAAATGGGGAGATCTTTAATAAAATCTTAGGGGCTTGCTCTCAAATTTTTCAATGGATCGACTCAGCCTTTTATGGTTCTCTCTAAAACAAAACAAAAACAAAATGAAACAAAATGAAACTTAATTGCTTTTCATTTGTAAATGGACCTTGATTGATTTTTATCCTCGGCGGAGCTACAGCCTTCGGCATTAGAAGAGGATAAAAAGGGCTCACCACATCTGGGTGGGTGATCTATTTCCTTCCTGAGAACTGAGCAGACTTGAGAGATGCCAAGTCATATCAGGAATGAAAGCGCAGCCCCGTCCACCCACCCATCCCCTAAGAAGAAGGGTGGTGCAGAAATCTTTGGAATCAAGGGGTAACTTTAAAGCACAGTAAAATTAATAAATTCAGATCCAACAATTCCAAATACAAGAGCACTTAAACAAGGCATGAATTAAACTTTAGATCATCTACAAAAAGGGCAGAGAGTGCTTAGGCAAGCAAATAAATTATGTAAATATGATTTTCTAAAGTAGTACTGTGTTTTAGGAAATTAGAGTCTTTTAAAGAGCTTTTTAAAATCATTTTAGTAATACCCAGCTTTCAGGGTTATTATCTGTTCACTAAAACAGGATCTGAAGACCCCATCTGAGAATGTTTAAGGGTGTTATTATTTTACATGAAAGGTAATCAGAAAACTCACGGATATTGAGTGTGCACTCTGAGCTTGGTACTGTGTTAGGTGCTTTATATACCTTAAAGCAACTTTTGTAAGTAGGTATTGCTCTTCCCATTTTACAGATGGGGACAGTGAGGCTCAGGGGGCCCAAAGGCACAGCTAGAAAGCAGGAGCACATAGGTTCACTCATAGGAATAAGTGCGTGGTAAAGTCAGATTCTGCAAGTTAGGTCTAATACATGGTTGTATCCTACTTGCCTCTAATTGCATTTCTTTACCAACGATTTATCTTGAACATTGTTTGTTTAGTCTGAATTGCTCCCAAATTATTCCATATTAGTAAGGTTGATCCATCACATATAAAGTTGACTCCATCTACAGCCTTATCCTCATTAAACTCCATATTCTCACCTCAGTGGGCTCAAAGGCAAAGAATTGAAAAAAACCTCTGTACTTGATTTTACAACAGGCACCGATTTACCTTTTGGGTATTCTAAAAAAAAAAACCACAGCTTGGTTAACAATAACTATCAATAACGTTTCATAGTGCTTGCTCTTCATTTTACAAATCATCTTCCCCCACACGTCATCTCACCAAACCCTGTTTTCTTACACATTCTGATAGAACCAAACACCGTATGGCCCTAACAAAACCGTTCTCCCGTCAACCACGAACTACACTGTTTTGACTTTAGCGTGTGCTCCATTCATTTATTTTACTTTATGTCCTAAATTCACTTTTATTTCCTATCCCCTCTACGTTTCCTAGTTCCAAACAGGATACTGTGGCAGCATTTCCCACCCAACCAGAAACAGGAAGCACCTGATAAGCATGAGAAAAAAACGTTCTTGTGCCAAACCAAAGGCCGGTTTTCTGAGAAGTTAGAAGCCCGAGCCATCCTGGAAGGGTGTTTGCACGCTTCGAGGTTGTTCCTCCTTAAACTGCCTTTCTGAGAGGGCCCAGGGGACGCTCACAGAGCCCCACAAAAACGCCTCGGTTACAGAGCAAGGGGGCTTTTCTGAGCACATCCACCCGCATTTTCCATGAGCTCCTCACAACAACTGCGCGGGTAAACGCGGGGAGGCCCCACGGCGCCCGCACCACGGAAAGGCCGGCTGGTACGTGCCAGGCCACGGAAACAGGAGCGTGGCCGCGGGCCCTGGCCCGGCCTCCCACGGCCTCTCCCCGTGGCCTAGCCGCTACCCCACAGGAAGTGCACCGGGCAGCAGTGCATCTCCCGTGCCCCGACCCACCCCGTGGCCCACAGTGGACCCACCCTCCCCCTCTTCACAGGCTGCAGGCTCCACGGGGTGTGTCCTTCCCGTCCCAACACGGAATGGTCCTGCCTCCGTGCCACCTTGGGCTGGGATGAAACTCCAGGTGGAGAGAGGTACGAGAGCGGCACATGCCCTACCCTGGAACCCTCTCCCCACGCAGCCCTCCCACTTTTAAAACACCATGTTTCCTCTGTTTTCCCTTGTAGGTAGAGAGCTGGGGCTGTGTTACTTGGGTTTTGCCTAGCAGGCATTTAGCACAGCGCCTGAGAAGTAAAATTAAGGGGGCAAGTGGATATGGCTCAAGCAGTTGGGCACCCGCCTACCACACAGGAGGTCCCACGTTCAGTTCCCGGTGCCTTCTAAAGAAGACGAGCAAGACAGCAACCTGATGCAACAGGCTGGCATGGCATGCTGATGCAACAAGATGACACAACGAAGAGACACAAGGAGGAAAACACAATGAGAGACACAACAGAGCTGGGAGTGGAGGTGGCTCAAGCCATTAGGTGCCCCCTTCCCACAGGGGAGGATTCTGGTGCCTCCTCAAAAAAAAGAAGATGCGCACACAACAAACAGACACAGCAAGATTAAACAATGAGGGTAGAGGGGGTGGAGAAATAAATAAAATAAATCTAAAAAAAAAAAAATTAAGTGGATTCTAGATTGTTCCTGGTGCATAAGGTAATCAGCCTATAGGGCAATGCCTATACTTGCTAAGGATATGGTACACGTTACAGGTATGAACTCACTCAATCTTTGTCAAGGTCCCCAGGGTAGGTCAGGTATAGAGAGGTAACTAACTCATCTGGGGTCATACCAGAGCCAGGACTTGAACTCGGGCAGTGGGGGTGCCTCTAGCCGCCAGGCTCTGCCACTCTCCATTGTACAGCACACGAATAAGACGGAAAGAAAGCCACGGCCTCGAGCAAGGCCTGAGCAGGCTGGCCCAGGCGACACGGGAGAGCTAAAACGCTTCCTTGTACTTCACCAGAACGTGATTCCCCCACCTGGAACAGAGAGTGGTTTCCTGCTTTGCTGAGGTTTCCTGCATTAAAGGAAATAATGTTGCCTCAAGAGCCAAAGTCAGTTCAGTTCAGACCACAGAAAAGAGGGGCGGAGACCCCAAAAGCCAACAGAGTGCACGCATGCCTCTAACTGTGGCGTGACTCCCCCCCAGCTCTGCCCGCCCCTGCCAGTCCAGTCTTCTAGAGAAATCTAAGCATCTGCTGCAGGGACCAAGAGGCAGAGGGACTTCCTGTTCAGTCCCCCATGTTTCGTAGGCTCCAGCACTCCCACCCCCTGCTCCCCCCTGGGCCAATGAACGAGTTAAGATATGGAAGTGTGCAGTGTGTGTGAGTGTGTGCATGTGCGTGTGTGTGTGTGTGTGGCCATGAAGATGAAGGGATGGGCAGGGCCACAACCATTTTGCTAATGTATTGGCTCGATCCATTTGGCCATCAGTAAGTCCAGGAAAAATCAAAATAACAGAGCTGGCCTGGAGGCCTGAGCCCGTCCCACAGCCACGGTGGCATGGGAAACTTCGGTTTCTGAGATGGACCCTGTATCAGTCAGCTATCACTGCATAACAACCATGACATCTCCACGGAAAACAATAACGAGCATTGCTTTCTCATGTGTGAGTCCACAGATGGGCTGGGGCCCGGCTGATCTCGTTGGCTCTGATCTGTGCCCCACGTCTCTCTCCTGGAACCAGCGAGCTACACAGGTTGTGTTCCTCTATGGCAGAAGCACACAATGCCTTGTAGGACCTGGGTTCCTAAAGCTCTCGCTTCCGCGCTCGTTCCACTGGGAACGAGACCCATGCAGGAGCCCTGAACCCGCCGGCCCGCCTGCTCCTGCTCTCCTTCGCTCACGCCTGCGCAGGGTTCACATTCCTGCCAAGCGCCATCCCGGAGGCAGCAGCACGGAAGGGGGAGGCAGGAAGGGCCCGCTGTGGAGAGCGCACTCCCCTCGCCTCATGATTCCATCTTCGGGACCGTTCAGGCGGTCACCCTTTCTTGTTTCGTGAGGATTGTTAACTGCCTGTCATTCCATTCTCATTTCAGCTGAAAACTCCAAAACAAACCAAGCAAATCGACGTCCCCACTAACCACAGGGGCGCAGAGTGGTTTGCCGAGGCCGGACACATGCAGAATTCAAGACCCAGCTCTGCCGTTTATGGAAGTGACCTTGGACAAGTCACCTCGACTCTGCATCGTAGCTTCCTCGTGCGAGCAGAAGAGCAGGCACGGTGCAGAGAGCTCTACCCCTCAGTCCCGACCATTTCTGCACATGTGGCACCTGCCGGCGCCCACATCTCTTTGCCTGAGAGCTTTCTGGCGCCCATTCTGCCCCACACACGCAGGCCCCCGCTCCCTCGCCCCTCGCGGCAGGTTAACGCTGCGGTGTGGTCTGCGCTGGCTCCCAGAGGTCCCCCAGCCACCGACCTCACATTGCCCGAAGCGTAACTTGCTTGAACACACACCGTTTAGGGCTTGTCCGCCCACCCCTTTCTCGCTTCTCCACCCCTGCTGGTGTCTTCTGGAATAACTTCCGAAATAGACCACTTAAACCCAAACCAAGAGAGATTCTTCTTTTTCTGGAGTTCTGTGAGAATTAGGGGTGCAAAGCCCCCAGAGCAACCCCAGGCTACTGCCGATCCCATAACAGCTTCGTGGTCTTGAAATACGAGGCGCGGTGCAGACGCTCAGAGGAGGATGTCCGACCCAGCTCCCCTCTCCACAGCGCTGTCCAGCTGCTTTCTCACGTTGACAGCGGCAGGAGGAGGCATTACAGGGGAAAAGAATCTGACCCTCTTTCTGGGAAAACCAAAGTGCATATTGGTTCTCTTGCATAACCAGTTTGGGCTCAGCGGTCATCCCCGCCGCTCCCTCACGAGCGACCAGACCAGCTTCTCCCAGGGCAATTCCCGTTTCTTTCTGGGGAAATAGGAAGAACGAGCTAGGGCTGGGAAGCGGGTGCAGCTCAGTGGTGGAGCGCCTGCTTCCGAAATACGAGGGCCTGGGTTCAATCCCCGACACCTCCTAATAAAAATAAAAATAATAGTAAAATGAGAAGCTGGGGCCATTAGAATTGGCCTTGTCACGTTATGTTTGTGTCTCAGCCCTTCTTCCCTCTTGATGGCTTCGCATATCACCTATCTTTAAGACGAAGCTTGTTTTCCTTCCGACAGGGGCCATAAAGAGAGAAGTAGGGCCGGACAATTTCCCCAAAAGGTCCAGCCAGAGTTGGTCAACTGGTGACAAAAGAAAGGAAAGCAAACAATGAAAAGAGAGGAGGGAAAACCAGAGAAAAGGAAAAGGACCCTGTCTGTTCTGTGGAGCCCGTTTCACGGAAACCCTGCCCGGATGGCGGAGGATCCTGGAGAGAGCTCCCCGTGAGACAGGAACCTGCACGCACCCACCAAGCACTTCCCCATGCCTGCTTTTTGGAGACAAAATTTAAAACTTGGGCAAGTCCAGGGAGGCCCAAAGGAAATGTGGACACAACCCAGTGGAGAATTCCGTCCAAATGGGAGGAGAATTAAAATACGAACCATCCAGCAGAGGAACCCATTTCTGGCTCATTGGGAACTAGGCCAAGAAAACAAGAGAACACGTGCTAGGAAACTGGGGAAAACGAGAGCATTTTCTGGATCCTTAAAGCTCAACTTCCAGTGGGCTAAATAACGACAGACTTGGCTGTCCTCAAGGCCCACAGGGTTGAAGGTTCTAAGCAGACAGCTCAAGAAAGCGAATTTTCCTTCTAAGACGCCCAGTGCCCCTTGGCAAGGAGCTGGAAGAGCAGCACGGTGGCCTGGGTCCCGGGGACTGGATGAAAAGGAACATCAGCTTCAGGGTCACGAAACGACCTCGTGGTCAGGGACGTAAGTGCCCTCGCGCTTTTGTCTTCTGGATGCTGGGGTAACTCTTCCCAGCCTCAGGATGTTTGTCTACAGGTGCAGCTAGCTGTTGTCTCCGGGGCCTCAGGACCAGCTGGGAGCTGCACGGTGACTTCTCAGATAAGGACACTGCGGGTCAGAGGGGACGGGGTCCCCCAGGCCTCGGGGAGCCCAGGCACTCAGGGCTCCCTCTGCCAGCCTGAGGTTCAGTGACGCAGCCACTGGCGCTCCACAAAGCTGGGTAAGCACCACGGCTCCGTGGTGGACCCGGACAAGGCTGGGCAGGGCCTGGGGCCACCGTCCCTGTCACGCCCGCCTCGTCGCCCGGGCAGGTTCCCGGGCACCCAGCGAGGCAGCTCAGAGCCAACGGTGCTCTCCTCCCACTAGTGGAGCCGGACGGGCTGGGGGGCAGCCGAGGACGGGCAGGGGAGGTGGGCGGGCGCCTCGGCGGCACTTACCTTCGTAGCACGGAATCAGCGTCCGGCCACCGGCCTGCAGGTTGGCCGGGATGACGTAGCAGAAGCCGTGGGGCAGGATGTGGTCCGTCTCGTAGTAGACGTTCTTCCAGCGGTGGGCGCAGGCCTAGGGGGACAGAGAGGGCTGAGAGCTGGTCTCAAGACACTGCCAGGCTACGGTCTAGTCGATATGCGGGAGAAGAGGAGCAGAGGGGCTGGAGAGGCGTCTTCCCTCCCCCCGGGACCACAGCTGCCCACCAGGCTCCGTGCTGGGCATCAGGACACGGCGAGCACGAGCCCCTGGCCCTGGCCTCACGGAGCTTTCGTGTCACCGCGGGAAGAGAGACAGTAAACAAAGGCATAAACAGGGAGAGGGCTTGAGCTAGGGCTGAGCGCAGAATGGGAAGAACCAGCGCCATGGAAGAGAGAGCTTGCGACGGGAAGGACAGGTCAGGGAGGGCCTCGCAGGGGAGAAAGAGCCAGCCAAGCTAAGCACACGGGGACGATGTGCCAGATGCGAAGGACTCGAGGAGAGAGAGGCTGGGAGGTCCAGAGAACAGGAGGGGGAAGCGGACTTGGCCCAGTGGTTAGGGCGTCCGTCTACCGCATGGGAGGTCCGCGGTTCAAACCCCGGGCCTCCTTGACCCGTGTGGAGCTGGCCCATGCGCAGTGCTGATGCGCGCAAGGAGTGCCGTGCCACGCAGGGGTGTCCCCCGCGCAGGGGAGCCCCACGCACAAGTATACATCATTATATATACACATATGTCAATCTGACCCTGCACACACGGAGAGCTGACACAACAAGATGACCCAACAAAAAGAAACACAGATTCTGGGTACTGCTGACAAGAATGCAAGCAGACACAGAAGAACACACAGTGAATGGACACAGAGAGCAGACAACTGGGGGGGGTGAAGGCAAGAGAAATAAATTTTAAAAAATAAAATAAAAACGTTTTTGTGCTGACTTAATTCCAATGGCTTGCCAACTTGAATCACTTCAAAGTATCTCATTGGGGGTAAATCAATTATATTCTAGTTTATGGATTCAGCAAAGCCCTCGGTTTCTAGGGCTAAACATGTTTTGTTGCTCCTCTGCGTTGCAGCTGCTACAGCAAGAGGCAGATGTTTACAGTGGTGCTAACCCCAGACGCACGCCAGAAGCTTCGAGGGAACAACTTGCTCCATCTGATGTCTGGTTTACTGTCCCCTCGGATTTTCCAAGTGCCATAAACTGTTTATGGCACAATCTTGGAGAATTCCTAGAAGATTCAAAGACTGCCCTTTGCACTACGTGGAAATTAAGGCTTTCTGTGAGATCAGAGATCCAAGGGCTGAAGGCAGGGGGACGAGGAAAAGTGTCTCTGAACATGAATTATAGAAAGAAAAAATCCCTAGTTAGCCCTGATTATCATTATACATCATTATATATACACATATGTCATTCTGACCCTGACATTAAGAAACAAAGATCTAGGGACTTTATCCAGAATATTAACAGCTCCATAATTCTCTCCAAATGAGTTCTGCTGGGCCGGGGGAATGAGGGCAGAGCAGAGAAGCTGGAGGAACAGAAAAAGGAGAGCATTTTTTGAAAACCGCAAGACTGGTTCAAAGTCCACTAGTTCGGAAAGAGTTGCAATGAAGGGGGGGGGGTGTGTCTAGAACGGCCCCAAATCCTGGAATTGGACTGATTTCAAGCTATAAGCATTTCTAGTCATGCCAAAAGAATAAAAAGAGGAAGAAAAGGGAGGCGGACTTGGCCCAGTGGTTAGGGCGTCCGCCTACCACATGGGAGGTCCGCGGTTCAAACCCCGGGCCTCCTTGACCCGTGTGGAGCTGGCCCATGCGCAGTGCTGATGCGCACAAGGAGTGCCCTGCCACACAGGGGTGTCACCGCGTAGGGGAGCCCCACGCACAAGGAGTGCGCCCCATAAGGAGAGCCGCCCAGCGCGAAAGAAAGTGCAGCCTGCCCAGGAATGGTGCTGCACACATGGAGAGCTGACACAGCAAGATGACGCAACAAAAAGAAACACAGATTCCCGTGCTGCTGACAACAGAAGCGGACAAAGGAGACGCAGCAAATAGACACAGAGAACAGACAAACGGGGGCGGGGGTGAGGAGAGAGAAATAAATAAATAAATTTTTTAAAAAAGAGGAAGAAAAATGGAACACATTGATTCAAAGGCCTTTTCTGTCCTATGGAAATGGAGCACGTGGCCCCGCCCGGGGCAGTGGGCACTGCGCCTCTCCCAGCGGCTCACCCAGGAAGGCACAGAAGGCCCCACCCCCAGCACTCACCATACACGGGTGCCGAAGCTTTCTTACTCCCTCCAGGCCCCCACGCGGCCAGGCCAGCCAGGCAGGTGGAGGGCAGGGGCGACACAAGGCCGTGAGGGGCCAGGGCTGCGATGCCACCAGTCCCCATAGAAGCTCCCCCACAAGAGGAGAGAGGAACAGAGAAGGGGCGGAGGAGGGACGGAGGAGGGAAGGGGAGGGGCGGAGAAGGGAAGGGGGAGGGACAGGGGAGGGACGGGGGAGGGAGGGGGAGGGAAGAGGGAGGGAAGGGGGAGGGGCGGAGGAGGGAAGGGGGAGGGGCGGAGGAGGAGAGACGGAAGAGGAAAGGGGGAGGGGAGGAAGAGGGAAGGAGGAGGGATGGAGGAGAGGCGGAGGAGGAGGAGGGAAGGAGGAGGGGCGGAGGAGGGATGGAGGAGGGACGGAGGAGGAACGGAGGAGGAGGGACGGAGGAGGGAAGGAGAAGGGACAGAAGAGGGAAGGAGGTGGGAAGGGGGAGGGAAGGGGGAGGGAAGGAAGAGAGAAGGGGGAGGGAAGGAGGAGAGACGGGAGAGGGAAGGAGGGAAGGAGGAGGGGCGGAGGAGGGGCGCCTGGGTGCCGGGAATGTGATTCCAAGCATGTGCACAGTTTTAGTTTGCTAAAAGCGGATGGGAGCAATACACCACAAATGGGTTGGCTATTATAAAGGGAATTTATTGGGTTAAAAGCCTACAGTTCCGAGGCTGTGAAAATGCCCAAAATAAGACATGATGAGAGATGCCACCTCGCCCCGGTCGGCCGCCGGGGACCCTGCTCTGCTGGTCTCTGCCTTCTGCTCCAGGCTCACGGTCTCCCACAGCTCGGCTGTGGGCACTCCAGCACGTGGCACGGCACCAGGCACCCGGCCCTCCCCTGTCCTCCAGGGCTCACGGCTGCTTCCGCTTCCAGCTGCTCCGTCGGTGGCTTTTCTGCCCCCCGCGTTCCTCTCTCACTACCTTCTCAGGAGCCTCTTCCCTTGCCTCTGTGCTCCACTGATTCCAGCCTTTGGCCTCGGGCACCTCTCTCTCTGTCTGTGCAGCTTCTTCCTGTGTCTGTGGTCTATCGGTCCTCTCTTTATAAAGGACTCCAGTAGAGGATTAAGACCCACCCTGGTTTCCACAGTCTAATCAAAGGCCCTCAACAGAAGTGACCTGATTAAAAGTGTTCTAATCAAAAGGTCCCTTGACCGAATCTAATCAAAAGGTCCCAAAAACATTGGGTTTACAGGCACAGGAAGGGGTTTCACTTTAAGAACAGGATTTTCTGGGGTCCACAAAAGACTCAAATCAGCATACTCATGCACCAAAAATTCATTGAATTCCAGAAAATTCCCCTGAGAGTTTGTGTACCTTTCTGCAAGTATGTTAAAGCTCAATTAAGAGTTCACATGCAGGAAAAAAAATAGGAAACAGGGCAACAGAAGTAAATGCAAAACGTACCCTGTGAGTCTGAAAAAATGGACAGAAGGAAAGTGTTGAAGAGATAGGGGCAGCCCTGATGTCTAGAAAGGAAACTGCAAGGAGATGGAGCTGAAAAGCACTGCTTCCACCCAGAAATCACTCAGTGGATTATAATAGTTGTCACTGGAGCCTTGAAGACTCTTTTGAAAAGCAGAAAAGATAGAACTTGAATGTTTCAAGTTGCCCTCCCAGCCCAGAGAGAAACAGTCAGTGCTTCACTGGGTTGGTTCTGTGGTTATTGAGAGAAGTTAATTTTTGTCCCTATTTGTTGCCAAATGAAATGCATTCTAGGAGCAAAGCTTGAGACTGAGAGACCAAAGGGGCTGGCCTCTCACCCCAAGGCTTATTCACACCTGGTGTCATTTGTTCCTGGGAAACGCAGAAGGTACAACAGTGCCCAGTGGCCGAGGCCCCCGCTTGGCAGGGTACCACACCAAGGTCCGCCCTCTAGGCTGGCCCAGTGCCCCGGGCCTTGCTGGAACTGGTTGATGTGTCCGCGCTCTGAAAATGCCATTTGTCGCTGAGATACTTCACTCCCTGTCACAGCTTTCAATCTCTCCATCGGTTCTTTGCTTTGAAATCGCACCAGATGTCATCTTCAGCAAAGCCATCCCACCACTCTTCTTCTAGCCCAACCTGGGAACTCAATGCCACAAACCCCAGGCACTTCTCAGTATCTCAAAATATGTTTGAGCAACATACACCCTCCTACATATTACTTAATTTTTAATAAATAAATACTTGTCTCCCAGCAAGCTTTGACAGGCAGAACTGAGTCTTTAAAGATCACGTATATTGATACGAGGCCTCCAAAATTTAAACATGGAGCAGGTGGCCACTCATTGTGCCTTGTTGTCATCTGTCATATCTGGGGGACATTTTATAGCATTTTGCCGCATGCTTTTATCAACCACTCAGAATCAGCCAGCAAGAAAAGATGGCAACTAACTTGGTTTCTAGAGTCAACACTGATGCGCGGGCCCTATATTGTTCGATCACACTTTTAGACACAACTCCTTAGAGCAGGGGTTCTTAATCTTTTGTGTTCCATGGATCCCTTTGCTAGTCAGGGGAAAACCACAGACCCCTTCTCAAAATGTAGCGGCAGATAGTGTTTTTTTTTAAGATTTATTTTATTTATTTCTCTCCCTTCCCCCCTGCCCCAGTTGTCTGTTCTCTGTGTCCATTTGCTGCATGTTCTTCTTTGTCCACCTGTGTTGTTGTCAGCAGCATTTGAATCTGTGTTTCTTTTTTGTTGTTGTTGCGTCACCTTGCCGCGTCAGCTCTCCATGTGTGCAGCGCCATTCCTAGGCAGGCTGCACTTTCTTTCACGCTGGGAGGCTCTCCTTATGGGGCGCACTCTTTGTGCATGGGACTCCCCTATGCGGGTGACACCCCTGTGTGACACAGCACTCCTTGTGCGCATCAGCACTGTGTATGGGCCAGCTGCACACGGGTCAAGGAGGCCCAGGGTTTGAACCGTGGACCTCCCATGTGGTAGACGGACGCCCTAACCACTGGGCCAAGTCCGCTTCCCCGGCAGATACTTTTATGACACTCAATATTGGACGTCAGAGAAAATAAAGATAATAAGTTGATTTTTTTTCAATTCAAGCTCACGGACCCCTTGGCGGTCTGTGGACCCCTGGCTAAGACCCCTGGCTGTCCTTCTATATGAACCTATAATTAGCACTAGAATTGGTGGGTATATGTCCAAGAGACTTAAATCTTTGGGCTGTCCATGTACCAGCTGGGCCCTGAATCTTAATAGAGTTGCATCACCTACTCTCCAGTTCATTGGTCTCACTCAGGACACCTAACAAGGAGGTGATGATGGACAACTACCATCCCAAGAACCAAGACAGTCTATAACTGCAAGCAAGAGACTCCCATCCACTGGCCCTTTGGGATCACAGCTTTCAATTAGAGGCGGAGTGGACATCGGCATCCCAAAATCCTCAGGACTGGGGAATGAACTATGTATGGACTGAAGTAGACTGACTGCTATTCTACTAGAGACTGACTGTGATTCCAGCAATGGAAGAAATTACACCGTTGATGTGGAGGCAGTGGCCACTGGAGGTGCTGAGGTCAGGGAGAGGGAAAACAGGTGTAATATGGGGGCATTTTTGGGACTTGGGGATTGTCCTGAATGATATTGCAATGACAGATACCGGCCATTACGTATCTTGCCATAACCAACAGATTTGGGTGGGAGAGTGAAAACTACAATGTAAACTAGAATCCATGCTGTGTGGCAATGCTCCAGTGTGTTCATCAATTGCAATAAATGTGCCTCGCTAATAAAGGATGGTGGTAATAGAGGGAAATGGGGAGGTGTGGGGAGCAGGGCATACGGGAATCCCCTATATTTTTTATGTAACATTTATGTAATCTAAGTATCTTTTAAAAAAAGAAACCCCCACCTTAGAGACATCTCCCCCAGGAGTGAAAAACTTGGACTGTGCCTTCAGGTGGCTTACATAAAAAAGAAACCACACACACAAAATAAATTATACATGCACTATAAGGTCATGCAGTGTTGATTTTCAAATGACACAAAAACTGCTGCTAAGGTCATTCCAGGCATTATCTCCCAGGACAAAAGCGAGGTCTGGCTTCACAGAGGAGGCATAGCCTAAACCTGGGGGGGGAGGGGGATAGAGGAGGGTGAGGACAGAGAGGATTCAGGACAAACCTTTCCGAGAAAGAGAACGCATGTGCAAGCAGCAGTGAGGAACGCAGATGCTGGCGGACGCCCTGCTTTCCCCAGCATCCTCAAAGAGTGGCTTCCTGAATGCATGATTCAATTGTGGCATAAAGCATGGGAAAACCAGCTCTGCGTGGAATTCACGAGGCCACACCTGTCCACAGCACCCTTACCCACAAATGCTCCAGCCCCGCCTTCTCAGCTTCCTTTGCTAAATCCCCCGGGATCCTCACTGCCTCTCACATCCCAGGCGAGGGCCCATTCTTTTTTTTTTTTTTTTAAAGATTTATCTTTACTTATTTCTCTCCCTTTTCCCCCCCCACCCCCCCATTGTCTGCTCTCTGTGTCCATTCGCTGTGTGTTCTTCTGTGTCTGTTTGCATTCTCAGTGGCACTGGGAATCTGTGTCTCTTTTTGTTGCATCATCTTGCTGTGTCAGCTCTCCGTGTGTGCGGCGCCACTCCTGGGAGGGCTGCACTTTTGTCACGTGGGGCGACTCTCCTTGTGGGGTGCACTCCTTGCGCGTGGGGCTCCCCTACAAGGGGACACCCCTGGGTGGCACGGCACTCCTTGCGCACATCAGCACTGTGCATGGGCCAGCTTCACACGGGTCAAGGAGGCCCGGGGTTTGAACCCTGGACCTCCCATGTGGTAGGCGGACGCTCTGTCAGTTGAGCCACGTCCACTTCCTGACGGCCCATTCTTGATACTGATTCTCAGGAAGGCCGAATCCTCTGCCCACGTCCCCTGGAAGACATCCTCAGGCTCCTCAGAGGGGCCATCCTTCCATGGGGAAAGGAAATGTCTTCACAGGAGCAACCTGAGGTCGCTGCCTCCAGACCACGGCCCTCCCTGCTTCCCTCTGAACCACGGCCTCAGGCCACTCTGAGTTACAGACGGATCAACTGCTTCCCTTTCTTTGGGCAGATCAGCAGACAAGCAGGCTGGCCCTTTGGGTGAGCAGTCCAGGCAGGGTCAGGCCGCCACATCTGGAGGAACGCAGAGCCTGGAGAGCGTCCAGGGCCGGCCGCAACCATGATTAAAGGACCCGAAGCCAGGGCAAGCGGAGGCAGGAAGAGGGCGCCTGCTGGACCTGCAACAGTGTCCAGTGAGGGGGCCCTGGGGTGCTGGCAACAGCACCCAGCTGCTCCCTGCACCCCCAGGGGCCCGGCCGGGGAGGGAGATGCTTAATTCGTGCCAAGGAAAGAAGGCGGAATTTGGATTGACAGCTTCTGGCTCTGAGAAGTTTAACACAAAAGTGGGCTCCTGAGCAGGACATGAGAAACATGGTGCACAGATCCTGAAGAAGAGAAGCCGTTCCCCCAGAATAAAGTAAACTGTAAAGCCCTCAGCTTTACAGCACGTGGGCCAAACGGAAGTCCTCAGTAAGTGGCAGCTTATGCTGCTATAATGAAACCTCCTTACAGCCTCCAAGAAGAGCCAACGACAAGAAAAGCTCTATGAAGCTGGAATCCTGAATATCTTGGCAGAGAGGAGGATTGCCCTAGGAAGGGCCCTGAAAGAATGTTCTAGGGTGTTAGAAATGTTCTAACATCTTCTGGGGTTTCAGAAATGGGGGTTCACAAGCGTACACATATGGAAAATATTCACCAAGCCACACACTTAGAGCTGTGCCCACTAAGGACTTTTCAATAAAAAAGTTAAAGAAAAAAGAAAAAAAAAATGGAATAGAGAAAACAAAACTTATGCCACAGTTGGAAATTGCGCTTTTTGTTGAGAGCATTTATCTTTGTCTCAGATGTCAACTCGTGGCAGCCCAGCCCACGGCCCCACAGTACGTCCCTTGAGCCTCTGTCCTCAGGAGCGGCAACTCCGCAAAGTCCACCTGCCACGCTGAAGGCATGGAGCCTGGCAGATCTGCGTCACTGCAGGTGCCACCACTTTCTAATGAGCGGCATAATCTCTCGGCTTCCCCATCAGTCACCTGAGGACAAGGTCAAGCTCTCAGGACCCACTGAGAGGACTGAAGGAAAGCATTCATTCATAGAACCTGGCACACAGGGGGGATTCAGTAAATATCAATTCACTCATTCATGCTACAAAATACCTCCTGGATGGCTACTAGATGCCAGGCGCTGTTCCGGGCTCACTGCCTTTGTCGCGCGGGCATTCCTTCCCAAATCTTCCGCCAGCATGTCCGTGTGTTTCTGGTAAACATGTTCTTACATACATTTTAGAGACCTTTCCCTTATATTTTCTAGCCCAGTGATGCCCAACAAATCTTCCTGCCGTGATGGAAATGCTCTCCCTCTACCTGTTCAAATGCGGCTACAGGGCACTTGAAATGTGGCAAGTGTGCCTGAGAAATTGGATTTTAAATTTAACTTTAAACATTTTTTTCATAGGATAAGCTTTATTTTAAAAAGAAGTTTTACAGAGACAGATAAAGTAGATACAACCCCAGATATTGGTCCTTTTGAGGGCTAAAGAGACCCACAGGTTCTATGGTCATGGCAGATGGGGTTCACTGCCATGTCAGTTGGCCCTTCTTTGGAGCTGGTGTTTCTGCGTGACGGAGCTGGACACAGATGGGATCTCTTTTCACAAGCCTTTCATGCTACCTTACTGGAATTGTAGTTGGTGTTGGGGCTTAAGATATATCTAGGGGATTTGAATCTCTGGACTGACAATATGATAGCCAGGCCCTGAGCCTCAACAGACTTCATCTCCTACACTCTGATTGATTGGACTTACCCCACTCAGCTAACATGGAGTTGAAGAATGTCAACCACCACACCATGGAGCCTAGAGTGCCTACAACTGAAAGCAGGAGGATTGCATCCAGTATCCATGTGGAATCTAAACCCCCTCTGGACATAGATGTGGAATGGACACAACCAAGCCAAGGTCCACAGGAACGAGGAATACAGTAAGGATCAGAGTGGACTTAATGATATTCTATTCATGAACTATTGTGGTTAATAATCGATAAAATGTGGCATTGATGTGGAAAAAGTGGCCATGGTGGCTGCTGGGTGCGGGGAAGGGGAGGAAGAGAAGAGATGTGGAGGTATTCTCGGGACTTGGAGTTGTCCTGGGTGGTGCTCCAGGGACAATTGCCGGATGTTGTATGTCCTCCCACGGCCCACTGGATGGAACGTGGGAAGGTGTGGGCTATGGTGTGGAACACGGGACATGGGGTGCAGCGATGCCCGGAGATGTACTCACTAGACGCAATGGATGTGACATGATGATGGGGGCGAGTGTTACTGTGGGGGGAGTGGTGGGGTGGGGGCGGTGGGGGCGAATAGGAACCTCATAGTTTTTTCACGTAATATCTTTTAAAAAAATGAATAAATTGAGTAGAATATGGGAAAAAAATTAAAAAAGATTAATTAAAAAAAAAGAAGTTTTAGATTACTTCATTTAATTTTGATAAATGTAAGTAAATTCATGAGGCTAGTGGCTACTTTTTTGGACAGCACAGCTCTAGGGGGAAGCAAGTCTCAAGGGCAAAAACTTCTTTTTCTTTGTACCTCTCCAAAAGCAACAGACGGATCAGAATACATTACATGTGCTTTGGGGGTGAAATAACTAACTAATTAAAAATAGCAACATAAATTTCATAAAGTGTAATACCATGTGGTAACAAACAGGAGTGAACTACTGACACACCAATATGGATTAATCTCAAAAATATTATTTTGAGGGAAGTTTTTCACAAAAGAACATACACTGTAAGAGTCCATTATATAAAGCTCTAAAAAAAAGCAACAGCTTTTGACAAAATTCCACAACCATGCGTGATAAAAATCCACACTCAGCATATTAGTAATAAAATGAACTTCCTCAAACTAATAAAAGAAAACTATGAGAAACCTCTAGCTTGGGCAGGGGGGGAGGGTATATGGGAACTCCATA
Source organism: Dasypus novemcinctus (assembly GCF_030445035.2). Lineage (NCBI taxonomy): Eukaryota > Metazoa > Chordata > Mammalia > Cingulata > Dasypodidae > Dasypus > Dasypus novemcinctus. The sequence goes on from NC_080703.1 coordinate 19,566,293, forward strand.
CTCTGTGTAATTTTTCTGGAACTCTAAAATTTCTCAGAAAAATGGTGTGTGTGTGTGTGTGTGTGTGTATACACACACACATTTTTAAAAAGATTTATTTTGTTTTTATTTATTCCTCACCCCCGCCACCTGTGCTCACTGTCTGCTCTCTGTGTCCATTTGCTGCACTTTCTGTGTCTGCTTGTCTTCTCGTCTTCTCTTTAGAAGGTACAGGGAACCGAACCTTCTGACATGGGAGAGAGGCACTCAATCGCTTAAGCCGCCTCAGCTCCCTGATCTCTCACCCTCTCTCCTCTGCGTCTCCCTTTGTTGCATCATCTTGCTGTGTCAGCTCTCCACGGCCAGCTGGCCTTCACCAGGAGGCCCTGGGAAACGAACCTGGGGCCTCCCGAATGGTAGACGGGAGCCCAATCATTTGAGCTACAGCTGTTTCCCCAAGTCAATATTTTTAAAGCAACTATGATAATATAAATCAAAAGAGTGGTTGCCTCAGGGATGGAGGCGGCTACCTGGAAAGGGACACAGAACTTATGGGGATCATGGAAATATCCCATATCTCGATGGGGCTGTAGTTACACAGGTATATACAATTGTCAAAACCCAAAATAGGAAGTGGACTTGCCCCAGTGGTTAGGGCGTCCACCTACCACATGGGAGGTCCGCGGTTCAAACCCCGGGCCTCCTTGACCCGTGTGGAGCTGGCCCATGTGCAGTGCTGATGCGCGCAAGGAGTGCCAGGCCATGCAGGGGTGACCCTGCATAGGGGAGCCCCATGCGCAAGGAGAGCACCCCGTAAGGAGAGCCGCCCAGCGTGAAAGAAAGTGCAGCCTGCCCAGGAATGATGCTGCACACATGGAGAGCTGCACACACGGAGAGATGACGCAACAAAAAGAGACACAGATTCCCACGCTGCTGACAACAACAGAAGCGGACAAAGAAGAACACGCAGCAAATGGACACAGAGAACAGACAACCAGGGCGGGGGGCAAGGGGGGAAGGGGAGAGAAATAAATAAAATAACTCTTAAAAAAACCAAAATGTACCTCAGTTTGAAAAGGCACAAAAAGACCTATGAAGTGTGCGCGTATTATAAAGCATCTTTCACATACATTCCAGCTGCCACTTTTCAATAGCAGACATTATCAACATCTGATAGACCAAGAAATGTAAGAGATGAGCCACCTGTCCACGCAGCGGGCCCAGCCTGGGCAAACGCAAAGCCACACCCTGCGACACGGCGCCCCGCCTTCCCAGCCATCAGTCGTTCATTCCCGGAATGCCCCCACCCCACCCCGGCCCCCGACGCCCCAGGAGTCCTCACCAGCACGCGGCCGTCGGGCTTGGGCTGCCGGGCCAGGCTCACCCCCATCCACTCGTCGTCCCGGTCCTCCCGGCAGGTCTTCCCACAGGGCGTGCCCCGACTCTTTCCTGGAGGAAAAGAGGAAAGACGGAGTGGGGGTGTTGAGAGACGGCGTTTCGCTGGTTGATTTTCAAAGAGCCCACGGCCCGAACGTTGGTTACTGGCCCGAGAGGCAATTCGGAGTTTGCAACAGAATGTACATCAACTCCATTACCAAACGTGCTGTGTAATCCAGCCGACCCTTTAGTCATAGCAAGACTTTCTTGACGAAAGAAGCAATGCATTGATCTCGATTCTAAAGCAAGCTCCTTGATTTATGTACCAGGAACAACAGTTTGCAAAACAGTTTGAGCAGCAATAGAGAATACAATGGGCACCCGTGCCTTTCTGCTAAAGAAAGTCATGACACTTCTTCATTAAAAAAATAATAATAATAGAAGATCTTGATGAGAAAGGGCTTTGGAGGCAGGCAAGGCTGGAAGGGATACTTATAATAAATCAGCTCCTATTTACTGAGTACCAGCTATATGCCAAACAGTTCTGTGCATTTTACTTCTATTATATCATTCCATCTTTTCAGGTAATCCTTGTAAGAAAGGTATTTTAGTCATGATTTTACACGTAAGGCAATTGGGGCCAACGAGACTATGGGGCTTTCCCAGGTAGTCCCAGATAATAACGAGCAGTATTGGGTGCTGAACCAGGGAAACCCATCTGATTCCAGAGATGATGGAACAAAGTCAAAGTGAACTTTTAACAACATCCTTCAGGGGAGCAGATGTAGCTCAAGTGGCTGAGCGCCTGCTTCCCATGTACGAGGTCCCAGGTTTGATCCCCGGTACCACCTAAAACAAACAAACGAAAAGCCTAGCTCTCATTTGGGGAGAAAGTGTAGCTCAGTGGTTGAGCACCTGCTTCCCGTGTACAAGGTCCTGGGTTCGACCCCTGGTACCTTCTTAAAAAAGAAATCCATCAAAGCATGTCTTGCCCTCCTTAAAATATAAAACCTACCCTTGCTTCTCAGGGCCTCCTCCTCTGTGCACTGAGTAACACCTGCTCACCCCACCCTGACCTGCTGGTCCCTACCCCAGCCTACCTCGCCAACCTCACCTGCTTCCCTTCTCCCCCTGCCCACCACTCCAGCTATATCGTCCTCGCTCCAGGCTCCAAAACGGCGCCCCATTCCTTCCGCCTGAAAGCTCGGCCTCCGTGCCCGTCCAGCTAACCACTGTGCATCTTTCCAGCCGTGTGTAAAGCTCACGCCCCAGAAAGGACTTCCCTGGCGCTCCAGCCTGGACTAGATCACTACCCACCGCCCCTCTGCACTTCTCCTGCTCAGTTATTTTCTTTAATGTCTCCTTCGCCCGCTAAAATGTCAAGCTCAGTGCTTAGTAAGGAATAGGTCCTGGGACGGACGGAGGAGTGGGTGATCTGGCTGCACTGGGAGGAAAAGCGGAAAGCGTGAGAGCGCGGAGCCCACTTCCACCCTGGCAGTGATGCCACCCACAGACCTCAGGGAAACGGCACCACCCACCTCGAGCCATGTCCAGCTCGGTGCATCTCCGGTCTGGGTTGGTGTGGATGCGGCACTTGAACACGGCCCCGGGCGACTTCACGGAGGTGCTGTACTTGGAATCCGCCTTGGGCGCACCCACGAGGATCCTGCACGTGCAGAGGAAAGAGCACTGCGTCATGAGTCAGTACCAGGAGGCGGCGGCAGATGGTTAAGTTCTCACCCGGCCGCAGACGTTGTTGGAACGCTCCTGGGAAACTGTTTGCCAGCGTTGCACTGTGCGGTGGGGGGGTCACAGGGTGGGAGAGGACTCCCACGGGCGAACCTGTTAATCTTTTCCAACTACATTGCTTTTCGTGACAATTGGGAACACAGACAACTGACAAGAGGTTCCTATGTAGAATTTATTTTGTAAACTCTTACAAATCCATAAGAAAAAGCAATAGAATAATGGGCCAGATACTTCACAAAAGACATATCTAAATGGCCAATAAACATATGAAAAGTGCCCAACCCTATCAGTGACCTGGAAAATCCAAATGAGATACCACTTCACATCTAACTGAAGGCTAAAGCCAAAAGGACTGAAAATGGCAAGTGCTGACTGCGATGTGGAGCAACTGGAACTCTCAGACCCTGCTGGTGGGAATGTAAACTGCTACAAACACTTGGGAAAACTTCATCAGCTTCCAATAAAGCTCAACATATGCCTGCTCCATGACCTGGCAATTCCATCTCTAGGAACAAATCCAGTGGGAATGTATGCATATGTCTCCCAGGAGACATGTACAGAAATGTTCACAGCTGACTGCGTGACATCCGAAAACTGGAAGAAACCCAAAGATCATCAGTGCAAGAATGGATAAGCAAATTGTGGTATATTCACAGAACTCTATACAGCAATGAAAACGAATGAACAACGTCCAGCTGTAACCACGTGGGTGAATCTCACAAATGTAACAGTGAAAGAAGCCGGGTACAATAGCTCCTCACCTTCTGATTCTAAAGTTCAAAAGCAGGAGAAATTTAATTTAAGGATTCTCTATGGGAAGGAGGAAGGTGGGGGGTTAGTCAGAATTAGGAGGATATGGCTTCTGGGGTGCTAATGTTCTACTTCTCAACCTGAGTGGTATTTACACAAACTTGGATAGTGCATTAAGTTGTCGACTAATGGTATGCACTTTCTCCTGATTGTGTGTTATACTTCACTGAAGAAATTTAAAAAACAAGAAACGGGGAGCTGCCGTTTCTAGTCTGTCTCCCGCCTGTCCTCACCTACCACCGCACACACACAATGTGCAGGGAGGGGAAAGCAGGAAAGCAGCAGCAGTGGGGAGCGGTTATGAACTGCATCCTCTACCCCAAAGCAAATCAGAGAAGGTTCTACATTCAAACAGGGGCACGAGCAAAGCTCTGCATCCAGCATCTCCAACTGATACGCCGCCTTGGGGAGGGGCCGTCCCCAGCAGGGGTCTTCCCAGGCTGGAGCAACAGAGCAAGAGCAGACCAAGAACTCAGAGCAGAGAGGTTAGGCTGAGTGGATGCCAGACACCGGGGTGGCGATGTGGCCAAAACAGTTTGACCCGCAGTTTTATGCGTTGTTTCTGGAAAGCAGTCAAGGGAAGATCTATGGCAAAGAATGTGAACCACCACCGACCGGGCACAGTGTGTGCTGAACTGTTTGAGAAGGGACTTGTACAACGTGATTTTAAACAAAACCCACACTGACGTTCAAAACAGGAGGAGATTCCAAACAACCGCTGGGGGAGAAAACAAGCTGTTCCGTACGTCTAACAGCCTGGAGGGGTGGCGGGGGGGGCTCACCTTGCTCAGGTATTAGATGCATTCGGAAGTCTATCACCTCCACGTGCCAGGGGAATAGAACGTTTTCCATTATGTTCTACGGAAAAGGAGTCCAGCAGGGTTTAGGACAGCCTGAGACAGCCTGACCTGGGCCGTGAGTGCTAACCAGGCACCGTCACTCTGTCCTGAGCACCACCTTCATCTTGGGGTCCCGGTCATTGGCCCAGGCACCCCCATCCTGGCCTCAGGAGGACACGCTCCCCAGCCACACCCTGGCTGGACAAAGGGGGCGGACCGACGAGCCCCTCCATGTCCTACGGCAGGAGTCTGAGGCCCTGCAGTGGGACCTGGGCCCAGGCCGGCCGAGATCACAAGGGAGCGCGGCACCACCCCGGCTCGGCAGACGTGGTCGGCGAGTTCGCAGGCAGGTCCCCCCAGCGGGAGCCCCGCCTTGACCCCCACTGTCCCCAGGCTCAAGCCCTCCACACCCAGGGCACGAAGGGGCTCTGGGGACACAGGGAGACCACCCCTCGCCTTGCTGGAGGTCAGACTGGGAGAGCCCGTGCTTCACTCTCCACGAGGAGGCTGCCTGGCGGGGGGTGAGAGGGGAGGCTCCCCACTGCCCTGTGGCCCCCGGAAGCTGCCCCCCGCCAGGTGGCCCCCCAGGCGGGCCACACTGCAGGCTCCCCGGGCAGAAGCAGAGCTGGGACCCAGCCCTTCGCAACCCTAAGCCAGCACTTCCCACGCAGACCACACTGCCTCCCACCCCAGGCAAGGCGGCCTGGCCGACCCTCGGCTGCTTGAGCTCAAATGCGTCAGGACACGAACACAAAACTCCAGCGAGAAGAGAGCCCCGTTAGAGGTCAAATCCCCCCGCCTCGCTTCTGGGGCTGAGCCTTAGAACCCCCCGGGCAAGTCAGGATGCCCTCCCGATGATGCCACTTCTGCGTTCACAGGTGAGAAGAAGGAACGGTTTGCCCCGTCTCAACTGCAGAAACACCCGCAGCCTTCACAGGTGGCAGGTAGGAAGAGCTGGGGGGCGTGAATTAGCCCCTCGAAAGTGGAAAAGCCCCGTGGGGCAGGGCTGAGTCCAAAGGTTCCCACCAACTCCAACTCTGCATCCGCACCGCAACGCAATTACAACGGATTTCATCAATATCACCAAAATAAGCAAACAGATCAGCAAGCGGCAGAATCCGTCGTGCACAAGGGAAGGAAAATGGCTGTGAGAAACCCAAGGCCGTTCCAGTTTGGCACAGGACCCCTGGAAACTGAAGAGAGGGCCAGTGTTCCCAATCACGGGCAGGATTCCCAGGCTCCCCAAGGGGGAAGGGGCCCCGGGGAGTTTAACTCCCACGTACGCTGCCCCCAACCTAGAGCCAAGACGGAGAGAGGCAAAAATCTATATTAAAATCTGAAAAAGGAAACGGCACCCACTGAATCATCTTTTCCTTCCAAGCCCAAGGTACCCGGCCGTGCTAACAACAATGGTTGATTCAAATCCTGGCAACCACTCCCTGGTGCACACTTGGGGTCAGCTGCTCGGATGAGAAGGTTTTTTCCGAATCCCGTGCTCCGGGAGATGAAGCGGAGTGAAGGGGGGTGCACGCACGTGTGTGTGCAGGACGCTCGCGGGGTGGCACCCTCCGAGGGTGCCCGTGTCTCTGTGTTTACAGAACACCGTGGCGTCGCCCGCAGCCGGGCGCTGCCCTTGACCTAGGCCGCCATCCAGCCCGGGCACACGCCTTTTCTGAAGTCGGTTCAGCTGGCCGTGCGCAGGGCCCATCCCACGGGACAGGCTGCTGACGACGGCCGGAGGTCAGGACAGGCCACGGAGACGATGCCATCTGCTCATCTCCTCGTCATCCTCTGAGATGGAAGAGACAGCCCCGCCGGCTCAGGCGTCCCCCGCCTCCCAGCGGCCCCGGCACTCTTAACAAGGCGATGACAAGATGCTCCCGTCCCCCGTACGTGACTGTACAAAAGGGCCCCAGCGTGCCCACGACGGGCTCTCGTCGGTGAGTCGCCAGGTTGCTTCTCACCTTTGCCTGCTACTCCAAGTGAGGTCGCCAGGCCGGCTGCACCTTGACAGAAATGACACATCTCAGCCCGCAGGCCCAGCTGGCTGAACCAGAACGTGGATTTTTTTTTAAGATTTTTTTCTCTCTCCCTTTCCCCCGTTTGTCTGTTCTCTGTGTCCATTCGCTGTGTGTTCTTCTGAGTCCGCTTGCATTCTGGTCAGCGGCATCGGGAATCTGCGTTTCTTTTTGTCGCATGATGTTGCTGTGTCAACTCTCCGTGTGTGCGGCACCACTCCTGGGCAGGCTGCACTTTCTTTCATGCTGGGCGGCTCTCCTTATGGGGTACATTCCTTGCACGTGGGGCTCCCCTACGCAGGGGACACCCCTGCGTGGCAGGGCACTCCTTGCGTGCATCAGCACTGTGCATGGGCCAGCTCCACACGGGCCAAGGAGGCCCGGGGTTTGAACCCTGGACCTCCCATGTGGTAGGCGACACTCTATCAGTTGAGCCAAACTCGCTTCTCCAGAACATGGATTTTAACAAACTGCCCAGGGGAGTGAAGTCTGAAAGGAGCTGTGTCACCATGGACACTGATGAGAGATGAGCACGTCCCTTCGCGTATGAGCAGATGGCCCTTGAGAAGTGAGACTCTCCTCATATGCCATCTCGAGTTACAATCAAACCTCAAAGCATCTTAGGGTCTTCTATCTCATAGACTCAGAACTCTGGATTTCTACTAACGGCATCTTAAAATGAGTAGAAATCCAGAGTTCTGAGTCAATGAGATGTTAAGATACCTAATAGCTAGTGGGTGGTGCAGCATTTAAGCTTCACAGGAACCCCAGGGAGGTACTCTGGTCCCTGTTTTGGAGATGGACCTTCCAGAGGAGGTCATGGGAGCTCCCCAAACCTGCAAAGCCTGTTAAGACACCAGCCTGGGAAGCAGATGTGGCTCAAGTGATTGAGCTCCCACTTACTGCACGGGAGGTCCCAGGTTCAGTTCCCGGTGCCTCCTAAAGAAGACAAGGAACACAATGGGCAGGCGCAGCGAGCCGACATAACAAGATGACACAAGAGACACAAGGAGGAAAACATAATGAGAGACACAACAAAGCAGGGAGCAGTAGTAGCTCAAACATTTAAGGTGCCTCCCTCCCACATCCGAGGTCCTTGGTTTGGTTCCTGGTGCCTCAAAAAAAATAAAATAAAATAAGGAACACAGACACAGCAAGTGCAAACAACAAGGGGGTGGAGAGAAATAAATAAATAAAAATAAATCTTAAAAAAGAAAAGACATCAACGTGCAGCATGAACCCAGGCAGCTGAAATCGGTACCCACTTCCCTATCCTGCCAGCACTGTGCATTTTAAAGAGAGGCGGAAAAGGCAACCAACAGGGAGCCAGTGCCCCATAGGGTACCAGGCACCCACACGTGTGACTTCGACTGAAAAAGCCCACGTGAGGCTCTGCGGGTGGCCTCTGAGATCAGAATTTTTATTTAGAAGGTCCATCAAGTCAAAGGACAGCCTGGAGTTTGGAACAGAAAAGGGGCCTTTCTCCTGTCCCATCAGGCTCCAGTGACCAAAAGGCATCTCCATCACCATCGTGCTTTTCGACAAAGATGACACAGCTGGCATGGTGTGAACCAGAAGGTCATGCCTCTGATTCAGCAGTCCACTCACTTCTTCGGCAAAGTTACGTCCATGGGGATTCCGGTCCCTTCCTCAGGGAAATCCTGGGTGCAGGCTGGCCTAGGTGGGGAGGGGCACACCACTAGCCAGTGGCCCGGCTGGGGTTTGAACCCAGGGCTCCCAAGTCCAGCTCTCTCCTCCCCCCACGCTGTGGCAGCTTAAACACCCCACATTTAGATGTCCCACAATGGGCTGCTGATGGCACCATTTCCCAACAGGGCCCCGTCTTTGGTGGCCCTGTGTGTCTTCGAGCTGGATGCGAAGGCTCCGTTGCAGGAACCCACCCTGCTTGCGAGCCGGCTCACACCCTGAGAGCAAACTGCAGGTAAACTCCCGGGAGAGCAGGTGGCAGAGAAGGGCTGAGCCACAGCTGCCTCCGGGGGAAGGACTGGAACTGCCAGTGCCTCCGAGTCTCCCGCCCCCCCCACCAAGGCCACAGCAGGAACTCCCCAGGGAAACATTACGGCCGCATGGAGGACAGCAACCCGGGATTAAAAACCTTTATCCCATGAAGCTTGCTTTCATGCGCTTGATCCCAAAGCCCAGGCTTCCCCGGGACCCACGTGTCAGTTACTTGAGTCGAATCCGATCCCGTGTGTCCCTGGTGGTGAAGCTCTGGGAACTGCTCCATGTCCCTTACGGGCAGGACGAGCTGGTACCGGGAGAGCCACCTGTGACACCCCGAAACCCTTCATTCCCAGGGGAGACCTAAGCTTGCCCACTGGAGCCATGGAACCCACAAGCCATTGGAAGCTCCTCATATTACATTTGGGGAAACCGAGGCAGCAGGTATTTAAGGAGTGGATTCTTAATGCCTCCTAGGATTTTTTTTTTTTTTTTTAAAGATTTATTTATTTATTTTAATTTCCCCCCTCCCCTGGTTGTCTGTTCTTGGTGTCTGTTTGCTGCGTCTTGTTTCTTTGTCCACTTCTGTTGTCGTCAGCGGCACGGGAAGTGTGGGCGGTGCCATTCCTGGGCAGGCTGCACTTTCTTTTCACGCTGGGCGGCTTTCCTCACGGGCGCACTCCTTGCGCGTGGGGCTCCCCCACGCGGGGGACACCCTTGCGTGGCACGGCACTCCTTGCGCGCATCAGCACTGCGCATGGGCCAGCTCCACACGGGTCAAGGAGGCCCGGGGTTTGAACCGCGGACCTCCCATATGGTAGACGGACGCCCTAACCGCTGGGCCAAAGTCCGTTTCCCAGGATTTTTAAACTAATAGTTCCAGCCCGACGCTGTGCTTTGAGGCGAAGATGCTCGGGGTGGTTAGGTGTAAGGAGCACAGCTGTGAACTGGGTTCAGATCCTCCCTCCATTGAGAAGCAGACTTGGCCCAGTGGTTAGGGCGTCCGTCTACCGCATGGGAGGTCCGTGGTTCAAACCCCGGGCCTCCTTGACCCGTGTGGAGCTGGCCACGCGCAGTGCTGATGCACGCAAGGAGTGCCCTGCCATGCAGGGGTGTCCCCCGCGTAGGGGAGCCCCACACGCAAGGAGTGCGCCCCATAAGGAGAGTCGCCCAGCACAAAAGAAAGTGCAGCCCGCCTAGGAATGGCGGCGCACACACGGAGAGCTGACACAACAAGATGACGCAACAAAAAGAAAGACAGATTCCCGTGCCGCTGACAACAACAGAAGCGGACAAAGAAGACGACGCAGCAAATGGACACAGAGAACAGACAACTGGTGGGGAGGAGGGAGAGAAATAAATAAAATCTTAAAACAAAAAAATCCTCCCTCCATCAATAACGAGCTGTGTGATCCCCAGGCTAGTTTCTTACCACTCTGAGCCTGCCTTGTCCTCCTCTGTAAAACAAAAGGAATAAGAATGGACCTACCACCGGTTCGTATAAGGTTTAAACAAGATAATTTTTATAAGGTCCTTTATAAAGTAGGTAAACAAAGAAACGTAGGCCAAACACCTGGCACCCACCTCCTCCCACCCCACCCGTTGACGGCACCCCCGGGAGCTCTCACTCCCTAGGACCTCGGCCCCTTTCCTGGTGTACTGGGCAGAAATCTACCCAGACCCTCGGCTGACACCACCGGCATCTAGGAACGGCCAAGACACCTTCTCCACTGGGCATGGGCTGTACAACCGGACACGAATCTCCACCTTCCCTGTGTCCACACCCTCTTCGTGCAGCTTGGCCGGGTCTTCCCTGGGGAGGCTGAGTCAGATTCCCCTCGAATGGGAACTGGCCCGGAACCCGCCCCGGCCAACAGCACAAGGCAGAAGGGGCGCAGTTTGGCCTCCGAGCCTAGTAATCAAGGGGCCGTGCCTACTCCCAGTTTCTCTCCTGACACCCTGCCATGTGCACGAGCCCAGGCCAGCCTGCTGGATAGTGAGAAGCACCCAGGCTGAGGCCACCCTAGACCAGCTGGCCCCAAGCCAACCTGCACGCTGCAGAAGGAGCCAGAAGAACCACCCGGCTGAGCCCAGCCCAGACGCACCGGCCGAACCACGAGCCTATAAATGGCGGTGCTTGGAAGCCCCTGAGAGGTAGGCTTTGTTAGGCAGCTAGACTGGGGTCACAGAAAACAGATAACGTCATCAGGCTGGGGCAGGTCACCTCAGAAGGGAGCTGAGCCAGGCAACCTCCATCCACCGACCGCTGGAGTCCAACCCAAATCCCCAGCTCTGCAGCTGACAGCTGTCGCTGGGGCTCCTCCAGCTACCGGCTCGCCTTTCTCTCCTGTCGGCCTTTCTCTCCTGTCCGTGACCTCATCACCCACCAGCATCGTAAACGTTGCCTGAGGGCCCTGTTATGACACAGGCAGGATGGGTGGAGAAACACCAGCCCCTCTCCAGCTCTGGCAAGTCCTTTGGCCTCTCCAACCCTCCATTTCCTTATCTCTAAAACAAAGACAATGACAAATGCACCAACCCGCTTGCACGCAGTGGTGAGCCAGGAAAGGAAACCGCGCGTGGCAAAGTGCTCGGAGGGCCTGATTTGTAAGAGAGTTGGTTAGTTCTTTCATCTGCCGAGGGCAAGAGCAGACAGAAATGCTCCCGAAGGAAGCCGCGGTGCCTCTCCTTCCTGCTTAGGAACCCGATTCCTTGGACAGGCGCTTGATGGGGGTCTCGGCTGCATGGCTGACCGTGCGAGCAGCCACATCAGCCTGCACCACCGAGGCTGAGACGGGGGCTCAGAAGCCAGCTCCCCTGGAGACAAATCGCACTCTGCCATTTGCTTGCTGGGTAACCTTGGCACAGGACTTGGCCCCTCTGCGTCACTGCACTGGGCTAACTGCGAGCTTAGTACATAGGTACCCACCAAAGGTTGGCGATTACTATCATCTTCACCACCACCATCGCCACCCCTGGCGCCTGCCTGGGGACCCTAAGTCGGAGTCCCCAAAGGGAGGGAAAGGGGTGCAATTCACACCAGGAAATGCTGAGTACAAGGAGATAAGTGGGGTTCTGTGTCCAACTGGGAAAGAGCCAAAGCTCGGATGTCAAGCACCCCCCTTGGTGAGGCACTGGGCCCTGGCTGCCCCGGCAGGAAGTGACGGCTGCTCAGAGGCCACTGCCCTGCCTGGAGGCTCGGGTCCAGGCAGAAGCATCTGAAGGGAGGCAGCTGGAGAAGGAGGCAAGTTTGCCTTCCCCACCAAGGAGATCAAGCCAACATGAAAAATAAACATGCAGAACTGCTACAGACCTCTGGGCAAGCTGAGTAAAGGCCGCGACGTCTGATGATAATTTTCTTCTCCAAGAACAGGCCAATACTTTTACTTTTTTTCTCTTTCTTGCCAAAATTGTCAACACTGCCACCGCTCCTTGGAACTATAACCTACCTCCCAGACTTATCCAGGGCCTGGGGTGGCGGCCTGAGTACCCCATTACAAGGATAGTCTCCTACCTGTTCTCGGCCACTTCAAGAGCAAAGAGAAGGAAGGCTACACAGCTCGAGGCTTCACAATCCCACAGTTCTCCAACAGAAGGAGCCATCGCAGATCCTTTTTGGAAGCAGGCAGGGTGGAAACGAATACACAGACTTGCAGATTTATGTTGAGCAAGACCAAAATTCTGGAAACCCTACATATTACGCGTGTACCTTATGTAAAAGAGCATCGCATTCATTTCGTACCGAGCGCGCTCGCATTTTGACAAGTGAATGAACGAATCAAGAAATGGACTGAAAGCAAACTCTTTTAGCATCTAAAGCTGGAAATTTTTATGGAGAGCAGATGTCGCTCAAGCGGTTGAGCACCTACTTCCCGCAAGGGAGGTCCCAGGTTGGTCCCCGGTGGCTTCTAAAAACAAACAAACAAACAACAAGGAAACAAATGAATGACGCCAACTCAGGGGAGCCGATGTGGCTCAGTCGTTGGGCACCGGCTTCCCACATACGAGGTCCCAGGGTCAATCCCCAGCCCCGGTACCTCTAAATAAATAAATGAATGAACAAATAAGTTCTACTTCAAAGGCTAAAGTTGAATTAATTTTTAAAAGATCGTTAGTATCAGAAATCAGATCGAAGTAACAGCATAAATAACTACTAATATTCACCAAGGGCTGAATATTAGTAGTTATTTTTACCGCTCTCACCCCAGGTCCAGCTAGTATTAAGACAGCTGTATCCCAGGAAAGACGGGCATTCTGGAATATTCCACGTGTCCATTCACCCTCCCTATGAGCTCTGAGTTATAGTTATAGACTTTGCAGACCTCACTTCGTGTAACGTTCCCGACAACTTGACGAGGGAGACTCTTACCGCCATTTTACAGAAGGAGGAACTGAGGCTCAAACAGCTGAAGGAGCTCGCCAGGATCACACGGCTCATCGGGGGACCGAGCAAGGGAGGGCTGGGGGCAGAGCCACCTCCTGTCGCTGTGCCCTTGTGCCCCCTTTTGTGACGCAGAAACCCCAGGTGCAGATGTTGCTGGGGGATCGGGGGCCACAATGAAGGGAGAGCTGGAAAGCACCCCTCTCCCCTGAGGCCGGAACATCCACTCTCCAGGCAAAAAGTTTCATTCTGTTGGAGTTTCTTTAATAAAGTCACAAATACAGGGGCGAATCCTAAATTCTGGCCACAGTGACTCCATTCCCCGCCTGCTCTCCAACAGGACGTCCTAAACAAGTGGCGAGAGCTGGGAGGACACGAAGGAGTGGACGGAGGATGGCAGCAAAAGCAGCCCAGGGAGGGTGGGGGGACACATGGACTATTCCAGAATGCCCGTCTTTCCTGGGATACGTCTGTCTTAATACCAGCCGGACCTGGGGTGAGAGCAGGGCCTTCAAATGGCCGTGACAGAATGGCCAGCACCCCAGCCCTGGTCACAGAGATTCAGTGACCAAGAGAGCGGGACCTCAGTGTCCCCCAAAGGTCCCGGTGGCTCATGGATAAGTATCTCCAGAAGGTGTCCCACGGGATCTGTCGCTACCGTAATTCCACAGGCTTTTCCAGCAAATCACGGCAGTACAGAACTTCAGGAGACAGAGGCGGGCGAGCGCTGGGGTCTCCAAACTCAGCCACTCTGCCGCTCACTTGCCATGTGACCTGGGCAACTAACCCCTCTGTGTCTCAGTTTCCCCGTCTGGGAATGGGAATAATAATAACAGCTACCTCAAAGGACTGGTAGGGGCAGGAAACGAGCTGATAAGAATAAAGCACTTAGAAGAGCGCTTGACATCTACTAAGTACTCAGTAAGTGCTGGCTATGGACGGTAACGGTCTGAAGACATTATCTCTTAACCTGTAAGAATGTTCCACAACAGTGTGGTGCGTTGGTGCAGGGGGGTTGTATGGGAATTCTACACATGTGCGTGATTGTTTTGCAAGTTCACGACCTCTGTAATAAAAATATATTTTAAAAAACGATAGAGTGGGTTGGGCGAAAAATACACCAAAATGTAGGATATGGACTATAGTCAGTAGTAATATTTTGACGATGCCCTTGCATAGTAAGTAACAAATGTATCACAACAATGCAAGGTGTTTGTGAAGGGGTGAGATATGAGAGGCCGGTATGATGTTAGGCATGTGTATTTTGTAAGTTCACAACTTTTACCATACACTTATTGTTAATGTATGTTCATGTACGAATGATATACTTCAATTAAAAAACATATTTCAAAAAAACGTCATGCCCAATGACAAATTTAGGTAAACGTTCAATAAACATCAGTTTTTAAATTAAAAAGAAAAAGTGCTGGCTATCGCTGCTTCCACTGTTGATTTAACCTCACAGCGCAAAGTACTTTTAGCGCCCACAAAAAAATACAGAAACTGGGGACCAAGTGAACCTGTGGATTCAAAAATTAGATTTTTCTCAATCTCAGACTCTCTTTTGCTTCCTAAGGCTCCCTCTGGCAAAAAGGAAGGTCATGATCAAACGCTTAGTTCTGCCTTGGATGGTCACCAAGTCCACTTGGTCCCCAAGGTACAAGCAATGAGGTCTTGCTGGACCTCGCATCGAGAGCCCGCTGACGGCTCGATGCACTCTCCTCTCCTCCTCAGTCTCACATCAGCTGGGACGCGGAAGTAGCTGACGCAATTGGGCTCCCGCCTACCAGATGAGGGGGTCCTAGGTTTGGATCCCAGGGCCTCCTGGCGAAGGCGAGCTGGCCCGCGTGGCGAAGCTGGCCTGCATGGAGAGCTGGCACAACAAGATGGCACAGCAAAAAAGAGACACAGAGGAAAGACGATGAGAGACAGAACAAAACGAGGAGCTGAGGCGGCTCGAGCGACTGAGTGCACCTCTCCCATGTCGGAAGTTCCTGGGATCGGTTCCCGGTGCCTCCTAAAGAGAAGATGAGACGACAAGCAGACACAGAAGAACGCACAACGAATGGACAGAGAGAGCAGACAGTGAGCGCAAGTGGCAAGGCGGGGGGGATAAACAAATAAAATAAAACATAAAAAAAACAATCACACCCGCTATTTCCCTGCCATCAGGTGAAGGCGCCCAGCAGCCAGCAGCAAGGAAGCTCCGGGTTCCACCCTGGGTCAGTTCCAACGGCCCCACTGGCAAGTCCCGACCGCCCCACGCACTGAGGCAATGGGCCAGTGAAGGCGCGGGTGCTGGCCAGCCACGACCGGGTCATGCCTGCCTAACACAGCGACTCAGGCACGTGGGGCACCACAGCGGCCGTGGGGGCGAGCAGTCGGCTGGTGGCGGCAGCTTTGGGACCCCAGCCGCGGCCACGCTCCTCCAGGCGGCCCCAGCCAGTGACCGGTCACGGAGGGTGACCGTCGAGCCTGCCATTTCCGTCCAGACCCCGTTAGGCTGGCGGGGACTTGGACGACATCTGCAGCTCACGTGGAAGGCGCTCCCTGCAGTCCTGCCCCATCTCCTTCATCTTTCACCGGCGTTCAGCCCAACAATCCTCTTGTGTTCCTAACTCTGTCTTTTTTTTTTAAGATTTATTTATTTATTTATCCCCCCCTCCAGTTGTCTGTTCTCTGTGTCTATTTGCTTGCGTTTTCTTTGTCCGCTTCTGTTGTTGTCAGCGGCATGGGAATCTGTGGTTCTTTCTGTTGCGTCATCTTGTTGTGTCAGCTCTCCATGTGTGCAGCACCATTCCTGGGCAGGCTGCACTTTCTTTCGCGCTGGGCGGGCTCTCCTTACGGGGCGCAATCCTTGCGCGTGGGGCTCCCCTACAGGGGGACCCCCTGCGTGGCAGGCACTCCTTGCGCGCATCAGCACTGCGCATGGGCCAGCTGCACACGGGTCAAGGAGGCCCGGGGTCTGAACCCTGGACTTCCCGTGTGGTAGATGGATGCCCTAACACCACTGGCCAAGTCCGCCTCCCCTAACTCTATCTTAGCGTCTGCTTCTTGGAGGCCTCAAACCGACCCACGTCCCCAGTGAATGTGTGCTGACCTGGGGCGCAGACTTGCCAAGGCACATCCCTCTGGAGGCCTCAGTAACCCCCCCTGGGAAACCGAAAACCACCCACTGGTGGTCACAGAGGTGACGGTGCAGCCAAGGTGCTGTAGATGCCTCACAAACACCGGCTGATGGAGTTCACTCGCCATTTTGATCTTTAAAGTTGCACGCGACGCCCCTGGAAGTGGACGATTTCAGAGACTGCCGTGGACCGCTCTCGGTAAACGTGACACCAGCACTGCCCCCAGACCAGTCACAAGAGAAGTTACCAGAAGGAGACGGTGTCCTAAAGAGCGGCAGGCCAGCGGCGACCGAGAGCAGGCCGACACCCAGCCCTTCTCCACGCTCGCGCCCAGGGCTGCGGACGACCGGGGAGGACTGTCCTCTGCCGCCGGCCCTGGAACGTTCTCCCCGGGGGAGGACACTGCCGCTGCCCCCGGCCAGCATTCAGCCCTCACCAGCTTCTCAGGACCTTCAGGGGCATCTCCCCGACACCCCAAGACGAAGCCTTCCGGGTGCCTGTGGGCTCGGGCCCCACAGATGGACCGTCCTTCCCGAGACGTGAGCGAGGAGGCTGTGCACGGCCCACTGAGAAGCAGGACCAGCTCTCGGCCACACCAGACGGGGAGTGGACTTTAGCCTGCCCCTGGGAGCCGGGGACGGGCAGAAGAACTCAGACAAGACCCCGCCACGGAGGAGAGGGGAGGCGAGGCCCGCCCCAGACGCTTCCGGGTCTCCTCACAAAGACGGGCAGGGTCAGAGGCAACAAGACGCTGCGTCCAGCCACATCCACGACCCTAGGGCCCCCTTCCAGAACTTTCACAAGGTCTCCTTCCTATCTCTCCCAACAACACGCACCTGCTCGAGCGCAGGCTCCCGCTCGAGCGCAGCTCATCCCCTAGAATAGAGCTGATATTTGGCCTCGCTTGTTTTTTAATATAGATTTTTTTATCCACCCCCCTTGCGACTCTTTGCATGCTGTCTGCTCTCTGTGCATTCGCGCGCGCTCTTCTGCGGTTTTTCTTTTTGCTTGTCTCCCTTCCTGTTGCGTCGCCTTACTGAGTCAGCTCTCCGTGGTGCTTGAGGGCTGGTGGCACTCCACGGCGCTGGCCGGCCGGGCGGCGCTCTGCAGTGAGCAGGCGAGCCCGCATTCACAAGGCGGCCCCAGGACTCGAACCCAGGGCCTCCCGTATGGTAGGCGGGAGCCCAACTGATTGAGCCACAGCCGCTTCCCTGGCTTTATATTTTGAGTCTAGACTCAAGACAATCTTCTCAATCACCAGACAGTAAGCAAATTTTACATTCTTGAATTCTTAGCCTTTAGCACAGAGCAGGCACTCCCGAGTTTGATAAATGAAAATCAAAGAATCTAAGAATTCAGTCTCAGGCCCTCTACCATCAAGTTTTTGTTAGATTTTTAAGCGCCCCTGTTCTGGTGATTTTGCTTTTTCATATATCTCCTTCTGATCTCTACGTAGCCTTATTCCCCACCCACTCCCAAGATGGCTCCCTCATCTGCTTGTCTGTTGGTCTTACTCACTGTTTCTTTTTTCACTCGTTGTTTGCTCTCCCTCATTGTCTGCTCGTTGCTTGTGCTCATTGTCTGTTATGTTGTTTTTCTGGGAACTGAACCCAGAACCTCCCATGGAGGAGGCAGGTGCTCAGCTACTTGAGCCATATCTACTCCCTGCTCGTTTTGTTTTTGCTCATCGTCTTGCTCATTGTTTTTGCTCACTGTCGGGTTTTTTTGGTCCATTGTCTGCTCATTTTTGCTTGATGTCTGCTCGTTGTTTGTCATCTTTAGAGACATTAGGAACTGAACCCAGGACTTCCCATGTGGGAGGTAGGTGCTCAACTGCTTGAGCCACATCTACTCCCCTGCATAGCCCTTCTTAAAAAAAGATTTATTTGTTTGCACTTGCTGTGTCTGTTCGTTGCATGCTTATCTTTTGTTTTAGGAAACACTAGAACTGAACCAGGGACCGCCCATGTGGGAGGGAGGCACCTAACTGCTCAAGTCACCTCTGCCCCCTGCTTTGTTGAGCCTCTCATTGTGTTTTCCTCCTTGTGTCTCGCTACCTTGCTCGCCTTCGTTAGGAGGCACCAGGAACCAAACCCAGGACCTCCCATGTGGGAGGCAGGCACTCACCTGCTTGAGCCACATCCGCTCCCCTGCATAGCCTTTTAAGACTTAAATTGCAGCTCTAAACCAGGACTGTGCAATAGAACTTCCCATAGTGACGGAACTGTGAGCTCCAATACAGTAGCCACTAACTGCATGTGGCTGCAGGGCACTTAGAGCGTGGCTAGTGCGATGGAGGAACTGAATTTTTTACTTTATTTAGTTTTCATTTACATTTAAGGAGCAGTACAGCTGGTGGCTAGACCTGACAGCGGAGCGAAATCGTCTAACTTGCTCTTTTTAATTCAATGCAAACCGAGGATGTCACGTTCTCCCTGGCTCTGAATTGCACTCCTCTGCCCCACTGAACCTTAACAAAGCACAACTCCGGGCGCGTCTTCCACTTCCAGAGCTCCTGCCCAGCGGCCTTGACGTCTGCCAGGAGAGGGGCAGGAAGCAGTGGCCAGAGAGGAAGCGGTGCACCAGCCGCCGCGGGCTCCGGGGGACTGGGGCAGAGGGAGCAGGGCTGTGCAGAGACCCGCTCTGGGGCTGTGCCGCCCGGTGGGCTGCATTTATTATGCCACAAGGTGTTGGGACTGCCAGCCCTGCAGCTGGGGAGCCAGCTCACGTCCAGGGAAGGGGGACAAAATCCGCCTTTGTCCACGCTTTCTGGCACTTACGGCCACTGTTCAAAGCGGCCAGGGAGTCTGGCAGGAGAGCTCTGGGCGGGCAGATGTCCTCCGGGTCCCTGGAAAAAGGAAACCGACCGTCACTTGGACCCAAATCGCTGCAGACATCATCGGTGACACTGCCCAGAAAATGCTGGCCCCACCAGCCAAGGGGACGGCGCTACGCCTTCTCAGCATGATGCGGCTACAGAAGCTGGATCAGAACCACCAGGGCTCGGAAAAGTGGGAGCAAGATGGCCCCCAGCGCCTTTGGAGACACTCTTGTCGATGCCAGCGTGGGCTGAAAGGAACTGATAGGAACACTCGCTCGTGGGCCTGGAGCGTTGCCGGTTCACCACCACAGCACACGCCTGTATTTCATGACGTGCCCTGGGGTCCTTAACACGGGATCTCAGCCCTACCACCTGCGGGGTCCATGCTGACCTGGGACAGCGTTCTCTCCCTGCCCCTTACCCTACCCACAACGCACCCTGCCACCTGTAAAAAGGCTGGTTAATGAGCCTGAAGCAAACTCCTTAAGCCACAAAATACAAACTAAGAAGCCAAAGTATAATTTCTTATTAAAAAAAAAAAAAGGCATAGGGAGCAGATCAGACTGAAGCAGTTGAGCACCCGCCTCCCACACAGGGGGTCCCGGGTTCGGTTCCCAGCACCTCCTAAAAACAAACAACAACAAGCAAACAAACAAACAAAACTAGCTCAGGGGAGCTGATGTGGCTCAGTGGCTGACTGCCAGCTTCCCACACACGAGGTTCCAAGTTCAATTCCCAGCCCCAGTACCTCAAAAAAAAAAAAGTATGGGATGAAAGGCTTAATTAACATTGACCTTCTTTTCCTTTGAAAATTTGTATTACTTTTCCTTTACATTTCTATCACCTCCCTTGCTCATCTTGACTATGTGATTTTTTTTAAGTCACCCTCCTGTAGTATTCTATCGCACTAGAGCAGTTCCTCGGTAAATTAGTCCAAAACCTCAGTGCCCGAATGAATGAAAGACTTTTCCAAAAATCACACTTCAGCTTCACTGGCACTTCAGCAAGGCATAGAAAATGCCTTAAAACCTTCACCCTCACTGACTCAGCAATCCCAAGTGCAAGGATTTTACGCTAAGGAAATAATTAAGGATGTCCGCAAGGATTTAGTTACAAGGATGTTTACCCCAGATGTTGCTGATAGTCAGGAATAATTGGAAGCAACCTACATGTCCCTCAAACAGGACTAGAAGATCCAGGGATCAGGAACTGCCCAGGAGAGGAGACCAACCATCAGTCACTAAGTCAATCAACAAACCCAGTAATGAACGGTAGGGCAGAATCTTATAAATTTAGGGAGACTCCTTTTAAGAAAACTCATACAAAATTAGGCAGAGGGCCTTGGTGGGAGCTGTGCAAGAGAGAGACCTGTGGTTAAGCATCATCAGCCTCCCAGTGAATAGGTCTCTAGCAGAGAAAGAGGAGATGCTGAAAGTCTGTTCCTTCATGATCACCAGAAAATAACAGTCAAGATCTAAGGGAAAGACAAAGAATATTCAGGGGCTGTAGGGGAGATGGGAGGAAAACACTTGCACAGTGAAGCAAGAGAACAGACAACAAGGAAATAAGCAAACCTAAGACAAAAGTAAAGCAATGTGAAAAAAGCAACAGATTTGTCCTTGAAAGATTTCGGCAGAATGTGGATGGTAGCTGAAAAACGGTGAGAGGCACTCCTAGTGGGCCCAGGAGCCCAGCCACACGGGTCCCCAGGGGCACCTGAAACAGGCACCCCACTCCCACTGGCACCAAGACCGGGCGTCGGCCTTACCGTCCAGTTCCACCCCTCCCTGCCATCTGAGCCGGGTGCTGAGTTCAAGGCCAGACTAAATTCTCCTGCTCTAGCCAAATCGATTCACACAGCACGGCTTGTCCTCTTCATCCCTTTTTTTTTTAAAGATCTATTTTATTTATTTATATCTCCCACCCCCACCCCCACCCCCATCGTTGTTTGTGCTCGCTGTGTCCGTTCATTGTGTGCTCGTCTTCTTTCTAAGAGGCACCGGGAACCGAACCCGGGAACTCCCATGTGGGAGGGAGGTCCCACTGGCTTGAGCCACCTCCGCTTTCTGCTTGTTGCATCTCTCATTGCGTTATCTTGTTGCATCAGCTCGCTGTTCCAGCTTGTCGCACCAGCTCGCTGTCCCGCTTGTCTCCGTTAGGAGGCATTCGAACCAAACCCAGGACCTCCCATGGGGTAGGCGGGCACTCAACTGCTTGAGATGCATCTGCTTCCCTCTTCATCCCTTTTAAAGAAAGCAGGTTGAATGCCTCTTCCGTGTCGGACAGTGCTCGACTCTACTTGGTTGCTCCCCAACCGGGCAGCTTTGACCCGAGGCTCAACCAAATCCGGGCGAGCGGGACCCCAGCAGCACCCCCTTGGGCCCCCGGGTGCCACCCGAATGCTCCGGCTCGCTCGGGCGCCCGCCCCTCCTTCAGCAGCCCCCTGCCCAGAGCGGCCCTTCTATTTTTGACAGTGCTTCCCACATTGCTCTGTGCTCGTGGGAAGAGCTCTGAGTTCAAATGCACCCCCCTGCAGAGCCAGTGAGGGGTGGTTCTGGGATGCGTTCTCCATCAGCTGCCACCCAGGCTGGGTTCTACCAAATCCAAAGTCCACTGCAGCCCCCAGGCCTGCGCTCCTTCAAAAGGCAGGTTTGGCGAGGACGGGAGAAGAGAGCCTGGCCTTCGGCTCAGCGCCTGGGGTGCGCGGGAGGGAGGGGCTGGGGAGCTGGACAGGAGCCACGCGGGGACTTGGGAGCCGGGGAGCCCGCTCTCAAGAGCTGACTGTTAAGGAGCGGGCAGGTCGCGGACTTCCCACCTTCCCAAGACTGCTCGAGTTCTCCCATCCTCAGACCACCCTTGACCGTCAGCCTCCCTCCAACTCAGGACAGGCGCCCTGCGGCTGAGAGCGCCTCCCTGTCCCCCTCCCCGCAGGCTCAGAAGTGCCTGCCCCTCCCCAGGGTGTCCTGCTGGCCACCCCACCATCAACCACCATCAACCAAGGGATCAGATGTCACCTGCGCCCCGCGGGGGACACGGCCTTGAGCGGGAAGATCCCCAGCCTAGCCCTCTAGCTGTTTCAGCCCCCAGCCTCTCCTCAGCTTCTCCTCCGGTGCTGAGTGCTGCAGCCCTGCACCCCACAACTGCTGGGGCCTCGGGGCCAGAGCCTGCACCCTCTCTTGAGACCCACCGTGTGGGGCTCTCGCAGGGGAAATCCAGGAGACAAGTGGCCTCTCCGAAACCACGTCCCTCTCCTAAGGTTTATGGGTGCTGGTCTCCAGGTTGGGGGGCTGTCCCCCCAAAAAACACTCGCCAGCCCCACGGGCCTTGTGACTTGGGGTTCTCGCCCAGCTTCCTTTCCTACATCCCAGAGACTGGCATCTCTGCTCCCCCGGAGAGCCCGGTGGGCGCCCGAACGCACCCCCCCGGGGCTCCCAGCCTCTCGCCCCACGGGGAGCCCCAGCCCTCAGCCTTCCCCACGCGTCGCCGGGTCCCTCGGCTTCCCGCGCTGGAGAGGCTCGGAAGGTGTCACCCGGAGCCCCCGAGACCGAGGGGCTGCAGCTCCGGTGGCCGGTGTCGCCCGGGTCTAGGGGCTCGGGACGCTCCCGGGGAACCGAGGCGGCCCCCCCCGGGAACCGAGGCGGCGAGGTCTTTGGCGATCGGCGAAGTCCACCCGAGCCTCGCGGGGAGGCTGGAAGGGGCGACTCCGGGCCGGGGGCCCCGGGCGCCCCGCCGCCCCCCGCCTGCCCCACGCAGCCGAGACCCCGGCCGCGGCGCGGGGCGCACTCACCAGCGCGTGTTGTCGTGGAAGTGCTCCAGCACCGCGTAGCCGAAGAAGGAGCCGGCGGGGCCCTGGAAGCGCACGGGGCGCTGCGGGTCCAGGTTGTAGGCGCCCGCGGGCACCCCCGCGGCCACCAGCGCCAGCAGCAGCGCGCGGAGCCCCCCGGCGCCCGGCCGCGCCTCCGGGCCGCCCATCCCCAGCGGCGGCCGGCCTCCCTCGGGCCCCGGGCCGGGCGTGCGGCGCGGGCGGCGGCGCGGGGCTCGGCGCGCGGAGCGGGAGCGCGGGCGCGGCGGGCCAGGGGCGCGGGAGCGGGCCAGGGGCGCCCGAGCGCGCGGCGTCCGCAGCCGGCCGGGAATCCGCGCGCCCACAGCCAGCGGGGCCGGGCGGCGGGGCCTGCGGGGAGGCGGGCGCGGGGGGCGGCCCGGGCGGGGGGCGGCCCGGGCGGGGCGGCGGCGCGGGAGCGCCCCCTGCGGGCCGCCGGGCCCCTGCGCGCCGCGCCCGCCTCCTCGCCGCGCCCCGGGCGCGCGGGGGCCCCGAGGCGACCCCGGGAGCTCGGCGCCGGCGGCAGGAGCAGAGGATGGGCAGGGCCCCGGGCCGAGCGCGACCTCCCCGCGGGTCCCTGCGAGACGGAGGGGGGGAGAGCACCTGTGACACGCTTACCTGGCACCTGCGGACTCTCCATCAGCGCAGGCGGCTGGCGGGGATGGGGCACCTGAGAGCGAGCAGAGCCTCCTCTGTATTGGCCTCGCGTGGTCTCCTCCACCTGTGGTCCCATCAACATGACCCCGGCCAGCTAGCAGGGAGGTGAAGGAGGTCAACCACCACACCAGGGAGCCAAGAGTGCCGACAACTGCAAACAGGAGAATTGCGTCCATCATCCAAGGGGCATCTAAGCACCCTCTCGATACAGAGGTGGAGTGGACATAACCATCCCGGGGCCCACGGAATGGAGGAATAGAGCATGGATTAGCGTGCACTTACTGAGCTTCTGTTCTGGAACTATGGTGATTAGGAATGGAAGTCAACGTAGCATCGAGATGGAGAGAGTGGCCACGGTAGCTGCTGAGGGTGGGGAGTGGGAAGAAGAGATGTGATGTGGGGGCATTTTCAGGACTTGGAGTTGTCCTGGGTGGTGCTGCAGGGACAGATGCTGGACATTGTACGTCCTGCCGTGGCCCACTGGGTGGACTGGGAGAGAGTGTAAACTACAATGTAAACCACCATCCATGCGGTGCAGCAGTGCTCCAAAATGTACTCACCAAATGCAGTGAATGTGCCACGACGATGAAAGAGGTTGATGTGGGAGGAGTGGGGTGAGGGAGATGGGGGGTATATGGGGACCTCATATTTTTTTAATGTAACATTTTTTTACAAAATAAAGAAGGAAAAAACATTACCTGAGAACTGATTAAAAATGCAAATTCTCATTTTAAACTTCTTAAAAATGCAAAATTTAAAAACTTATTAAAAATTAAAATTCCCCAGACCTGCGGAATCAGAAGCTCTGGAGAGTGGAACCCAGTAGCCCGGGTTTTAACGAGGTGATTCTGCTACATGCTAAAGTTGGAGATCCAGGACCACAGTCTGGTTGACACGCCTTTGCCCCCAACACCTGCGTCCTGCAGGTCAGCACAAAGCCACTCACCCTGCCCCGGCGCCCACCATCCAGCTACTGCAGGGGCCTGCTCCGAGCCCAGCTCAGGTGGAACGCCAGGTCACCAAGAGAAAATGAGAGCTCTGCGTCCTCCACCCTCCGCCCCAGCAGCTCACACGCACCCTAAAAGAGCCTCGTAGCCCAGGGGCCCCCCCAGGACTGCAGGGAATGAGCAGAAGAAAAAAAAGGGAATGCCATCATTAACTGAGCACCTACTATATGTGTCAAGTACTTTGATTATAGATTCTGTGTTTGATCCTTGCAACATCTCTTTAAAATAAATGCTATTACTCCCATTTTACAGATAAGGAAAGTAAAGTGGGGAGAGCCTAAGTAATCACCATAAAAGCATGTGATTATTGAGCTATGAACACGGAGGTTTGAACTCCAGTTCCTCTGAGACTGTTTCTGGATTCCCATCCCAGCCAGGGTTCCAGCCAACAATCCCGTGCCTCTAATAAGCAAAACATAAGGTGAAAATAGAATGACCTTGAACATGGAAAAGTCCCTTTTCCTCAGGTTTGCTTCTCCTTCTGGGCTTCCCACCTCACCAATGGCACCCTGGCCACCGGTCGCCGAATACGGCCCCAGCACAAAGCTCTACAACTATTTCCCACACATAATCCACCCAGTTCTGCTGCTTCTTCCTCAAGCTCTCAAGTCTACTGAGCCATCCTCGTCTCGGCTACCAAGCCCTTGCCTTTCCTTGACCACGCTATTAAAATTATTACATTTGATGTCTGTAAATCTGCAGTGATGCCCTCTTTTCATGCCAATTGGTTACTTTGTGATTTTGCTGCTTATTTCTTCCTTTGCTCATTTTTTAAAACTTTATTTTTTATTTATTTTATTTTTTTATTTGTTTCTCCTCCCCCACCCCCCCTGCCCCAGTTGTCTGTTCTCTGTGTCCATTTGCTGCGTGTTCTTCTTTGTCCACTTCTGTTGTGGTCAGCGGCACAGGAACCTGTGTTTCTCTTTGTTGCGTCATCTTGTCGTGTCAGCTCTCCGTGTGTGCGGCGCCATTCCTGGGCAGGCTGAACTTTCTTTCGCACTGGGCGGCTTTCCTTACAGGGCGCCCTCCTTGCGCGTGGGGCTCCCCTACGCAGGGGACACCCCTGCGTGGCACGGCTCTCCTTGCGCGCATCAGCACTGCACATGGGCCAGCTCCACACAGGTCAAGGAGGCCCGGGGTTTGAACCGTGGACCTCCCATGTGGTAGATGGACGCCCTAACCACTGGGCCAAGTCCGCGTCTCCCTTTGCTCATTTTAATCTATTAATTTTATTAATCTTTTCAAAGAACCAACTTTTGGCTTTGGTGATTTTTTTTCTCTATTAACTTTTTAATAGTTTCAAATTTATTTCTTGATTTCTGATCTTATCTTTATTATTTCCTTCCTTCTCCTTTCTCCATATTTGCAATGGTTTTCTAGCTCTTTGAGATGAGTGTTTTGACCACTGATTTTTACCCTTCCTCCTTTTCTAATTCTTTTCTCAAATATGCATTTAAGGCTGTACATTTCCCTCTAAGCACTGTTTGGGCTGCATCCTACATATTCTCATATATTGTCTTTTCATTATCATTCAGTTCAAAATACTTTCTAATTATAAGTGTGAGTTCTTCTTTGTCCCATGTGACACTTAGAAGTATATTGCTTTCATTTCCATGTTGTGGGGGATTTTCTGGCCATCTTTTTATTACTGATTTCTTGTTTTATTCCACTGTAGTCATAGAAGATACTCTTATGTTTTCAATCCCTTGAAATTTGCTGAGAATGCTGTATGACCCAGCATATGGTCAATTTGGGGGAATGTTCCAGATGCACTTGAAAAGAATGTCAAAGACATTGTTGAGAATGTTGTTCCATAGATGTGAGTTAGATCAAGATTGTTAATGAAATGGTTCAAAACTTCTGTATCCTTACTGAGTGTTTTTATTCTATAAGTTACTCATAGAGGTGTGCTCATATCTCCATCTATGATACAGATTTATCTATCTCCCATTTTAGTTCTGCATTTTTCCTTATGTATTTTTTCCTTAAATTTTTAAAATAATTTCCAGCGTATGAACAATTGGAAAAATAATACAGATAACTCTAACATACCCCCCACCCTAACACCCAGATCTGCCAATTTGAACATTTTGCCACACTTGCATCCCATTCTATCTATCCATCTCTCTATTTTACCTTATATATTTCGAGGCTTTGTTTTTAGATACACAATTAAGATTATTTTTGCTCTCCTACCAAAATGGCCCTTTTATCGTGAAGTTTGACCACACTGCTGTGGTTTCGCCACCTTCATTCTCTTCTACTTTTTCATTTGGCAGCGGAGCTTGGATGATGGTTTTAAAACCTCCTGTTGACTCCCAACTGCTTAAAGTTGGAGCCAGAGTCCTTAGCATGACCTCAAAAGTAGGGCCCTACTCACATTTCCAGCCCTTGTGCCTAAGCCCTTTCCTGCCCCACTTCCGGCAAACCCTAGACAAGTCCAGCAGGGGTTTACACACCTGGGTGCCTTCTCCAGTGATGTTCTTTGTTCATGAAATGCCCCCAAACCTCATCTCCAGCTGTCAAATACCATCCGTCCTCGTCTCAAGTGTTTTCCTCTCCCCCTTGCTCCTCTCGCTCCCATGGCACTGTGCATATGCCTCTGTCTCAGCATTTATGATGTGCTATTTCCATCGTTTCTCACCGCCTGTCCCTCCTCGTAGACCTGAAGACTCTCTGGTGAGAGCAGAGCGTCTTGGTTATCTTTGTATCTCCAAGGCCCAGCTCAGGGCCAGCTACAGGGAGATGCTTAAGCATTGCTCAGAGAGTGATATGCTTGAAGAAAAGCAAGCTTTGTGAGATCCTGAAGCAGACTTAGAACTTTCTCAGAGTTTTGGTTATGTGATGGTGAAAAATGATCCAGTCTAATCTTAGGAAACAAAACTCAAGTTTCCATGTGTGGTAGAGATTGCTGATAGCATGCCAGCATCCATCCTTCCCATTTTTCCTTGATAACAGAGCTCTGAATTAGGGCTCTAGTGCTGGAGCATTAATGCGTTTAGCTTAAAAGACAGATAAAACCAACTTCCAGTGCCTTTTGCAGACAAGGTGGCCATGTGACAGCATTCTGGCCAATGAGAGATACGCATCCATTATTTTGGCACAGGGTGTCTGAGAAGGTCTCTTCACCGGGGAGAGAGGTGGCACTGACTCACCTGTCCCATGACTTTTGTCCTGTGCCCGAACCCCGTTGCCTGAACCATTGAGGCTATGGCTAGAGACTCAGCAGCCATCTTAAAAGCTACTTAGAAGGAAAAGCCAGGAAAATTGCAGAGATCTTGGCTCTGACATCCTTGAGCTTCTGCAGCTGACCTGGGCTGCTTACTTGGGACTTATTACATTAGAAATATTAAACCCCTGACTTGTTGGAGCTGCTACTTTTGCAGCCAAACAATTCCTCACTGACACATCTAGAACGAACGGAATCTGGAGCAGATGTTCCAATCTAGGGCTTGCTCAAGCTCCGTGGGTCTAAGACCCCCGGGGCAGCCCGTGCTGCCCGTGTTCTCATCCCCAGAACCTGTGACTACGTTCCCCCATGTGGCAAAGGGGCCTCGCAGATGTGATTAAGGTCACAGACCTTGAGATTAGGGGAGATTATCCAGACAGCTGCAGGCAGTCTGAAAAAGAGACATATTAACACAAGTAGGGTCAGAGAGATGCCACCCTGTTGACTTTGAAGATGGAGGAAGGGGCTGCGAGGTGAGGAATGAGGATAGTTTCCATAAGCTGGAAAAGGCAGGAAACGGATTCTCCCCCAGGGCCCCCAGAAGGGAATGAAGCCTTGATTTTAGCCCAGGGAGACCCGTGTCATATTTTACCTACAAAACTGTATGATAAATTTGATACATTTTATTCACAAATAAACAGAAACTAAGAGAGCTGATAAAAAAAGAACCCACCTTTCCAGGAAGGGTTAAAGGAAGACGTACAGCCAGAAAAAAGAAAAGACAGGAGAGCGCAGCTTGGAGGACAGTGTAGAAGGCAACAGCAGAAAGGATAAGCAAAAGAGTAAAAAGATGAAAATGAGGTATGACCCATGGAAGCCAAAGAATAAAATGGTAGAAGCCACTAATGCAGTCACAGTAATATCATT
Source organism: Dasypus novemcinctus (assembly GCF_030445035.2). NCBI lineage: Eukaryota > Metazoa > Chordata > Mammalia > Cingulata > Dasypodidae > Dasypus > Dasypus novemcinctus. The sequence goes on from NC_080703.1 coordinate 19,594,937, forward strand.
GAATGTAAATGGATTAAACCCCCAATCAAAAGATACAGGCTAAGAGAATGGATTAAAAAAACATGAGCCAACCATATGCTGCTTCCAAGAGACTCACCTTAGACCCAGGGATACAAATCCACTGAAAGTGAAAGGTTGGAAAAAGATACTCCATGCAAACAGTAACCAAAGGAGAGCAGGGCTAGCTATACTAATATCAGACAAAACAGACTTTAAATGCAAAAGAGTTATAAAAGATACAGAAGGCCATTATATATCAATAAAAGGGACAATTCACCAGGAACAAATAACAGTCATAAATATCGATGCAGCTAACCGGGGTACCCCAAAATACATGAGGCAAACTCTAGCAAAGCTAAAAGGAGAAACAGACATTTCTCAATAATAGTTGGAGACTTCAACACACCACTCACATCATTAGATAGAACAATTGGACAGAAGATCAACAAGAAAACTGAGAACCTGAACGATATGATAAATGAGCTAGACCTAAGAGACACATTCAGAACGTTGCCTCCCAAATCAGTGGAGTGGTTTTTATATTGTTCTCAAGTGTTCATGTATCTTTCTCCAGGATAGACCACATGTTGGGTCACAAGGCAGATCTCAATAAATACAAAAAGAATGAAATTATACAAAGCATCTTCTCTGATCATGATGGAATAAAGCTGGAAATCAATTATAGATGGGAAAGGGGAAAATTCACAAATGTGTGGGGGCTAAACAACACACTCCTAAACCATCAAGGGGTTAAAGAAAAAGTATAAGAGAAATTAGTAAACACTGAGAAAATAAAAACAAAAACACTAGTTATCAAAACTTACGGGAAGAGGAGTCAATGTGGCTCAAGCGCTTGTATGCCGGCTTCCCACGTGGGAGGTCCTGGGTTTGGTTCCCAGTACCTCCTGAAAAAGAAAAAAAAACTTATGGGGAAAAATAATAATAATAATAAGCTTATGGGGTACAGTGAAGGCAGTGATGAGAGGGAAATTTATAGCCCTAAATGCCTATATTAAAAAAGAAGAAAGAGCTAAAATCAAAGAGATAGCTGAACAACTGGAGGAACTATAAAAGTAATCAGCAAACCAATCCCAAACAGAAGGAAAGAAATAATAAAGAATAGAACAGAAATAAATGAAATTAAGAACAAAAAAAATAGAGAAAATCAACAAAACCAAAACCTGGTTCTTTGACAAGATCAATAAACTTGACAAGCCCTTAGCTAGACTAACAAAGAAAAAACAGAGAAGATGCAAATAAATAAAATCAGAAATGAAAGAGAGACGTTATGACTGACCCTACAGAAAGGATCTTAAGAGGCTATTATGAGAAACTGCATGTCGACCAACTAGATAACCTAGATGAAATGGCCACTTCCTAGGAATACACAAACAACTTACAATGACTACAAGAATCCAACAAACCAATTACATTTAAAGAGATTGAACCCATCCCCAAAAATCTCCCAACAAAGAAAACTCCAGGAACCAATGTCTTCACAAGTGAATTCTATCAAGCATTTTTTTGAAAGATTCATTTATTTATTTATTTCCCCCCTTGCAGTTTGTTCCTTTCTTTGCTGTCTCTTCCCTGTGACCATTCACTCTATGTTTTTTTCTGTATCTGCTAGTCTCCCTTCGTTGTGTCATCTTGGTGCGCCAGCTCTCCTCAGCACATGGGTCGTCAGTTCTCCTCTGTGGCACATGGGCCATCAGCTCTCCGCAGCCTGCAGGTGAGTCTGCCTTCACAAGGCGACCCTGCGATGCAAACCCAGGGCCTCCCATATGGTAAATGGGAGCCCAACTGATTGAGCCACAGCCGCTTCCCTATCAAGCATTTTGAGAAGAATTAACACCAATCATGTTTAAACTCTTCCAAAAAAATTGGAGAGAAAATTGCCCAACATGTTTTACAAAGCCAACATCACCCTAATACCAAAGTCAGATAAGTACAAGAAAATTACAGACTGATCTCTCTAATGAACATAGATGCAAAAATTCTCAACAAAATAATTGCAAATTGACTCCAACAGCATCTCAAAAGAATTATACGCCATGACCAAGTAGGATTTATTCGTGGTATGCAAGGGTGATTCAACACGAGAAAATCAATTAACATAATACACCACATTAACAAATTGAAGGGGAAAAATCACATGATCATCTTGATCGATGCAGAAAAGGCATTCAATAAAATCCAGCATCCTTTCTTGATAAAAACACTTTGAAAGATAGGAATAGGGGAGTCGACAGCAAGATGGTGGCAGAGTAAGGAGCTCCTGGAGTTGGGTCCTGCTACAGGGCAGTTAGCAAACACCCAGAGCTCTCTGGAGTTGATGAAGCACCTTTTGGGGGCTCCAGGAGGCCAGAAGAGCATCCTGCCACATCCTTGAAGGAGTGGGAGGAGGAGACTGCCCATTTGCAGAGAAGACTCGTAAGTAGAGGCTCCACGCCCCAGAGGCCGGTGCCCATCCTCCACTGGAGGCATGAGCCACCTTAGGAGCTGTTCTGCAGTTGGAATCGAAAGTTCCACTTCCCCAAAACGGGAGAGGAAGAGACGGTTGGGCACCGATTTCACCTATGATGAGGAAATTCAGTGGGCTGCAGTATGATCTTGAGAACAGCTAAGGTTTGAGCCTGTTCAGGTCAGAAAGAGGCTGGGAGCTGCCATCTGAACTCCACGCCTGACACGAGGGGAAGCAGGGTGTTGGAAACTGAGGCACAGTGGCCTCACAAGGAGAGACGTGCTGTCTCCATGGCTATGCTTGCAACCTAAGGAATGTGGTTATTAAGAGTTCCCGGCAAACTGGATGAAGCTGTTAAAGGCTGAAAGAAAACTTGAGCACATACCTTTTGTAGGAAATAGAACACTTAGACTTTGTACCTTGAGATTTTTTCAGTTCCTTAGATCGTGAGTAATGTTATTAGTTAACTGCATACTTGTTCTCACGTAGACTGGGCTATATAGAAAGCCCCTTGTAAACAATAAAGTTGTCTGAGGAGTCTCTACTCGCAGACCCCTGATCCAGCTATTTCTCTTTCTTTCCTTCTCTTTCTCTCACTCTTCTTTTTCTCTTTCTTTCATTCCTGATACCCTTCAGGCCCAAATCTCCAACACAGGGCAGACTAAAAATCCCAGTGCTGGTGGGGACTGGCTTCTTCCCATCCAGAGCATATTTCAGCTCTAGCCTAGGCCCCAGTACCACCTCCAGCAAGGAGGAAGCTGTGGGGACCTGTGCCAGCCTCTCCGGGAAATTACTGGCCAAGCCATGGAGACCAGTGATTGTCCTACTCTGGTGGCACAAGTCACCCCAGGAGCTGTTCCGTGGCTGGAATTGGAAGCTCCGTTTCCCAGAAACAGGGGAGGAGGAGATGGTAGGCTGCTGATTTCAGCTACTGATTGGTAGACTCGGATGGCTAAGAGAAAGCCCTGGGAACAGCTGGGGTGTGAATTTGTCCAAGTCGGAAAGAGGCCGGTGGCCGCCATTTTGACTCCACTCCCAGCCTGAGGGGAAGCCGGGCTGACCAAATATCACAGTGAGAGTAGGAACTGGTTTCTTTCACCCAGATCAGCCTGCAGCCCTAGACTAGGCTTCAGCCCCACCTCTGGCAGGGAGGTCCCCCACGTAGGGGAGCCCCATGTGCACTGAGTGCGCCCTGTAAGGAGAGACACCCAGTGCGAAAGAAAGTGCAGTCTGCCCAAGAATGGCACCGCATACACGGACAGCTGACACAGCAAGATGACACAACAAAAAGAAACATAGATTCCCGGTGCCGCTGATAAGGATAGAAGTGGTCACAGAAGAACACACAGCGAATGGGGGGGAGGGGAGGGGAGAGAAATAAATAAAAAATAAATCTTAAAAAAAAAGACGACGACACTGGATGAGCACAAAGAAGAATTTGAAAGTTTACATAGAAAAATAGCAGATCTTATGGGAATGAAAGGCACAATAAATGAAATTTTTAAAAATGGAATCATATAATAGCAGATTTGAGGAGGCAGAAGAAAGGATTGGTGAGCTTGAAAAAATGGCCTCTGAAAGTGCACATACGAAAGAACAGATGAAGAAAAGAATGGAAAAAATTGAACAAGGTCTCAGGGAAATAAATGACAGCCAGAGATGTGTAAACATACATGTCATGGGTGTCCCAGAAGGAGAAGAGAAGGCAAAAGGGGCAAAAGGAATGTTTAAAGAAATAATGTTGGAAATTTTCCCAACCCTATTGAAGGACATAGATATCCATGTCCAAGAAGCACAACATACTCCCATTCAAAAAAATCTGAATAGATCAACTCCGAGACACATACTTAGCAGAATGTCAAATGCCAAAGACAAAGAAAGAATTCTGAGAGCGGCAAGAGAAAAGCAATGCATAACGTATAAGGGATACCCAATAAGATTAAAGGCTGATTTCTCACCAGAAACCATGGAGGCAAGAAGACAGTGGTCTGATATATTTAAGATACTATGAGAGAAAAAATTCTAACCTAGAATTTTATATCCAGCAAGACTGTCTTTCAAAAATGAGGGCAAGATTAGAATATTCACAGATAAACAGAAACTGAGAGAATTTCTAAGCAAGATACCAGATTTTCTGGAAATACTAAAGGGTGTGCTAGGGCTTGAAAAGAAAAGACAGGAGAGAGAGGTTTGGAAGAGTCTAGAAATGAAGATTATATCAATAAAAGTAACTAAACGTGTCAAAAGAGTGGTGAAAATAAAATATGACAGATAAAACTCAAGTAGTCAGGAATAAACTTAACTAATGATGTAAAACACTTGTATTCAGAAAACTACAACCCAATGTTAAAAGAAATTTTTTAAAGTCCTAAATAACTGGAAGAAGATTCCATGCTCATGGATTAGAAGACTAAATATCATTAAGATGTCAATTCTACTTAAATTGATAAACAGATTCAATGCAACCCTGATAAAAATTCCACCAGCATTTTTTTTTAATTGAAAACACAATTAGCAAATTTATTTGGAAGGGTAAGGGGTCCTGAATAGCCAGAAACATCATAAAAGGAAAAGCGAACCCTCATCGTTGACCTTTAAATCATACTCCCAAGCTATAGTGGTGAAAGATAGGAATAGAAGGAAAATCCCTCAATATGATAAAGGGTTATATGAAAACCCACAGCCAACATCCTACTCAATGGGAAAATGTTGAAGGCTTTCCCTCTAAGATCAGGAACAAGACAAGGATGCCCACTGTCATCACTGTTATTCAACATTGTACTAGAAGTTCTAGCTAGAGCAATTAGGCAAGAAATTAAAACAAAAGGCAGTGAAATAGAAAAAGAGGAATTAAAACTCTTGCTTTGTAGATAACATGATCTATATTTAGAAAATCCTTAAAGGTTTACAACAGAGCTACTTGAGCTAATAAAGGAGTTCAGCAAAGTGAGAAGATAAAAGATCAACATGCAAAAATCAGTAATGTTTCTGTGCACTAATATTGAATAATCTGAGGATAAAAAAATTCCATTCACAATAGCAACAATAAGACTCAAATGCTTAGAAATTAATTTAACCAATGATGTACAGGACCTATATTCAGAAAACTACAAAACACCACTGAAAGAAATCAAAGAAGACCTAAACAAATAGAAAGACATTCTGTGTTCATGGATTGGAAGACTAAATATCATGAAGATGTCAATCCTACCCAAATTGATTTATAGATTAAATGTAATACCAATTAAAATTCCAACAACCTACATATTGCCTCCATGATAAGAACTAAATACAATGACTAGACTTACGGAGTTGGACCATGAAGCGTAGGTTAGTGGGAAATGGAATGTGAGATGAGAAGGGGGAGACGATGCTGGATGGATAGAGAATGTTTGGTAAGTGTTGGAAACTGAGGCACAGTGGTCTCGCAAGGAGAGATTTGCTATTTCCATGGCTGCTTGCAACCTAAGGGATGCGGTAATTAAGAGTTCCCGGCAAACAGGAGGAAGCTGTGAAAGGATGAAAGAAAAGATGAGCAGATAACATTTGTGTAGTAAATAGAACACTTAAACTTTGTACGTTGAGATAAGATTTTTTGAATTCCTTAGACTATGAGTAATGGTGATGGTTAACTGCATGTTGCTGCTTCTACCCCCGTGGACTGGGGTATATGCAGAGCCCCTTGGGAACAATAAAGTTGTCTGATGAGTCTCTACTCACAGACCCCCTGATCCCAGCTCTCTCATTCCTTCTTTTACTTTCTGTCTCTTTCTTTCCTTCTCCTTTTTCTCTTTCTTTCATTCCCAATACCCTTCCGGTCCAAACCTCCAAAAAATAAGGGCAAATGTAAATATGTGGTAATGTTTGGACTTGATGGTAACACATTATAGTGCTGTAACAAACACTGTTGATTTATGGATGTGATTGTAGCTGAAACAAATAGTCAGGAGGATTAATGTTAGTTGGAGGACAGCTGGAGGAGAATATTGGGAATGTACAACTGATTTTGGAAGTAGATGAAGATTGTAGTTAATAAAATAAATAAAGGAATGTTCTACTACGGTGTGTGAAGAATGTGGTGATACATGGGGAAAAATAACTAACGTAATTTATGGACTATAGTTAACAACATTGTAATGTTTTTGTAATAAAAGCAGGGTTGGTACTACATCAATTCCAAAGGGAAAAAAGAATATGGGGTTTGGTTTTGTGAGATATGAACATCATGAAGCATTTTTTTCTCTTCATTTTTTTTTTCATTAATAAGGAGACCTTGACTACGTCGTCTAACTAACTTGTGTTCATCTGTGTATCTTTCTGAACACTGGAGGAACAACTGAGAGCAGTTGGAATTAGGAGAGATGAAAGTGCTTGAGACAGAACTTTTTAGGAGTAATGTTTCCATAACTTGTTGAGCTGCCTTTTCCTGTTCTTTCTATTCCTGTGAATTCGAAATCGGTTTTTTTATTAAATAATTTTTAAAAAGCAGCTTGAAGGAACAAGAAAAAAGAAAAGAAAGGGGAAGTCTAAGATCATGTATATTACTAGAAGGAAAGCTAAAAAATATAGCATGGGACCATATAGCATAGCGAAACATCATGTCAAATATGAATATGGGTAATACTGCATAAAGAAGACTGGTTTCCCTTGAAACTGAACAAATGTATATTAATGTTACAAGATATTAATATCAGGCAAAAATACAACCAAAGCAAAATATGTACAGTAGTGTATAGTAATGTATTAATCTTCCATAAAGGGTTTTAAAAAAGGAAATGTATTAAGTGAAAGAAACGAGACAAAAGGTACTACATGTTGTTTGACTCCATCTTTAAAAATGTAAATACAAATAAATTATAAAGACAGAAACAGACTAGCAGCTTTGTGTGGCAGGGGCAGCATAGAGCGATTGAGAAGTGACTATTAAGGGGTAAAGTGTTTTTGTGTGTTTATTATTATTACTGGAATAATGAAAATGCTCTAATAACGATACAAGTGGTGAATGCACAACTATGAGAATATAACAAATACCTGATTGTCCACTTTGGATGGATAGGACACTTTGAATAGATTGTACGCTTTATTAATATGTATCAATAAAATTGATTTTTTTAAAAGAAGTAATCTGAAGTAGTTGCAGACTGGATACCATGCACTATCAGCTAACCTATCATTTGCCTTTTCTAGACTCTACAATCAATTTCCCTAAGGCAAACTTGACTTCCTTCCTGTGGTGAAGAAAATGTTGAGAGCATCGTTACCATAAAAATGAAATAGAAGATGGCTTTTTGCCCTCGTTCCCTCCCTCCCATGGTAGAGAGGAATATTTGAACTATTCCTTTGAAACACTAGGTTTTCAAAACCCTTGAAAGTCTTAAGATTAATTGGCTATTTTTTTCCCTTCTTCCTTTCTCTATGAACTTTTTTTTTTTGCTTATAAATGTGTACCTAAATTTCTGTCTGTGTCTCATTATTCCTCAAATGCATAAATACTAGGTCAAAGGTTAAGTATGTTTCTATCTAAGGCTATTAATACAATCTGATTGTCCCTGTAATCTTCAGCAACCTTAAAATATAATGGGGAAGTGGATATGGCTCAGGCCACTGAGCTCCCGCTTACCACATGGGAGGTCCGTGGTTCAGTTCTGGTGCCTCCTAAAGAAGACAGTGAACTGGCATGATGGGCAGGCATGGCAAGATGATGCAACAAGAGACACAAGAAGAAAAACATAATGAGAGACACAACAAAGCAGGAACGGAGGTGGCCTAAGCAATTGGGCACCTCCCTCCCACTTCAGAGGTCCTGGGTTCAGTTCCCAGTGCCTCCTAATGACACGGCACACGGCAAGTACAAACAACGAGGGGGTGAGGGAGAAGAAAATCAATAAAATCTTTAAATATATATATATATATATATATAATGGAAAGTAGGGGGGAGTGGCTGTGGCTCAAGCAGTTGGATGCCAGGCTCCATGTGGGAGGACCCTGGTTCCGTTCCCAGTACCTCCCAAAGGAAAAAAAAACAAAAACAAAAATGAGCCATCTCAGCAATTTTTAAAAAAGAGCACACACAGGCTTCTTTCAAGGTAGGGCAAGAAATGCTATCTTTCCTCATTTCTTTAACTGTCCAGGTCCTAGAAAAAAAACCATCGCAAATTAAGCTCCAAGCAAAAAGTGTATCTTTGTGTTTATATGATTCGGATGTATATGTGTTTGTTCAGTGGGTTTAAAATATATATATTTTATATATATATATTATATATATATATATATATTTATATATATATATAAAATGGAAAACACACATAGTTCTTCAAGTTGAGAAGTGGTTATGTGAATATGCTCAGGCCCTGTCTTGAGCCATACCTTTGTCTGTATAAAAAACATATTACCTCATCAAGCTTACTTTCTATTGGAGGGTGATAAAAAATAAATGGGGTAAGTAAACATAAAAGAGTGCCAGTGGGGTTGAAGGCTATGAAAAAAATCAGAGCAGGGAAGAAGGAGGGGAGGTGAGGGTAGCGATTTTATATAGGATGGTCAGGGAGAGGCCACTGAGAAGGTGATAGTTTCTATGAATATTTTAGTTATTATCACAAGATATACCAGAAATGCCTGCCAAAGAAGGATATTTTACATTTCTCACTGATTCTTTTATTTTGCTTGGCATTCACAGGGCTCCCTGAATCTAAAGAATGCCATTTTCCTTCACTTATCTCTCAGCTGTTACGTATTTGAATATTGCCCCTCCCCATTCTCTGTTCACTCCTGCTAGAACTCTAATTCAATATATTTTGGATCTTCTTGGTCTATCTTCCATACATCTTCAAACCTTTCATATTTTCCATCTTTTTGCCTCTTGAGGCTGCCTTCTGAATAGTTCTGTTCTGTTCTGTTTTCCAATATACTGATTCTCTCTGCAGCTGTGTATAACCAGTTGTTTAACCAGTTCTTTGAATTTGTAATTTCTATTATTGCAGTTATAAAATCTAAAAATTCTATTTGGTTCTTCTTTTTAAAAACTTCTTTGTCAGTTTTGATAGTCTCCTACTCAATCATACTTCCAGCATCCTCTAATTTCTTTAAAGAAATTAAACTTATTCATTTTCTTTTGTTTCTGATAATTCTAATGTCTGGAATCTGTGAACTGGCTTCTGACATTTGCTGTTTCTACTCATTCTCTTTGATTGTGGCTTGTTTCCTTGTGTGTGTTTTCTAAATTTTTGGTTGTGGTTTCATGTTTTTGGAAATTTACCTTTGTTTATTGTGTACTCCTCCATCTTCCACCAGTTGCCTGGGCCACTATTGATCTGCCACTACTTTAACTTAAATTTCTGGCATGGATTTTTTTTTTTTTTTTTTTTTTTTTTTTTTGCTATACATGCATCGTAGCACAGGTTTATGATTCTGTAATCTGAGGGGCTAATTTTTTTTTTTTCTTCATTCAACCCAAAGCAAGGCCAAGACAGAAAAGACTTTATGGTTTCTCTCCGTGAGGCAGGTATTATCCTCCTTCACTCACTGAAGGGGTTCAGCTTTCTTTGGGGGGGGTCTCAGATCTAACTACAAGCCATGGTCAGGTCCCTGGCTTTGTCCGTTGTCCCTGCATGTGCGCAATCCACTTAAATCCAGACATACCCGGCATGGATGCTGCCAGCGTTACTTATCCCTTTAGATTAGAGGGGTGGTTTGGTTTTTTTCATCAGTTCCAGCCTCTGAATATTTATTTTATTTCTTGCCAGCTCAGGCATCCATTATTCATTTTTATATTTTATTCAGCAATTTTCAGCGTTCTGGACCAGGAAAGGTTTCCAGATAGCTGAGCATTTATTCTGCCATATTGCCAGAAAGGAAACCTCACTAATTTTTAAGTTCCTGAATAACCCTCTATTTTAACCCTTTATTCTACTGGGAGTGTCATGTTATTTCAAGTCCTCCTAGAGAAGCCAGAACAAATGTGGGGCCCTAGAATTTTAAGGCCAGTGTGGTGGAAAGAAAAAGCCTTTGCCATGTAGGCAAGGCTCTTTGGAATGAAAGGCCTTCCTTGACATCCTTACTCAGGCTGTGCCAAGGTGGGCTACAGCAAGGGAGCTTACGGGGGCAGCTGGGCATTCATTTACTTATCTGCTCCCATGTATTTGAATTATTTATTAGCTGAAACATTTTCAAACGGTATAAACAGTGAAACACAAGTCTCCTTTCCACCCCTTTCCTCTAATTCCCCTGTGCTTAGAGACAACACTCCAGCCAGTTTCTCAGCATGCTGCCAGAAATATTCTGCTCATATTCAAGTAGACAGCTTTCGTATACACACATCAGCATACCCCACACACTGTGCCTTGCTTTTTTTATGAACTTAGGAATATGTATTAGAAATGCTCCACATTGATCTGACTCGTTTTTCTAATGGCTGCATTTGTTTCCATTAAATGCAGGGTCTGTAACTGATTTATCCAACCAGCCTCCTCCCCTTGTCCCAGTTGGTGAAAACTGTTGCCTGTTACAAACAATGGCACTCTGAACATTCTAGTACCTATGGGTTGTGATCATGGGAAAGTATTTCTGTATAATAAATTCCTTTAAGTGGAATTCCTTATAGGAAGTTAAGTGGGACATACATTTTAACTGTCATGAACAGCACTAAATTTGTCCTTCCAAAGAAGTTGAGCCAATTCACAGTCCCATTAGCAGTGCATGAGACACCCACTTCTGAGGCTCCATCTCAATCTATTTCAATTGATATGCTCTTAATTGCTTTCTTAATAAATTAACAGTTTGTCCAACCTATTGAATTCAACCAGAAAGCCTCTAAATAAATGAATTATTCTTAAAATATATTGTGTACTATATCTTATGGCTATTATTAAATATAGGAATACCTGTACTAGATAGCTTGAAAACGGCATCCAAATTGTATATAAAGTAAATAATGCTAACATTGCTAAATTACTTTCTGATTTCAAAGATACTTTAATTACCTTACTTGTTGAGAATCAAATGGAAATGAGTCCTTAGACTTAAAATCTAAGTTTATATGCTTCTTCTCCCTACTCCACTTCTCTGCAACACAATGTAGCCTCAAAGAATAGCAATTTGGTTATATTTTAAAGCCCTGTTGGCCCCAGCCATCACCCCCTGGGAATGTATCAGTAAAAAATTGGATTTGAGTTTTTAAAAATATTTGCATAAAGATTTTCACAGCAGCTTTTTATAATAGTGAAATATTGGAAATTCCTAAAAGGCTCAATTCTTTAGGAAACATATTGGCTTATAATTTATGGACAGTCTTACAAAAGAAACTGTGAAGTCATCCAAAGTAAAAAGGGTCTGTTTGATCTCACCTTGTGAGGAATTAACATGAAATGGTTTCATTTTTCCTGTAATTGCTACCACCATAGTCTGTCAAACCCTCCTTTCTGCTGGCTATCAGCCTATCCTAATTATATCCCGTCACAATTCTATAACTTTTCAGACAAATTCAGTTCCTTACTTTGTCAGTAAGACTTCTGTTAAGTTTTAAATTCTGACTCATTCGTTTCAAAGCTCTCCTCTTCTCCTCAGCTAGTGTCGACTTATGGTTATGAAGGTTTGGAGGCTGTGTGTGTTGTGGAAGCATCTACTTTCTCAAGCACACCCCTTCCCTGAGTCTCCTCCCTGAGGCTGGGGTGGAGAGGAGAGATGATGAGAAGGAGTCTCCTTGCTTGCCCACCCTGGTGAGTCGCTGGTGCTGCCAGTTCCTGTGGGTCACCATTCAGAGCTCTTTGTCAGCAGACCCACTCTGGACTAGATGTGGATGGGTGGAGGTCTCAACAGACCGGCTGCTGAGGGACTCAAGCCCAAGGAGCCCCACTGACATTGGTAATACCTTATGAGATTTGTCTGCCTCTCTCTGTTGTCACCCAGCTTCTGACCTCGCTCCACGTTTCTCTGATGTGACCACCTCCCAGCCCCATGATGCAACGGTCTCTGCAGGAGCCCACACTCCATCTCCTCTCTGCCAACCCATCCCAGGCCCAGCAGTGTGGAAGAGACCTCATAACACTCAGGGACTGGAACCTCAAAGGCGCAATGATTGCCTCTCCAACAGGGGCATGCCTTTTCCATTTCATCCCCATTCTTCCCTACCACTCCACCCCACCCCAAATTCTGGAAACACCAAGAAAGGTCAGCAAGCTGGCAGAGCATAACCGAGAACAGGGTACCAGCCTCCTTCTAACAGTCTCCCACACCTTGTGACCAGTTATTTTGAGGCCCATTCCACGGGCTTGAAGCGGGGAAATCCAACAAATGGCCCTCCCCTGGTCCTCCTCCATGGGACAGTAAGAGGAGATAGACTTTCTTCATGAACACTGCATTCTCCACAAAAGTGGCTTCTTCCTTGCCCCAGTCCTCCAAACATAAGTAAGGCTCACAGAGTCAGTTCAACCGCTCTCTCTTGGGGCACATGGCTTCCTAAGCCAGCAATCAGGTTGGAGTTAATCATAAAGAACTTAACAACTAGGTACTTAGTGTACATCCTTGGTTGTAATATCTTCACCATTTGGAAGAATCAACACCTCACGCAAGCCTGTCACGAAAGGATGGTTTGCAACTTTATAAATGGACGAGGAAAGATGCTCACAACATCTGAAGGGGAAATACTCAGGTTCTTCAGCAATGTGGTCAGTGCATTCGAATGTCTGCACATGGTCATGCATCTATCTGGATACATATGCTAAAAAGAGATCTGGAATCTCACCTCAAATGCTAATGATGACTACAGTTGAAACTATGGGTTTTTCTTGCCTTTTATATACTTTTACTCTACAGAGCACTGGCCGTGGATGTAGAAGACACCACTTTCATAAAGCCAAAGTCACTTCAAAGTGAAGTCCTGTGAGAAACAGGGAAGTGGAGCAGGAGCAGCGCACACAGAGGAGAAGGAACCCTGACTTTCACACAACAAGGGAAGTGGAGCCCAAGGCAGCCCACATTACCGTATGGTGACAAACCCCTGCGCAGACACTGCTGACTTCTGCAGAGGAGCTGACATCCGCTTTCTGTGAAGGGGCTTTGTTGATAGGGATAAGGGAAAAGAGCAGCCAACGGGTAGAAGAAACTGGTCAATGGCCAGATGGCTTGTGTTAGTCAGCCAAAAGGGTGCTGAAGCCAAGTACCAGGAGTCTGTTGGCTTTTATAAAGGGTATTTAGTTGGAGTAGAAGGGTATTTATTTGGGGTAGAAGCTTGCAGTCACAAGGCCCTAAAGAGTCCAACTCAAGGTATCATATGAAGTACTTTCTCACCCAAAGTATTTGCCATGTGTTGAAGCAAAATGGCAGACAATGTCTGTGAGGGTTCAGCCTTCCTCCTTCCTCTTAAGGCTCCGTGGTCCCAGAGTCTTCCAATCTCAGCTGTAGGCTGGCATAAAGCTCATCTCTCTCCCTGGGGCTCGTTTCTTTCCAGGCTCAGCTGCTCTGGTCTCTTCACAAGGCCAGCTGTAGACTATCAGGCTCATCTCCCTTCCTGGGGCCTCTGCCCTGTCTAATGAGCTGTCTCTCTTCCTCTGTGTTCTCTTCTCTGTGTATCTACTTCTCTGGGAGAGTCTGTCTATCAGCCCAACAAGGGGGCTGGGACTCAGTGCTGAGCCACACTCTAATGACGTGGTTGAATCAAACCCCTAATTTTAACATAAGTTAATCAGAAGTCTCAGCCGAATCTAATACACTCAAAAGGTTATCACACTCAGAGGAACAGATTAGTTTACAAATAATCTATAACTTTTTTTGGAATTCATAAATAATATCAAACTGCCACATGGCCCTCATGGTACTTTCAAAGAATAGAGATAAAAATTTAAAAGGTATAGATCATTCACACCCTGGATAATCATTGTCTGAATGATTGGCACTTAGCTGAATACACTTCTTGATGTCAATTATTCAGAAGTTGCCTGGCTTTATTTTTTATACACAAGACAAACTTCACTTCCACATTGTTTTGAAATCCAGAAAGTTCAGGGAAAGGCCAAATACTATCAACATTCAATTGCAATAGCAGGCAGAGATTTAAGCAAATACTTTCCCACTGAAGAATTTCATAAGCCAAGAGTCTAACTGTTGTTATTGGATGTAACACTCCCAACCTGTCTCCATGTTCAAGAAAAAATTTTTTCCAGAGATCCAAATTTAGTGAAGCTGCTTTAAATAAAACTTTTCTTTTTTAGTTAGGCCAGTAGAAAGAATTTATTGGGAAATGGGGAAAAGAACAGAGCTTGCTGAGAAATGGGAGAGAAAGGTAGAAATACACACCAAGATTTGGTGCAGGCTCCTCTAAGAGAGAGAGCCAAGTAACAACTACTGATGTTAGGATAAATCCATATACCATGTGGCAGTTTGACATTGTTTATGAATTCCAAAAATCGATATTGGATTATGTTTGTAAACTGGTCTGTCCCTCTGGGCATATTAGATTATATTGGATTCAGAGGTTTTACTTTTACTTGATTAAATAATGATTAAGGGAAGTGGATTTGGCCCAATGGATAGAGGATCTGCCCTACCACATAGGAGGTCCAGAGTTCAAACCAGGGCCTCCTGACCCGTATGATGAGCTGGCCCATGCACAGTGCTGATGCGTGCAAGGAGTGCCGTGCCACACAGGGGTGTCCCCTGCGTAGGGGAGCCCCACGTGCAAGGAGTGTGCCTCGTAAGGAGAGCTGCCCTGTGCGAAAAAAGTGCAGCCTGCCCACACACATGGAGAGCTGATGCAGCAAAATGATGAAAAAAAGAGACACAGATTCCTGGTGCCACTGACAAGAATGCAAGTGGACACAGAAGAACACACAGTGAATGGACACAGAGAACAGACAACTGGGATGGGAGGGTGGGGAAGGGGAGAGAAATAAAAAATAAATCTTAAAAAAAAAAATGATTAAGACTTTGATTGAGCCAAATGAGTAGTATGTTACAGCCCCACCCCCTTGGTAGGTGAGGACGCACAGAGAAACCTCACCCCAGAGAAGGAAGGTTGGAGTTTGAGCTGGAGCCTGGGAAGTTAGCACACAGAGGAGCAGAGCAGCTGAGCCCGGAGAGAATCGAGCCCTGGGGAGAGACAGAGCTGGTCATCTGAGAGTCTACAGCTGGCCTTGTAGAGGAAACAGGGCAGCTGAGCCTGGAGAGAAACAAGCCTGGGGAAGAGAGGAATCCAGGAAGCCTGAACCCTGGCAGACATTGGCAGCCATCTTGCTCCAGCACATGGAAACAGACTTTGGTGAGGAAAGTAACCTATGCTTTATGGCCTGGTAACTTCTACCCCAAATAAATACCCTTTGTAAAAGCCAACCAATTTCTGGTATTTTGCATCAGCACCCCTTTAGCTGATTAATACATACCATAATGCCAGGTTTTTAAAACATATTTTCACCTCAATTTAAATACCAAAAATAACATACCACTTGTCAAAACATAAAAATACAGAAATGCTATTTCCAGGAGGCAGTTTAGAGTGTGGAGTACAAGTGAGGATCTGGCGCTCATGATCCCAGTTTAGCAAGTTATCATGTATGTGACCTTGAGAAGCTGTTTAACCTCTTGAAGCCTCAGTTTCCCCATTTGTAATGGGGATCATACCAGGAGGGTTTGGGGAGGATTCAACGAGATAAGCCATGTAGAGTCCATTGCACAGTGCCTGCGCTCAGGACATGGGAAGCAACTGATAAATGCTAGCAATTTAATGTCATTATTGGTGTACGATTTATTTCACTCATTTTCCAAAATAGCTATTCTTAGTTGGAGCAAAGAAAAAATTCAGAACACTGTTCTTGGGGTGGCTTCGTTTTTAACGGGGCATTTTAGAACCTTCCGTGGCTTCGAACTTCAACCCTCTAGCTTCCAGGTCCTCGGGGGCACCTAGCGGAGGCCACCAAAGTGAAATCACGGCCCTCACAGCCAGGACCCCTGCCGCTGGAGGGTCTCTCTACAGCTTTAGTAAAATGCCATATCCACACCTTCCCAGCTTCCCGATGTGAAGAACCGTATACAGACACCTCAAACGTCCTCCTGGGTGACTTCCTCAAGGCCCCACGTTGCTTCCACATTTTAAGTGCAGTGGGGCGTAAAGGGCCTCACCATTGCATGTGTTTGTGTGTGTGGAGAGAAGAGAAAGATCTACTTCCGGGCTGTTCAGATGAGCTGGAACACTCACAAATAAGCACCCAGAACCATCCGCTTCCTTAGTGGGCTGCTGTTGGGTAGCTTGTCTCAAAAGAGAAGCAGAGAGCTGGGGGGAGAAAGAGAACAAAGTCCCAAGAGAACTGGTGTGGCAGATACAGCCTTTTTCTATTTGTTCCTTTTTTTTTTTAACATGCATCTCAATTTATTCAAACTAGAAATTTAAAGTGGCATTGCATTTACTAGCACACTGTTAATAGCTTGTGACTCTAGGGTAGTATTAGCTGAAACGGCTTGAATTGTATCGACATATTCATCTGCACAGAAGTTGGTTTCATTATCCATTTACAAAATCAAAAATTAAATTAATGTCATTTAATAAAAACAGATCATATGTGTATGTTTCCTTTCCATGTCTGTAAAATGAAGGGCTATTTCTGGTTGATTTTCCTTTTTTTAAAAAAATAATGTACTTTTTTATTTTTTAAAAGATACTTAGATGACATGAATGTTACACAGAAAATATAGGGATCGCCAGGGTTTCCAGATTAATCATGATATGAGCCCTCGGGAAGGAATGTCAGGGCCACCTGGCCTCTCAAAAGACAAGGACGCCTCACTGTGGGCAGAAGGGACCAGTGTGAGCTGGTGGCTTCTCCCACGATGATTTACAAGGGAGTGGAATCCTTTCCAGAGCTCCCACAAATTTTTCATTTCTGAACATTGGACCAATGTTCTATTTGTTCTTTTAGGGGGCTTTAGTGTACCCCAAACTCTAAGTAGATGCCAATCTACAGGAGAGGTGCGAATCTCTCTTGCGGCAAGGGTAAGTTGCTGAACGAGAATTCTACCCCTGGTTCTCAGCGGGCCAGCTCTGGGCGCTTTTACCCTCCCCGTGGGCAGAGCTATCTGCACGCCATCCCCAAGGGCATTTGTCAGGCGAGGGCCTCGTGCTCGTGTCCCCGGGCTGTGCCTGCAGAGGACCAGGCCAGCAGGGGGGCTCCCCCTGAACGATGAAGGGAAGGGCCCTTCCACCCTGGCCTCGGCAGGCAGGGCAGCGCTTGGCGGGCCTTGGCTGGGGCAGCACGACCCCAGGCCGCCCTCGTGCTCCCACGGCCGTCGTCCCCCTGTGCGCCACCTCCTGGGGCCTTCTCCTCCCAGCACCTGGGAGCCTGTGTCTCTTCTGCTCCCTTCACCTGGGCTATGCTGAGCAGGGGACCCTGGAGCTCACTCGACCAGGACAGACCCTCCTCCTCCTCGCTCGCGGGCCGCGCAGCGAGGGCCAGCAGCCGGGGGCGCGGCAGGAGCAGGACATAAGCCCCGGTCACCTCGCCGGGTGCCAGGGGGCTCTGCGCACACGGGTTTTGGGGCGCTCACCGGGCTCAGGCGGGAGGGCCTAACTCCAAGGGCAGGGTGGGAAGGGCCTGCCATGCGGGAAACCACTAAGCATGCTGGGGCTTTCTTATCAGGAAATCCTGAGGTTGGGGGAGAGACATTCCTAGGATAGACAAGACGGGGCGCCAGCTGGGGGGTTCACTGGCATATTAACGGGAAACGTGTAAAATTAAAAAAATAAAATAAACAAATGAAAAGGAAAAAAAAGGTAACGTGTCATCAAATACAATGAACATAACCACACTAATGAAAGAAGTTGTCGATATGGGAAAAGTGGGGGGTGTGGGGAGTGGGGTATATGGGAATTCCTTATATTTTTTAATGTAACATTTTGTGTGATCTATGTATCTTTAAAGATATATATAATAAAAAATTTTAAATTAAAAAATAAGTATTATAAACTATAAAAAAAAGAATAAGTGAAGTCATAAAGCATATGACAACATGGATGAACCTGGAGGACATTAGGTCGAGTAAAGCAAGCCAGACACTAAAGGAAAAATACTGTATGATTGCATTACTGTGAACAAAATATACTGTGTAACAAAATGTATGATTAAAAAACAAAATTGATGTGTATAGTACATTTAATTGAGAAATGTATGTTTTTATTCAACTGTATTTTCTTTTTATTTTTAAATTATTGTTTATATTTTCAATTATTAAATGTACAAAATAAAGTTAAAAAATCTTTAAAAAGTAAAAAAAAAGAAATGTGGACAATATCTCATGATCTCGCTGATATGAAATAACTAGAATAAGCAAATTCATGGAGGCAGAAATTAAAATACAGAAAGAGAATGAAATCTCAGGAGAACTGGTATGGCAGATCCAGCTTTTTTCTTTTCTTTCTTTTTTTTTTTTAACACGCATCTCAATTTATTCAAATCCTGGCTCTACCAGTTACCAAATGCTGGCAACAGGGGGAGCTGCTGCACCTTTCAGGGGCTCCATTTCCTCAACCTCAGAAAAGAGAGCAATGGTACCCGCCTCACAGGGTAGCCGTGAGGTCAAGAGAAATGGAAATAAACCCACAAAAGTAACAGGGAGACAGGGGATAAGCTGAACCCAATGCAAGTTACTTTTTTTTTTTTAAGATTTATTTTTTATTTATTTCTCTCCCCTTCCCCCCGCCCCCCAGTTGTCTGCTCTCTGCGTCCATTCGCTGTGTGTTCTTCTGTGACCGCTTCTATCCTTATCAGCGGCACCGGGAATCTGTGTTTCTTTTTGTTGCGTCATCTTGTTGTGTCAGCTCTCTGTGTGTGTGGCACCACTCCTGGGCAGGCTGCACTTTCTTTCAAGCTGGGCGGCTCTCCTTACGGGGCGCACTCCTTGCGCATGGGGCTCCCCTACGCGGGGGACACCCCTGCGTGGCACAGCACTCTTTGCGCTCATCAGCACTGCGCATGGGCCAGCTCCACACAGGTCAAGGAGGCCCAGGGTTTGAACCGCGGACCTCCCATGTGGTAGATGGACGCCTTAACCACTGGGACAAGTCCACCTCCCAAGTTACATTTTAAAAGACATTTAGAGCATGGACCACTGAACTGTTAAGCTGTTGCCAATCTGCTTCCCAACCTAGTTTCATGTCACCATGAACTTTATGAAAGCTGGGCCTACGCAGGAGAGAATTCAGTGTTCTTGGCTGTCCCCAGACACCACCCCCAAGGCTGGCTCCTTAAGCTCAGGCCCTGTTCCAGCATCCCCCGCCTGCCCTGCAGAGGCGGCTAGCAGAGAATCTGACTGCGTCTGCTGCAATGGCCCCATGGCCTTGGTGGCAGTGTAAACCGGGGCATTGTTCTGCTTCCAAAAGTTAAGTATTGATAATGTTTGTAAATTGGTCTGTTCCTAGCGGTGTGAAACTCTTTGATTGTATTAGATTCAGAGGTTTCACTTTTACTTAGTTAAGATTAGGGCTTTGATTCTGCCAGTAGTGCCTTGAGGCTCCGCCCCCTTGGTGGGAGGAGACTCATACAGAAAAAGACATGGCAGAGAAGAGAGCTTAGTTTTTTGTTTTATTTTTAATATATTTTTTAAAAGATACTTAGATTACACAAAATATTACACACAAAAATATAAGTATTCTCATACGCCCACTCCCCATACCTCCCACCCTTCCCTACATTAGCAACTTCTTTCATTCATGTGGCACATTCATTGCAATTGATGAATGATGCTGGAGCACCAGGGAGAGAGCCGAGCTGTTTGCCTGATAGTTTACAGCTGGCCTTGTGGAAAGAGCCGAGCAGCTGAGCCCAGAAAGAGGCAAGCCCTAGGAAGAGAGACGAGCCTTATGCCAGCCTAGAGTTGAGATTGGAAGAAGCCGTGACCCTGGAGCCTTAGGAGGAAGAGGAAGCCTGAACCCTCGCAGACATCAGCAGCCGTCTTGCTCCAACACGTGGCAACAGACTTTGGTGAGGGAAGTAACTAACTCTTTTTTTTTTTTTTTTAATTTTTATTAAATTGTCTTTTTTATAAGGTACATAGATTCCCAAAAATGTTCCATTAAAAAATATAAAAGGTTCCCACGTACCCCACACCCCCACTTCTTGGTGCAGCAGTGCTCCAAAATGTAACTTACTTTTTATGGCCTTGTGACTATAAGCTTCTACCCCAAATAAATACCCTTTATAAAAGCCAATATGTTTCTCGAACTTTGCATCAGCACCCCTTTGGCTGACTATACACCTCAATTCAGAGTCCACTTCAACTAGTCAAGCAGGAGTTACATTTTAGAGCACTGCTGCACCAAGAAGTGGGGGTGTGGGGTACTTGGGAACCTTTTATATTTTTTAATGAAAAAAAATAACTGATCCACCTATGAAAGACGTTGGGTTGTTGTGAAGGTTAAATGAAATAACCAGGGAAAGTCCACGTCTCCTGCTGACACACAAATACTCCCTTCCTTCCTCCCCACTTGCCTCTGCCTGTCCTCCTTCTCCCAGCCGGAAAGGGAGAGCCCTGCTGGGACCAGGGTGGAGTCCTGGCCCCCATGGCCCTCACGCAGGGGCCCACGTGCCTGGCACCCGGCACCCGTCCTTCTGTGTCATGATAGGATCATGTCCCCACAGAGACATGCTCAAGTCCTAACCGCCCGTCAAGTAGGACCTTGGAAACAGTTATCAGTCAAGGGGAGGCAAAATGAGTCAGGGTGGGCCTTCATCCAGGGTGACAGGAATCCTCAGGAGGAGAAGAAATGTGGACACAGGAGGAGATGGACGGGGGGAGCGGCGGCCAGGTGACAGAGGTGACGATGTGCGTTGCCAGCAAGCCACCCCCGGAATGCTGCAGCCTTCAGATAAAGCGCGGTCCTGCTGACACCTTGATTTTGAACTTCTTGTCTCCAAAACGGCGTGTTGCTTAGGGCGGCCTGTGTGGGGTGCTTCTGCCTTTGGCCCATCCCGGATCCTCTTTCCCCCACAGACCCCGGCGTCCGTCTCGGCTGCTGGCAGGGCCTGGCCTTGGCTTGATTGCAGTTTAGGGATTACTGCCTCAAGGAAGGAAACCAGCCAGCCTTAAAGAGTTCAGCAATTAACCACTTTCATTCATTCTAGGAAACAAAAGCACTGCCTCTCATTTTAGGTCAGCTACTTTAAAAACACAGGGCATGAAAAATTGATGCGTATTCTTAAATAACCGCAGTCGATCACGATCACGCAGTGACACTTGCTTTTCCTTGGAACAATTGCCGCACATTACCGGATTTAGTGACTTTGCAGTTGACTTCCTGAAAAACTGCAACTTAATGGCCAGGCCGCCCAGGTGGAGGCTCATTGCAAACGGTGATAAATGACCACCGACAGCACCGAGGGGCCATTCCCACAGTGCAGAGCGGGCCCTCAAGGCCTCTGTGTGGCCAACTCCAGGGCTCCAGCGTTTCCTGTCCTGGCTTCCACCCAGCTCACTATAAAAGCATACTCTTGCCCTTCTTCAACTGGGATGCAATTAAAATTTAAAATTGCCACTAGAATTATTATTTTCTTAAAACATATATGTTATGTCATTCTGTGCGTTACATGGATTTTAAGCAACCTGGTTTTGTTTTGTTTTGTTTACTGCAAATACTGAGACTTAAATGAAATGTAAGTCATACCAATCATTGGCAAGTACCTAAGGCAAATGAAAACCCTTTCTTACCTCGCAGGCTCTAGACGGGAGTGGAAGGCAGGACAATTTCACACGTTGTACGAAGAAGGGAAGGAACCTGTGGCAGATGCTGCGGCTGCCCCATAGATGGCCTAAGCCCGCGGCCTTTCTGTGCAGGTGGCCCGACTTCACTGACCGGCAGCTGTGACTCTTCCTTTGTGTGCGGCTTCCTCTGACCACTGGGGTGTCTCTGTCCACACATGGCAAGCCAGAAGTGCTACAGAATTACCCAAGGACAGGCAAGGACAGCCAGGAGCCTCTGGCTAAACACGCCCACTCCCTTCCCCTCTGGAGGAATACCTCTGAGGTGCACGGTCCACGCTCACTCAAGAGGTCCCCGTGGCTTTGCACGCCAGGTACCCACAACGTCTTGCTTGATAACACTCTTTATAGGCTCTCTTCCCTCCTTGCCTTAATTCTCCATTCCGACTGATGTGTTCTGGAATCATCTTTCACAATTAAACTACTTGTACTTGAATCCTTGTCTCAGGCACTGCTTCTTGGGGGTGGGGGAGGTAGTGTGCAACCTAAGACAGGTGTTCATGAAATTCAAATATCAAACGATGACTAGGGGAAGTGGGTGTGGCTTGAGCGATTGGGCTCCCGTCTACCATATGGGAGGCCCCGAGTTTGATTTCTGGGGCCTCCTACTGAAGGCAAGCTGGCCGATGCCACAGAGTGCAGGAAGATGACACAACAAGGGGAGACACAGAGAAGAGACAGTGAAGGATGCAGTGGACCAGGGAGCTGAGGTGGCTCAAGCGACTGAGCGCCTCTCTACCACATTTTTGGAGGTCTCAGACTCAGTTCCTTGTGCCTCCTAAAGAGAAGACAAGCAGACACAGAAGAATGCGCAGTGAATGGACACAGAGAGCAGACAGCAAGCACAGGCGGCAAGGGGGGTTGCAGAATAAATAAAGAAGATCATTGGACCTAACCTCACAAGATTCCCTCTGTGGGGACCCCTCCCAGTTAGAGTCCTCCCCTTCCCCCCACTGACCCACAAACCTCATCCTGCCTTGATAACACACATTTTTTGGGTCATCACAGTATCAGTTGCCATTCACTGAGAATTATTTGTGTGCTCTGCTTTGCTAAATCCTCTAAGAATAATATTTTATTTTAACTTCATCACAAGCCTATGAGTTAGTGAGTTAGAATCACTGTGGACTCTTTCAGGAGCAAGGAACAGAAAAACCATCTCAAACTGGCTCACATAAACATTGGTTTATATCAACTAAAAGTCCAGATTTAATTACGGTTTCAAGTAAGACTTGATCCAGCAGCTCCAAAAGATGCCTCCAAAGACCCAGATCCTCTCCCTGCCCTTTCTGCCTTCCGTGATATTGCCTTTATCTCTGGGCTTCATGAGGTCAGCCCAGAAGATCCAGGCATTTCTGTGGTGGCCAGATGTTCAGGACCTCACGCCCTTATACCACATCACCCAGGAAGAGAACCACCTCTGAAACGTTTTGTCTTATTTGACCAAAATGGATCATGCGGCCATCCCTAAACAGATGGCTGTGGTGGGCGAGAAGGGCAGTGCAGTGAGGGAAAGAGGTTGATTGGATTAAGCCTTTGGGGGGACTGGGGCTCCCACCTTGAAGGGAGGAATGGTCCATGATTAGGTCCTAGTTCTCCCTGAGAGTCTCCCCAAAGGATCGTTCTTTGAGGCCCTTGACTTGCGCTCCGGGAGATTTTTCCTTCCTTATCCTCCTTGGCCATATCTAAATTGGGCACTGGACAGCATGCCCTCCCTGGGAGCTTCTCTGGGACACAAGCCTTGTACAGCTTCTCAGATTCCCTCAACCCCAATTCCAGGAACCCAGCCTGAAGATGTCTTCTCTAAGTACAAAACAACGTATCTACAGAGTCAGGCATTGAAGCCTTACTTGTCATAGCGAAAGAACGGAAACAATAGTAATACTCATCAGTAGAGGTCTGGCTGAGTAAACCATGCTACATTCATACAGTAAAACACTAATTCATCTGTTAAATAAAGGGGGGAATACGGAAGATCGCTGTGCACCGTCATGATCTCCAGAATATATTGTTAAGTAAAAAAAGGAAGATGTAGAAGAGCGTATATAGTATGCCAACATTTTCGTCAGAAAAAAGGGAGCAATGAAATATTTATATATATTTGCTTATTTAAAAAAAAACACTTAAAAACAGGATAGAGGGCATAGAGAGGGAAGTGAGACTTTTCTAAGGCTATCTTTTAATATTGACTTTGAATCATGTAAATATTTCACAGATTCAAAAGTAAATTTAGATCAGAAAAAGATTTGCAAACCCCCAGACTGAAGGTAGAAGCTCTGAGGATTTGGTGACCATTAGAAGCAGCAAGCAAAGAAGAGAGGAGTCTAGAAAGATGGCAGTGACTTTAACGGATATGGGGCAATTTGGGGAGAAGCATGTTTGGGGGAACAATCAGAATACGGTCTTCTACGTGCTAAGTTCAAGAGGCCTTTCATTCATTCATTCATTTATTTAAGTAAATCAATTTTATTGATACATTATTACTAAAGCATACAATTCATCCAAAGGGTATAATCAATGGTATTTGGTATAATCACATAGTTGTGCATTCAAAACTTCAATCACTGGGAAGCGGATTTGGCCCAACAAATAGGGCATCCACCTACCACATGGGAGGTCCAGGGTTCAAACCCCGGGCCTCCTGACCTATGTGATAAGCTGGCCCATGCTCACTGCTGATGCGCACAAGGAGTGCCATGCCACATAAGGGTGTCCCTTGCATAGGGGAGCCCCATGTGCAAGGAGTGTGCCATGTAAGGAGAGCCACCCAGTACGAAAAAAGTGTAGCCTGCCCAGGAATGGCGCCGCACACACTGAGAGCTGATGCAGCAAGACAATGCAACAAAAAGAGACACAGGGAAGCGGACTTGGCCCAGTGGTTAGAGCGTCCGTCTACCACATGGGAGGTCTGTGGTTCAAACCCTGGGCCTCCCTGACCCATGTGGAGCTGGCCCAAGCGCAGTGCTGATGCACACAAAGAGTGCCATGCCACGCAGAAGTGTCCCCAATGTAGGGGAGCCCCACGCGCAAGTAGTGCGCCCTGTAAGGAGAGCCGCCCAGCGTGAAAGAAAGTTCAGCCTGCCCAGGAATGGCGCCACACACACAGAGAGCTGACACAACAAGATGACGGAACAAAAAGAAACAGATTCCCATGCGGCTGACAACAACAGAAGCGGACAAAGAAGAACACGCAGCAAATAGACACAGAGAACAGACAATGGGGGGTGGGGGAGGGGAGAGACAAAAAGAAAAAAGAGACACAGATTCCTGGTGCTGCTGACAAGAATACAAACGGACACAGAAGAACACACAGCAAATGGACACACAGAGCAGACAACTGGGGAGAGGGGGAGGAAGGGGAGAGAAATAAATAAAAAATCTTTAAAAAAAAAAAAAACTTCAATCATTATTAGAGCATTTTCATTATTTCAATAATAATAACAAAAAAACAGACAAACAAGAAAACTCCTTACCTCTCAATCTCTCTCTGTTTCCCTTGCTGTCACAGCTGCTGCTTCTGGCTATTCTTGCACAATTCTTTGTTTTTTTTTAAGCAGTTTTATTGAGATATATTCACATACCATATGATCTATCCACAGTGTATAATCAATGGGTTTTTAAAAAATATACTAGAAAGTAAATTAGAGGTTACCAGTGGCTGGTGTAAGGGGAAATAGAGAGTTATTGCTTAATGGGTAAAGAATTACTGATGGGGAAGTGGATGTGGTTCAAGTGATAGGGCTTCTGCCTACAATATGGTAGGATCTGGGTTCAATCCCTGGGGCCTCCCCATGAAAAAGAAGAGAAAGTGTGCCTGCATGGTGAGCCAGTGCCTGTACGAATGCCTGCACTACTGTCCATGTGGTAAGCCAAAGCCCGCGCAAGTGAGTCACGCAGCAAGATGTTGACGCATCAAAACGAGACACAGATTCTGGGTGCTGCTGACAAGAATACAAGCAGACACAGAAGAACACACAGCGAATGGACACAGAAAGCAGACAACTGGGGGGGGGGGCAGTGGGGAAGGGGAGAGCAATAAATAAATAATCTTTTTTCAAAGAGAGAGAGAGAGACCAGGGGAGAGTCAAGGTGAAGCGCAGCAGAAACCAGGAATTAAAGTGGCACAATTGACAGGGAACCTCTCTCCACATCAGGGGTTTCCAGGATCAAATTCCAGTGAATCCTAGAGGAGAGAAAATGAGAAGAGAAGACAACACAGACAGCAAAAACAGCAGGGCAAGAGGAGAAGGGGGAAAAATAAATCTTAAAAAAAAAAAGAATTACGGATTGGGTGATGAAAAATTTTGATAATGGAAGGTGGTAATGTTATCAAGACATTGTAAAAGAAATCATTGGCACTAAATTTTAAAATTATGGTTAAAACAGCCAGTTTCGTGGTACATATATGTTACCACAAGGAAAAAAAGGAAGAGGCCAACATGATTAAACACAAAATAAGTGATCTGGAATATAAGTAGTGTATGAACTAGAGGAGGTGAATGCTGGACCTTATTAAGTGAGTTAATTTATAAATAAATAAATACACACAGACACACACACACACTTTTAATTTTTTAAAAAAGATGCTTAGATTACATAAGTGTTACATAAAAAATATAGGAGATTCCCATATGCCCCTCCCACATTTTCCCATATTAACAACACCCTTCATTAGTGTGGCACATTTGTTACAATTAATGCACACATTTTGGAGCATTACCACTAAGCATGGATTATAGTTTACATTGTAGTTGACACTCTCACACACAATTTTATAAGTTATGGCAAGGTAGATAATAGCCTGTATCTGTCATTGCAACATCATTCAAGACAATATTGTCCCATATTATACCTGTCTTTCCCTCTCCTTCCCCTCAGAACTTCCAGTGGCCACTGCCTCCACATCAATGATACAAGCTCTTCCATTGCTAGAATCACAGTAAGACCACAGTAGAATACCAGTAAGTCTACTCTAGTCCATTGTTCATTCCCCAATCCTGAGGATTCTGGGATGGTGATGCCCACTCCACCTCTAATTGAGAGGGGGTTTAGACCCCATGGGATAGATGGATGGGACTATCTTGCTTCTAGTTGCAGACTCTCTCTGTTCCTTGGGATGGTTGTTGTCCATCACCATCTCCTGTTAGTTGTCCTGGGTAAGTCCAATGAACAGGAGAGTAGGTGTTACAAATCCTTGGAGATTCAGGGTCCAGCTAGCACATGGACAACCCAAAGATTTAAGTCTTTTGGACGTATACCTATGAATTCTAGTACTAACTATAGGTTTAAATAGAAGGGGCAGAAGAGCCATGTGTAGGGAAATCACAACTGAGTTCAACTCTGTCACTGGGGAAAGTCCAAAGAAGGGCCCACTGGCAGGGCACCAAACTCCTAAGCTGTCTGCCCTGCCTATAGTGTCTGGATATCTCCAGAGCTTTTAGAAGCCCTGCTACTTGAGATAGTATATACTTTGGCAGTCAATGAGATCCTGCTGAGACATGCATAAGTATAACCTCTGGAATGACCTCCCGACCCACTATGAAATATCTGAGCCATATAAACTCATTTGTCTTTATCTTTTCCCCCTTTTGGTCAGGGTCTTTTTCCAGGTGCATTGCTAGTTGGTGGTTGGTACTAATCCCTCAGTGCCAGGGAGGCTCATCCCTGGGAGTTATGCCTCCCAGTGTGGGGAAGGTAATACATTTACATACTGAGTTTGGCTTAGAGAGAGGCCACATTTGAGCAACAAAGAGGTTCCCAGGAGGTAACTCTTAGGCACCCTATAATACTAGGCTAAGTTTCAATTTCAAAAGTAAAGGTTCATAAGTACAGTCATCAATATCAAGGGCCCATCAGTGGACAATCCTCCTTCACTAGTCATCATCCCTATACTTGGGGGATTCTTATTGTTCCATTAGAGAATGTGGCAGAGCTCCCCAGGATGGGAATTTGATATTCTTTTGGTTATTGTGTGAATCTCCACCCACTGCGACAATGCCCCATGAACCCTTGAACACATTTATATGCCTTATAGGTGTGTCTCAGGAGAACTTCCTCCCATGTATCCCCCATCACTGACATCCTGCACCAATGATCCTCCTCTGTCATAGCTGTAACCCTTCTGTGATCCAAAACTCAAAAATGAAGCCAACAAAATAACCAAATAGGGAAGCAGACTTGGTCTAGTGGATAGGGCGTCTGCCTACCACATGGGAGGTCTGCAGTTCAAACCCCGGGCCTCCTTGACCCGTGTGGAGCTGGCCCATGCGCAGTGTTGATGCGCGCAATGAGTCCCATGCCTCGCAGGGGTGTCCCTGTGTAGGGGAGCCCCACGCGCGAGGAGTGTGCCCTGTAAGGAGAGCCGCCCAGTGTGAAAGAAAGTTCAGCCTGCCCAGGGATGGGGCCGCACACACGGAGAGTTGACACACAAGATGACGCAACAAAAAGAAAACACAGATTCCTGTGCCGCTGACAACAACAGAAGCAGACAAAGAAGAACGAGCATCAGATGGACACAGAGAGCAGACAACGGGGGCAGGGGGGAGGGGGTTGGGGAGGAAAGGGGAGAGAAATAAATAAAAAATAAATCTTTTTTTTTTTAAAGATTTATTTATTTCTCTCCCCTTCCCCCCGCCCCGGATTGTCTGTTCTTTTTGCTGCGTCTTCTTTGTCCGCTTCTGTTGTCAGCAGCACGGGAATCTGTGTCTCTTTTAGTTGCATCATCTTGTTGTGTGAGCTCTCCGTGTGTGCGGCACCATTCCTGGGCAGGCTGCACTTTCTTTCCCACTAGGCGGCTCTCCTTACGGGGCGCACTCCTTGTGCATGGGGCTCCCAATGCGGGGGACACCCCTGCGTGGCACGGCACTCCCTGCGCACATCAGCACTGTGCATGGGCCAGCTCCACACGTGTCAAGGAGGCCTGGGATTTGAACCACGGACCTCCCTGTGATAGGTGGACGCCCTAACCACTGGGCCAAGTCTGCCGCCTAAAAAATAAATCTTTAAAAAAAAATAACCAAATACAATTAATAATGAAATGAAATAATGATAGTTTTAAGAATAAGAAATAAAATACAAAAATTTAAATATTGGAAAAACAATGAAAAAATACTTTAAAAAATTTTTTGACATTGTCTTTCATCACTGTAAGATCTGTTATCTTGTATGTACAGTGACATTTTCTTCTGTTTATTCCCCCAATGTCTTGATTTTTTCATCTTGTCTTCAGAGAAGTTTTAGTTTACAGAAAAGTCACATACAGAATAGAGGGGATTCCCATATACCCAATATCCTCCCCCTTTTCTCTTTTCCCCTATTAATAACATTTTACATGTGGGTGGTACATTTGTTACAATTGATGTACAAATATTAAAACATTGTTACTAACCATGGTCAACTATTTACATTACGGTTTACATTTTGGACCATACACTTCTATAAATTTTGACAAAATTTAACATGGCCTGTACCCATCGTTGCAAAATCATGTAGAACACTTCCATCGCCCCAAAATGCCCCATGTTCCATCTCTTCTATTCCTCACTCCCCCTCCCCTCAGGACCCATAGCAACTAATCTTGTTCCTTGAAGAACAAGATTCACAGTTACTTGCAACAGCAGTGAGGGCTTGACATACTGGCCTGTCCTCCCCCATTAGGCACTGCCTATGCTCTCGAGAGACTCCCGTCCCTCTATGTGAGAACAGAGCAGGACTCCCCCAGATGGGAGTCCAACACCTTCCTGCTCCTTACATGGGTCTCCACTCACCGATACCACTCACTATGGCACGATGAACACACACACACAACCTAGAGGCCTACCCCAGGGGCACCCTGTCCCACATGTTCCCCAACCCAACACCCCAAACCAGTAACTCTCCCCTGCCCTATTCGCCAAAAGAATATTCCCAACATTGTAGTTTCAATCACACACCCGCATATCCCCAGAGTTCACCTGCTCCCACCTCCAGCCCTCCCCCCCGTTCCATGGACAGTCCAACCCAGGAGCATCACTGCACTGCTGTCATGCCCTTCCACTGCACAACGACACCCTCCCACTTAATCATAGATTTTGCCCATATAAGCATCGGCTCACAACCTTCTTCTCCCTTTCTAACTCCTGTAAACCTATCTTACAGACTCTAGCTCTGAGTCTGCTCAATTCGCTTAATTCACATCAGTGAGGACATGTAATATTTGTCCTTCAGTGCCTGGCTTGTTTCACTCAACATAGGGTCCTCATCCGTGTCCATGTGTTTGTACTGTATTCCTTCTCACAGCTGAGTACTATTCCACTGTATGTATATATCACAATTTGTTTGTTTATCTGTTGATAGACATTTGGGTTGTTTCCAACTTTTGGCAAAACTGAATAATGCGGCTATGAACACTGATGTGCGTCTATCTGTTTGTGTCCCTGCTTTCAATGCTTCTGGGTATATACCCAGCAGTGGGACTGCTGGATCATACGGCAGTTCTATAGTTAGCTTCCTCAGGAACTGCCAAGCTGTCCTCCACAATGGCTGCACCACTCAGAGAGTCCTTTTAGACATCCCAATGGAAATGTTGAGGATAGGGAGTGGGATGTGGGCGTCTGGGGGTCAGGGAAGGAAGTCCAGGCTGCAGACCTCCATTTGAACGTCACGGGCATGTAGCTGGTGCACTAAGCCACAGGACTGGGTGGGAACTCCAGGGAATAGAGATAGGAGAGAGGAAAGGCCTGAAGACTGAACCTTAGGGCCCTCCTTACTCAGCCGTCAGAGAAGCAGGGACCAGCCAAGAAGATGGTGAAAGGTGTGGCTGGACGGGTGGGAGGAGAATGTAGTGAGGCCAGGGTTCTGGAGCCAAGTACAAGGGCGTTTCTCGGAGGAGAAAGTGATCACCTGGGTGGTGTAATGGGGACCCGGACTGACCACTGCCTCTAGCAAGTGACCTTGCCTGGAGCAGTTTCAGAGGAGTTGGGAAAAGGGGTCAGGGGAGGGGAGTCGAATCCTGCCCAGAGAAGTTAATAAGCACAGTTCTCTCTTTTTAAAGAGATCTTCTCCCAAGAAAAACATGGGAGAAAAAGGTAACAGATGGAGGGGAAAGTGGAGTCAAGAGAGGATTAACACTCTGAGACAGGAGACATCAAAGCCTGCTGTGTGCTGATGGAATGAACCAGAGAGGGAAAAACATGATGGAAGAGAGAAGTGTAGTGTATGATTTAGATAAGATGAGGGTGGAAGTTACCAGAGGTTGGAGCCATGACTTGCCCAAGGTCACAGAGAAAGAAATGACCCACACCTCAACCCCTCCATGGCCCAGAATGAGCACAGCAGGGCTCTGGCTCTGCCCGTAAATGGCCACAGTCACGGCGGAGACAGGTTGCCACCGGCAGACAATAAAAGCAAAACCACCTCCGTTAATCAGTGCACAGGATTAGATACAAAAGGCTAAAGCCCTGCCAACAAACTTCAGCTATGACAGCTGACGGGGAAAATCTGAGGCTCTTAAGCAAAAACACGCCTCTGAGTGCTTAGAGCAAGCCTATCTCTAAGTGCAGCCACATAGCTTGCATACGCAGCCGTCTAGCCAAGGTCAGAGGACCCCACAAGAACCCACCACTGCCGGAAGTGAGCGCAGCAGACCAAGGGCTGTAGAAACCCCAAGAGGTGATGGCTCGTGGATGAGGAAGCATCTTTCCTTCCTTGCTCATAGCTGTGTGATAGGCACGCTGGCCCAGTGCGGCACAGCGGTTGTGAAAATGGCCAGTCTTTTCCCTTCCTATACCCATGACACTTCACGGTGTGACTTGGCACCAAGAAGGGGGGTCTGTTTCCCATGCCGTGAATCTGGGCCCACAGGGTGCAGTGGAAGTGATGGAGCGTGGGAGCAAGAAGCCGAGCACACCCTTAACTTGCTCTCGGAACCCTGCTTGCTGCCACGTGAACCAGCCCAAACGAGCTGCCAGGTTGTGGGAGGCCACACGGAGCAGATACGCCATCCCGGTTCTCCAGACCAGCGCATCTCAGCCGACCGAGCAGTAACTGCAGTTGCGTGGAGGAGCCTAGCTGAAATTAGTGGACCCATCCAGGCTGAGCGCAGCCCGAAGTGCCAACTCAGGGCATGGGGAGCGCAATAAGCAGCTCCTATTCTAAACAGCAAACACTTGTATACCCAGCTAATGTCTACAGGGGGCCCAACAGAATTCGGTCGCTGTTGTTTTACAACATTTTGCTGGTGAAGAACAGTTCGGTGAAATTTAATAACTCGATTTTGGTGCTGGCACAAGAGGGTGTGGCTGAGGCGAGGCCTGGAATGGAAAGCAGAAGTCCTGAAAGAAAAGAAGAGCAGGAGTGGAAGTGTGCCCGGAAGTGCCCAGGCAGGAGGGCTCGCCAGGCCGCATTCCGGAAGGCAAGGCTGCGACCTCCCGCCTCTGCCCCGTGGCCTCGGTGCACACAGACCAGACCTCAAAGGAAGCGGCGCCTCCTTTCCTTGAGGCAGGACGTGCGGGGAGCTCACACAACCAGTGCATGCCCCTCAGGAGGTCACAGACCCTGCATACCTGAATCTAGTACAGCCCTGCCTCCAGCCACAAGGACTCACAGCACCAAGGCGCTTCCTGCTTCCACACAGCATGCACCCCGGGGATGCGTGCCAAGGGTGTGCACACCTGAACGTGACCCACCTACAGGCTGGGGAACAGGCTGAGACGCTGGCCCGTGTTTCTCCCCTGCTAACAGAACACCCCTGTGTGTGGGAAGGAAACAGACCCGACTAAAAGACTGCATATCCCCAACCCCCTTGCAGCAAGGGTGGCCATTCCTTCCTTCCTTCAGGACTTACTGAACCAGGTTGCAGGAAGTCTTAGACTGTGGGGGATGCCCTCATGGAGCCACATCCTAGTGAGGAAAGATGACAACAAACGAATGCCCCCAAAAGTCTAGAGTGTACCCCCAGGAAGATGACTGCTTTGAAAACACATTCAGAAAAGTGAGGGAGAGAACTGTTGCCTAGCGTTGAATGGGGGGTGCTAGGTTTTTTGTAAGGTAATCAAAGACCATTCTTAACATGTCATATTTGAGCATCAGGAAAAGAGGGGAACACAGTTAAAAAAAATAAAGCTCCAGAGAAGAGCATTTCAGCTGGGGGAACAGCTAATGCGCAGGCCCTGAGGTAGATGCCCCAAAGAGCAGCAAGGAGGGCGACGTGGCCGAGGCAGAGTGGGCGAGCGGCACAGTGCTAGGAGGTGAGGACAGGGAAGTGATCGTGCAGCCTTGCTGGGCACTGAAAGGCCTTTTGCCCAGGGTGAGACGGCATCCCACGGGGAGAGGATGAGCAGGCAGTGACACGGGCTGACTTCCACTTGAGCAGGCAGTGACATGGGCTGACTCTTGCCACCGTGTTGAAAAAAGACCGTGGAGTCAAAGGCAGAATCAAAGAGACTATGTGGGAGGCCCCTGCCATTTTCAGGTGAAAAATGGTGGTTTCCATCAGAGTGACAGCAGTGGAGGTAGAAAGTAGTTCAACCCCAGGCCTATTTTGAAAGGAGAGACAATGGGATTTACAGATGGATTAAATAGTGGGGTGTGAGAGAAAGGGGGGGTCAAGGGTGTTGGCAAAGGTTTTGATCTGAGAAACTGCAAGGAGGGAGCTGTCGTTTAATTAGAAAGCGGACTGCAGGAGGAGCAAGTTTTAGAGCAGAAATTCTGGACCTTTTTTGTCCCACGGACCCCTTCGCCAGTCAGGTGAAAACCCCAGATCCCTTACTAAGTCCACATTATACTGTGTATTATTTAATAAATATATCACACCTGCGCCAACATGTCACCACAAGAATAATGTTCTGTTTAGTTTTTTTTATTTCGATTCATGCTCACAGATCCCGTAAATATCCCTGTTTTAGAAGGAAGATTAGGAGCTCAGTGAATGGATCAGTTAAGTATGCGATGCCCTCTAGACAGCCAAGTGGAGATGTTGAGCAAGCAAATATATAAGTCTAGAGCTTAGTGGTGAGCTGCGGGCTGGGAAATGCCAGCACCTCGGTGATATCTGAAGCCATGAGACTGAATGAGGGAGTATGGATAGAGAAGAGTATGGACAGCCAAGAGGAGGGGCTTGGCCCATGACCCAGGGGCATGTTAAAGAGCCTGGGGAATGAGATTACCTGCAAAAGGAGATTGCGGCCAGGAGTTGAGATGAGAAACCAGAAAGGAATGTTGCAGAAGCCACAAGGAGAGGTTGGTCAACTATGCCACATGCTGTTGATGGTTAGGCAGAATGAGACTGAAAATCAACCCTCTGATGTGGCAAAGTGGAGGTCTGATGACCTTGAGAAGAGTCATCTGAGTGCAGTCATGGCGGTAAAGCCCTGCTTTTTGTTGGTTCAAAAAAAAAGAAGGTGCAAAAGTCTGGAGACAGGACATAAAGAGGAGTGGAGAAATGGAGTGGACGATGAGCAGGGATGTGGGACAAGGCAGACATTTGCTGTCAGTTGATGGGAGGCTCTGGTAGCGTTGGCTTTAGATAAGAGCATAGAGGGTTCACCCACCGCAACAGGCCCAAAGGCAGAGTTTATGGGACAGAGGAAAGTAAGTTCATAAACACTGCGGGGGAAATAAGGCAGTTCTCCAATTCCTTCTGTTTTGACCAATGAAATAGGAAGTACTGTCCTCATCAGAAAGTGAAGGAGTACGGAGTGTTAGAGATCTGAGAAGAGGGCTGTGTCTTACAGAGGCTATGAGGGAGGATGACAAGGAAATCAGGATTAGCAGCGGCATGAAAGCCACGTGCAAAGTCAGTGACCCTGAATCCCAGGGAAGCACATGAGCATGGCTCAGGGGACTTCTCCAGCCTCTTCCAGCTGCCAGGGGCAGGTGAGGGGTGGGTGGAGACTGAACTGTAGCCAAGGTTGGGGTCTGTCCAGATATGTCCAGTGAAGAGGGACAAGCGAGTTGACGATGTAGGACAATCATGATGGGCCACAGAATCCAGGCTGGTTAAGGAGAAGAGGGACGAAACCAGGGGTGGGATGAGGCTGGTGAAAGGATGGTGGTAGGGCCAACGAGCTGAAGAATTTGGATTTGCACTAACAGAGGGAGGCAGCAGGTCAAGAAAAGGAGTCATGGAAATTAGATTATGGAGGAGTGCAGACGGCATGAGGAGCAGGGAGGGGCAGGGGTCAGGAAACAGCAATAAGGAACAGGAGCAATGTCAGCCCCATCTTCAGGCCCAGGTCCAAGGGACACGGAAAAGAAAACAGCACCCCCATTCCCCAACCTTGAGAAAGGTGTCGAGGAATCACCTAGAGGAGAGGAACAGTTTTACTTAAAGCAAGGGAGCAAAAGAGAACGCTCAGAGCAGAGATTGAGGATATCAGGTATTTAGCTAATGATATCATATGAGAGGGCCCACTGAAAGGCTTTGGAATCACTGAGTCCTGAGTTCGACTCCGGCCCTCTTAGTTATGAGCCATGCAGCTTTTGGCATATGTCTTGAATTCTCCAAGGACCCACTTTCCTCTCCTGTTGTAAAAGTTGAAGGAGTAAGGCACGCAAAGTACCTGGAGTACCATGCAGTCAGCCCGGTCAGTTCTTTTCCATTCTGTTTCTAACATCTGAGATTTAAACCAGTTTTCTGATGATCAAACATGTTTCAGCGACCATCTTATCAGCTGTTTTCAAAGCAAAAGCTCTTTTTCCCTCCTGACTGCTCGCTCTCTTTCTCCTGTCCCCTCGCTCCCCACTCCACTCTCCTCTTCTCACTCCTCTGCCACTGGTTAAGCAATTCTAACATATCACATTACTGTTAAGGAAAGAATCCAATTGTATATTATCACTAGACAATGATAAGGCACCTGATATTTTCTGACCCTGGAACATTTTCTTGTTTCTATCCTTGTCATGGCTAAATAAAACCCACTTTCAACTTTTTAAAAAGCTGTTAAATATTATTCAAGGTGAATCATAATTAATAAAATGTAGACAACAATTCCTTCGTCCCAGGGAGGGCAGTTAAATGAGCCAGTGTATGATGAGTCCCTCATCGTCTGCCTGGGAGAAGACGCTACATAAATGGAGTTTCTCTTTTTCTCTTAAAAGAGAGCAGCAGGAAATATATTCTAGAAAAGAACACATCTTGGAACATGGTAATGTAAAGGCCTTGCTTTACATATAGCAAAATGTATACAATCTCCCATTCCAATAAGTACCTCACTTCAGCTGAGACACTTCATGGCTCCATCCCCCACAGGAGTTTGAACAACCCGTGAAGACTGACAAACATCTTCCTCAAAGTTCCAGAAAACTGTTAAAGGACTGCAGGCACCAAATCAAGAAAAGGCCACTCTGGGGAGTGGATGTGGCCCAAGCAGTTGAGTACCTGTCTCCCACATGGAGGTCCCAGGTTTGGTTCCTGGTGCCTCCTAAGGAAAAAACAGACAACAAGCAGACAAGGAGCAAAAAACAACAAGCAGACAATGAGCAAAAAACCAACAACAAGCAGACAAGGAGTGCAAACAACAAACAAAAACAATGAGCAAACAGATGAGGGAGCCATCTCGGGCGGGCGGTGGGGGGAGGCTACTTGAAAGCAGTAGCAATGGATGGGGCCATCCAAGGTGGTGGCATGAGACACTCCACATCATTTCCCCACAAAATCTTTGCACAATTAGAAAAACTGGCAGAGCCATTGTCCTCAAAACTGCAGAAAACAGTTAAAAGGCTGCAGTAACTGGGTGAGTCCCAAATCAAGACAATGTAGACTTAAAAGTGGTAGGAGTTCTACAACTGCAAACAAGACAGTCCCGTCCATCTGCCCGTGGGATCTAAGCCCCCTCTCAATCAGAAGCAGAGTGGGCATCACCATCCCAAATCCTCAAGACCGAGGAATGAGCAAACATAAGGGGGGAATGCAACATGGACTAAAGTAGATTTATTATTCTAGTAATGGAAGATCTTGTAACAATTATATAAAGGCAGAGGTCACCAGAGGTTCTGAGGAGAGGGAGAGGGACGAACAGGTGTAACATGGGGGCATTTGGGGCACATTAGACTTGTCCTGCATGAGACTGCAGTGACAGATAC
This sequence comes from Dasypus novemcinctus, assembly GCF_030445035.2. NCBI lineage: Eukaryota > Metazoa > Chordata > Mammalia > Cingulata > Dasypodidae > Dasypus > Dasypus novemcinctus. Next base: position 19,632,192 of record NC_080703.1, read on the forward strand.
AGGCCCTTGTATATTTTGTCATAACCTACAAAATTGTGCAGGACAGAGTGTAAACTATAAGGTAAACTGTAATCCATGGTTAGTGGCAATGCTTCAGTATGTGTTCATCAATGGTAACAAATGTACTACCACTAATGAGGGATGTTGCTGATGTGGGAAAAAGTGTGAAGGGGGAGGGAATGGGGCATATGGGAATCCCTTATGCTTTTTAATGTCACATTTAGGTAATCTCAAGGTACTTTAAAATTTTTAAAAATTAAGTAAAAATAAAAACTCCCCCTCAAAAAAAAAAAAAAAAAACATGACCCAACCATCCGCTGTATACAAGACACTCACCTTAAAATCAAAGACATAAGCAGGCTGAAAGTGAAAGGATGTAAAAAATATATATGCCATGCAAAGAGTAACCAAAAGAGAGTCGGGTAGCTATAGTAAATATCAGATAAAATGGACTTTAAGTAAAAAACTGTTATGAGGGACAAAGAAGGTCACTACATACTGATAAAAAGGTCAATTCAGTAAGAAGACATCATTATAAATATAAACGAATCTAATGGCAGAGGCCCAAAATATATGATGCAAATATCAACAGATTTGAAGGAAGAAATAGTTGTATGTTAAAAGTGAGAGATTTCAATATACCACTTTCAATAATGGATAGAACACACAGACAGAAGATCAGTAAGGAAATAGAAGACTTGAACAATACTATAAACTCAGTGGACCCAAATGACATATATAGAGCACTTCACCCAACAGCAACTGAATACACATCCTTCTCTAGTGTACAAAGATCATTCTCTAGGATAGACCATATATTGGGTCGCAAACAAATTTCAATAAATTAAAAAGTGTTGAAACAATACAATGTATATTCTCCAACCACATGGAATGAACACAGAAATAAACAATAGAGGGGGAACTGGAGAATTCACAAATATGTGGAAATTAAATAACACTCTTAAACAACCAATGAGTCAAAGAAGAAATCACAAGGGAAATTAGGAAATATCTTCAGGCTAATGAAAATGAAAACACAACATATCAAAACTTATGGGATGCAGGAAAGCCAGTGCTGAATGGGAAGTTTAGAGTTCTAAATCCTTACTTTACAAAAGAGGAAAGATCTCAAATCAGAAACCTAACCTCTCAACTGGAAGATCTGGAAAAGAAAAGCAAACTAAACCCAAAGTGAAGAGAAGGAAGGAAATAATAAAGATTAGAAAGAGATAAATGAAATAGAGAATTTAAAAAATGGAATCAAAGAAAATAAAAGTTGGTTCTTTGAAACACTCTACAAAATTGACCAACTTTTAGCTATCTGACAAAGCAAATAAGAGAAAGGACACAAATAACTAAAATTTAAAAATGAAAGGGGGGGTTACTACTAATGCCACAGAAATTAAAAGGACATTAAAAGGATACTATGGGGGAAGCAGACTAGGCCGCCTACCACATGGAGGTCCACAGTTCAAAACCCGGGCCTCCTTGACCCGTTGGAGCTGGCCCATGCACAGTGCTGATGCGTGCAAGGAGTGCCGTGCCACGCAAGGGTGTCCCCGAGTAGGGGAGCCCCACGCACAAGGAGGCGCCCTGTAAGGAGAGCCGGCCAGGGCAAAAGAAAGTTCAGTCTGCCCAGGAATGGCGCTGCCCACAAGATGTGTGGAGAGCTGACACAACAAGATGATGCAACAAAAAGAAACAAAGATTCCCAGTGCTGCTGATAAGGATAGAAGCAGTCACAGAAGAACACACAGCGAACGGACACAGAGAGCAGACAACTGGAGGGAGGGGGAAGGGAAAGAAAGAAATAAAAAATAAATCTTTAAAAAAAAAAAGATACTATGGAATAATGTATTTTAAAAAAAATTAGATAGCCTAGATGAAACAGCCTAGAAAGACACAAATTACCTACACTGACTCAAGAAGAAATAGAAAATCTCACCTGACCAAAAATAAATGGAGAGATTAAATCAATACTAAAAAACCCCAATAAAGAAAAGCCCAGGGAAGCGGACTTGGCCCAGTGGTTAGGGCGTCCATCTACCACTTGGGAGATCTGCGGTTCAAACCCCGGGCCTCCTTGACCCATGTGGAGCTGGCCCATGTGCAGTGCTGATGCGCGCAAGGAGTGCCAAGCGGGGATGTCCCCAGCGTAGGGGAGACCCACACGCGAGGAGTGCACCCGTAAGGAGAGCTGCCCAGTGGGAAAGAAAGTGCAGCCTGCCCAGGAATGGTGCCACACACATGGAGAGCTGACACAGCAAGATGACGCAACGAAAAGAGACACAGATTCCTGTGCCACTAACAACAACAGAAGCTGACAAAGAAGAACATGCAGCAAAATGGACACAGAGAACAAACAACTGGGGCGGGGCAGGGGGAGGGGGGAATAAAATAAATAAAAATAAATAAATTTACAAAAAAAAAAATAGATTAAAAAAAATGCCCAGGATTAGATGGCTTCTTCTGGTGAATTTTACCGAACGTTCCAAGAATAATGAACACCAATCCTGTTCAGACTCTTCTGAAAAGGAGGAGAGAAAGGAATACACCCTAATCCATTCTATTAGGCCAATGTCACTCTCATACCAAAGCCAGATAAAGATACAAGAAAATGAAATGACAAACCAATATCCCTATGAATATAAACACAAACACTTAACAAAATACTAACAAGTCAAATCCAACAACACATTAAAAGAATTATGCACTGAGAAAAATTGAGATTTAATTCAGGTGGATTCAACCTGAAAAATCAATTAATGTAATACTCCACGTTAATAGAACGAAGGGGGAAAATCACAATTGATACAGAAAAGGCATTAAACAAAATCCAGTACCCCCTCTTGACAAAACCATTTAGAACACTAGGAATAGAAGTTAACTTCCTTAACATGAAAAGGGCACATACAAAAACCCATAACTAATATCCTCCTCGATGGTGAGACTGAAAACTTACCCTCCAAGATTGTGAACAAGACAAAGATGCCCACTGTCACCACTGTCATTCAACATTGTACTGGAAGTTTTAGCCAGAGCAATTAGGCATGAAAAAGAAATAAAAGGCATCTGAATTGGAAAGGAAGAAGTACAACTTCCTTATTTAGAGCACAAGATTCTATATATAGAAAATCCTGAAAAATCCATAGGATACTAGATATTAAAGCTAATAAATAATGCAAAGTAGTGAGGTACAAAATTGAAACACTCAAATAAGTATTGTTTCTATACAATAGTAATGAACAATCTGAAGAGGAAACTAAGGAAAAATTTCATTTACAATACCAAATAAAAGAATCAAATAACCAGGAGTAAATTTAACCAAGAATGTAAAAGACATATAGATACAAAACTACAAAACATTGCTGAAAGGAATCAAAGAAGATCTAAATTAATGGAAAGACATTTCGTGTCATGTATTAGAAAACTAAATATTGTTAAGAAGGCAATTCTACCCTAAGTGATTTTACAGATTCAATAAATCCCAATCTAAATTACAACAGGCTTCTTTGTAGTAATGGAAAAGCCAATTATCAAATTGATATGGAAGGAAGCGGACTTGGCTCAACAGACAGAGCATCTGCCTACCACATGGGAGGTCCACGGTTCAAACCCAGCGCCTCCTTGACCCGTGTGGAGCTGGCCTACGCACAGTGCTGATGCACACAAGGAGTGCCCTGCCACGCAGGGGTGTCCCCCGCGTAGGGGAGCCCCATACACAAGGAGAGCAGCCCAGAGCGACAGAAAGTTCAGCCTGCCCAGGAATGGCACTGCACACATGGAGAGCTGACGCAGCAAGATGACACAACAAAAAGAGACAACAGATTCCCAGTTATCACAGAAGAACACAGAAAACAGACAGCTGGGGTGGGGTGGGGGGAATGGGAGAGAAATAAAAATAAGTCTTTTAAAAAAAATTGATATGGAAAGGTAAGGAGTCCCAAATAGCCAAAGTCATCTTTATAAAAGTGGAACAAAGTTGGAAGACTCACACTTTCTGATCTTAAAACTTAACTACAGGAGAGTGGATGTAGCTCACTCGTTGAGTGCCTGCCTCCCATATATAAGGTCCTAGGTTCAATCCCTGGTACCTCCTAAAAACAAAACAAAACAAAACAAAATTCTCCTTTGGGAGCAGATGTAGCTCAGTGGTTGAATTCCTTCTTTCCATGTTACAAGGTTCAGGTGTTCAGGAAATGGATTCATAGAGATAGATAAATGGATAGATGGATGGGTAGATAGTATGAAATGGCAATTGCGGCAAATGCTAATGGTAGATCTAGAAATTGAGGGGATAGGGGCATGTTGGGGTTGTCTGTAGGGTTTTTTTATTTTTTATTACTTTTGTAACTGTTATGTTTACCTAGGTAGCAGTTAGGGTGTGTTGACTGACTCCTGTAGCTTCAGGTATAAGAAGTTAAAATTTCCTCTGGTGTATTTGTTTCCTATCCTCCCTCCCATTGTCTTTGGGTTTGCTAGAGGCTCCCTCTTACAGAGGTCTGAGCCTTGTAGTTCTTTTCAGCTGTAATCCTATGATACAGGAGCTCTGTTGGTGGTAGTAAAAAGTAGTTCCATAATCTTATCATTAGGTCTCTTTTAGTGAGCCTATACCTCTGGGCTGTGATCTTCACAAGGGTTTCTAACCTTTTTCCCCCTACCCTTTAGTTGAGGCAGGAAGGAAGGATAAAGGTGGCTGGGGTATGGATTTCCCCTTCCCTCAGGTTGGTTAGGCTCTGGAAAACAAGGTCTCTTAGGCTCTGGTAAAATAGTATCTTTTGAGGATGGTCCCTTGTTCCCAAGAACAAAAAGAAGCACCAGGGGAGGGCTTCCCAGAAGATGGAGGATTAGAGAGGCAGAGAGCTCACTTCTCTCCTAGAAAAGTAGACAGAGGACTAGCAGAAACGGTCTGGAAAATTGTCGTAGTGCTTAGAATACCAGGGGAAGGCTAGACACCATGCAGAAGAGAAAGGAGTAGAGGAAAGAAGTCTCAGCTGGCTGGAGAAATCCCCCAAGTGAAGCTGCAGCAGCAGCTACTGCTGCTGCCCATCCCAGCAATGTTGGAGCAAACGGCAGTGGGCCCTCTGGCTCCTGGTAGGCAGCGACAGATTGAGGGGGTTGCAAGAGACTTTTTCACCAAGAAAGGGGAGGAGGGACAGGGCCTACAGTAAATTCAGATTTTGGCCAGCAAACTTTGCTGTGTTGGAGGCGTGACACTCTTCCAGCCTGGGTGGGGCTGTGACACTGCCCTGAGAGTCAGCAGGAGCTAAAGAAAATCTGCCTTCTCAAACACCGGGCCTACTGCCCTGGGCCTGTTGCTGAGGACTCAGGGGGCGGGAGGGTGTGGCTGGTCAAGGGAGGAGAGCAGTTTCTGAGAACATGGTTTTGCAGGCTTGGACCTCCCTGAAGAGCTCGCTTCTGCAAGGCGCACCGAGGCAGGGTTTCAGGGAATACATTCCCCGCTAGCGTCTGGGGTCTGAACTGAGAGTCGGCCAACAAGCGCCATCTGCTGGCAGACCAGGAAAGTGCACAGAAGGAGGGGAAAACTAGTAATAAGAGGCGCTTTGGTGCCTTTACTCTCCCCTCTCCATCCAAGGCCTTGGAAACTGGCCTGTACCCCATTCCTGGGTCCGTAGCCCTGGTTTGAGAAGTTAAACAGGGGCAATTCTAAATATCTACAAGTTGAACCAAGAGTCAAAGAGCAGTGGTAGCACAAAGCTACTTAACATTAAATCCCTACTTCAGAGTGAAACTGAACATCAGAGCAAACTCACCATGATAAACAGATGCCTAGACACAGCAAAAGGTACAAGCCACACTATGAAAAAGGAAGATATGACACAGGCAAAGGAACATATCAAAGCTCCAGACAAGACATAGGATCGATAATGTTCATATAAAACTCCCATATCAAATCATGGAGCTGAGGGACAACAAGGCTAAAGAAATAAAAGGCATGAAGAAGACACTGGATGAACACAAAGAAAAAATTGAAGCCGTCAACAGAAAAGTAAGACAGCTTATGGGAATGAAAGACACAATAAGATTAAAAGTACAACAGAGGTATACTATAGCAGATTTCAAATCACAGAAGAAAGAACCAGTTGAAATTGAAGAGAGAGAAGAAGAAAGAGAAAAACGAGTGGAAAAAACTGAGCAGGTGCTCAGGGAGTTGAATGATGGCACAAAGCACACTAACATGCATGTCATAAGAGTTCTGGAAGGAGAAGAGAAGGGAAAAGGGGTAGAATATTTGAGGAAAGAGTGGCTAAAAAGTTCCCAACTCTCTGGCGGCAGACTTGGCCCAGTGGTTAGGGCGTCCGTCTACCACATGGGAGGTCCGCAGTTCAAACCCCGGGCCTCCTTGACCCGTGTGGAGCTGGCCCACGCGCAGTGCTGATGCACGCAAGGAGTGCCCTGCGCAAGCAGGGGTGTCCCCCGCGTAGGGGAGCCCCACGCACAAGGAGTATGCCCATAAGGCGAGCCGCCCAGCGTGAAAGAAAGTGCAGCCTGCCTGAGAATGGCGCTGCACACACGGAGAGCTGATACGACAAGATGACGCGACAAAAACAAACACAGATTCCCGTGCCGCTGACAACAATAGAAGCGGACAAAGAAAACACAGCAAATAGACACAGACAACCGGGGTGGGGAAGGGGAGAGAAATAAATAAATAAATCTTTAAAAAAAACCCACAAAATTCCCAACCCTCATGAAAGACATAAATATACATGCCCAGGAAGCACAGTGTACTCCAATTCGAATAAATCTAAACGGACCTACCCTAAGACACATATAATATTCAGAACGCCAAATGCCAAAGATAAATAGAAAACTCTGAAAGCAGCAAAGGAGAAGTGAACCATCACATACGAGGGACATCCAGTAAGAATTAGTGTGGGGAAGCAGATGTGACTCAAGCGATTGGGCTCCTATCTACCATATGAGAGGTCCAGGGTTTGTTTCCTGGGGTCTCCTGGTGAAGGTGAGCTGGTCCGCACAGAGAGCTGGCCTGTGCAGGAGTGCTGGCCCATGCAATGAGCTGGCCCGAGTGGAGAGCTGGTGCAGCAAGATGACGCAACAAAGAGAGACACAAAGGAGAGAGAATAAGAGACACAGCAGACCAGGAGCTGAGGTGGTGCAGGAAATTAAGCACCTCTCTCCCACTCTGGAAGATCAGTTCCCAGTGCGGCCTAAAGAGAAGACAAGCAGACACAGAAGAATGCACAGCAAATGGACACAAAAAGCAGACAATGGTGGGGGGGCGGGGGAGGCTGGAATAAAAAAATAAACAAAATCTTAAAAAAGAATTAGTGTGGATTTCTCTTCAGAAAAACTGCCAGCCAAGAAGTCTTTTTTTTTTTTAAAAAGATTTATTTATTTATTTAATTCCCCCCCTCCCCTGGTTGTCTGTTCTCTGTGTCTATTTGCTGCGTCTCGTGTCTTGTTTCTTTGTCCGCTTCTGTTGTTGTCAGCGGCAGGGGAAGTGTGGGCGGTGCCATTCCTGGGCAGGCTGCACTTTCTTTCGCGCTGGGCGGCTCTCCGCACGGGGCTCCCCTACTGCGTGGCGCGGCACTCCTTGTGCGCATCAGCACTCTGCATGGGCCAGCTCCACACGGGACAAGGAGGCCCGGGGTTTGAACCGCAGACCTCCCATGTGGTAGAAGGACTCCCTAACCACTGGGCCAAGTCTGTTTCCCCCAAGAAGTCTTTATCCAGCAAAACTGTCCTTTAAATATGACGGTGAGTTTAAAATACTCACAGAAATGAAGAGGGTTCATAAACAAGAATTCAGCTCTGCAGGAAAATATAAAGGGAGTTCTGTAGACAGAAAAGACAAGACAGAAGAGAGAAGCTTAGAGGAGAGGGCAGAAGAGAAGACTATCAGAAAAGAGAACCAAAAGGGTAAACAGACAGACAAAAATAAGATATGATACATGAAAGCCAAAGTACAAAATGGTTCAAGTGATGCCTTTACAGTAATAACATTGAAGGTGAATGCGTTAAACTTTCCAATCAAAAGAACATTCTGACAGAATGGGTAACAAAAACATGAGCCATCAATACACTATCTATTGGAGACTCACCTTAGGCCCAAGGATACAAATATACTGAAAGTGACGGGATGGAAAAAGATATTTCACAAAAACAGTAACCAAAAGAGAGCAGGGGTTGTTATACTGGTGTCAGACAAAACAGACTTTAAATGCAAAAAAAAGTGGTAAGATACAGAAAGCCATTATATGTTAATAAAAGGGGCATTCTACCAGAACAAATAACAGTCATAAATATCTATGCACCTAACCAGGGTGCCCCAAAATACATGAGGCAAAGTCTGGCAAAACTGAAAGGAGAAACAGATGTCTCTAAAATAATACTTGGAGACTTCAACACACCTCTCACATCAATAAATAGAACAATTAGACAGAAGATCAACAAGGAAAGAGAAAACTTGAACAACATGAAAAATGAACTCCACCTGAAAGACAGATACACAGTGTTACACCCCAGATCAGCAGGTTATACACTCTTCTCAACTGCTCGTGGATATTTCTCCAAGAGAGATCATGTGTTGGGTCACAGAACAGGTCTCAGTAAGTTTATGAAGACTGAAATTATACAAAGCATCTTTTCTGATCATAATGGAATGAAACTGGAAATCAATATTAGGCGGGATAGAAGAAAACTCTTAAATATATGGAGACTATATAACACGCTCCTAAACAATAGGTGGGTCAAAGAAGACATTGCAAAAGAAATTAGTGAATATCTCAAGAAAAATGAAAAGAATAAAATATATCAAAACTTATGGAATAGAGCAAGGGCAGTGATAAGGAAATTCATAGCGCTAATGCCTATATTAAAAAAGAAAAAAGAGCTAGAATCAAAGACATAACTACACACCTCGAAGAAATAGAAAAAGAACAGCAAACCAATCCCAAAGCAAAGAAAATAAATAAATAACAATGATTAATGCAAAAGTAAATGAGGCTGAGAACAACAACAAAAAAACCCCGAGAATATCAACAAAACCAAAAACTAGTTCTTTGAGAAGATCAATAAAATTGAAAAACTCTTAGCTAGACTAAGAAAAAAAGAGAGAAGATGCAAATAAAATCAGGAATTAAAGTGGGGATATTAGGGAAGCGGCCTTGGCTCAACGGATAGAGTGCTCGTCTACCATATGGTAGGTCCGCGGTTCAAACTCAGGACCTACTTGACCCGTGTGGAGCTGGCCCATGCGCAGTGCTGATGCGCGCAAGGAGTGCCGTGCCATGCAGGGGTGTCCCTGGCATAGGGGAGCCCCACGCACAAGGAGTAGTGTGCCCCGTAAGGAGAGCCACCCAGCGTGAAAGAAAGTCCAGCCTGCCTAGGAATGGTGCCGCACACAGAGAGCTGATGAAGCAAGGTGACGCACCAAAAACAAACACAGATTCCCAGTGCCGCCGATAAGGACAGAAGCAGTCACAAAAGAACACACAGCAAATGGACACAGAGAGCAGACAACTATTTGGGGGGGGGAGGGGAAGGGGAGAGAAATAAACGAAAAAGAAATCTTAAAAAAAATAATACAAGAAAAGAAAATCACAAATCTCTCTAATGAACATAGATTCAAAAATTCTTGATAAAATACTTGCAAATTGAATCCAACTGCATATTAAAATAATTTATATACCATGGCCAAGTGGGTTTTATTCCTGGTATTCAAGGGTGGTTCAACATAAGAAAATCAATTAGGGTAATATACCAAATAACAAAGTGAGAGAAAAAAAAACGACATGACCACCTCCATCTATGTAGAAAAGGCATTTGACAAAAGCCAGCATCCTTTCTTTTTTTTTTTTAAAGATGTATTTATTTCTCTCCCTGCCCCCCAGTTGTCTGCTCTCCAGGAATTAATTTAACTGGAAATGTAAAGGATCTGTATTCAGAATACAACAAAACACTGCTAGATGAAATCAGAGTAGATGTAAACACGTGGAAGGACATTCTGTGTTCATGGATCAGAAGACTGAAAACATCGTGAAGATGTCAATTCTACCCAAACTGATTTATAGATTCAACGCAATCCCAATCAAAATTCCAACAGCCTACTTTATGGAAAGAGAAAATGCAATTATGAAATTAATTTGGAAGGGAAAAGGGTCCTGAATAGCCAAAAACATACTGAAAAAGAAGAGCAGGTCAGAGAGCTCATGCTTCCTGATGTTGAAATACATTATAAAGTTACAGCTGTCAAAACAGCATAATAATGGCATAAAGATAGACACATTGATTAATGGAATTGAGATTCCAGAAATAGTCCTGCACCTTTATGGTCAACTGATTTTTGATAACTCTACCAAGTCCACTTTTCTGGGTCAGCACTGTGTCTGAAACAAATGGTGCTGGGAGAACAACTATCCATAAGCAAAGGAAAGAGGACCCCATCTCACTCCCTATACAAGAATCAACTCAAAATGCATCAAAGCCCTAAACATAAAGGCTAGGAACATAGAACTCCTAGAAGATAATGTAGGGAAACATCTCCAAGATCTTGTAGTAGATGGGGTCTCTTAAACCTAACACCCAAAGCACAAGCAACAAAAGAAAAAAAAATGGGACCTCCTCAAAAAATTAAACACTTCTGCAACTCAAAGGACTTGGTGAAGAGGGTAAAAAGGTAGCCTACTCAAATGGGAGAAAATATTTGGAAATCACACATCCAAGTGTCCAATATTCATGATTTACAGAGATCCTACAACTCAACAATTAAAAGACAAACTATCCGATTTTAAAATGGGCAGAAGACTTGAGTAGACATTTTTCTAAAGAAGAAATACAAATGGCAAAAAACCCATGAAAGAATGTCAACATTATTGACTATTAGAGAAATGCAAATCAAAGCTATACTGAGATATTTCACACTATTAGAATGGTCACTAATAATAATAACAAAAACAGAAAACTACAATTATTTGGTGAGGATGTGGAGAGATAGGAATATTTATTCACTATTGGTGGAAATGTAGAATGGTAAAACCACTGTGGAAGTCTGTTTTGCAGTTCCTAAGGAAATTAGATATAGATCTGCATACAACCTGGAGATACCACTACTAGGTATATACCCAGAAGATCTCAGAGCAGGGACACGAACAAACATCTGCACACTGATGTTCATAGTGGCATTATTAACAACTGCCACAGGATGGAAACAACCCAGTTGTCCATCAACTGAAGAATGGATAAACACACTGTGGTATATACACACGATGGAATATTATTCAGCTGTAAGAAGAAATGAAGTCTCAAAGCATGGATCAACCTGGAGGACATCATATTGAGTAAAGCAAGCCAGACACAAAAGGACAAATATTGTGTGATTTCGCTATTATGAACTAAATACAATGAGCAAAATCATGGAGTTAATAAAGTCACTAGAGAATAGAATGTGGTTAAAGAATGGAAAGCTGAGGTTTGACCCGTGCAGAATTGGTAAAAAGGTTTTTGTACATGTTCGGATAATGAATAAAAAAGGTTTGTGAATATTTGGAAATGAATAGAAATGGTGACAGCACATCATAAGATTGTAATTAATAGTGCTAACATACGGGTATGATAGTGGTTGAAAGGGAAAGTCTAAGGGCACGTATATCACTAGAGGGAAAGCTAAGAAATGAAACATGGGACTGTTTTTTCCTGTCAAAAATGAATTTGGTTAATAGTGCGTATGTAAGAATGTTATTCTCTGAAACAGAACAAACGTATGTTAATGTTACAAGAGATTAATATCAAGGTGATATTTGGGCAAAAACACAACCAAATATCAATAGTGTATAGTAATAAATTAATAATTCATCTCAATGGTAAAAAAAAGAAAGCATGGTAAGTGAAAGAAACTAGACAAAAAGTACTATTGTTTGACTCAATCTAAGCAAAATGTTAATACAAGCAAATTACAGAGTCAGAAATAGATTAGCAGTTACGTATGAGAGGGGAAGGATAGAGAGATGGAGTGGTGACTACTAAGGGGTAGGGCTTTTCTGTGTTCGTTTTGTTGTTTGTTGTTTTCTTTTCTTTTTTGGGAGTAATGAAAATCCTCTACCATTAAAGTGATGAATGCACAACTCTGTGATTATACCAAATTCCATTGATTGTACACTTTAGATAAGATGTATGGTTTACAAATAAAAAATAATAATAGAGTGGGTTGAGGGGGAAAGACACCAACTATTAAGATATGGACTATATAGTTAGTAGTAGTATTTTGAGAATACTTTTATAATTTGTAACAGTGTTTCACAGCAACGCAAGTTGGTGGTGGTGGGGTGATGTGTGAGAGCCCTATATATTATGCATGTTTGCTTTCTAAGTTCTAATTTTACTCTACATTTATGGTTATGGATGTCCATGTATGAATGATATACATGAATAAATTTTTAATTTAAAGAAAGGGTGAGGGGATTTTTCTTTACAGTGAGAGCCTGATGGGCCTCCTGGAGGCAAACTCCTCCAAGTGCGGGGCCCTCGCTAAGGCTGGGTTTCCAGGAGCTTTTATCTTTCAAGCTAGCCCAGGTTCCCTTTCCAGCCGCTGGTCAATCACCCTTTCAGGATTCCTACAGGAAGCTGGCGCCAGCCGGGTGGTTCTCTGTATCTGTCTGTCTCCTTAGTTTTGGGGGCAGTGGTCTGCCCTGTGACTCAATTCTCTGATGATCTACGAGTTTCTTCTGGTCTTCACTGTTCAGTTTTTTCTTGTTATAAAGATGGGAATGACCACTTTCAAGCATCATACTTTTCAGAGCAAAACCTCCAAGTTTCTTCCAGATTGTTCAGTCATCTCTCTTTCTTGGGGTCCAACTCCACAGGCACATCTGCTGTCACTCTCCAGCTCTCTGGGATGTGTTTCCTCACGTGGTTTGGAATTTCCCTGTGAGATCTTCAGGAGAATGACTCTCCGGGAGAGCCGTAGCCTCCTTGGGGGAGCAGGCATTCCCAGAGGGCAGTTTCTTGTTTGCTCATGCGGGGGTTCTTTGGGTTCCAGAGCAGCTTCAGACACCACCCTAAGCAGTGGAAGAGTACTGATTAATCTAAACCCCCTTGGAGGAAGATGCTACTGTTCGTCCTACTCTCACAGTCAGCAGCGTCCCCTCCCACACCCTGCTGGGATGGTACAAGAGGCGGTCTGGAGGGGATCCTAACTGAGCTCACCACCGACCACTGGTAGAGGCCACAGGGGAGCAGCAGCAAGGCACTCCTGCCCTTGCCAGCCCACACGGTATCAGCAGAAGCCCAGCGGGAACCAGAACTCCTTCCCCACCCCCTTGGGTGTCAGTGGAGACCAAGTGCCTGGACTTCCATCCCCACTGGCAGTAAGGAGGCAGCGCCCCGCTTCCCCTGCTAGAGCAGTGTCAGAGGAAGCCAGCTAAACAGAAGGTTCATATAACAAAAGAACCTAACTAAAAAGGATCTCAAGTAAGGTGAGAGACATCACTACTGTAGACACAAATGGCTCAAGGACACGAAGAATTCTGCTGCTGCTTCGCCTGCGCCCTCCACTCCCCACCCCTGCCACAGGAAGCACGCTTTAGGCACTGCTATTTCAATTCATCTTTGACACTTAAAATTTGAATGAAGACCCACTGTGAAATGTAGTGTTCAAAGAGCATACTGACTCAGAATGTTCGCCCAGGCATCACATCTTTGGAATGTTAGGGGAAATGGTCCCAGGCAAACCTGGCAAATAAACTGAAATGTGTCCGCTTGTTTGGAACCTCTCTCGTGGGTCCCTGTGCTTGGCACCAAAGGTTGCTGAGGCAAAAAAAAAAGATCAGCTCTGGATTGTTTTTGTGTGCTTACAATGTGGAAAGTAGGCAAATCATGGAGTAACGAAAGTGACACACTGCATAAAAGTGAAATATTCAACAATAAAGAAATTGGTTAAATGACATCATATGCATAGGAAAAAGTATTATGAAGCAATTAAAGATAGTTTCAAATAACTTCACCCTAAATGTAGACATATAAGTGTAAATATGTACATATACATACGTATATATGTATATATATTTATGTATATTGTCTATTCTTCGATCCACCCATCCATCCACGCATTGGAAAAATACTCCATGATTAAATGCAGCAAAGAGGGGAGAGCATGTGGCTCAGCAGCGGAGCACCTGCTTCCCATGAGAGGTCCTGGGTTCAATTTCTAGCGCCTCCTAAAAACAAACAACAAGCAAACAAAACAGCCAACTCAGGGGAGCTTATGAAGCTCAGTGGTTGAGAACTGGCTTCCCACATATGAGGTTCTGGGTTCAATCCCTGGCCCCAATACCTTAAACAAACGAACAAAAAACAAATGCAGCAAAGAAGAGTGGCAATTTCTTGGTGGGGTTCTGGAGGATTATAGTCATTTGTTTTACAAATTATCTACAATAAGCCTGACTTTTAGAATAAGAAAACTAAAAAATCTTCGTTTGCATTATAGATTGGATCATGTCCTCTACAAAGTCATGTTCAAGTTTTAACCTCCAGGCCTGTGGATGTGAGCCCATTTGTACATAGATCTTTGAAAACATTATTAATTAAGGGGAGGTCTAACTGAATCAGAGTGGTCCTTAATCCATTATGCCTGGAGTCCTTATAAGCAGAGGAAATCTGGACATAGTAGTAGGAGACAGAAGGAGGGAGATGGCTATGTGACAGAGGCAGTGACTGAATGATAGACTGATGACAAAGAGTGCTACAGCCTTCAGAGAAAGAACGGTTCTGCCAGCACCTTGATTCTGTACTTCTAGCCTTCAATACTCGACAATAAATTCCTGTTGTTTAAGCCAAATAGTCTGTGTTACAGCAGATCTGATAAACTAAGACATTTGGTTTTTCAGAGACAAAGAGAAAAATCAGTCTGAACACAGTGTTTTAGTCTTTTGGCAGTCTGATACTACCTATGAATTCCAAAAAGATATATTGATTATGTTTGTAAACTGAACTGCTCCTCTGGGCGTGACAGTCTTTGATTGTATTAGATTCAGCTGAGATAACTTTGATTCAATTATATTAAGATTAGGGCATGCAGGGTTGAGTCTCCACCCCCCTTGATAAGGCTAAATAAACAGACCCTCAGTCAAGAACACACAGAAGTAGAGACACACTAGATACACAAGAAGAGAGAGAAAGCGCCATAGACACAGAAGATCCTGCAGCCTCAATAAGAGAATAGAACCACTTGCTTGAAAGTTTACAGCTGACCTTGTGAAGAGAACAGAGCAGCTGAACCTTATGCCAGCCTACAGCTGAGATCAGAAGCTGGGACCATGGAGTCTTAAGAGGAAAGAGGAAGGCTGAACCCTCAGCCATCATCCGTCATCTTGCTTCAACATGTGCAAGCAGAGTTTGGTAAGGAAGTAACCTTGAGTTGAACTCTTTAGGACCTTGTAACTGTAGGGTTTTACCCCAAATACATACTCTTTATAAAAGCCAACAGATTTCTGGTACTTTGTATCAGCACCCCTTTGGCTATGGCAAGACTTCTGGCCCCAGTTTGCTGTGAAGGGTGAGGGAGCTACGACTGAGCTATACCCATCTTCTAGGTCCTTGGCAGGGAAAAGGCATTTAGTACCCTTATAGCCTTTATGTGTCAGTTGTTATACATGCATGAGATTTTGTGGCCAATGGATTTTCTTAAAAAGTAAACATTTATACATCAGAAAATCAGAACAGATGCTCTAGTCTTTTAATTTAGGAATGTCTAACTCAACAAATGACAATAGTCAACAAGGAGGCTCTGTATCAAAATTCACATGCATCTGACC
This sequence comes from Dasypus novemcinctus, assembly GCF_030445035.2. Lineage (NCBI taxonomy): Eukaryota > Metazoa > Chordata > Mammalia > Cingulata > Dasypodidae > Dasypus > Dasypus novemcinctus. The sequence continues at coordinate 19,647,986 of NC_080703.1, forward strand.
TGAATAAAGTGATTATAAATTTAACTCGTGAAATTTTTGCCAAAAACTTGCTCCAGTAACATCTTACCAACATCTAATAGCTATCAAAAGTGAAGTGCTTGTTTTGTGGCAATCCATTTTCGGCATCAGAGCCCCAGTGTCTGGACCTAAGCTGCAGGAATACAGCTTTCTCTGTGGCCTTGGGCCCACTGCAGCCATCACACACCTGTTCCTTTGTCTGCAAGCAGCAGTTACAAAGTGGAAGGGAAGGTGTCAGGCAAACTCTAATATACAATGCAACCGTGTCCTATGACAATTGTTGGGAAAACTCTGTAGTTTCCCAGGCATCAATCAGGGACACAGTCATGAAAAGGTCCCAGATGAGACCCTGGCACTGAGTGCAATCCAACTATCAACACTGAGAGAATATCACACCATTATTCTTGATCAAGGTAAGTAAGCTGAGTTTGCTGCACTCTTTTCTGAAAAAGGATACATGTCTGCAAGGAGGGAAATTATCATATTAATTACATAACACACTTATATATTGACTGGTTCCTGCTCCCCACTCCCATGCTTAAAATTCAGCTTGGTTGCTTTCTCATGTCTGTGAGTCAAACCCAGTCTACCACCTGTTTTCATATATGATACTTTAGGGAAGTGAATTTGGCTCAACTGATAAAGAGCATCCTACCACATGGAGGGTCCAGGGTTCGATATTTCAGGGCCTCCTGACCCGTGTGGTGAGCTGGCCCATGTGGAGTGCTGCCGTGCGCAAGGAGTGCTGTGCCTCACAGGGGTGTCCCCCATGTAGGGGTGCCCCGTGCGCAAGGAGTGTGCCCCACAAGGAGAGCCACCCCATGTGAAAAAAGCACAGCATGCCCAGGAGTGGCATCACACATACACAGAGTTGACACAGCAAGATGACACAACAAAAAAAGCAACACAGATTCCCGGTGCCGCTGACAAGAATGCAAGCGGACAGAGAAGAACACACAGTGAGCAGACAACGGGGGAGGGGGGTGGAAATCTTAAAAAAAATAAAAACTAAAAATGATACTTTATTGGAACACAGCTCATTAGTTTATATACTATTTATGGTGCTTTTGTACTACGATGGCAGAATTGAGAGGTTTTAACAGAAGCTGCATGGTTCATAAAGGAAAATATTTACTATTTAGCCCTTTACAGAAAATAAGCATGCTCTTTTTGATATGCTTATTTTCATAAATAGGTTAGGGAGAAACTCTAGGAAGGTGTATATGGATAATACTAAGAGCTCATAATTTCTACCCCAGAAAAAGATATAAAAAGTATAAGAAGTGATATCTATTATTAGAAAACCTTCAGTGGAACAAAGGTTTGTCAATTTAAGTAAATCTTGATTTAATAAACAAAAGCCAAAGAGGGTCCTTTTTCCTTGCTGGAATAGTAGGACCCTTCCAAAGGAGGCAGCCTCCACCCTTCCACTATCTACCACAAGGTAAGAGACACCAGCAGCAATTAGCCTAGGCTGCCTGGGTAACTGTAATTCCATCTGTGGCCGCAGGTAGGTAGTACCTCGATATTACTAATTACTGTATTTCCCTGAGAATAAAGGCTTATGAAACCCTCTGAGCAGTTCCTGTCTCTTGGGGTCCAGAAATTTCTCTGCGTTTAGTAAGAATCAAAGTATTGTAATCGGATTTCGTCTAGGTTCTTGACTATGCTGCAGAAATGAATTTCAAGAGCACGTCGGGTGAGTTAGGTCAGTAATTTATTCAGTTAGGGGGGGAAGAGAAATGGGAGAAAATAACAGATCATGGGTCCCAGGTAGAGAGGAAGGGGTTGAAAAGTGATAAAGCAGGCTGATTTACAGACTACAGTGCCCCATTATAGATGATCTGTAAGGCGCAGGTTTACCTGCGTACTGATCCAGGCAGTGGCGAAGAAGCCAGAATAAGGCACAAATAAGACACTGGACAGGGTGAAGGCAAAAGAGCGCAAGTGAGTTCAGCCTTTGCACTTGCTTTTTAAACCATTAATTACTCCGCCCCTTTGCTAATGGCAGGAGAGGAGTCCCAGCTGTTTGCTGTTTTGATTGATTACCCCACCCATCAAACCCCCAGGAGGGCCCAATAATAAGGCCCTTGTTGAATAACCAGGGCTTCTCCTGGCTTCCAGAGGAAGTCTTTATGAAAGGCAGAATCTTGTGTGTGTGTGTGTGTGGGGTCTCCCAGCAGCCATCTTGGGGGCATCGATATCCACATGGACTCTGCCAGATCCATCTACTGATCCCCTATCTAGCCTGCTTCAGTAAGGTCTACTCAATAGAGAGGAGGCGGTCACCACAAAGTATTTCTTGTTTCCATACTTCTTTTAAGTTGTTTATGGTAATTTAAACATAAAAACATTTCCAAATGCTCAGCATTCAGCTATCCTGACAACTACGCTCCTCACTATATTCACCCAGATAGATCAAAAATAGATTCATGACCATTTTGAAATAGATTTTAACTTAGGAAGGAGCACAATAAGCAAATTTCATACAGTAAATAAACTTTATTTATCTGTTCTTCCAAGATGATGATGCTAACAGTCACAGGTCTGCATACAATACAGTTTTGTATTGGCTATTTACAATTTACAGTAGTATTTTTTCCTCTGAAAAATATAAGTACAAAAGCTAAGTAAACAATAAGGTACTGCCATTTGAAGTTATCAGATGTCATAGCTTAAAGAATTAGTCTTTAGCAAATATTCAACAGATCATTCTGGATAAAATAGTCAATTAAATGTTCTAATTTACCAGAAAAAAATCCACTAAGTTTCACCTCAAAATTTATTGCACGAGTCTTTTAAAAAATCACCCTAAAAATAAATAGGAAAGGCAAGCAGTTCTTTAAAAGAGGGACAAAGAATGGAAGAAACATTAGGTGAGTCCATAAATCAGGTTAAGTTATTCAAAGCATCTTTTAAACAACAAAACTCTTCCCAATGGAAAACTGAAGGAAAAGAAAAAAGAAAAAAAAAACCTGTCACCATTTCTCCACTGATATAACCTAATTATTTTAAGGCAATCTGCAATATATCTGTGGGCCAATGTCAGAATTTTCTTGGTCTTGTACCTACACGAGGGGCCCTGAACAACAGTTTCAGTCTCAAAGAATAACAAATATGGACAATTTTCAAAGCAGCAGGCTCACCCAACACCACTTTCCCATCTCTTCAAGATGAAGATCGGAGCCATGACTGGAAAGAAAAAGGAAAAGAGAATGAGGGAAACAAAACAAAACAAAAAAATTTTTTTTCTTGGAATGATTCAAATTGACAGTATTTTTAAGTGAAACTTGGAGCTGTCACCTTTGACCATATACTGAACACCACCAATCCTAATTAAAGACACCCAGGAGTAAACATGCTCAGTTGGTAGAATTCCACAAGGATTCAGCTCTTTAGACTGGACTGAAAGAGAAGAAGCTCTTCCCTCTTTCTTAATGTGTTATTTTTCCTACATATTGTAATTCTCCCAGCATGATGTGGATGAGAGCAAAAGAGAAATGGTATTTTTGTGTGAAAATCTAGGCTTCGTGTGAAATTAACAAACCATAAAACACCATGAAAACAAAACTAAAACCTTCAATTAGGCTTCTCAGATTAAAATGCTAAAAGCCAGTAGTCAAACAGATCAAGCATGAGGTTAAAAGTGCCATAAAAATAAATTACCAAATAAGATTAAGTAATAGAGACAAACTTTCCATATATATTTAATGGAAAGAGAAAAGAGCTTTATTTACAGTCTTCTCATTTTGTAAATGAACGAATATGATGAATTACTCATGGTATACTCCCAATAGTACATTACTTACAAAACTAGTTCAACTATTATGTTTGGTCTAGAAACTCAGAGATGATAAGAAAAGATCTTCTGTTATATTTATATTCCTTTGTCAGTTATTATTTTGAAACCTTAGCTTGAGCTGTTGTAGGAAATACAAAATCTATGCATAATTCCATAATGCTGCACATTGTCAATGTCACGAAAGACAAAAAAGGCTGGGAGAACTGTTCTGGTTTAAGAGAGACTAAAAAGACATGACAACTAAATGTCATGTGATCTTTGAGTGGATCCTGGAATTTTTAAAGTTAGTTAAGACATTACTGGGAAAATTTTAATTATCTCTCCATGGAGGAGTATTTAAATCGTTAAGTCAGTCAACTATGTTGGAACATTTTAGAGGCCTCCATTTTGTTGAATTAATGTTAATTAGAAACAGTCACATTCAATTAAAGCTGGCTGCTTAAATATCTCCTCAGGACAAACTATCTTGTGCTAAACTGTATGATCCCAGGAAGGAGCAAAATTACATTTATATCTGAAGTCACCTTAATACGTTTTCATTATTTCAGACTAGCCTTGACTCTTATTATGCTTTTACTGTATTTTTAATTCTGTATTTGTGAAATATATCACTTCATTTTTATCTAGATTTTTCATTTCTCTCCTATACATCTTTTATTAATTTCAAAGACCATTCTTGGGAAATTTTCTAAAAATGTAAAATAAAATGCATAACATTTTGGATCCTTTAATAAGATTCAAAGAGCAGTTTTGAAACTTTGAACTACTACTTAAAGAACTAAAACATCCTAAAATTATATAATTCTTACTGATAGTAGTGAATAGTAATCTATTTATCAGAATTAATGGAAAATAACCATATTAAATCAGAGCATAATCATATGTTCATTAACAAAAGATCAAAAGAATTCCAATGAAATGGTTAATATCATGCAATATAGTTGATTTTTGCACAAAAGACACAAGACATATTCTTCACTCACCCACATGCTACCTAAGCACAGACTGATGGTTTACTCAGAAGATACCACTGCGAGGTGAAGTAAACTACAAAGCCAGGAAGAAAAAAAGCTTATTGGGTTAGTTTTAGACTTAATATAAGACACAGATTATATGTGTATATGAGGTTTACAGGACTAAACAGATTGTATTTAAATTTCTCTCAAAGCTCCCAAAATCAGGGGAGTACAGGCAAAGTACAAGGCATCTGTAATATCTGCCCCCCCATCCAAAGTAAATATAACACCATGTAACTGAGAGTTTACTTCCAACTTTAATTAAAAACTTTAAACAATATAATTAAAAGTGTACTTCACATTTTAAGTACATACTTACATTCGAGGTAAATTAGGGGGTGATTATTGCTTTATAAAAGGATCTCTTTCATAATTTCTTTAAGAAACAAATTAAAAATTTATTTACATAATCTCAATTTACCATCAAAAGGGTTAGGGAAAATGTTGATGAATTTGAAATGCAACGTGTCTATATGCTGAATCCTCATTTCCACACATGTCGATTTTATCTCTGAAAAAATGCCTTATAATTCAACAGTATGTCAGGAATGGTTTTAGGAATGGTGAACCAACTGAAATTTCAAAGCAAAAGAAGCCAATCTCAAACATAGTTTTTACTGTAGCAAACCTTCTGAAATAAATTCTAGGGCATATTTTGAGACAGTCCATTTTTTATTCAAAATCATTATTAGCTTCATGGTTTACTTTAAAATAGCAGCAGCAACAAAGCAAAAACAGGGGTTAATAAAATCTGAATCTAAACTTGGATAGTGTGACCAACCTAAGAAGCATTGTTTTGTCTAGTTTTTTAATCCTTTATATTTAATGTGAAGTTAGTAAAAAGCAACAAACTCAAAACACAAACTGGAAAATATCTGCAGCACACACAACGCAATAGGGTTAATAACCTACTGGAAAATTTACAAAGCCTGTATCTATATTTATAAATATTGAAAATATCTAAGCTCTAAGTATTGAAATGCTGCAAACAACCAAAGTTGAAGAAACTGGTAAACTGAAGTGCAGGATATCCATGCACTCATACTAGTCAGCCATTAAAAAAATGAGGTGGGAGCGGATGTGGCTCAAATGGTTGAGTGCCTGCTTCCCACATGGAAGGTCCAGGTTCAGTCCCTGGTGCCTCCTAAGAATGAAAACACCAACTCAGGGGAGCCAGCATGGCTCAGTGGTAGAGTGCTAGCTTTCCACGTATGAGGTCCTAGGTTCAATCCCCAACCCTGGTAACTAAAAAAAAAAAAAAAAAAAAGAATGAGGTAGATCATTAGTTACAAAGTCAAATAATACAAAAATATATTTAGAGAAAAAAGCTGTTGAATAGTATACGTTATATATTCTGATTTTTAGAAAATAAGTGATAAAGGAATAATTATAAATATATATTTATAAACCTTAGAAAATTTGGGGGTATTTATCATATTGTTAACCATGATCTGATCATGGTAGAAACAGACTGGAAACTGAAGATGATGGAGGACTCCCTATCTACATAAAACAATTTTCAGTTGTTTGCAATGTTTTCATTCTAACAAAATCAGAGTTAAAAACCACTTTTTTGAAATAACATATATTTTACATGAGGCATTATTTTTCACCAGTTTTATTTGCATTTGTTTTCTTAATCAACCTTATATGCATCAATTGAGCCCATTCAAAGGGAAAGGTAAACCTCACGCTGGACTAGAAATTTCTGTACATAATGCTGAAAAGTTATTAAGATTTTATTAATTCGGAGAAGATTTTTAAAACTCCAACCAAAATGACAAAAGTGAGGGAAAAATTAACCTAATTATAAGAATGGACTAGGGCAGGGACTGATCAAGATTGGACCCTACATAAAGGGTCGGTCTGAAAGCAAAGCAGGAACAAAGTCAATGGAAGATCAGCTTAAAAAAAACTAGAGTGAATGGGAAATGAAAAGAAGCCAAATATTTTTCATTAAAGAAGAAACATTTTCTTTTAAGGGAGTCATTATGAAAATAGCCATCTAGTTTAAATGTGTCATTATGTTTTGCAAGTGCTCTAAAGAGAAAAAACCGTATTTCTAGGAACTTTGAAAAAGAGCTGTCTATTTAGTAAAGGAACCTCTCAATTCCAGGAGATGATTTATCACCCAACTACAATAAACTATCTTATTAAAACTTAGCCTTAACAATAAATAATACTCTCCTTAAAAACATCTGATGGTGTACTTCCAGGGCTGTTTTATTTCATTAGAAAAAAAAACAACTAGGCAAGTCAAAGATTTTGTATTCATTCCAGTACCAACCCTGTTACGCAAATATCCAGTCTACTCTGGCTATCTAAGCTACTTAATTCACCACAAAATGAAGCACTAGACACAATAAGCTAAAAACTGAGGGAGGAAAATGGCTGATCTAGGGAAGACAAAGGTAGCGCACATGGTTTTCTTTTTAACTTCTGCCTACTGTACATAAGGCAATATTTTCTTATATTTGGAAATATAAAAATGTCTTTGATTTTATAAATAATTTAATATTTTAGAAGAAAATAAATCTTAGGGATAGTATAATCTAACACTTTCATTTTAATAAAAAGGCCCATAAAGATGAAAAAGATTTGCTCAAAGTCATTCTGGTTTTGAGTTACAGAAATGTAGGCTCTCACCATAATCACACTACATGTGGCTAGCTCTCCAAGATGTTAGAAATGGAGATGGAGACTTTTTTGAGCTGGTGTCACTCCTATAACATGACTGTCCTAGTTAGATCTTCAATGTTTTGTCTTATAAACTTCATCAGTTTATCTTTCCAAGACTCATTTTTCTAGGAAAGACTAGTTTTACACATTACTACATGGTGGCAGAGTAATTATCTGCCCTCTGACCTTTACCACCATTACTGCAAAATCCCAGTGCAGGCCCTGTACTCTGGTTCTCCAACAATCCGAACGAGACTGCGTGGGTAGTAACGTTTTACAAGAGAAGAAACCCAGGTTCCCAGACTTGCCCAACACCCCACAGCACAAGAATGAAGGGCCAGGATTCCTTCTCTACAGACCACGACCCTCAAATAAACCAGGCTTTTAAATTATGTTCTATAATTTAATCTTAGTTGATAGATAATGGTTCTCTCACCTAAAAGATATATTCTGTAAATTAGGCTAAGCTCTGAAAACACTTATTAAGTAATGACATATTCTGTAATGAAAATTTTTTTTTTTCTCAAAGAGGATAAAAGTCACTGGGGAAAGGGAAGGTATGGTGAAGAGGTAATAGAAAGAAAAATGCTATAACAGCAAGTCATGGAAAGCTTTTGATCAATGCCACAAAGTAAATGTGTAATTATCGGGGTCACAAAGCCAAGTTTTTCAGAGTGGATTTCTCCTATAAATACATAAATAATAATGATAAACAAACACAAATGTTGGCTGCACACTGTCAGCACAATGTAAAATCCAAACTCTGTTTCAAGCACCCCAAATATTAATGGGCAGGGAAGGCACAACATGTTTGGGGTTTGTTTTGGTTTTCATATACCAGTTTTTCTTCCCCCAAAGCCAAAATAACAAAATATTGAGGGTTACTAATTTTATTAGAAGGGTAATTATAGAAAAGATCCATCTGGAACATATATTTAAAAGTAATGTGACTAGTTTTTAAATAATTAATAAACTTCTAAAGCTTTGCTTTTCATACACTTCACTGTGCTTTCTATTTGAAAAACAGAAGTCATTTTTCTTATTTTGTGTTTTATTCCAGTGAGTTCTATCTCATTGGACAGGGGTATGAAATTAGCTGAAATTTCTTCAAGAGACCTGTTCGAAGACAAATAGTGATTCTTACTGCTCATTTTGTGAACAGCAACACTAAGACAAATGCGATTTAAACACAACAGTGATCTTAAATTTCCATCAAATACAATAACAATCATGGTCATGTTTGCCAAGTACCAAGATTCTCCTTAGTATGAGAAAAGGCAACTCTACCTGATGGATTTTTAAGTCACCTCATATTCCGGGATTTTCTCCTACTTTGTGAAAATAAACTATTTTATAATTCCCAAGCACCTATTTTTATTATTTGAATTATATTACTTAAGTATATCTTTTACCTATATGAGTAGATGGATGTTAGCTCTTGCCAAATAAATAGAAGAGAGGGTGACTGTTCATGGAACTCATTCATTAAGCAAAAGATAATGATGGAAGAGACGGTGTGCTTAAAGGAGTAGTGGAAAGAGTGGGACTTTCTGGGCAGGTCAGCCTCTGGGATAAGGGAGAATTATTTCAGGAAGGACCTGTTAGCTACCATTTTATCCTTATCAAGGATGAATACCACTTTATTCAGGAATGAAGAATCTTATATTGCTTAATGACTTATTTTCAGTTAAACTTGAAAGAAAAAAAAACCCTTTTCTGTTTTGAAAGGTTTTTACATGTTTCACTATTTACTTTTACCACTTCTATTTGTTTCCTTCAAAGCAAACTAATCTAAGACACATGTGTGTAAGGGGGAAGGGGAATGTTTCCTACCACATTTGCCATAGCTGCAATTTAGGATGAGCCTAACCTTCATTTATCAAATCCTGATAAAATACAGCCTAAAAGAAAGAAGAGAGTTCACCATACTCCAACACTGAGATGATAAAAAAGCCATGGAAGAATGAACAAAAATAAATACAAGCTGGTTTGTGCCATTTAAAAATGTTTTCTTAAACTGGACCATAATAGCAGAATAGTCATGAGGTCAAACTGCACAGGGGAAATTTTATTTTCACAAAGACACAGTTGTTTTACTCAGTGAAGAGGGAAAAATTGTACTCCGAGTGACTACATGCTTATAGAATTAGACAGTCACATAATCTAAAACAACATTCTTTTTCTTGATGGACCGCATACATTACATAGTGGCATACTTCATTATCAAAAATATTTAGAACCATAAATAACTATCCCGAGGTACAGTAGCATTCTTCAGGCCACTAGAAACCAGGGAGGAATACTTTAGGAAGGAATGCTTTACAAAAAACTAAATGATAACCAAAATAATTGCAGCGTGTGGAAAATACACAATACATATACAAGATAATTTACAAGGAAGTTTTGAGACAAAGGTCAGAGGAAGCCAGGAAGGAGCAGCTGGAATGTGCCAGAGGCACCGGAATTCCTTCAGGACTGACTCTCTGTAAAGGTCAGAGGGCAGCAACTTCATAAACAGGTTAAGTGCTGCAGATATTTAGCCAGGAAGGAAAAAGCCTTTCATCTGGGCATCTCCAAATACAGGGTTGAGTTCCATAGATTAGAACCAGAACCAACCAGAACCAACCAGAACAAATAGATGGTCACTATAGAGAGGAAGATTTGGGCTCACGATAAGCAAGAACTTTTGTAAGAAGTACAGCCTGTCAGAGAGCAAATGGGTAGCTCTCGGAGGGAATTACCTAATGCCTTGCTCTTTATAACTGGATATACTCAGACACAGACTAAACAACCAGTGAGGAGAAGATCCTTGTTTCCTTCAGTGAGGAGAGAGAAGGGAGAAGCAGCCCAGGGATCATGAAATACTAAAGAAATTAGAAGGATTGTGTGGAGGGTGCTGCAGGCTACTAACAAGACGAGAAAAGGAAGCAGAAAGAAAGAGCTATAAGTGTAGGCAGGACACAAACTTAACAGGTTTCACATTTTGCTGAGTGGGGCTTCTTAGAGAATGAATAGCCCAGGGCAAAAAGAAGTTAGACACAGACACTTTTGTAGAATTAATCAAGTGTATGTTTGTTTCGTTTTTCAATCACTGCTGACTTCATAAAATGGGCTTTTAATAATTCAGTTATCTGTGTACATTTCTCTTGTAGGGTATATCAAAAGCAAAAAATGCTTAAATTCTTTCATCCAGAATTATTGTAGCTGAAGTCAAATGACATGGAATAAGTAATTACAATGCCTATAACATCTAACTTCATGATACAATTTGGTTTAAGAAATTATTACTGGACATAGCAGAACAAATGTCTTTCATACTTTCCATACACAGCACAAGTTCTGGAAATCCTATACAGCATTTGGAGGATGGGGGGGTATCTCATAAATGATATTGTTCTTTCCCTTCAAGTATCCATTCACATTTGTCCTCTGTCTAACTTTCTTAACTAAGAATCATTCTCATTTTTCAGACAATAAAAAATCTAAAAATCTTTGTTACCAACTCAAAGTTGTTGTGAATATATAAATAGATGAGAAAGAGTCTCGTATGTGTAGCCTATTTTTAAAGCTTACCATCAGTCGAGCATCTTCTCTTTCTAAAATCTTCTGAGTCTGATCATCAGGGAACTTCAGTACAGTGGTTATAACTTTTGCCATGGTCTACAAGGAAAATGAGGGATGATCACTAGGAGACAGTGAGCAGGTGAAGTCTCAGCCCATTCTGACATGTTCTGTTGGTGGGATTCTTTAGTGCTCTCAATGGAAGCCACGACCAAAGAAGTATGATGTGAAAGTATTAGTCAAGGAAGTAACAGCCAACGCTAAAATTTCAATTAGAAAGTACTCCTCGCAGTGTCTGGGTTGAAATTATTTTAAGAAGATGCATTTACAATAGCATGAAGCTATGAAAAGAATTTTTATGCTCTTGGTCCTCTATCTAATTAAGATGAAACTATTATTTTCATTTTATAAGGCATTTTCTTTATAGAAATCTATCTAGTAAGTGATGCATTGTCAAAATATAGGCTCAAATAATGAGAATTAGATACCCCCAAGATCAGTGTTAACTAAATCACATCATATATCTCATCAACATGGGCTACTGCATGAACATGAACATGCTTAGTAGGTATTTTTCAAGACATGCATTCCATTGGCCTAATAGAAATACAAATTACATCTTAAATAAACACAAGATGCTTTGTTTGGTAGAAAACATGATGAATCAAAACATTACACATGGTGGGCTTGCAAAACAAGATCATAAATTGTGCAGATCTAAATAAATATACCGTAAGTCAGACTGTCACCCATAAGCTCGTGGAAAATTCTCCTCAAAGGCTGAAACTCCCTATTTTGTATCAAGATGAGATGATTTGAGGGAGACAGAGAGGAAAGAAGATACCACTTATGAAATACGTAGGATAACAAGTTAGGTGCTTACATACAACATCAGGTGGCAGTGTTCTGGGACCCTTACAGAGGATGGGAGGGTGGCCCGGAGGCCTGACTCTAACATTCTGTCGTGGTTACAGACTGTGTTGTGGGGGTGTGCATGTGTGTGTGTGTGGGGGGGGGGGGGGAGAGGTCGTTAAGGAAAAGATGACATAATAGAGTGAACCAGAATTTTAGAAAAAAAGTATCATAATTATTTCCAAGGATAAAAGGAGCTAACGTTTTAAAAATTCTTCTTATGTGCTAAGATTTTCCAAGGCCTTTTATATATTTCTAGCACTCATTTCAACTAAACAGATCAACTAATACAGTCCTCAACCACAAATCCCACATAATGGCAAGATTTTAACGTCAGTCCTCTCTCCTTTTATCTCTGCCTCTGCCACTTTGATGATCAGAAAGGTACCATTTAAAACAAGAGGGGGGAAAGTGTGGGAGGGGGAGGAGGTGGGGGTATATGGGAATTCCCTATATTTTCACCATAACATTTATATAACCCAAAGCTTCTTTAAAAGTAAAAGGAAGGAACAGAGGCTCGGTTTCTGGTACCTCCTGAATAAACAAAAACAAGCAAAACAAAGAGGAAATTAACTCAGGGAAGCTGATGCGGCTCAGCAGTTGAGCACCAGCTTCTCACAGAGGGGGTCCGTAGGCTCAATTCCCAACACAGGAGTGGGGGGGCAGCAGGAACTTAGTTCTTGGAGAATTTCGAAGGCAATTTATATAAACCCTCATCCTTTAAATTGCATTGCCTGGACAGAAAGAATCTTGTACTAACTTGAAGTCTAGAAACCAATGATACAGATGGCCTGAAATGGCAAGAGAAATATGAAATAGTAACTAATTCCGTATTTTTTTAAATTAAACAATATGAAATGGTTTCAATTTGAAACAATTTTAAATGGTTTCTGGTATACTATCTATGAAGACTGCTTTTATGAAATACCAAAATTCTAATATTCTTGGATTCATGATTATAGAGAACATTTCTCTAATTTCAATAGCTTATAAAGTTCAAAGTTTTCGGATATCCACTTATATTCCACTATGAAACCACAGATAGATGCACACACAAGCATGTCTGTAATGCGACAACAAAAAAGCAAAAACAAAAAAAACTGAAGCTTGTTATCTCTTCGCATTTCTAGACAATGTTAAATGGGAAATTCACTTCTAAATTCATCAGCAATCCAGAATTTGCCGAGTGAAAACTTAAAAGTTCTTCCCCTGGCTCACCAGAAAACACTTTATGGAGAAGCCCAGGCTCTCTGCTACTGACTACTCTACAAACAACTTCTCAGGCCCTGGGGAGTAAGGCAAAGTTCAAATGAAACCCCTAGTTTAGAAGTGACCTATCCTGCCAGGTCTTCCTGAGGAAGTGAAAGCTGAGGATGGGAAACACTTTACTTGAAAGGGAGAACAGGCTTAATTTCAACATCTATAACAGCACGGAAGATCAAAGCACCCCCAAAAAACAAAAGTATAAGGAGAGAAGAAAGGAAGGGAGCTTACTCAAGACCACAATGCGAGAATTTGTGTCCTCTATGTGCTCCGCCCCATAAAATAACATGCAGTATGAAAAAGCAGATGAAGAAACACAGGTGGGATGGCATACAGCTCTGCTATACAAGAAACACATGCAGATGGTGATCAAATCATAAAGGTCACAACAGACTCTGGTTCATTCTAAAGCCACAACCTGGTCTCCATTTCAAATTTTTGTTAATGTATAGAAAGGGGGTAAATCAGCAAAAGGTATGCATAAAAACAGCTCTGACCTTGTCAACCCTGCTCAAAAATCAATGCCTACAGACAAAACTCGGAAAGCATTCCAAGTCCTCCCACCCTGGGCAGCTCTACCATGTGGAGTCACTTCCACATCACAGGTGGAGTGTTTCAACTGAACCAGACTGCTTGTCATTTCAAAACTCTCCAAATTTTGCTGCCTTGGGCCTTCTGTCTGGGCTCTGCCTTCTGTCTGAGCTCATCTATCAAAATCAAATCCCTCCTTTAAAGACCAGTACACGTAACACATTCTCCAGGATGTCTTTCTTGACCCTCCCACAAGGAGATATGAGCACTCTATACCTCTCTCACAGTCCTTATTATATCCTGCGCCACACTAGGGTTAAGTGAGAAGAGCTCCACTTTCCTAGCATATGGTAAACTCCTTGAAGTAAGGTATGGTGTCAAATTTTATCTTTTTATCCATCACGGTGATAAAGCGCCACATTTAGTAAGCGCTCAATAAATTATACAAATACCTGCTGCCAATTTTCAATATTTACCTGAAAAATGTGATGCCAGAAAAGTACAACGAATGCTGAAGACAGAGACTAGAGAGAGGACTCATAGTCAGTTTTGAGGTGGGGCTGTCTGTACTAAGAGGACATCTCATTCAGCTGTCTCCCAAGTCACACCTTAAAATGACTGCAGGGCCCTGAAAGCACAAACTTATGCTTGGCTGAACCGGTACCACCCGAGAATACATCTTGTACTTGTGCTGGGTCTTTCTTGAGGAGGACTCAAACCCTGTACACATCTCATCCCACATACATTCACTACCTCCAGAAGGAGGTTTTCAGGCAACTAGTGAATTCTTCTTTACCAATAACAAGGGGATCATAATTTAGACTCACTAATGAATCAAAGTAACCAATGTTCTGAGAGGTTTTTGTTTTTTTTTACACTATGCCCTTTTCCCCTACCTCAGTAAGGAGGTAACCTTTAAACTATCTACTCCACCTTCAAATATAGGCTGCTGTACAAGGACCGAATAGAGAATGCCCTGCTTCATCAGCTTCATTTTAGAAAGGAGAAAATTATTTTTAGTTAATTTAATCCTTCGAATGAAAAAAAAAAGGCCACAGAAAAAAAGACTGTGAATTAAATATATCCCTTCTGTGACCCATGTTCATGATCATACTCAGGTATTACTTTAACTTGAGAACTCTCTGAAGAAATTTGTACAGATATTAAGGATTCAAATGACTTCTAACCCTATAAGTCCTGGTGTTTAGCTGAAACTCCAATCTATAAATTCTTAATATTCTTTTTAAAATATTTTCTTTCACCTTTACTTTTTAGGCTTTAAATAGACTTGCCAAGTCAATCGCTGAACTGATTTAGCATCCTATGAATCAGTACACCCCATACATCAATACTTTAAAACACTGATTGCTTCCAAGAATAGAAAACTCATTATCCCATTCCAAGTCAAGGTACATCAACAATATAAAATTCCACGAAGGCAAAAAGTTGAAATAATGCCCAAAACAGAAACTGCTTTAAGTGAAAAAGTTTGCTTGTGGAAATACTCAATTTATGTAAAGACAGTCAATTCAATACCAAAATCCAATTTATATAAAACTCTTTTTTTAAAAAAACACTACAGGGGATACAAATAAGAACAAGACAAGTTTCTATCTACTCAACTGTAACATTCTAGAAAACAAATTAGCCAAGAATTATTCATTACACAAAGTGGTAATTTTAACATGATCAATAGTACATATGTGCGAGGATGAGTTTCTTTCAGTGACTAAAGTAAAATATTTCTAAATCTTCCCAAGTAGCCATTCTTAATTATGACCATTTCTAATGCTATCCATAATATCCTTAAAGTTTCCTTGAAAGTGAAATCTGTTCTCCTAGCTTTAAGACATGAAGTCAAAGAGCAAAAATTAGGCCACATGCTTCCCAACCCATTCTTAAGTTGATGACCTGTTAATTTTTAGTATTTAGCATCACCCAACAGCATTTTAAAATTAATGTTAAAAATGTAACAAATATAAAGCAAGATCTGCCAATCTACTTTTATGCACTAAGAGCAATTATATAATTAGTTATTCTCTACTATTAGCATGAATGGTCTGATAGTAAACATTTGGTTTAATATATATATTAAAAACGGGACACAGTCTCTTTCAAATTAAGTCATATGCCAAAATACTAGACACAATTTTTATACCTTAGTTTCACGACCCATCATATACTCAAAAAGCACTTTTCGCAAATACTCAAACTCAGTAGGTTCTCCAAAGAGGGAGACGTCGGTATGATATAAGTTGCCACCTGTCAAAAAGAAAAATAGATCAAATTGCAAAGAAAAAACTAAAACTATTTACTGCTTCAAGATTATACAAACTAAAAAGCAATCAATAGAACAAAGGTAGGCATCAATCTTACATGCGCTATTATATTGTATCATATATTTACCATGTAATATGTTGTTATATATCACATTGCATTGTATTGTTACATATTATAAATTATATGCTATATTATCCTACATTATATACACACATACACACCCCAAACATTTCTTTTAGAAGAAAAAATAAGAATTACAGCAATTTTCTCACATTTCTCTCTCTCCCTCCCTTTTTGGCACAACGTTATTTTATTTTTTATTTTTTAAAGACCTATTTTACTTATTTATTTCTCCCCATTTGTTGTTTGAATTTGCTGTCTGCTCTCTGTATCTGTTCGTTTTCTGCTTGTCTTCTTTTTTTTTTTAGGAGGTACTAGAAACTGAACCCAGGACCTCCTATGTGGTAGGAAAGTGTCCAATAAATTGACTTCAAATATTCTATATGACTAAAATTTTTCAAAACTTTTTAAATTAAGGATTTAGTAAGTCAGAATAATATTCTAGTTTTTCTAGTATTCCAAATCTAAAATGACTTAGTTTAAATCCGGTTTTTGTTTGGTTTGGTTTGGTTTTGAGGTACCAGGGGCCGGAGACTGAACCCAGGACTTCATATGTGGGAAGCCAGTGCTCAACCACTGAGCCACATCTGCTCCCCTGAGTTGGTTTTTTCATTTGTTTTGCTTGCTGTTTTGTTTTCATCTTTTTTTCAGGAGGCACTAGAATCCGGGAGCATAGGCGCTCAACCGCTTGAGCCACATCTGCTCCCTAAATCAGGTTTTAAAAACTATTTTGAAACTCAGGACAGATAAAATAACCCAAAAAGGCATAAAATATTAATACCACTACAGTGCTTTTAAAATATTTTAACCCAACATTTATAACGCATAAAAGTTATAGCTCATCTGTTGGTCAAACTTCATTTCAATCTAAAAAATAAAAATAAATATACTTCAGTTATGTGCAGTCATACTCTAACAAACTTTAATCTGAATAAATTTCTATAACACATTGTGAAGTCCACACTTGCACTCAATTCCTGCAGTATGGTGTACTAGGTGTTATGAAAAGTCTCTGCGATCACGAAACATCTAAATGTTGAGTAAATACATTCCAAGGTCATGAAAACTCCCTCAAGCGAGGAAACAAGCACAGAGGAAAACAAACCACAGCAGTAACAGGAAGGCAGATGGGAAGCTGGGGCACCGAGGGAGAAATATCCCCACTAAGAGATTTTTAAGAAACCAGAAACGAAGCTTTGGGCCCATGCTAAGTGCTAATGCGGAAACAGACTCTGGTATAATGAGGAATCTACCTACTACCTGAAAAGGAATTTATTAGGAAGCCTGTCTCTGGCTCTGATCCAAGTGAAGAAAGAAAGCTCTATGAAAAATGTGCAGCCATGGATCTGCTCTTAGGGTCCAGGATTCAAAGTTATAATACTCCTTCAGACAAAGAACCCCAAAACTAAGAAAATACATTGGTTAACAGCTGCACCCCTAGACTGTAACAGAAGCATACAAAAATCCTCTTTGATAAATCCTCAGTCTAGGACCTACCACAGGTTATATTCAGTCAAATGAGCTCAAAATAAAAAATTCACCACATAATAGGAGAAACAATCTTATAATCAGCAAAAATGATAAACAACAGACTTACAAACATGACGACTCTGATCTTGGAATTATTACATGCAAAATATAAACTTAACTTTGTTAGAAATATTTAGAGAATAAAAAATAGTATTGGAGAAGTAAAACTATTTGCAGATGACATGATCACATATATAGAAAATACTGACACACTTAAACTATTAGAACTAACAAGTGAGTTCAGCAAAGTTGCAGGATATATACAAAATTCTATTACTTTTCTATAAACTTGCAATGAACGATCTGAAAATGAAATTAACAATTCCATTTACAATAGTATCAAACAGAATAAAATATTTAGGAATACATTTATTAAAAGAAAGTCAAAACTTGCACTCTGAAAACTGAAAGGTTGATGGAAGAAATTCATGAAGACCCAAAAAAATGGAAAGACAGCCCCATGGCTCACGCATCAGAAGACTAATATTGTTAACATTATTGATCTGCAGATTCAATACAATCTCCCTCTCAAAATGCTACAAAATTCTTTGTAGCAATTGACAAGCTGATCCTAAAATTTATATGGATATTCAAGGACCTAGAATAGTCAAAACAATCTTGAAAAAGAAGATCAAAGTTGGAGGACTAGCATTTGCCAATTTCAGACTTACTACAAAGCTACAGTAATCAAGAAGCTATGGTACTGTCATGAAGGGTAGACACACAGATGGAAGAAAAAGAATTGCAAGTCCAGCAATAAAAACATTTATCGACAACTGAGTTTTGACAAGAGTCGCAAGACAATTCAATAGGGGAAAAAAAGTCTTTTCAACAAATGGTGTGGGGAAAACTGGATATCCACAAACCTCACACAACATGCAAAAATTAACTCAAAATGAATCAAAGACATAAATGAAAGAGCTAAAACTATAAATCTCTGTCAAGAAAACAGAATTATATCTTCCTGATCTTGACAGCAATGGTTTCTTAGGCATGACACCAAAAGCACAAGCAACCAAAGAAAAAAATGGAGTTGATTTTCATCATTCATGGTAGTTATGTTCCATAAAGGCACTGAGAACAATGAATTAGCAAATACTGAACTCCTCCTCCTAGGGGAATTACAGGGTTAGATTCCTGAGGGTCTCCAGTCATGACAGTTTTGCCAACCAATCAATAAAGAAACAATGTTTTATGTTTGTTTCTGTTTAAAGGTACCTTATTTAATATATCTCAGGTCTAAAAAAAGCTTATCTAACACACGGATTTTCTCTCTAGGTAACATCACAGCCTTCTTGCTCTCAGAAACACCATACAGTATTTCAGCACTATGCTGGGGGGCATTTTAAAGAGCAAAATCACCAACGGAAAGCATAAAACTGCAAAAGACATGGCACTAAATATACCACAAAAAGGACACTCATTTACAGGGTAAGAGCTGAAAAAAGAACGAGAACCACTGCCTTGTTCCTCTTCAGCTGGAAATGCATGTGCTGGGTGGCTCAAGTTTTCTACCACTTTGTGCACGTCTGTGAATGACTGTGAAAGCACCACAAGTACTGATTTTGAGGTTACAAATAAATTTTATTGAGGGGGTAAATCTGCAAATACAAAATTTGGGAATAATGGGGATTAACTATAGGTAAGGTGGACTTCATCAAAACTAAAACCTTTGATTTAGCCGCCGCAGCACCCACCGGGACCCCAGCACGCTGCCCCCAACTCCACCAGCAGCGCCATGCCGCAGCCTCGCCCTGGTGTAGGATGTGAGAGCCTGTTAGGGGACAAATCCGACCTCACTGGAGACATTCAAGCAAAGGCTGGACAACCACTTTTCCAGAACAGAGAGGGAGCTCGTGCATCAGAAAAGGTGACTAATGAACATACCAAAAGAACATGGCTGCACAAATACCAGAATCTGATCAGTTATAACAGTTTAAAGAATTTCTTGGAACCGACAATAAACTTACAGAATCCCGCCTTTTGGACTGTGTTAAAGACTTCACAAGAAGAGGAGTAAAACCTGAAGAGTCCACCTGTTTGGAACATTGCTTACAGAAATTCTTAAAAATGACACAAAGACTCTCCATGAGATTTCAGGAATATCACATTCAGCAGAACGAAGCCCTAGCAGACAAAGCAGGACTCCTTGGCCAACCATGATAGACAAGTCCTGATAAAGGGACTTTCAATGAAAGATTACACTGAAAGTGAGGATTCATTTAATAAAATCTCCTGAAAACAGCCACCGTTAAACCACCTGTCACAGCATTTGAAAGCAACTGGAGAAACAAAATTACTGTTTACAAAGAAAAATCAAAACAGAAGATCTTATTGTTCAATTAAAATAATAACATACAAAACATATTGAAACTTCAATAATCAGCAGCTTGATCATTTGAGTAGAAAAATAAACCATTGTTTCTTCAATTATGACCGCTAATTTTAAAGCAAAATATGCGTTCAATCATACATGAGATAGAAAAAATTTTATTTAAGTAAAATAAATAAAAATATCACTAAAAAAAAACCTTTGTGCTTCAAAGGACACCATCAAGAAAGTGAAAAGACAACCACAAAATGGGAAACAGTATTTACAAATCACATTTCAGGTAAGTGACTTGTGTCTAGATTATATAAAGAACTCTCAAAACTCAATAATAAAATACACATAACCCAGTCTAAAAATAGGCAAAGGATCTAAACAGACATTTCTCCAGAGGAGAGATACAAATGGCCAATAAATACATGGAGAGGTGTTAAATGTTCAGCAAAATGATACAGTAGCTAGGGAAAAGGATTTGGGAATATCAAGCAAAATTACCTAATATATATATATTTTTTTTCTCTCCACTTCCCCCCCTCCCTATTTGCTGTGTGGTTTTTTTTTCCGCTTCTGTTGTTGTCAGCGGCATGGGAATCTGTGTTTCTTTTTGTTGCGTCATCTTGCTGGGTCACTCTCCTGTCAGCTCTCCGTGTGTGCGGCGCCATTCCTGGGCAGGCTGAACTTCTTTCACACTGGCGGCTCTCCTTACGGGGCGCACTCCTTGCGCGTGGGGCTCCCCTACGCGGGGGACACCCCTGCGTGGCATGGCACTCCTTGCGTGCATCAGCACTACACATGGGCCAGTTCCACACGGGTCAAGGAGGCCCGGGGCTTGAACTGCGGACCTCTCATGTGGTAGACAGACGCCCTATCCCCTGGACCAAATCCGCTTCCCCTAATATATTAATAATATACCAATCAAATGGTATACATGCCATTTGATCCAATAATCCCAATTCGAAAAGCCCCCCCAAAGATACAATGACAAAAAATGCAGAATATGCACAAAGCTATTCATTTCAGCATTATCCATGAGAGCAAGAAGTTGGAAACACAACTATCCATTAATAATGGACTTGCTGAACAAACTATGTAGAGCCACATAACAGAATGCTAGTCAATAATAAAATGCAATGAGGAAATCTCTGTACTCTGTTATAGAATGATCTCCAGGACACATGACTAAGGGAGGGTGGGGGCGGGGAGTAATTCAGAGCAGTGTGTTAACATATTACCTTTATTTAATAAAGTAAAGAAATACAAATATATTTGTATATTTGGGAGAAGGGAGAGAAATATAAGATTAAAGAGTGAGATGGAGACTTGAAAGGTATTGGCAATTTTCTGGATAATGGGTTCTTAGGTGTTCACTAACCTTCATAATTTACATTACATATATTTAAATGTTTGAAATTATTTCACTTGAACAAGTTTATACTTTTAGAAGATGTAATTCACTCAAACCACAATTTGTAAATACAGAGGTCTAAGAAGTCTAAATGGTATATATGTGTGTGCATGCCTATATTTATTGCAATTATTTTCAAAATATATCAGTCTATATATCATACTTGTTTTATTCTCTCATGTCTATAAATATGAGAGATGATAATGCTTTTCACTTTCCAGAAAATAACTGACTTTAAAGTCATTTTCCAAGAGAAGCAATTAATTGTTTTTAAAGGCATGTGCTGCTTCTTGCCCAAATAGTAGCAAATAAAAGAACTTTCTTCTTATAGCTCTTACCTTGGGTTTTAAGCAATTTAGAGTAGAAATTAGTTATTATTCAAATAAAGATGCTTGTCGAATTGCCTACCTAGTGCCTCTTATGAGTCTTTCCAGATAAATCTATGTGGGCATTATTAGCATTTTCAATGGCAATTCAAAATTTATAACCACGAAATCTACTTAACTACATTTAACACAATCTTAAACAACCAAATCTGTTATAGAAAACTATACAGTTGAAGAAGGCTTGCTCATAGTGTCTTAAAAAATGCATAAAAATGCCTTTTAGAAATGCTATTTAATTATATAATGAAAATAAAAAGCAATTTTTACATTTACAATGATATTTAGGAACAAATGTAACAAAAGAGGTTTAAGATTACTACTAAAAAATATTAGCATTACTGACAGAAATTAAAGACGACCTAAATAAATGTTGAACTCTATCATGATTATGAACTGGAGACTCAATACTGTGTAGAAACCCATTCTCTATAATTTTTCTATAAATCCAATGCAGTCCTAATTAAACCACCCCAAGTTTGTACGTGTGTGTATATGTAAAACTTGTCAAGATGTTTCTAAAATTTATATAGACTTTCAAAAATCTAAGACTAGCTAAGGCACTCTTGAAAGAAAACAAAGTGGGAGAGTTTCCCCAATTGGATATCAAGATTTACTATGGAGCCATAATAATTAAGACAGTGAGTTCTTAGAGCAGGCATAGATAAACTGATCAATGCAACAGACTAGATGTCCCAGAAACAGACTCTGAAAAATATGGACGCACGATGTATGACAGGGGTAATACTAAAGATCAGAGGAGAAAGCGAGTACTCTTCAATAAACAGTGCTTATGCAACTGGTTATCCTTGTGGAAAGAAATGAAACCAGACCCCTACCTTACACCAAACACAAATACCAATTCTAGGTGAACTAAAGACCAAACTGTGAAAATATAACTACTAAAAATTTTTCAGAAAATTCAGAATCTTTTCTTTTCTTTCTTTGAGGTACTAGGGGCTGGGGATTGAACCAGGACCTTGTATATGGGAAGCCAGGACTCAACCACTGAGCCACATCAGCTTCCCTGAGTTGGTTTTATCGTTTGTTTTGTCTGTTGTATGTTTTTTTAGGAGGCACTAGGAACTGAACCTGGGACCTCCCATGTGGGAGTCAGATGCTCAACTGTTTGAGACACATCTGCTCTCCTCAGGAGAATATCTTTATGGCTTTGGGAAGAGGAAAATTCATTAAAAAGACAGAAGACATCTAAAACAAAAAGGAAAATATTGATTAAAATGACCGCTAAAGTTAAGAGCTTCTCAAAATACACTGTAAATCAGCATATAAAACAAGTGGGGGAAAGACAGACTTTTAAGTAAGTGGCATTGGAATAACTGAAGAATTGCAAGGAAAAACAAAACAAGACAAAGTTGGGTCCATTCCTCAACTCTACACCAGGAAAAATTCCAAAAGTATCAGATAATAAATGTTATTTTGTG
This sequence comes from Dasypus novemcinctus, assembly GCF_030445035.2. Lineage (NCBI taxonomy): Eukaryota > Metazoa > Chordata > Mammalia > Cingulata > Dasypodidae > Dasypus > Dasypus novemcinctus. The sequence continues at coordinate 19,671,257 of NC_080703.1, forward strand.
TGTGAATTTCTCTGTAAAGTGGCCATGGGAAAACCTTTCTAAATTATGAATCAAAATCCAAAAGCTATATGGGAAAAGATATATCTAACTACATAAAAATTAAAATAATGAAAACCAATTTCAAAAAAACATCATAAACAAAATGAAAAAGGTACAGAAACTAAACCAAAATAAAACATCTTCTCACAACAAGAATTCTAGCTTCAGATGGCTTCAACTGGTAAATTCTGCAAAATAAGGAATTTAGTAATAATTTCAATCTTACATAAACTCTTCTAGAGAACAGAAGCGAATCACTACCTGATTCACTTTATGAGAACAGCATAACCATAGCAAAAAAAAAAAAAAATGATGTTAAACTGGGAAAAAAATCTGTAAAATTATACCCTGATGGGTTATTATCCCTAATATATTAAAACCTCCTAAAATTCTCTATATTGCTTAAAATAAAAGACACAAAATCATTCTATACAGAGATACTATAGCTCACCTATCAGATTGGCAAACATTGAAGTACGACAACACAGTCAGCAAAGCTGTGAGGAAACAGGCATTCCCAAACATCACTGAAGTAATGCAAAATGATACAGTAGCTAAGGAGGAAAATTTGGGAATATCCAGCAAAAAACCAGAAACACCACAAAAAACCACCAATAATGAACTAGCTGAATAAACAACATAAAGCCAGATAATGGAACTAGAAAGCTGTAAAATGCAATAAGGAAACTCTCTGTTGTTACAGAATGCATAATTAAGTGGGAGAAAAGAAGTAATTCAGACCAATGTGTAAAATATATTACCTTTAATAAAGAGAGAAAATACAAATGTACACATCTTTACATTAAAAACTAGTAAAGGAGTTTATGGAAAGGGAGGGAACAAAATGGAGGGAACAAAAATGAAAATTCTATTTCCCTGAATAATCCTTGTTTTATAGTTCTGACTTTATAATCATGTAAATGATTTATAGAATTACTATAAAATAAAATGAAATCACCATGGAAAAAAATCAGGGTATAAAAATTGAAAATAAAATGGAACAAATATATTGAACTCCATATTAAATGGCCAACTAAACTACAAAGAGAAGTATTAATTCAAATTACTTTTAAACACAGTAAGCACACATCATAAGTGGAATAGATCTTAGATAAAAGGAACAGAAAATAAATCAAATTGTTTTAGTACTCTGTTAATAATATTAGTATTTTTTCTGTTACTATTGCACACATTGTATGTGCATACATATACACACATAGACACACACATACATAGACACACAAATAAATTACAAATAAACCATTATGTAGTGTTGTTAGGAACATAGATTTTTCAGCATAAGAACAGAGAGATACAAATATAAAATCAAAGTGGAAATATCAGTATGAACTGGATGTATTTTCTCCTGAAAACATTTATGAGGCCAGAAATCAAAAAAGTATTAAGAATGTATCAAAAAGATATGGGAGGACAACCAGCAAGATGGCAGTGGAGCAAGGAGCTTCTAGACTCAGCTCCTGCTCCAGGGCAGTTAGCAAACACCCAGAGCTCTCTGGAGCTGCTGAAGCACCTGTTCAGGGGCTCCAGGAGGCCAGAAGAGCATCCTGCAACATCCTTGAAAGAAGAGAGGGAGACTGCCCATCTGCAGAGAAGACTTGTCAGTAGAGGCTCCACACTGGTGCCCATCCTCGACGGGAGCCACAAGCGCCTCAGGAGCTAGCCTGCGGCTGGAACAGAAAGCTCCACTTCCCAAAAACAGGGTAGGAAGAGATGGTTGGGTACCAACTGCATCTACTAATTAGTAAATTTGGCAGGCTAAAGTGCAACCCGAAGAAAAGCTAAAGTTTGAACCTGTCCACACAGAAAGAGGCTGGCAGTCGCCATCTTAATTCTGTGACTGGCAGAAGGAAAGCGGGGTGGACTGAGAATCACAAGGCTGGTGGGGACTGGCTTCTTTCCTCAATCCTGGTGAATCCTAGAGGAGAGAAAATGAGAAGAGAAGACAACACAGACAGCAAAAACAGCAGGATGGGAGGAGGGAAAGGGAGAAAAATAAATAAATCTGTAAAAAAAAAATGAGGGTAAGTTTAAAATATTCACAGATAAACAGAAACATAGAATTTCTAACCAAGAGACAGGATTTTTAGGAAATACTAAAGCCTGAAAAGAAAAGACAGGAGAGGCCTGGAAGAGCGTCTAGAAATGAAGATTATATCAATAAAGGTAACTAAAAGCGTCAAAAGAGTAGTGAAAATAAAATGACAGATAAAACCCAAATACTCAGGAATAAACCTAACCAACAATATAAAGCACTTGTATTCAGAAATCTACAACTCAATGTTAAAAGAAATTTAAAAAGGCCTAAATAATTGGAAGAACATTCCATGCTTACAGACTGGAAGACTAAATACCATTAAGATGCCAATTCTACCCAAGTTGATATACAGACTCAATGCAATCCCGATAAAAATTCCACCAGCATTTTTAAAATAAATTGATAACACGATTATCAAATTTATTTGGAAGGGTAAGGGTCCTGAATAGTCAGAAACATCTGAAAAAGGAAAAGCAAAGTTGGAGGACTCTCATCTCCAGACTTTAAATCATATTATCTGGTTACAGTGGTAAAAACAACATGGTACTGGCATAAAGACAGACACATAGACCAATGGAACAAAACTGATGCTTTGGCTTTTTAAAAAAGATTTATTTATTTATTTCTTCCCCCTCCCCCTGGTTGTCTACTTTCTGTGTGTTCTTCTGTGACCGCTTCTATTCTTATCAGTAGCATCGGGAATCTGTGTTTCTTTTTGTTGCGTCATCTTGTTGTTGTGTCAGCTCTCCGTGTATGTGGCGCCATTCTTGGGCAGGCTGCACTTTCTTCTGCACTGGGGGGCTCTCCTTATGGGGCACACTCCTTGTGCATGGGGCTCCCCTATGCAGGGGACACCCCTGCATGGCAGGGCACTCCTTGTGCGCATCAGCACTGCACATGGGCCAGCTCCACACTGGTCAAAAAGGCCTGGGGTTTGAACCGCAGACTCGCACGTGGTAGGTGGACACCCTAGCCACTGGGCCAAGTCCGCTTCCCCAAACTGATGCTTTAAAAACAAACTCTCATATGTATGTTCAAGTGATTTTTGACTAGCCTATCAAACATACCCAGCTTGAGCAGGACAGTCCATTCAACAAATGGTGTTGAGAGTACTGCATATCCATAGCCAAAAGAATGAAAGAGGACCCCTATCTCATACATTATCCAAAAATTAACTCAAAATGGATCAAAAACCTAAATATAAAGAGAAGAATCATAAAGCTTCTAGATGAAAATGTAGGAAAATATCTTCAAGACCTGGTGGTAGGTGGTGGATTCTTAAAAGAGATAAGAGGAGAACTAAGATGGACTACTGATATTTAATGTATGCAACAATTTTAATTAGCTTTACTGTAAAAGTGTGGAAATGTATAAAATGGATGGTAACACATAGCAATAGCTAGTTTATAAATGGGGATGTGGCTGAAAATGGTAATCTAGGGAAACAAAATGTCAACTGACAGAATGCTAGAGAATAATGTAGGAACTGAACAGCACAGTAAACCCAGAGGCAGATGTGAACTGTGGTTGACGGTATAGATGCAAGAGTGTCCTTTGTTAGCTAGAGCAAATGTACATTACTACTGCTGGGTGGTGGGAATATAGAGAAGCATGAGAAAAATACAAATGGAGTGACCTATGGACTGTGGTTAGCAGTAATAATGTAACATTCTTGCAACTATGCCAAAGGCATACTGGTCGATAATGGGGCAGTATGGAAAATGTGTGCCAATGTACACTATGGATGTGGTAACAATCAGATGATACCTTATAATCTGTAACAAATGTTCCACCACAGTGTGGTGTGTTGATAGAGGGAGTGTTATTTGGGAATTCTGCACATGTGCATGATTGTTTTGGAAGTTTACAACTTCTGTCATGAAAATACATTTGAAAAATAATAATAGGGTGGGTTGGAAGAAAAATACACCAAATGTAAAATAAGGACTATGATTAGTAGTAAGATTTTGACAATATTCTTTCATAATTTGTAACAAATGTCTCAGGACAATGGAAGGTGTTGGAGGAAGGTTGAGGTATGGGACCCCTGATGATGTTATGCATGTTTGCTTTGCAAATTCACAACTTTCACATACACTTATAGTTTATGCATATTCATATATAAATGATATAAAGATAATAATAATAATAGGGCGGGTTGAGGAAAAAATACTTTGATTAGTAATATTTTGATGATGCTCTTTAATCATTAGTTAGAAATGTTTAACAACAATGCACGGTATTGCTGGTAGGGTGAAGTATGAGAGTCCTGCATGATGTTATATATGTTTGTTTCCTAACTTGACAAATACTATTATACACTTACTCTTTATGTATGTTTATGTATGAGTGATATACTTCAATAAATTTTTTTTAAAAAAAGATAAAAGAGAAGAGCAGATGTGGCTAAAGCGGTTGAGTGCTAGCTTCCCACAAACGAGGTCCTAGGTTCAATCCCCAGGCCCTAGTAGTTAAAAAAAAAAAAAAGACACAGGAACCAACCTGAATGGTCTCCCATGAGTCAGAAAGAAAATTCAAATAACTGAATGGGGGGGTAAAAATCTTTAAAATCCATGAATTTATAATAACTCTAAACAAAAACAAATGAAAAATTCTCAGTGTTCTTCTTTGGAGGATGCCCAAATATTAAATCATTATTCTGAAAACTGGTAAATAAAGAGATAGAATAAAGCATTCATCTTGCATTCCCCTGTATAAGATGTATCTCAAAGTAACCAAATAAAATAGAAAAGTTTCTGTTTATATAAGAATTTCAGTTAACATATATACAAGAAATGGCAGAATCTGAGTGTCACCACTGAACAAGCCCTAATGAAATAACAGATCTAGACAATCACCAATAGCTGAAATCATAAGTGAAAGGTCAGGCTGACAATACCTGCAACCAAATGATAACTCTCAAAATTACAGATATGATGTGTCTTTTGATACGAAGCAACAAGATGTACAGAAAACTCTAAGAAGTACTCTTGTCAACAACTCAAACCTAAATCTTGTAAAGCCCTAGTTCTAACTAAGGGAAATACAGAGGCTAGAGGAAAAATTTAAAGGATAGCATGGAGATGGAATCTGGAAAATTAAGAATGTGGTAAACTCCAAAGGACAAGTAACTTGGCTTCTTCAACAACAACAACAAAAAATAACAAGAAGAAAAATAGAAAGGGATAGAAGAAACCTTGAGAGATACAAGTGATTTATCAAAGGCAACGTGTGGACACTTTGGTTCCTGATTCAAACAAACCCAGTGTTAAGTCACCACTACCACAACAAGAAAATATTTATGATGCTCCTAGTAAGTGTGACTGCTGACTGAATATTTGTTAATCTTTTAGGTGTGATAAATACTGTTAATCTTTTAGGTGTGATAAAGGTATTACAGTTATTTTTTAAAGTTTGTTTTGCTGAAATATTTACATAAGAAATATTATCTTTCTTACCTTAAAATAATCAAATGTATCTAAGGATAGGTAAAGCTGGAGTACAGATGAAACACAACTGGGTGTGTCTTGAAGTTAGGTGATGTGTACAAGTGTATTTATTAAACTATTCTCACTACTACTTTCCTATGTTCCATAATAAAAAGTTTAAAAAGGAAGGCATTATTAACAGAGAGAAAAATAGCAACCAGTAGAGGATCTCTGCAACTCAAATAACTGTAAGGACTAATATTGACAACTTAAAAATAACTCCTACAAGTCAATAAGAAAATAAAAGACAAGCTAATTTAAAAAGAGGTGAATGGCTTTAACATATAAGGTACAATATTCACAGGGTCATGAAATTAGGATGTAATCATATATTTTGGGACCTTAGATAGGACTCTTTTTTTTTTTTTTTCGGGACCTTACATAGGACTCTTTTTTTTTTTTTTTTTTCCCGGGACCTTAGATAGAACTCTTTTTTGGGCAATATTGAGTCTTTTTTAATTGGAAGAAATTTCAGAAGAAAATTAGAAAACTGAGTAGGGGAAGGGCTATTCCCTGCCATAGCCATCCCTACCTCAGGAAATTAAAATCTGCCTCCCAACTTATTATATATGCAATATTACCCATATTCATATTTCATTTCAGATTTCACTATGATTTTTGGGGTAATGAAACTGTTCCAATATCCCTTGTGACGAATGTAAACTACTGTGACTACACCAACAGCCACTGATTGTACACTTTGGATGGATTATATGGTATGCTTGTTTTCTATTGACATTTATGTCCCTAGCCAACTCTTTTCAGCCACACTGTCATTTAAAAATCAGCAGTTTGTTTTACTCACTATAATGTGTTGCCATCAACTCTATATACTTCCTAACATTTATAGTCAATCTTATTAAAAATACTATAGGCAATAGCATCAGCTCCCCTTCTCAACCCTCATTCTAACCCTAGTGACCTATACTCTAGATTTTAACTCCATGAGTTTACTCTTGGTATTTAGTTCATATTAGCAGACCATACAATATTTGTCCTATTATGTCTGGCTTATTTCACTAAATATAATGTCCTCAAGATCCATCTATGTTGTCATATGCATCCCAATTTCATTTCTTCTTAAGCAGAACAGCACTCCATTGTATGAATATACCCCATTTTGTTTGTCCATTTATTAGTTGATGGACACTTGGGTTGTTTCCATCTTTTGACAGTGGTGCTACAATGTGAATAATGCTGCTTTGAACATGGGTGTGCAAATGTCAGTTCATGTTCCTTGCTTTCACTTCTTCTGGATATATTCCTAGTAGTGGAATTGCTGCATCATACTGCAGTTCTATGTTAGCTTCTTGAGGAACCACCAAACGGTCTTCCACAGAGGCTGCACCATTCTACATGCCACCAACAGTTTCAGCCTTATCAGTTCAGAAAGCAGTCTACAGCCTCTGTCTCAAATCTGCCTCCATCAGGGAAGGAACTATGGTTAATTCAGAGATGGGGTGGAGGACAACTTGTTAAAGAGCACCTCTTCCCCAAGAAAAGGGGGGCAGGGGGACAAGGCCCAGTGCAGGTTGAAGGGGTTGATTAGAAATCTCAGATCACAGGTCTAGAATCTGTGCAATGGTTTCATCCCCATGCTGCTGACAGCCTCAGTCTGAACCCCACCCCCTACCGAAATGGCTAATTCTGCCAAGAATTAAAGAAGCAGCTCTTTTTTAGGGCTGGGAGGAACAGCTAGCTGAAGAGCACCACTTGCTGGGGCAAGAATCAGATGAATAAGAGCTGAGAAAATCTGATTCATTAAACACAAGCTATTAATAAAGTTCCATGAATGTGAAATGAAGTATCAAAGAGGAGCTTTAGCACAAAACCTATCATCAAGGAAACCCTGGGTTAAAGAAAGAAATTGAGCCCAGAATAAAGACCTCAAGAAAATCAGAAGCCAAGACACCAGCAAAAAACTATAAGCCATAAGAAGCAGGAAGATATGGCCCACTCGAAGAAAAAGTTAAATCTCTAGACAACATAGAATTTAAGACAAATAATCACAGATGTCCAACCAAATCTTAATTCAATGAGATGATTAAAGAAATTAAAAATACTAAGACATCTGCTGAGCACAAAGAAGAATTTAAAAGAAAAATATTATTTTCTAGGAATGAAAGGCACAAAAAATGAAATTAAAAATACACTGAAGGAGGAAGCAGATGTGGCTCAACTGACTGGGCTCCTGTCTACCACATGGGAGGCCCTGGGTTTGCTTCCCAGGGCGTCCTTGTTAAGGCAAGTTGGCCAGTGCCTGCGGAGAGCTGACGGCCAGTGCCTGTGGAAAGCTGATGCACTGCGCTTGTAGAGAGCAGGCGCAGCAAGATGACGCAACAAAGGGAGACAAGCAGACAGAAGAACGCACAGCGAATGGACACAGAGAACAGACAGCAAGCAATCGGAAAGCAGCGGGGGGAAGGGGGGTGAAATAAATAAATTAAATTAAATAAATACACTGGAGGCATACAACAGGTTTGAAGAGGCAGAAGAAAGGGCCAGTGAGGCAGAAGATAGGATATCTGAAATAAAACTGCTAGAGTTAACAGAGCTAAAAAACAAGTTCAACAGAGGGACAGTATTTAAGATTAATATGCAAAAAATCAGTAATATTTCTATACGCTAGTAATGATCAAGCTGAAGAGAAAGTCAGGAAAAAAATTCTATTTACAATAGTAACAAAAGAATCAAATACTTAGACAATAATTCAGAAAACTACAAAACATTGCTAAAAGAAATAAAAGATGACTGAAATAAATGGAAAGACATTTTATGTTCAGGGACTGGAAGACTAAATGTCATTTAGGTGTCAATTCTACCCAAACTGACACACAGATTCAATGCAATCTCTATAAACATTTCAACTGCCTTTTTGGCAGAAATGGAAAAGTCAATTATCAAATTTATTTGGAAGGCTAGCCAGAAATATCTTTAAAATGACAAACCAAGTTGGAAGACTATTACTTCTTGACTTTAAATCATATTCCTTTACGACAGTGGTCAAAACAGCAGGGTACTGGCATAAAGATAGACACATAGACCGCAGACCCTCACAACTATGGTCAAGTGATTTTTGACAAAGTGTCAAGTCCACTCACCTGAGTAGGGAGTCTAACAAACGGTGCTGGGAAAACTGGATATCCTATCCAAAAGAAAGAAAGAGAACCCCAATCTCACACCTTATACAAAAATTAACTCAAAATGGATCAAAGACCTAAATATAAAAGCTAGAATCATAAAACTCCTAGAAGAAAAGGCAGGGAAACATCTTTGATCTTGTGGTATGTGATAGTTTCTTAAAATTTACACCCAAAGCAGGAGCAATGAAAGAAAAAATAAAGGGACTACCTCAAAATTAAACATTTTTGTGCTTCAAGTGACTTTGTCAAGAAGATGAAAAGGCAGCCTACTCAATGGGAGAAAATATTTGGAAACCACATACCTGATAAGGATTTGATTTCCATGCTATATAAAGAGATCATACAGCTCAACGATAAAAAGACAAGCAATCCAATTTTCCAAAGAGGAGATACAAATGGCCAAAAAACATAACAAGCTATTAAGGAAATGCAAATCAAAACTACAATGACTGTGATTATACCAAATGCCATTGGTGGTACACTTCAGATGAACTGTATAGTTTATGAGTATATATCAAAACTGATTAATAAAAAAACTACAATGAGATATCATTTCACACCTTACAGAATCGTCATTATATAACTATATATATAACTAAAACAGAAAACAAGTGCTGGAGAGGATGTGGCAAATGGCCATTTTATATATATATAACTCTCTCTCTATATATATACATATATATATAAAACTAAAACAGAAAACAAGTGCTGGAGAGGATGTGGAGAAACAGATACACTCCTTCACTGCTGGTGGGCATGTAGAATGGTGCAGCCTCTGTGGAAGACAGTTTGGTGATTCCTCAAGAAGCTAACACAGAACTGCCATATAATCCAGCAATTCCACTACTAGGAATATATCCAGAAGAAGTGAAAGCAAGGACATGAACTGACATTTGCACACCCATGTTCAAAGCAGCATTATTCACATTGTAGCACCACTGTCAAAAGATGGAAACAACCCAAATGTCCACCAACCGATGAATGGATAAACAAAATGGGATAAATTCATACAATGGAGTGCTGTTCTGCTTAAGAAGAAATGAAATTGGGATGCATATGACAACACAGATGGACCTTGAAAACATTATATTAAGTGAAATAAGTCAGACACAATAGGACAAATATTGCATGGTCTGCTAATATGAACTAAATAACTGAGTAAACTCATGGAACTAAAATCTAGAGTATAGATTAGGGATAGAATGAAGGCTGATAAGGGGGAGCTCATGCTTAATGCATGTAGAATTTTTAATAAACGTTAGGAAGTATATAGAGTTCATGTTAACATATTACAGCGAGTATAGCAAACTGCTGGTTTATGAATGTGAATGTGGCTATAAAGAGTTGTCTAGGGACATAAATGTCAATAGAAAGAAAGCTACAGGATAATCTTGGGTTTGTGTAACATGAACTCGGCAGTGGATGAAGTTTGTAGATATTGTACAAATACAAGAATGTTCTTCTATTCTAGAACTAGAATAAATGCACATCACTATTACCAAGTGTTAAAAATTTGGTGATAAATGGAAAAAATGTAACTAATGTAACTTATGGACTGTAGTTAACAGTATTATTGTAATATTTTTGTACCAAAGGTACAGAGGTAATATATAAATGCTAAGGGTAAAATATAGGGGTTATAAGAGGGAAAGAGATTTTTCTCTCTAGAGTAATGAAAACATTCTAAAATTGACTAAGGTGGTGACAACACAACTCTGTGATGAAATTGAGAGCAACTGAGTACAGGTACACTTTGGATGAATTATACAAGGCATGGGACTGTATAATATAGTGAACCCTGTGGTGGATGATGGATGGTGGTTAACAGGACAAATAAGAGAACATTCTTAGATGAACTGTAAGAAGTACAATATTAATATATTGTGTTGATAATAGGATGACTTATGGGAAGACACTTAATGAATGAAAGATACAGACTATAGTTAGTAGTAATATTTGGATGCTCTTTTATTAATTGTAACAAATGTTCCACAACAATCCAAGATGTTGATGTTGGGATGATATATGGGAATCCTGTATGTTATACATGGCTGTTTTGTAAACTCACAACTTCTTTCATTAAAAGAAAACAGAATCACTAAAAGAAAAAAAAAAGGTGAATGATATGGATAGGCAGGTTGCGAAAGAATAATTACACATACCTAAAATGAATGAACGATCGAACAAGCAAGATGCTTGACACAACTACTAATAAGAGAAATGCATTAAAATTGCAATGAGATGTCATTACACACCATTTAGATCAACGAAAGATTAAAAGGCCTTAATATATCTAGCCCGGGCAGGAGCTATAGTGATGAGAACTCTAATCCACTGCTGGTTGCACTGGATATTAGTATAAACATTATAAAAAATATTTTGACTTAAAGGATATGTACAAAAATGTTCATATCCTATGACACAGCAACTGTATGATTACATTACATAAAGTTAAAATCTAAGCAAAATATTGTTTGGGAATATATACATAGGTTATAAAACAATAAGGAAGTATAAGAGTATAAAATAAAGTCAGAAAAAAACAAACAAAACACAGAAAATCAGCATGTTGGAAGAGACAAAGTTATCATGGAGCTGTACAGAGGGGCTTCTAAAGAACTGGTAATGCTTGATTTCTTACCCTATAATGCAGGTATTAAGATATTCATTTTATCATATTCTTTAAAGAGGGAGCAGAGTGGAGGGATTATCGTGCATAGGCAACCAGACTGCTTGGGTTTTTGAGAGGATTAATAAATTGATAGAGGGAAACGGACTTTGGCCTAGTGGTTAGGGCGTCTGTCTACCATATGGGAGGTCCGCGGTTCAGGCCCCGGGCCTCCTCGACCCGTGTGGAGCTGGCCATGCGCAGTGCTGATGCGCGCAAGGAGTGCCGTGCCACGCAGGGGTGTCCCCCGCGTGGGGGAGCCCCCACGTGCAAGGAGTGCGCCCGTGAGGAAAGCCCCCAGCGTGAAAGGAAGATGCAGCCTGCCCAGGAATGGCACCGCCCACACTTCCTGTGCCGCTGACGACAACAGAAGCGGACAAAGAAACAAAAGCAGACAAAGAAACAAGACGCAACAAATAGACACCAAGAACAGACAACCAGGGGAGGGGGGGAAATTAAATAATAAATAAATAAATCTTTGAAAAAAAAAAAAGTTGATAGACAAAACATGTTTAGAATGTTACTTGGCACTAGTATTATATATGTGTTAGCTATTAAAAAAGCAGCACATGTGTTCATTTTATTATTTAGAACTGAAAAAAGACACTATGCATGAAACTCTGAAGTTGAAACTAACAGAAAGAATCAACAGTATTCTCTATGTACTACTGAGTACTGATTTGGCACAGGGCCATGGTGAGAATCACACACAGTTGACTTAGCTATGAGGAATTTTTTTTTCATTTTTTTAATTAGGAAAGTTGTGAGCTTACAAAAGAATCGTGCATAATGTACAGAATTCCCATATATCACCCCTCCACCAAAACCGTGCACTGTTGTGGAACATTTGTTACGGATTTTGAAAGAACATGGTCAGACTATACCACTAACTATGGTCAACAGTGTACACTTGTTATACTCTTTCCACACACCTATTAGTTAACTATGTATCAGTAGTGTACATTTGTTGTAGTTCATGAGAAAACAATCTCTATTTGTACTGTTCACCAGAGTCCATCTTTGACCACATGGTTCCCTGGGCTACAGGGTCCCATGCCTTGTGTGTTCTATCCAAAGTGTACTCTCATTTTATGAGGAATAATTTATGTAGGAAGAGTCTTCTCTGAAGTGAGTGATAGGAAACTTCAAAGTTGGTTTTCTCATCTTTCTGAGAGGTTTGGAAAGAACTCAAAGCAAGCCCTTGTTTAATTTAATTAAAAATTTTATGGTATCTTACGTGATTTCTTAATAATTAGTAACAGCTTTCAGAAACATGAAGGAATGCTAAATGACTTTGATTAATGCTCTGGTGTCTCCCATGATAAAGCAGAAAGCTTTACAAAAGATTTAGCAAAACAAGAGTATTCTTAATGCAGTGAGGCAGTAAAATTCAACTTTAGAGAATAGGTAGTTGCCAAGTGATCACACAAAGATCTTGATTATTGATTATCTCAAGGGCACCACTACCTAAACACTCAAGCTCACCTTTAAAACCCTTTGGAAGTGGCATATATTATTCAAATTAAGACAAAAATATTTCCAAATCATCCATCCCCACCTTGAACACAAGAATATTTATGAAATTATTTTCTTTTTAAACCCTGGTTTAAAATTAGTAATTACAACAATATTGTAATAATAAAAAACAGGAAACATTTAGAATACATAATTCCATGTATCTGTGAGCATGTATGAGTGCATGCAGGGGATCACAAAAACGTGTTTGCATACATACAGAAAAGAATCTGGAAAATATCATGACTTGTGAACCGGGGCCATCTGGCAAGTGGAGACTGAAGTTAGCAATTGCAGTTTTCACTTTTACACATCTGCATGTACTGTACCATGTACTGACACATGCTACATGACTGAACCTTGATTTTAATTTTTGTTTTAGATTATCATTCTTAACCCCTTCCCCCAAAGAGTTCTTATTGGTTAATTACAAAGGTAAGACACACTCATTGTAAAGATCACAGAATGACAAAGACAAAAATAAAAATTATCCACAAACTCCATTCTTACCTTTGTAAGGTGTGCCTATAGTTGTTGCATATACATTCTTCTCATATTTCTTCAAACGGTCTTCTAAATTATGAATCTAAAAATGACAAATATCCAAACCATATCATAAGAGTCATATGGAAACCATATGTAGAAAAACAGGACTTCAGTAGCCATTAGATATTTTAAATGCTGGAGACAGAATATAGGCAAAAATTAATACAAATGGTTTCTTAGATATGATGCCAAAAGCGTAAATAACAAAAGAAAAAATAAACTGGACTTCGGCAAAATTAAAAACTTTTGTGCATCAAAGGACATTACCAAGAAAGTAAAAAGACAACCACAGAAAAAACATGGAAGAAAATATTTGGAAATCATCTACCTGATAAGGACCTCATATTCAGAATACATAAAAAGATTCTTACAACTCAACAACAAAAAGACAACCTAATTTTAAAATGGGCAAAAGACTTGAAAAGACATTACCCCAAAGAAGATATGCTATTGGCCAATAAGTACAAGAAACTAAGTATCATTATTCAATAGGGAAATGCAAATCAAAACCACAATGAGAAACCACTTCATACTCTCTAGATGGTTATAAAAAAAAAAAAGGAATATAAGAGTTGGCAAGGATGTGGAGAAATTGGAACCATGGCACATAGCTGGTGGGAATGTAAAATGGTGCAGTTGCCAAGGAAAGAAGTTTGGCAGCTCCTCAATAAATTAAACATAGAATTAATATATTACCCAGCAATTGTATACCTTGGTACACATCCCAAAGATGTGAAAATGTGTTCACCCAGAAATGTGTAAGTCAATGTTTATAGCAGCACTAACCACAAAAATCAAAAAGTGGAAACAACCCAAATGCCTATCACCTGATGAATGGACAAACAAAATGTGGTATATACAAACAAGAAAATATTACTCAGCCATAAAAAGGAATGAAGTACTGACACATACTAAGACAACACAGATAAACCTTGACAGGATAATGCTAAATGAGCAGTCTGCTTAAAAATGGATAAAATGGTAACTTTCATGTGTATTTTCTCACAATAAAAAATCAGTACAAAAATCGTTAAACTAGGACAGTTCTGAAGATTTGAGCATGTTCAAAGAATTTTAAAGCAGTTATCTTGAGAATGGATGGGAAAAGCTAAACCACTTGGGAAACAGAAAAAAAAAGCAGCAAAAACTTAGTATCTGTCTTTATGAATTATTTAAAAGTTTTATTTTGAAATTTTTCAAATATAGAATGTATAGTACAGTTAACGCTCATATAGTTATCCATCACCCAGATTCAACACTTATCAAGTTTTTTGTCTGCATGAATTTTGAGAGAACTGGAAAATCCCTGAAGATTTGGCCTTCAAACTTAGCTTGCTGATTTGAGTCACTATCCTCAGAGTTTGAGAAAAAACCTTACTAATGATAGTGCAACACAAATACACATATACTGCTGTGTGCACGATTATGCATCCTTGTAGTTAAACACATCTGGTCCGATTTAAATGAAGTTACTGGACCATATATGGACAAATTAAATTAAATCATGACAATTTAACCACTAGCAAAAAATAGAAAAGACTGATAGCAGTGTATTTACCTTCTGATAAAACCAAATAGCAATTTCTTCTTAAAACTATAGTTATTACAAATTATACAAACACATATTGTTACCCAAAATCAGGAAGCACTAAAAATAACAGGATGCAAATGTTCTTGTTCAAATATATGTGATCAAGAATTTACAAGGCTATCTTCTAAAGCCTTTACATATGGAAATAAAATTTCCTGTTTAAGGCAGAAGGATTTCAAAGCCAATTATTAAATCAGTACTAAATCAATTATTTCTTTTAAAATTATCTAAATGAGATCCAAGTCCATACATAAAGGAAGGAAGGTAGTTCAAAATGAAAGGCACTAATTAGAACTATACCTGTTCTCTAAACTCTTGCTCTTTTAACTTTGAGTCACTGATAAGAGTAGTCTTCTGTGCTAGTTGTGTCTGAAAGAACAAAAAGTCAGGTCTGAAATGCACATAGGTTTCATCATTGCCTGAACACATTTCTATATTGTTAAGGAAAGTTTTCACTGTTAAAAGTCTCTCCATGTTTAAGTTAAAATGCAATGTTCCTGAAAATGCACTGCCTTTGATCAAATTCAGTGAAGCACTAGTCTTACCTGTAGCTCCGTAACTGTTACCTGAAAATGCAAAAGAAAAAAATGAGTGCATACATTAAAATCTACAAGTAAGCAAACAATAAAACAGAGAAATATGAAATTATAAGGATCAGTATTATAGTTTTAAGGCAGTGGTTAGATCTGAAATAAGGCAACTTTAAGTTTAAGCTTGGTTTCGTTTTGTTACACAAATTTATAATAGCCTAAGTACACAGAAATATAGGTGAACACAAAGAAAAAGGACTGGACTCCTAACAACAATTACGACTTGGAAAAGGGGAGGTGCCCAGCAGGGAGGGTAAAGGAGGATTTACATGTTTTATTCTATAAACTTCTGTTATTATAGGGGTCCTTTCACAACAAGAATATATTCATATATTATTTGTATACCTTTTAAAAATTAAACATATTAATGGCTATGTTAAGCATCTATGCCCTTTAGAAAAACTTCTGAAGCACTATTTCTGGGAATCTACCCTGAGCTATCTATCATTTATCACAAATTGTTTTTCATGGAACCCAATGCATGTATGCAATTCAAGATACCCTAGAAACACCAAAAGATGCTCAAGAAGGAACAGGATAGAAATTCATGAAGAATAAAGCAGAAAAAATATTTTCTGAGTAGAAATAAATAAAAAGGACATTCTGTTTCCTTTCTTATGACACAAGGTAAAGGACTCAAAAGATCTTCTGAATATTAGATGTTTCAAATACTCTGGCATTCTGGCACAGGTCAAAATGCCTCTATATGCAATATTAATACTTACTTTAATGTTAAAGGAAATGCTCATTTTAGTAAAATAAACGTATTCTTCTCATAGGAAGTAATACTTAACACCATCTGGTATAATCAAGTCATGACAGATTAGCCAGAAAAAAATATCTAACACAATAGAAATAGCTAGTAACTACTAAATAGAGAAGCAGTCCATTTCACTTGCTTAGTGTTTACAAATAAGGGCTATATACAATGTAGCACAGAACGGCAAAGCCCCCTCCTCTCTGAATTTGGGAAAGTCATCCATAAATTGCTTGTTTAGAAAATTGCTATCTGACAACTGCTCCTCTGGAAGGAATCCTCTACAATTCTCAAGATGAAGTCATGAAGAGTGCCCACCCACTTTCTCATGAGTGTTATGAAAAGATCACACTGGATGAGTAAGAATACCTGAGGAAGTAGAATGGTCAGGCTTCTCAACCTGGGGCCCACAGGTCCTGTTGGTGTGTGCTTGGTAGGGTACATGGGGCGGGGGGGGCAGCCGGAAGCAACAGAATAAATTTGGTCCATATTTCATAGCATCAACTTTACTTAAAGATTGGGATGATAAAAATGCCTGGATATGCAGTACCAGCTCTCTTTAAATTTAGTCCTCTTTTATAAAATAATCTCACTGCATCTGCATCTGGCCCATTACCCAATGAGAAAGGTAGAAATTACTGTCTTTATTGATGGTATATAATTTAAAACATCCCTTTTATGTGACTATTAGTATATACTATAGAGTAATATATAAAATTTCCATACATTTTTTAACACAAAATATAAAAATCTAATGCTTATGCCCCAAGGCTAAGAGGTTCACTCTCCCCTTGTCTTCAGAGAAGTACCGGTATACAGAAATGTCTAGGCTTTGAAGTCTGGAAGACTGAGTTTACATTCCCTCTGGAACATTTATTATTGGGGCTTGAACACTGTATTTAACCTCTTTGAAACTTATTTTCACTATTTGTACAATGGAGGCAAGAATATTTAGAATATTTCCCTTGAGAGGTTATTTTAGGATCAAATGAAGTAAATATGCATTGTTAGGAAAAGAGTAAAATAATGAAAGTCACAATATTTTGAAGAAATGGGTGAAGCAAACTCAAGTTCTTCTCACTTTATCATCGCTAAGGTTTTCCTCCTGTTGTAGCCTTTGCTGGTATTTCTTCTGCAGCTCCTCAAGTTGAGTCTGCAGGTCGACTACTTTTGCAGTCATTTCTTCTTCACGAGACTTTAGGATTAACAAAAAAAAGTGTTAATAAGCATACCAAAAGAACATTGTAGAGAGGCAACACATTACTGAGTAAACTAACTTTGAAAGGGGAAATAAAAGCCTAAACGGTTTTTGAGACATACACTACTGTTTTTATTTTAATTTATTACTGTGTTCTACACACTTTCCTTCATGGCCCACTTTTAACTCCAAGCCCTTTTTAATGTGGCTCACTATTTCTAGGATATTTGTTTTCCCACCCTCATTTCTTCTGTCTTTACCCCAGGAAGCTCACTAAGCAGGTTCTTTCCCTTTAAACTAGGGTTGCCAGGTTGAAGCAACAATCTGTGTATACCAGGACTATGAAAGAACTACAATTACAGAACTTATATTCAATGACTTTGGCCTTTTCTATATAGGGATTTAATTTCTAGAAAATAGTCATTAAACAAACAAAGAGATATGTATATACCCAGCACTGCTCAACCAGTTGGCAGGGGGTCACACTGATCACAAGAATTATGGAGGCTCCTCACAGCCCCCCCACCCCACTGGATGGGTTCTAAAATCAAGAAAATGGTACTGTGTTCAAGGGTCAGCAAACCTGCACATCTTATATACATTTACCCCCAAGCCACATCAGAGGTTCTTTACTAAAATATACTTTTGAAAAAAATTTGTTACTGTCCTATGTGTTGGTAATCATTGTAAATTTTTCATTTGCCCTAAACATTGTAAAAACAGACAAGGTTGCATTAGGAAAAGTAAAATGTGACTGATCAGGCAAATGTGACTGATCAGGCAAATGATCCTCTTGTAAAATAAAGGTGGCATACAAATTGTCCTCTAATTTGTTCTGACTACCCTAGTAAGAGGTTGCTGCCCAACCTTATATTCCCTCATTCTTTATCTTGGCAATCGTTTTGATTTATTATACAGAGCCAACTCAGACCTCTCCTCATTCTTATAAATTTTGCAATACTCTTTGTGCCAAGAGAACATTTGGAATTGGAATATTGATCTGACTTGAGTAATGAAGACAAGTGTTTGCTGAATAAGAAACATAACAGGAAAAACAAGCACAAGCAGGTATCTGATTTAACAGATGCTGACTTGCCAGAACCAAGAAACATCATTCTCAAAATCAAACAAACGAAAACAGATGGTTTGGCCCCATGGTACAAAACAAGGCAATGAACTATGGGACAATTTAAAAATATTACTTTAAATACACTTTTCATGAAACTTTCTTAGACTATTTGAAGAAGCACAAATCCTTCCTCTCACCATATGCAAAGTAAGGATGGCTCATAATTAGCCTCCTTATATAGCTACCCAGAGAGGCATATACTAACCTGCCCTCCACCTCTAAAACGTCATCAACCAATTGTAAACACATTACTGCCCTCGGTCTGGTTTACTGTTTTTATTCTATCTTGACATTTCCTGTGTGAGTATCTGCATCAATGATGGTCTAAGCTCATTTGAAAGGATCACCTTTGATGGCTACTTACTCAATTAGACCCAGATTTTTATGGCAATTAGCTATATCTGGCACTTCCTTTGACAGTTATGGGATGCCAATCTAAAGCAAGTTCTCGAAGAACCAGAAAAGGATTCTTAAAGTGCTATTTCTAGTTTAAGAAAAACTCTAATTTCCTTTGTAAAGGCTTTCCAGTCCTCTTGGAAAAAAATAACAATACTGCTTGTTCTGAAATAAAACCATATTGGTAAGAAAGAAAAGAAAAATTAGTTAAATTTAATCTTTATGCATATCCATGGAAATTATGTATTAGTCTAGTTATTACGCCAAAACCAAATACAGACAATATTAAGATGAATCTAGTTTTGTATTTAACATAGCTTTAGAAGCTACTTACTCTCAGTGATATTGCTCTCAGACAGGGATTAGGCTATTAGTTAAGCTCTCTTGCTTGTGAGTACCAAATTCTTCCTCTGAGATGTCACCAACCCCTCCTCCCAAATGAATTCTTCCCTGCCCTACCATGTGTCACTTCCTTCAAAGTTACCAAGTGTCCAGCAGATACCATGGATTAATGAATAACAAAATACCTGCCCACAATATGCTTATAGTCTAGGGTAGAGGGCAGATGCATTAATACATATATACACATATATAAGTACATAAATATACATATGCATGTATATACATGTGTGTATGACCAAAATTACATGCTATAAAGTAACAGAAATACAGATGCGTTTCAAGGGAATACAGATCAATTAATTCTATTTAAGTGGTTTTAAAAAATCTGAGAAGAGTATATTCAGCTACCTTTGGAATAAGTGAAAAAATAAGAATATATTTTATTTTTGTTTCTGATTGCATAAGGCAACACTGGAAGGCATATTACATAAGAAACTAACGGTCATTTGTGGAGGGACAAAGGGGATGGGACACAAAATACAGGGGCCAAGGATGGAGTGTATAGCATTCTCAAGTACATCTTTTTATTCTGTCTTTGAACCATATGAATATATTTGATCAAAGAATTGTTTTTCTTACATAAAAGTTAAATTTAAAACTTAATGAAATAGTGACACTTGCAATAGTTCATGACCTGTAAGAATGTGATCTTTAGATAGTAAACAGTAAAGACTAAGTAAGGTAAAGACAGTGAAGAACAAGCTAAAGCTGAATTTGGCTAGAACACGGACTGCATAGTAGGAGATACACTGGGAAAATGGGAAACCACTGGAAGTACTTACGAGAAGAAATGATCATTCAGCAATTTGTAAATGGGAGAATGATACAGAAGATGTTTCAGAATCAAAGCAAAAATGGCACTGCTAAGAATTACTGGTATCCCTTTTTAGTAATATTTGCATTTTTAAAAATTTTCTTCAAAACAGAGTATATATTCAGGGTGTTTAGATGGGGATAAGCCAACCCTAGGTTTAAAGTCTAAGGCTGCACTGTTCAATAGAGTATCAGCTAGTAGTCATCCTAGAACTATGACTAGTGAGTACTTGCAATGTGGCTAGTCCAAATAGAGATGTCCTATAAGTGTAAATATATACTAAATTACAAAGAATACCAAATATGAGTAAATTATCTCAATTTTTATACTGATTACATGTTGAAATAATATTTTGAATTAAATAAAATATATTAAAATAAAGTTCACCTGTTTCTTTTAATTTTTTTAAATTTTTTTTACAAAAACGTGGCTCACATTTGTGACTTGCATTATAGTTCTAATGAAGAGTGCTAAGGCACAGAAATGGGCTGGGGGAAGATCTCTACTTCCTGCCTACTTGCTCTACTACTCCAGACCTAAAGCTTGGAGGACCATTCCTCAGTTTCCCACCCGAGATTCAGAGGAACAATGCCGAAGGGCCCATTACCCCCTGCTTCCCCTACTCCCTTAAACCCCCCTCCAATGACCTCACTTTTTCCATTCCCAACTCCTCCACTCAGAGCCACCAGCGGTGCGTCACAGCCCTCAGGAAATCTACCATCTGTTACCCCACACATCCAGAGAGAGAGAAGTGGGTCAAAAAAAGGAGCGCTAGAGTTGTCGAACAGCATATCCCCTACAAATGAAGCTCCCTGACACCATCATCCACGATAAAGAACGTTTGCCTTCCTCAAGTTCCTTTCTTAGAGAGACATTTTTATTTATAAAATTAAAATAAAACATGACAGTAATGAAGAGTCACTCACTACGTGATTGCCTACGTGATTAGGGAAATCACTTAACTATGCCACACTTACTTTTCCTTCTGCAAAAAAAACAGATGAAGCTAAACTAGCTTTAATGTATGTTGCAATTTTAACATTCTCTTAAGCATTCAAGAAATAATGTATTTAAGTTTAGCACATACATACTCTATGGAAGAACAAGAAAATGTAAAATATTTAGATCTTTTCATAAAGAGATTTAAAGCTCAAAAATAAAACAAAGGTGGCATTTATAGGTATGTGTCACATCTCGGAATTTCAATCACTTCAATTACATTTAGAATAAGTCTTATTGGGAACTCTTCCTGGTTCAGAATTTTAAAGTTGCTATAGGTAGATCAGGCATGATTCTCTGATTTGTTCACTCTTAATTATTAAATGACTCTTGGCATATAGTGAAATAAGGCTTGCAGTTACCAAAGAATCTGCAACCTAACCAAGAATAATTTAAATTGTTTAACATTTTAAAATGTTCTGGAGTCCAAAGTACTCACTATCATCCATGGCTTATCTTTATACAAAAATGACAATGCTAATCCACTAGCAGCAGAATAAGTACTTTGAACTAGTTTCCAACTAAATATAAAAGCTGATGCATTCCATTTTATTTTTTCTTGCATGAAACTAACAAAAATCACTTGCAAATTGGGTAGGGATAAAGTTAACTGGACTTCTGAAGAATCCCAGCTAAGCAAAGCAGCCATAATCAAACATATACTAATTGTCCCATTATTTAGACTTCACCTAAGCACAAACTCCCATTCTTAGTCTCTGTCTCTCATAATTCAATCTAAATCTGTGAGAAAGACGGAGAAGAAAATCCATTCTTCCCTTTAGTAACTGATTGCTGATTTAATACCAGCAAGTGGACTTTATTGCCAGGTTAGCAGAATCTGATCAGGAAGCTACAATCCTGGTAGAAATCAATTAATCGCTTAATGAATCATCATATAGTAAAGAAGTACTAATTTGGACAATATTGAGGGAGGAAAAAAACAAAACCCTCTCTATTAGAAAAACTGGAAATCTGACAGCCCATTCTTCTTCGGTACTATCATGAAATCTATTACAGTTAAGTTTTTTAAAAAAGAAAGAAAATAAGGTACATCAAGGATTTCTTCGTATCTTTTGGCTGTTCTTCTTAGATCATCTTCTTTCTCTGCAATTTTTTTATGTAACTGATTTCTCTCTTCTTGATGGCTTCCCAAAAGTTCAGCCTCTACTTCCTGGGCCTTATCTAATAAAAAAAAAAATGGACACACACAAGAAAACACAGTAAGCGAGAATTAGTGTCTATGCCAATTTCAGTAACAACCCTCATTCCAAATTAATTTTTCTAATATTTAATTTGACATCATTGCAAGATGTTTACCAAGACATCTAGTCCAACAGTAATCAAATGATCAAACATAACCTCTCAAAGAACAAAAGAGTCTTTACAAGGTAATTAATTAGTTAATACTTTTAGATTTCTTTTAACTGTTCCTCCTCTCTTTAAGGTGGGTCAGCTCAGTCAGTGCTGCCTCCCATGAGAGAACTCTCTTGAGCAAGAATTGCTTTTTCTCCAGTTGTAATGACTTAAAGCACTTAGCACAAGTGCAAAAGAATAAGCTTATACTACAGATAGTATCTGCTGATTCTTACATGATCCTTATTGAATTTTGGATTTTACTTACCGATGGTTTCTTTTATAGTCATTTCCAGCTCCTGTTCCTTTTGTGCTAGCTGTGTATTAAACTCCCTCATCAGCTTTTTTAATGTGGAATTGTGCTTCAACTCAAGATCTTCCTGCTCCTGCCTGAATAACAAAAAGGCAAAGAGCTAATCACTGCTGTACAAAGAAGTTACAAAAACGAACGTGGTCTTCAAAACCCTGCATACAGTATGATCTCATTGGGATAAAAACAATTTTAAGAGAATGTATATGTGTCTATGTGTGTGTGTGTGTGGGGGGTGTCTCCAGGTGCAGAAAACTAATGGAAGAATACATCAACTGCAATTACCTCTAGTGAGTGGTCCTGGGGATTGGAGGGCTTTTCCTTCTCACTTTAAATTTTTCATCATATGTACCTATGTTACATAATAAAAATGCTAATAATAAAAATGATAAAATGAAAAGAAAATAATTAGTTGGATACATTCCTAATAACCATGATCTTGCATGCAAGGAAAGGTTTCCCCCTAAACAACGGACATGGAATCACCATTTTCTCTTGGCCTAAATTTTTATTTCTCATCAGTATTTAACTTAGTGGAATTATTGTTTAATACTTTGGCTGGGTAGAGCTCAAAATAACTATTAGGCACAGACACACAAAAAGAAAATTAAGGAGGACTGCCCTAATTATATTCATGATGAAATAAAACTTACTTGATTTTCTCTTCCATTTCTTGTTCATATTCTTTCTTTACTATATCCAATTCTTGCTGATGCTCCCTCCGCAACATTCGAAGGTCTTTCTGCAATTTAACGATCTCCTTGCCGAGCCTTTGCTTCTCCTTCTCTGCCCCTGCTAATTTAAACTCCAAGTCATTGTGTTGGGCCTCCAAGGTACTAAACAATTTGGTTTGGACTATATGTGATTTGGACTTTTCTTCAGCACTTTCTTCCAAAACTTCTGTGGGTTTATTTTTTCCACCCATCTGTTCTAAAGCCTGTAATTTCTCATATTTTGAGGTCAACTCTTCCATTTCAACTCTATGTACTTCCTTTTCTCTTACTAAGCAGGAATCCAGCTCTTTTATCTTTTGCTCCAAGATCTGACAGGTTAGCTCCTTCTCTTGGAGGATTTTCTGGACATCATCCACCATGTTCTCCGAGTTTTGCTTTGCCCCTATGTTATTTTCACCTCCCTCTTCTTTCATATATTGGGATACTATCAAAGAATATTTCTTGTTTTTTTCTTCAAGTTCTTCTTGAAGATGATCTATCATAACTTGATCCTTATGTTGCTTTGCTTCAGCATGTTCTAACTTTAGTAAGAGGTTCTGGTATTTGCACTGCATTTCAGAATGTAAGGAAATTGTCTCTTCTTTTTCCTGCTCTAGCCTCTGCAACAGTTTTTCTTTTTCAGTTAAATTTCTTTGTAAAATGCTAACTTTGTCTTCATATGCCTGCTGCATGCAGCCTTGTGAATCTGCTGCTTCTTGTTCAGTACATGCTGCCACATTTTTCACAGACCTGGAAACAATTGATGTTTCTGATTGAGGTGAACTTTCCACTGACTTAAGTTTTTCTTCCAAGATGTAAATTTCCCTCTCTCTTTCCTGCAATTTTGTATTTAGCTCACTCAAATGACTCTCTCTATCTTTTTTATACTGCTGCTCTTTCTCTTCCATTTGAGATAACAATTGCTTTTTGATGGCAGCAATTTTTTGTTCAGCCTTTCTCTTCAGTTCTGCTAATTTTGCAGTACTTTCTAACTCAAGTCTATCTTCCAGTGCCTTTAACTCCTCATCTTTGCTTTTCACACTTGCGTTCACATGTTCCAATTCCTTCTTCTTAATTTCAAATTCAGATTTCATGAAAGACACTTGCTTTTCCAGACTTAAGACTTTTTCTTCAGCTTCTTTAACCCTGTTGTCCTTCTCTTTTTCTAATTCTTGAACATGTTTAAGTTTCTGAACCAATTCTTTCTGTTCAATATCCTTTTGTTGATTGTAACTTTTAAGAACTTCATTTAAGGACTCAATTTCAATTGTCTTCTGAGAAATATGCTCTTCTAATTCCACAATTCTTGATGTTTGAGTTTTTAATTCAATCTCTAAATTACTCTCCTTTCTCTCCATCTTACTCTTATCTTCCATTTCACCCTTTAAACATTCAAATCTTTTATTTTTCTCATCAAGGTCTTCCTTCAGTAAATTTATTTGCTCATTCTTTTCATCAGCTTCCTTTGTTTTCACCTCAAGCTGCAACTGCAACTCTTTAATAGTATTTTGGTTTTGTGTCAATCTTGACTGTGCTTTCTTCTTCCATTCTGAGAATTTGTTGGAGCTGTGATCTACCTGCTCAAGTGCTGAAATTTTCTCTTTATTCAAAGTATCAACTTTCAAAGATAAATCCTGCACCTGATTCAGCAAATCACGTTGTTGTTCATCATACTGCTTACATAGTAATGAAATGCTTGCTTCTTTTTCAGCTAGGCTGATACTATTCTGAAGTTGAACACTCAAATCAGTTAGTTGCTTATTAAGACTATTGATCTCAGATTTTTTTTCTCTAAGTTCTTCTTTCATCAATGTGACAGCATTGATGTTTTCAGATAACTCTTTCTTCAGTTGTGTGATACAAGACTCCTTTTCAGATGCAGCCTGTTGCTGACTGCCTCCTTCCTTCTGTAAGGCTTCTTTTTCTGTTATAAGACCTTCAATATCAGCCTTCATACTCTTAATTTGATTTTCTTTTTCTTCTAACTGACGGGTAGCCTGTTGAAAAGAACTATTTAGTTTATTTTCCTCTTCTGTTAGTCGTGCAAGTTGTGCTTCTAATTCAGAAACTTTGCAACTTTGAATTAGTAGTATCTCCTTAACTTTATTTGTGTGGAGTTGACAATGGGAAATTCTAGAAAGAAGGACATTAATTTTACTATTACTAATACTGATGAGCTCATTTGTTTTAGCTTGCAATAAGGATTCAGTTTCCTTACAGTAAATATCTAGCTGTACTGTTAGCTCCTCAGAAAGTTTCTTGAATTCTAAGCTTTTGTCCTCTAGGCTTTTCTTAATTCTTTCATGCGATGATTTCAAACTCTGGAATTCTTCCTCTGTGGTTTTCAACTTGTCAGTCAACTCAGAAACTTTATGCTTATCTTTTTCTGCCAGTGTCTTCAGTTCATCTAGTTGCTCTTGAAGAAAACTATTTTCCTTCATAGAATGATTCAAATCAACCTCCAGCTTTTCAAGCTGTGTTTTTAGTTTAAGTTCATTTTGTGAGAGAGAATTCACATGAACAGACCTCTGCTTTAACTCTTCCCGTAATTCAGTTAATACTGTATCCTGCTTGACACCATCTTCCTTCAGCCATGCGATTTCCTTGTTCATCTCTTCTTTTTCACACCCAACTATGAGAATCTTTTGCTTCAGTTCTGCCACCTCTTGCTCTTTTTCCTGTAATTGAATTTCATGTTTTTCCTGAAGTTCATCAGCTTGCTGATGAAGTTTCTGTTCCCAGATTAAAATGACTCCATTAAGTTCTCGCTTATGCGCCTCAGTAAGACTTTCTATTTGCTCCTTTTGGTTTGTTTCCAGTTTTGACACTGCATCACTGATTCCAGCTGAGTTAGCCTGTGCCATTTCCAACATTTTGGCATTGAACTGTTTTTCTTTCTGACTAAGTTCTAGAACAGTATTTTCAAGCTCTTTTTTAAGTTTGGCTTCTTGATCTAGCAATTTCTTCTTTAATGTTTCTTGCATCTCCTTTGCTTTCTGCTTAATTTTTTCCATCTTTTTTTCTTGATTTTTCAATTTGGTTTCATATTCCTCATGCAAAATACTGATACTGTCCTCCTTGGCTGACAATTTCTGTTTGAGCATCTCAATTTCTTTACTCTGTCCTTCCCTCATTTGTAAAATCATATTTTCCTTTTCCAGCAAGATTTGCTTGGTCTTTTCCTGCTCTATGTTACTATCTTTAAGTTGGGACTCATAGAGTTGGGTTAAAGACTTTATTTTTTGCTCCATTTCACTATTCTGTTTTTCAAGTTGCTGCATTAAGTCCTGTACCCGGACTTTTTGAGCATCTAACTCAGTATTAGCATCTTTCTTTTGTGTTTCAACATCAGCTACCTGTTTAGTAAGAAGAATTCTTTCTGTTTCCAAATCCAACAACTTCTGCTGCAATTGGGTTAACTGTTCTTCATATGCTTTCGCCTGCTCATGTGTGTTATTCTGGTATGACTGAAAAAGATCCAGCTTAGCAGACACCTGCTGGAGTTCTCCTTCAGACCTTTTAATATCTGCTTCTAAATTTTCCACATGAGCCTGGTGCTCTTTCAAATGCTGGTCCTTTTCCTTCAGAAGAAGCCCAAGTTGATTAATTTCATCTTTTAATGCTTTCTCAGTTCTCTGGTTAGACATCTCTTGTTCTTTAATGATACTGTCAACTTGTTGCTGATGATGATTTTTCTGTTCATCCAGCTTGGCCTCTAACTCCTGCTTCACTTTATCTGCCTGATCCTTTAGTGTAGAAAGTTCTTCTTCTAGCTTGTGATGGGCATTTAATACTTCTGACAATTCAGAAGATAATGATTCCAGTTCTGTTTGTTTTACATCAAGCTTTTCTAAAGTCCTTTCATTCATCTCTTCTATGTGGGCCTGGAAGAATATTTCTTTGTCTTTCAACAATGTTTCTTTTTCTTCTTCATACTTTTCTCTAAGTTTTTCCATTTCAGTCTGATGCTGCTGCTTTAAGACTTGGAGTTTTTCAGTCCAAAGGTTATCCTGCTGCTGCTGCAGGCTTTCCAATTCTGTCTTGTGTTTTTCAACCATAACTGTTATTTCTTTATTGTGTTTATTTTTTTCAGCTTCCAAATGAA
The DNA here is from genome assembly GCF_030445035.2 of Dasypus novemcinctus. Taxonomy (NCBI): domain Eukaryota; kingdom Metazoa; phylum Chordata; class Mammalia; order Cingulata; family Dasypodidae; genus Dasypus; species Dasypus novemcinctus. Next base: position 19,699,069 of record NC_080703.1, read on the forward strand.
TAGCTAAACCTTCTGATTGGTTTTTGCTTTCCTGCAAGCTTTTTTCCAAAGAACTTTCCAATTCAAGAATTCTCTGTTAATGAAAACAGATGTATTTTTATTAAAGTACATATTCATTTAATAACAATAATATACATGACATAATACCCACCTCTTACTTAAAGATTAAAAGGCAACTCTGTATACCATACCAAACACTAAAAAGGACAAATAATCCTTCTGTGTTCAAGAAATTATACAACAAATAAGTGAAAAGTTTCTATTTTTAACTCAACTCTTAATTTCAGATCCTTTTTGACATTATTTGGGTAACTATTTCAACTACCTGTATTTTCAAGAATATTCTAAATGAAGAGTCTAAGAGAAATAAATGAAAAAGGTAGAATTAAAAAAAAAACATAGATAAGAGTAACTGTAGAAGATGGATTTTTTTCCTGTGTTTTTTAAAAGGCCTACAATAGTGTTCTATCGATTTTACAATTTTTTTTTGGGAAAAAAAGTAATGTTTGTACTTTTTCCACTCCAAAAATTAGTTTTAAATGTTATTTCTTTTTTTTTTCAAAAAGAAGGAACTTAAACAGATTTTACCAAAGATTACTATTGTCTTGTGAAAATATCAACTTTGACTCTGAAGGGAAAATAGTTTTAATTAAGGCAGAACTATAGAACGTTAGAACTGGAAAAATCTTAAGATATCACTGAATCCAATCTACTGATGCGAAAGATAAGGAAATTAAGGTTCAATTAATTTATAAAGCAAGCAAGTAGAAGATCTAGGTTTCCTAAGTACCTACTGTCCTCTACCACACCACTGTTCGTAACTGTTGGAAATGGGAAAATAAAGCAGTTTCAAACTATGGGTAAGAAGTTTGTTTCACTGTCTAAATCAGAGCAAAAAGGCTTAAAAGTCTAAATAACACAAATCTTTTTATTCCAAACAGGTAGTACATTTCAAATATTGCTAAGGGGAAGAACCAAAGGATACCCTGAGACATATGTACAAATATGCTCATTACAGAATTAAGTTTATAACAGAAAAATGGAGAAAAACTTAACTGAAAGAGCAGGGCACTGGTGTAAATCACGCAAAGAGTGTGCCCTGTTAAGGAGAGCCACCCAGCATGAAAAAAGCACAGCCTGCCAAGGAGTGGCACCGCACACATGGAGAGCTGACACAGCAAGATGACACAACAAAAAGAAACACAGATTCCCAGTGCCGCTGACAAGAATACACGCGGACACAGAAGAACACACACCTAATGGACACAGAGAGCAAACAACTGGGCGTGGAAGGGGAGAGAAATAAAAATAAATAAAATTGTGATATATAAAGAGAATAAATTAAGTCCAGGATGTGGAAAGAGCTGAGAATAGATGGGCAGGTACACGCCAGCCAAGTGCTGCCTACAAAGTATGGCCACCTCCTAGAGCTCCAGGGTAAGTAATGACGTGAAGACGATGCAGAGCCTGAGTGAGACGCTGAGCTGAGTGAGTGACAGGCAGAAAGAGAAGCAGTTAAAGGCAGAACTGGGACCATCGTGACCCAAACACAGAGCCCAGAGTCAAAACAGCTCCCGTGAACAGCTCTTACTAGCAGGTACACATAAAGCTAACTCAGTAAAATAAAAGCTTCTCTACAGCTTAATACTAATACCGCCACCTACTAACCCATTTTCCAAACTAGTCCCTCCCTTACTGGCTTGCATCTGTTCAAATGTCCACCTCCTTACGTTTATTCATGGGAGGCTTGCTGTTTCAGGGGATACGTTACTGCTTCCTTTTGTAGCACTTCCTGATGCCAGCTCTAACCAGTTCTAGTCACCCAGCATGCTAAGCCCCCATGCTGAACATGCAGTATGCGACTAGGAATGGTTTATAACAGAGCATGCTCCACTTAACTCTGCCGATTGGCTCACATCATCTCACCTCATCTTTAGCTGCTCCCTTTAGTCCACCTTTCCCCAAAATGGATCTACACACCCTTCCCCGTCTGATCCGGGAGACAGATATGAGGAGTGCCTCCTGTCTCCTTGCTGGCCGACTTCCCAATAAAACTCTTTCTTGTCGCAACATCTTGGTATCACAGCATTGACTCCTGTGCTCACTGTGCAAATAAGCCCACTGGGTAGTAACAATACTAACCAGAGAGACGATAATAGTTTTCATATACAAATAATTTCACAGCTCTGGAACCTGAATATTACTTAAACTTACAGTTCTGTAAGTCTCTGCTTCTTGCTGAATGTCCCGAAGTTTATTTTCATTCTTTGTGAGAATTGCCTGTTTCTGCAACTCTAATTCTTCCAGGGCCAAAGACTCTTGCTGTTCTTTTTCTTGAGTAATCTTCAAATATTCTGATTGACTCTTTTCCTGTGCCAAAAACAATAATACCACCTTAGACCCACATAAATCGACAGCATTTTGAAAATATTTCCAGAGGAATCATTTCATTTGACCCTGGCATTGTCAGGTAAGGAATATCATCACCTCTCTCTTTTTATGTTCTAGTCCAAAGAAACAAGGCAATATAATATGGCTTGTCTAGTATGGTCTGGCCAATCTTTGCCACAATTACTATTGAAATAAAATTTTTTGTTCCAAGAACTCCACTAAGTCTGCTTTTTTCATTACTTAAAACATTTTGCAAAACTCCACCAAAAGATCATACAACTGTTGTCACCTCTGCACTCCAGAGATTGGTATTTCAACTCTAGGTCTAGAAACTAGATTCTCAAGTTTGTGAGAAATATCTCATTGTAATAAGGAACCCCATGTAGAAAACTAAACCAAATCAGAAGATTACTTGTGAATATATGGATTAGATGGAGGAAATTTCTATCAAACAAAGCCTACACAACCCTTTTTAGATGATCTGGGTTCCTTTACCACCCCATCAATTCTGAAAAGCTTCTCTATTGGTTTCCCTTATTATATATCAACATTCCCAAATAGTATTTACTATTTTCAGAAAAGAGGTTTAAGAGATCACTTTTAATATTTGGTGATTGTGGACTCCAGTTTAATAATGTACTTATCTAACCTATTGCTTAGGGTTCACATTGCCAACAGCAATATTTTCAGATTATAAAATTAATCACCAAAAAGACATATTCTGGTGAATCATAATACTTGAAGGACTACTTTTGAGTAAGTAGACTTATAAGAAAATATTAGTTCCTATAACATCAATTAAAAATATACTATCTTGTTTAAAGTAAACTACATTTTAAATGCATCTTTGCATGCCCATAAAAATAAAAAGGAAGTTTTAACAGTCTGTTGAATTTTGACTACCATCTCTAAGTTAAATTCTTTGAGAAACTAAGTAGAAAGGGGAGGGGAAAGGAACAAGCACACAACACATACATGTACGTCTGTCTTGCACTCTCTACCTGGAATATATCTGAATATATCAATTCCCAGAACACAGTATTAACAAGGACGATGCTATAGTTTTAGTGCCCCCAAAGGCCAATTACCACAGTGTGAAAATCTCATAGTAGTCTTTAATAAAAACAGGTACCTTTAGTGCCATTCCCTGCTTTACTTATGCCCTGCTTTGTTCCTTAATTTCCATGCCCTGATTTATGCTGCCCTGTAATAGTTTAAATATTTTTAAAAAGATTTTATTTATTCCCCACTGCCCGCATTGTTTGCACTCGATGTCTGCTCTGTCTACTCATCCTCTTTTTTTTTTTTAAGATTTATTTTTTATTTCTGTCCCCTTTCCCCCCAACCCAGTTGTCTGCTCTCTGTATCCCTTTGCTGTGTGTTCTTTTGTGGCTGCTTGCATTCTTGTCAGCAGCACTGGGAATCTGTGTTTCTTTTTGTTGCATCATCTTGTTGCATCAGCTCTCCGTGTGTGCAGCACCACTCCTGGGCAGGCTGCACTTTTGTCACACGGGGTGGCTCTCCTTGCAGGGCGCATTTCTTGTGCATGGGGCTCCCCTATGCGGGAGACACCCCTGTATGGCATGGCACTCCTTGCATGCATCAGCACTGTGTGTGGGCCAGCTTCACCACATGGGTCAGGAGGCCCTAGGTTTGAACCTTGGACCTCCCATGTGGTAGACAGATGCTCTATCCATTGAGCCAAATCCACTTCCCATGCTCATCCTCTTTTTAGGAGGCACTGAGAACTAAACCTGGGACCTCCCATGTGGGAGAGAACACTCAATCACTTGAGCCACCTCAGCTCCCTGCTTTGTCTCTCTTATTGTCTTTCCTCTTTGTGTCTCATTGTATCAGCTCACCACACCTACCCATCACGCCAGCTCCCTGTCTTGCTCGTCTTCTCTAGGAGGCACCAGGAACTGAATCTGGGACCTCCCATGTAGTAGGCAGGAGCTCAATTGCTTGAGCCACATCCACTTCCCTAAATATTTTTGTCAACTGTTTTAAACCTTTTCTGGACCAACATGGAATACAAATATGTGCCCATATACATGTAAATTTTATGACCACAGACTAAACCTCTAACTTCAGCCAATCTGACACTGCAAATCCATGTTCCTATTTTCCCCAAGAAGCAGATTAGAGAAATTTGCTGACTCAGTTCAAGAATCACTGCTGGGAAGTGGTTATCGCTCAGTGGCTGAGCGCCTGCATCCCTTGTATAAGGTCCCAGGTTCAATTGTTGGTACCTCCTAAAAACAGAGTATCAGATCCAATTGAGAGTGAAAAAAATGTATAAAAGAAAGGAGATTAAAATTTAAAATAGTATTCCTCATATTTCTGAACTGGAAGTTTTAAAATTACATGTGTTACCTTATGAATAACAACTTTATATAAAAAAATCAAAGGAACATTTTTTACTTTAACATATTTTACGATACCTGGTATCAAAGGCTTTTTAAAATTGAAGAAAAACATTTTTGTTTTAAACTTTTAAATATACTATGCCCAAAAATCTTTCACATCTGGCTGTCATTTTGGTTAGTTAAGTTGGTTGTTTTACATTTTGTCTCACTGTTTAGATATCATATGGATTGAAAATTACTAGAATTGTTCTACTTGAAATGAAAACTATTGATCGCTTTCATTTTTCCTTCTTTGAAATGCATTTCAGAAAACTTTCTGGGGAAGCGGACTTGGCCCAGTGGATAGGGCATCTGTCTACCACATGGGAGGTCCGTGGTTCAAACCCCAGCCGGTGTGGAGCTGGCCCACATGCAGTGCTGATGCGGCGCGCAAGGAGTGCCCTGCCACACCGGGGTGCCCCTGCATAGAGGAGCCCCATGCGCAAGGAGTGTGCCCCATAGGGAGAGCCACCCAGCGTGGGAGTGGCACCGCACACACGGAGAGCTGACGCAGCAAGATGACACAACAAAAAGAGACACAGATTCCCATGCCCTGACAACAACAGAAGCCGACAAAAGAAGAACACGCAGCAAATGGACACAGAGAACAGACAACTGGGGCGGGGGTGGGGGGTGGGGGGGGAAGGGAAAGAAACAAATAAAAAATAAATCTTAAGGAAAAAAAAAAAGAAAACTTTTTGAGCCCGGGGCTCTGGGCTCTGGGTGCAGTCAGTCTAGTGAGTTTTAGACCTTGTTCCTCCATTCCACAGGCACTGGCTTGCTCTTTAATCAACCTATTATCTCCTTTAGTCCTCCCTAATCACAGCCTACTGCCAGACAGGAGTAGGATGAAAAGACAACACACAAACTGATTAATGAAAGTTTGTTAAGTCACACAATTTAATTTTCACACAATTCTAAGCTAACAAATTCTGACAGCTTTATTCCTACCTACTTTTTATACTCTCTACATACCCAAAATGGCCAAGGCTGCTAATTGACCTCAAACTGGGCGGCAGGGGTGAGGGGATAGCAAATCTATAACTTCTGCGAAGTTCGCCTACAGCGAAAAAAAAAAAAGCAGGTAACTTACAAGAGCTATTCTCATTTGTTCCTGAAATTCCCTTTCCCGGTTTTGAAACTTCTCGGTCAGTTCTTGCTCTTTGCTGGCTAGCTCCTTTTCATGAAGCTTCTGCAGTTTAAGAATTTGTTCTTCTGAGGATTTCTGAAAATCATCCAAACAGAGTGAAAACAACCAGAGCAACATATGTAACGCCACAACTAAAACATAAATACTTTAAAACATCAGAATATCTTTCCCACATAAATCTAGAGTAATAAAGTTGCAATAATTAAAAGAAGAGTAGTTTTTATTCCTCATTTAAGGCATAGGAAGCTGCTGCTGCTGCTGCTGCTGCTGCTGCTGCTGCAGTAGCCAAGTCCTACAGAGCTTGAGTCTACTTCCTTGTCCTGCAGGTATGTTACGTGGCTCACCAGCAGGATAGGTAATCCAAGTGCGGGATAAGGATAATTTCAGAGCAGATGCTTGACTGTGGTAAAAAGCTGCCCTGGGTGCACCAATCTAAGTATGTCACAGCTTTCCAGGAACATACTATTTATTTAAAAGTCATGGCCTCTGTACATGTATGTCTATAGCAGCATTATTCACAATAGCTAAAAGATGGAAACACCCCAAGTATCATGAACAGATGAGTGGATAAACAAAATGTGCTACTGTACTATAGACATACAATATTCCACAGCAAAAAGGAATGAAGTTCTGATACTTGCTACAACATGGATGGACCTCGAAGATATCACATTTAATAAAATAGACTAGACACAAGAGGATAGTGTATGATTCCTTTTATATGTATATCGAGAATAGTGAAATTCACAGTCAGATAAAAGATTAGAGGTTACCTGTGGTAATGAGGAGTTACTGCTTCATGGGGATAGAGTCTCTTTTTGGGGTGATGAAAAGATTTTGGTAATGGATGGTGATGAGGGCAGCACAACATTGTGAATGTAATTAAAGCACTGAATTGTACACTTAAAATAGGATATTTTGTGGTACATATATTGTAAATACATATGACTACAATAGAATATTAAGCGTATTGATATATGTAACATTAACAAAATAATTGATAGGTAATGTGGAACCACAAATTGAAAAATTTTTAAGTATCAGCCTTGTTCTTAGTTAGGAAGACTCAGTCTCATAAAAATGTTAAACCTCCCTAAATAAATACACAAATATAATAGAATCAAATAAAACTGCCAAAAGAATGGGGGGGAACAGTCACTAGGCAAGTTTACTGAAAAGTAAACATGTAAGAATAGCCAATATTCTTCTGAAAAATAAAAATTAATAAAGGGAGGTTACCAGATAGTAAAATATATAAAGCTAGAGTAATAACTGAAGTAATTTAAGTACATGGTCAGGCAAAGCAATGGAATAGCAAAGAGAATCAGAAAAAAACTCCCACCTTCAATGTAATAATTTAGTATGCAATAAAAATAGTATAGCATATCAGAGGGAGAAAGTGGATTATTAAATAAATGATCTGGAGATAACTTGATAGTCATCTGGAAAACAATTACGTTGGAGTCCTACCTCACTATTCAAAATAAATTTCAATTGAGTCACAGATTTAACCATAAAAAATGAAAGCATAGAAGTGCCAGAAGAATAGAATTTTTTTTAATGATCTCAGGATTGAGCATTTGGTTTAAAGTAGAATACATAATCCAGATAGTATTTAAGGAAAAGGCTAATAAATTCAATTACTGGGAAAAGAAAAATGTTCTGCAAGGTCATAACAAATCATAACAAAAAGCAAATTGAAAAAAAATATTTGTATAAAAGGACTCCATCTCCAAAGGGCTAATACCCACTAGAAGTAATAAGCTTCTATAACTTAACAAGAAAGAAAACAATAATCCATTAGGAAAATGAGTCACAGATTTGGCCAGGCAACTCAAAGAGAAAAACTATGTTCATCATACTTGTTAAGAGATATGCACATTAAAATCACAATGGTATCACTTTTCTCTTTTAACTTTTTTTTACGCTTGAAAGGATAAAACAGTTGGGTAACACCATTTTGGAGAGGGGGAAAAGATTCTAATACCCTGCTTGTGAGTGTAAACTGTCCTTCCTAGAGCTTGAAGCAACTAGGCAGCGTTAAAAAAACAACAACAACAACAACGAAAAAACTCACATATAATTTTTGTCTGAGTAATATTCAACTTCTCAGAATCTGTCCTACAAAAATACACATGAGCAAATATGTATAAGGGCAGTCACAATTTGCAATAGCAAAAAATGAAAACCTAAATATCTATCAACAGTTCATCAGTCTCCCACTGATGGATATTCAGACAATGAATGGGATAGTCATACAATAGAGTTCTATGTACCTTTAGAACAAATAGGGCAGCTCTTTATCAGTGGGTAAGAAACAATCTCTAAGAGAGATAATTAAGCAGAAAAAGCAAAATACAGAACTATATATATAACATGCTACCTTTTGTACTTAAAGAGTGAGAGGATATAAAAACTAAAAGAGAAATTACATAGAGAGACTACCTCTTGGAAGGATATCCAGAAAGAAAACAACTATAGAGGAAACTTAGGGGTTAGAATAGGAGGGAACTTTACTTTTCACTATGGACTCTTTTTATCTTTTTATTTTTATACAATATACCCATATTATTACCTTTCAAAATAACTTGCCAGTTATCTTTTAAGTTGTCAGATACCATGGTGACATTATTATATAGAATGACTGTTCTTTTAAAAAATTAAAATACAATCTTTTATATGCAGTAATGGGTCACAAATAATTTCTACTTTGAAAGCTATCTCTAATTCTGCAGAAGAAAATATATGCATGAAAATAATTTAATATCTGTATGCATTCATATAATACACACCAAGTACTCATAAAAGCACAGAAACTTAACTAGGGAGTTGTAAAACTAAACACAGCCATTGAAATTCAAGCCTCAACTGCTCAGATCTATATTTTACCTTTAGCTTAATGGCCATAATCAAACATCAAGTATATAAATGGCCAATCAGTAAAAGAACAGGATTAAATGGGCTTAGGAAAAAAGGCAAAAATGACAAGAGAGAAAACAGACAAGCCAAAGCAGAGAAAAATGGGTGGGGGAGGGAGCTATGAGCAGAGAAGGGCAGGATAATGACATTCACATAATCTCAAAAAAAGGAAACCTATGGATTTGAAAAATTCATTCATTTTTAAAACAAACCTTTTCAAGAAGCTAATTTTTAAAATGAGGTTTATCTATATTTTATAATGATCCTTTAAAACATTTAGAAAAAGCTAATCTAGCCCTTCATTCACTTACGGCCACACTCCTTGAAGCACACATTAAACCAAGTGCCTACTTGTCAGGTTCTACAGCAGATAAGCTACTGAAGCAGCCTCCCTTCAAGGAGCCTGGAGCCAGGGAACCTAAAGCAGTAAAGGCACATCTCAAGTTTATGATATGGGCCACCTGAATAGAAAGCAAAACTTAAAAGAATCCAAAGAATGACCTAAGGTAGTCAATTCATTTCTCGATCAAAGTGCTTTTTTCCCTATAGCCTGAATATCTTGAAAAAACCCATGGTCTAAAGTACAGATTAACTCTTCTTTGCAATCAAAGATCAAAAGGAAAACATCGGACTTAAGTTATAAAATTATTATTCCCATTTCAATCTAGAATTATTCTTACTTTCATTATATCAACAACCTCCTGTTTCACCCGACTTAATTCCTGTTGCAGACTGATGCGTTCCTCCTCACTTGTTTTTTCAATAGCTTTTATCTGTTCATCCATTTCTGTCTTCATTTTTTTCCGTGCTTCTTCTGTTTTTTGGGCTGTACTCAAGGCTTTTTCAAGTTCCTCAAAAGCTATAAGGAAAACAATAGAAAACAAGTATCTCAAGAAATACTATCATTGGACTACAGTGTTTTACATTCAGTTCATAGGAACTAAGAGAAGCAGCAGCAGGGCAGGTTAAAACTTTGGTCATGATTTTAAGCCCAGAGATATTTCCGAGTTTTTCAACAAAATCACAAGGAATGTCCATTCACCAAAACCAATGTGTCATTGAGTTGTGGGTTTGGATCTTAGAACTGTTTACATGAGCCTAAGGGCAGAGGCCTGAAAAAAAATACTAAATTACTAAAGATTTTCCAACTCTCCCCACTCGTGTCCTTATGAAGATAAAATTCAAAGAAATTAAGACTTGTCCCTACTTCTGTACCATATACTTTCAATTGTTTTTTGTTTGCATACAGTTCTTAACCTAGTCATTGTCAATAATTAGATAATATTATTGTATACTGACTAGAACATGTTTAAGAATGGAAAAATGATTCTTTGGAAAATCTTATTTCTAAAAGCATCTTAACGATATAATAAAAGAGCAGGGCAAATTTTTTTTTAACATTTACTGGCTGAATTACACATTAAAACAATGTGTCTTGACATGAAACCAACTACAAGTATGGGTTTCTAACTAGGGCTGTTTTGGTTAACCAGAAAAAAAACATTACCTGCTATGACAGTATATGGAAAGGCACTACCAGGAGGGAGTTTGTGGGTGAGATGAGTAAGAATTCAGGCCCTGAAAAAAATAATCATCTAAGCCTGCTAGAGTAAAAAGATCTTTAAGGAGGCCAAATAGCTCACCCATCACCAAACAAAATAATATAGGATAGATGCAACAGAAATATATATGTGTGTTTATGTATATGTGTGTATATAAGCATGGATATGTACATACGTGTATGCACGTGTGCATATATACATGTTTATTATTTGACATAATGGTACCATGAGAAAATCCTACTTCTACTGTCATCCTAGATCACTTCCTTTAGTTGCTCATGGAATAGAAAACCCTAAACTTCCCTTTCCACAGAGATAGCCTATAAACAAAACATCAACTTTCAGGATGGGTTTTTATCCTATTAAGAAATATGAAGTCCAGAAGAGACAGTTTTGACATATGTAGTATTTTCACTCCCAGTAACATATGTAAGAACTCCAATCTATGGCATCTCAGAAAAGTATTTTTAATTGACCACAATTTGCTTAGCAGACAGTGGTTTGGGCTCAGGAATTACATACCTGAAGACAAACATCCGTTCTAAAGTATTTTTTAAGGACACATTGCACTAGGTACACAAAAGGGCTTAGTTCTGGTAATGACTAGGAAACACAACTTACATTTTGCTCAGCATTAAAAATAAGTAAAATAAAATAAAATAATAAAATAAATAAATAAAGCAAGCTTCTCTGGCAACTGGTTTTTTTTTTTTTAAAGATTTATTTATTTATTTAATTCCCCTCCCTCCCCCCGGTTGTCTGTTCTCTGTTGTCTGTTTGCTGCGTCTTGTTTCTTTGTCGGCTTCTGTTGTCGTCAGCGGCACAGGAAGTGTGGGCGGCACTATTCCTGGGCAGGCTGCACTTTCTTTCGCGCTGGGCGGCTCTCCTTACGGGGGCGCACTCCTTGCGCGTGGGGCTCCCCTACGCGGGGGACACCCCTGCGTGGCGCGGCACTCCTTGCACGCATCAGCACTGCGCATGGAAAGCTCCGCACGGGTCAAGGGTCAAGGGGGCCCGGGGTTTGAACCGCGGACCTCCCATGTGGTAGACGGACGCCCTAACTCCTGGGCCAAGTCCGTTTCCCTACAACTGGGTATTTTTTATCTATATATATATTTTTAAAACCGAGCCAATGTATTTACTGCATATGACCAAAGTATGAAACTGATAAATAATAAATTCTAAGTTTCAAATAAGTATTAATTAGCTAAAATTATTTTCAAAGACTCTAACATTACTAGCATATGACTGAAAACATCAAAATGATCATTTTTAGACAAAAGTATATTGGGAAATAAAACACTAAAAGGAAAATATTATCTTTGCTTTATTCAGACAATCTTATACTATAAATTCTAGTGTCAAGCATACAGAAATAATTAACTCTTCCTGATAACAGAAAAATAATTCCCTCACTTAAAAACTTAGTCAAGTAAAGTGAGCAATTACAGGATTATATGAAAGAGGGCTTACTGTTTAATTTGTGCTGAACTTAAACATGGGAAAGAAAAAAAAGAAGAACTGATTTTTAAAAAAATGTTTGGATGTCATCAGTACCTTTTCATTATCGTTATTATTCAGAATGTAAAATGTGTTTGAGAACTTCTAAGCACTTCACAGAAATATCTAAATCAGGTTCTGGTAGGCCTAAAAGATAGCCTTCAATACTTTTCCAGCAAAATAGAGTTTAAATTAAAGGTTTCTGTCAATTAAGCAAAATAAAACAATACAATTATATAGTCAATACCAAGTTAAATTCCTTTGTTTCTATCTTTTAAATTCCAGAATCCAGCAGAGTATAAAAATAAATGTAGTGCTCTCACTTTCTCAAATTAAAAAAAAAGTCCCAAAGTTCCTATTTAGATAAAATTTTCTTGTATTTAAGTTTTTAATCACTTCAGTAAATTTTAGAATATTATGCTATATTTATTTTGCTATTATTATATTATATTTATTTTGCTATTATTATGCTAATATTTAGAATATTATACTCTATATTAGTGTTTAATTCACTAAAATAGTTTTCCTAATTCACCTGATTTTTCATTGTATAATGATTAAAGGACAGATCTGGTTCCATAGTTTTAATCTAAATTTAATTATTTTCTCCCACTTTCCACCACTGTGTCAGAAAACCATTTAATATCTTTCAATCAATATCCTCATTCAAATGTAATAAGTGAGGTATACGAATTTTCCAATAGATGAGAAATCAACTTTAATATATAGGCTTGATGACAGATCTTTAAAATTGGATTTAATGAGCAGTCTTTACCTTGAAGTATATTAAATTAAAAAACTAATAATGCTGACATTGATCAAAATCAGTTGAGCAATAGTATATCTCACTAAATCAGAATTTCTGAACCAATCAATTACGGATGGCTTATAACACAACAAAATGCAACACATTTTACCTCTGATACAGAAACAAAAACTCACTGTTTTCCATTTCTATTGCTTTAAGGAAATTCTAAGTACTGACAAAAAAAGCATTAAAACATATTGCATATATCCACATATAAAGACCATATTTCAAATTTATTCTGGATTGTACACTATACCACAAATGAAGCCACTTGCTTACAGGAAATCTGTCTCCAACAGCAAGTCCCATTTCAATGTTTAAGGAGGATATAATGAGCGTTTATTTACTAACCAGAAACGTTTCACATTCTGATCTCACATTACCAGGCAGAGCAGGTGGTGTCCACAGTCTGTGATATTCTAAAAATGAAGTCCCCGCTCTTCCCAAACTGAAACTATTCTAGGATTTTAATGCAAATACTAAAGAAGCACGTTCTGAATGTCTACATAATTTATCGTTCAATTGCCAAGAAAGGAAAAGTGAGTGAAAAGAAAGAAAGCGTGCATCAGCCACAGCTCACGGGTCTGCTGCCAACATGCAGGAGTCGCGCAGGAAACCACAGTCACAGCACACATCAACAGGACGGCTAAGCACGAACTGCCCAACTGCCGACCAAGGTTGCAAGAACATGTGTTCTTCCAAGGCAAAATTCAATGTATCTCAGGCAATTTTTATTAGGACAAACAAACCAAAAATCATAATTTGAAAATACTTCTGGGCAAAACTGAAATTCTATCTATTATGGAATTAAGATGTCCAGAAACTGCATGAACCTTAAGCATGTACTCTGTTGGTTAAGTAAAATGTGCAGCAGGCCTTTTTTGTTAGCTCCCCTCGCTTTGCACTTTAAACAAGGCTAATTCACAGCCATGGGAAGAATTATAAAGATAGACAAATGTTCATTGTAAAAGTTAAATCAAAAAGGGTGGCAAACTACAGCTCAATAATCCAACCATTCAGTCCTCAAATATTTATCTCATTTTTACCATCTGCCAAACAGATGCTAGGAATAAGATGCTATAAAAGAAAATGTTTCATGAAAAGATAGCTGAAATAGTTAGAAGGAGGGAGTAAGCATAAAACAATCAATCTTTAGGTGAAGGTAAGAAGAATGTGGCATTTGCTTCTGCCACCCCACCACCTTTTCCTCTCCTCATCCTCAGCGACATTACCAATTATAAAAACAAATGCCAGAATTCAGAGGTTCCAGGTAGTATTAAGTTTTGTTACACTATCCCAGAGGACACTCTTATTGAAAGGCTCGCAAGACCCTCCTCTACTCCCACTGCAGGAAATAAAGATGCTGAAGTTTAGATAGTCTCCAAATCTCTAGATTGCTGATCATAGAAAGCTCATTAATGACACTGAGAATTAGTAAGCCAGTGCCTGTGTCTTTATCCCAGCAAAAAAAAAAGCTACTAATGCATGACTATTAAGCTAAAAAAAAAAAATAGATAGCACTAAAAAATGAACGAAATGCAAATCAGCAGAAAAAACAACAAAATGAATTTTATTTTTTAGAATTCCCACCCATTTTCAAGCTTCTTTTGTGACTAAGAGCAAAATTCTAAAGCAGCAGTTCGCAAAATGTAATCCAAAGATCCTGAGAGCTATAAAAACCTTTCAGAAGGTTGCAAGGTCCTCCCTCTTCCAAATACATATCTGCATAGGGACAGATTTTCTTGTATTTCAACCAAAATACTATATTACAAAACAGACAATGCAGAAACAGGCATGAAAAACCAGTGGTCTTCTATTATGGCCAAAAAAATAATGTAAAACAATGCCACTCATACTAAATTTTGTTTATTTTACCTACATAAAAGCTCTTTGGAGACCTTGATAATTTTAGAGTATAAAGAGGTCCTTGAAATAAAAAAAATTTGAAAACTACTAATCTAGAGCTTACATAAATGAAAATAAAATAATGCCACTACCTAATATCATAAACCAGATAGTAAAATACTTACGTACAAATTGGAGCTTTAAAACTAACAAATACATTGTTTGCAACAGAAATCTATTCTTCAAGCCACTTTCCAAAATATATAACAAGAACAACTATATTGACTATGCCTTGACCTTAAAAAAATGTACAAATAATCCAAATTTTCATGTACTCCTTAAATAAACCATGCAAACTGATTTTTCAAATACCTTGAAACTATCAGGCTGATTATGAAAAATATTAGATTAATGCTAAATAAATTTAATTGCAAATATGAGCCTGTACTAAATAAATGTGTCCTACCAGTTGCTGATGCTTTCCAGTAACAGTGACACTGCCAGCGACATAAGTAGACAGTGACAATGACTATCTAAATATCTGTATGCACATGACTAGTAAAGTAAACAACCTATATTGAACACAAACTTAATTCCATAAAATAATAAATTTTGCATCAGCTATTCATTTAGTGTCAAAATATTTACATATTAATTATCTAACATGGCATACTTAAATTCTACTTTAAATCATATTTTACATTGCCTGAGAAACATGGAATTTTCTTCGTAAAGCTTATCTAAGTACCCATGATAAGGAAAAAAATAGCCCTTACCCCAGTCCTGTTCATACAAGGCTTGGGAAAGGCACCATGATTCACTTATTGGCATGTGTGGATGCACAAAAACAAGATGTTTTGTAAGATTTAAGACTCTAAGAAAATTCTTTTTACATAAATTATCAGAAACAAAGCACTTACTTACACATATGATTTTGGTTTTGTCAAATAAATATGCATAAATCTTACACATTATTTAAAAACATACTCTTTTAAAGGGTCCTTTAAACATCTAACAAATATGTTCCATTGAATGTCTTTGGTTTCTCACACCTATACCATAAAAATGAATACAAAACTTATGTCCTGCACAAACACAACATGACAATAAAAAAGCAATGTCATGATTTAGCCCAAGTTTGTAAATGCAGCCAATCATACCAAACCAGTAACTTCAGCAAAGACAAAGTATACGAAAGGGAAACAGAATTTACAAAAGTTAGTGGGCTCTGGAAACTTTCCTTATTCAAGCAGAATATTTTGTTCATTTTATGTAACAGGTAAGAATATTTTAATGGGGGAGGGGGGAAACACTGTAGTAGGGGTTCTTTTTTTGTAAAGGCTATATTTAAATCACTTAAAGGAAACTAACAAAAAAAATTAAAAGTCAACAGATTAAGAATTTATCCTGAGAAAAAATTCATTCAAAGATGGAATAAGATATGGAATATATCACAAAGTTATTATGGTATTATTCATAATAAAGGCATAAAATAATCTACATTGATCAACGGAGAAATTTTAAGTAAATTATGTGAAATGTTTAAGTAAATTATGTCCATGCACTTTGACATACCCATTAAAATATGTTAGTACTATTTAGTAACATGTAAAACTACTCCTAATATAATGCTAAATCGAAAAAAGAACCATACAAAATTGTATGTAAAATATTATTACAATTATATAAAAATAAGATGGGAGAAAAGATCAAATGGGTATGTACTGAAAAAGTGATGTTTTCATTTCCTCTATTTTCCAATTGTTCAGTAAAATACTGCATTAATAAACAGCTGGCACCCCCAACCCCTGCCCTAGTTAAAACACACCTACACATACGCAGATAGCAAAGGTGTAGTGGGAATTTTAGTAGCATTAACATTCTGCATTGATGCTGCATTTAGGATATAATTTTTGGTTATAAATTTCTAGTAATATTATCTAGCACCTAAAATAGAGCATTATGCACTTAAGCAGAATCATCAGGCTTTTCCAAGTTTAAAGTCTGGTTCCCTGAGGATATGGCCGTCTGTTCTTAAGCAGAATAGTATTTCCTAGAAAGAAATGCTATCAACAATTATACTACAATGCTCCTAACAAATATTATTTATTTTTGGTTTTCTTATCCACTAGTATAAATAATTTTAACAAAACAGGAGTGCTAGATCACACTTCAAAAAACACGGATAGCATTTCCACTAGAGAGGAGACTGCTAACTCCTCTACAGTACTCCAGGTGAATACGGTATGCCGAAGGAGGCGTGTAACCATGTTCAGTCTCAAGATTTCATGGTAGAATTACTCCTTCTAAAGTCAAAGATTTCCTTTGTCCTCCAACATATGGCAGACACCATAATTTATCTAGAAAAACTAAGAACAGCAGTGCAATAGATAGTTTTCCAAGAAAAGTAGTAGGGAATGTATTTGAGCCAGTTTTGAGGTACAGATCCACACGTTGAGAAATACTAACAATATCAGAGTTAAGTTTTCTACAGTTGAAAATGGATTTGAAGGGTTCATATTCTTTGATAATTATTTTGCATAGACACATTTAGATCTACAAATCCTAAAGAATGTAAGCTTTAGATACTAATACTTCCTCTACATGCCTAATTATTGTGTATTCAGCCTTTGGATTTTAAATTGGAAAGAGAAAAAGACAAATATTTAATAGAGCAATTGAATTCTCAAAGAGCCAGATGATGTTCACACACTACTTATGGAAACTTCTAGTACTTAATTGGAGTTTTTCTGTGAATTGACAGTGCACAGTACCCATCCAAGAACCATTTCATAATTGAACAATTTTGTTCAGATTCAACTAAAATGACTGGAACCACTGGATGAAATGGCATTGGTGTACAAAACTTAAGTTTCCACTATAGATTTAAAGACAGTATCTTCTATATGAAATCAGTCTATAACAATTTTCTATCATAGCCGTCAAAAATTATGACTATACATATAATTTTTAAAATATCTATAAAATATTATAACTGTGCAATCCAAAATTATTCCAAAATGAACATATCTATAAATACTTTAAATCTTAATTTTATCTTTTAGTATTTACTAATGTTTTAAATTTTTGATAGTAGTATTCACAGAAAAGTCTCTCAACTTACAGGCCATCATATATTTACAAAAATAGTTTTATAAAAATCATATTTAAAGACAAAATACATAACTTTTGTTTTGAAGAAGCAAGGAAAGGAAAGCTGTTACCTGGAAAAATTTTATCCTGTGTGTGAAATGATATTGTTTATCTTTTACCTATATCCCCCTTTCAACTTGATATTTATTCATAGGTGTCTCCTTTCTTACAAGGTACACTCCCCAAATTTAAAAGGAAATTTAATCTTCTAACCAGCATTATTTTCTCTTGACTGCAAAAGCAGTCCCAAAACTGGGAAAGCTTGATATGGGAAGGTGCGACTCTGCATTAGGTATTCAATTCACTTAAAATAAGTCTTTGGAGACTATATTCTGAAAGATGCTATCTATCAACTCTCTCTGAGGAAGAGCTTTCTTAGGTTTACTAGGAACAAATTTTTTAACTAAATTCACCAACTATTTTATCAATAAAACAATGAGATGGGGGGGTGGTATTTATAAGCACATTTGGTACCAACCAAATCTCTCCCTCATCCAGATCCATTCCCTTCAATACTACCTTACAATCTGGTTTCTAAAATCACTTCTGAAACTGCAGTCTTTGAATAAAATCCTCACCAAATTAAAAGTCCTTTTCAAAGTCTTCATCCTCTACCTCCTCCACTTCTTGAAACTGCTTCTTATATCCCCCCAAAAGTATAACTATGCACAATTCCTATAAACTTCTTAGGGATCTTATTTTTCTCATGTATTTCTCTCTTCAAGATTTCCATGGTTAAGAGCACAGATTCTGGAGTCAAAGTGCAAGAGTTCAAATCCTGACAACAAACCCTGTGTGTGAATGTAGGCAAGTTATTTCTTTGTTCTAAGATTTTCTCATTTGTAAAATGATGATAATAGTACCAATCTCATAGAACTGTGAGGATTAAGTAGTACAAGTCAAGCACTTACAATAGTGCCTTTCATAAATTAACTGCTATTTAAGGGTTGACTACTACTGCTAAAAAAGTGTTAGGAGTAGCAGGTAATGTGCTGCTACTACTACTGCTACTATCACTACCACTGCAAAAAAATCTTTCAGAGGAATCAGCCCCCATCTCTCTTTAGGCCCATTCTATTCACTATCATGTCCTCAACAATCTGAAGGCATCAGATCCATCATGTTCTCTCCTCTTTCCAACCTCTCTCCATTCTTAGCATTACTCGGTATTACTTCCTTGAATACTATGCTGATTTCTCTACATTATATCCTAGCATTTATTGTATCAAAATATTATGCTATTATGTATAACCCTACACTGTTCATGTAGCCACTTTAATAGCAGGCTATATATTGCATTATATCTTATATATACTTATTTATTACCCTAGGGCATCTATAAGGTAGCAATTATTTAATAAATACTATGCTGCCACTAACTGGAGAGTGGCAAGTTGTAAACCTGGATTTTGATACTCTAAGGCAGAGGTCAGCAAACCTTTTCTGTAAAGATAGAAGAATACATTTTAGCCTTTGCAAGCCAGATATGGTTTCTTTCTCCTCCTCCCCCTCCTCCTCCTCTTCCTTCTTCGTCTCCTTGTTTTTTGTCAACCATTTAAAAATTTTAAAATCGTGCTTAGCTTAAGGGCCAGACATAAGTAGACTGTGGGCCATATTTGGCCTACAGGCCATAGGTTGCCAATCCCTGTGTCCTCTAAGGAAAAGTTCAGTATCTTATGAAGAGTATCTATAGTTACACATTTTATTAATATTTAACTACTTTTTGAAAATGCTGATCAAGAACTTTAATTTAATTTTGAGCTCTAACAATGAAACAAGTAACTCCTGAGTTCTCACCAGCTCTTTCGGACTTTTCCTTCTGTTCCCGCAATTCCTCCCCCTGGGTAGTCATCTGTTTGATGTGACCACGAAGTTGAGCAATTTCCTCTTCTTTCATTTCCAGTGTTTCATGCATTTGACGTTTTGTCTCTGCTATTACCATTCCCTGAACAGAATTGCAGACTCTGTAAGTATTTGCATGACAAAACTTCATCATCAATAGCATATATCAAATTTTTTAAGGGCAGAAAAAAATATTTCTTGCTAAGTACGGGACAAGACATATTTTATATTTCACTAACTGAAGTCTATGTTCTGCTCTATATACTACAATAACCTCAGTTACCTGGCATGATATCAAAGTATCTTTGACATAAAAAAAAATTTTAATAGTAAGTTTAATCCTTAAGTATTAGAACAAGTTTTAGTTGAAAGATTTATTTTACAAGCCTATAATTTCCCTATCTTAATAAACCATTTATAATGAGCAAAATACAGCTTTTTGTACTTGGCTGAGATATCATGAACGACAATCATGATCTGTATTATAACACAGGTAGAGCTTCAGAGGCTGCTGAGAGTGGCTGTAATGTGACAACTGCCACTGTGGACAGACCAAGACTGCGGTATCACTCTACCTGGCTTTTCTCTCTTCTTAGGACTGTCTCTGGTCCCAGCACCACTCCTTAGTATTGTCAGTGAGGTACCCCCATTCCTCCAATTTGCTAGTTGCTACTGTCTTCCCTCTCTCTGAATTCTCTACACTAGAAATGAAGGTCACTGGGGGGGGGGGGGGGGGAAGATAATCAGATAGTACATACTGAATTAGTTATTTGGGATAAACAAAAAATGGGTGGTGCAACCTGCTTCATGAACCGTAAACTGCTTAGGTTCTGTGACAGTTATTTTACATTTTAAGATTATTTAGTGGCCTCAAAAAGATTACCTTACTTCCAGGGTTTGCCAACCCTACTTTAGAATATGACTTCTAGATGGCTAATATTACTGGACAGTTATCAACGAGGAAAGTGGGGCATTATTATATGGAATTTCAAAACATAATCGTAGGCCTTCAGTTTCTTTAACGAATAAATCACAAAGGAAAAGTGGGGGGGCAGTAGAAACTACACATTAAAAGACGTCTTAGGGGTCATATCAACCAGCTGCAATGAAAGAATCTTATTTGTATCATGATTTATAAAAAGGGGAAAAAATGTAAGAGACAATAGGGAAAATTTGAAACTAGATAGTTGATTATAGTAAGGAATTACTGCTACATTTTTAGATGTGATCGTGATAACGTGGTTTTGTTTTTGTAAAAAAAAAGTCATTTTAAAGATACATTAAAATACTTATGGGAAGAAAAAAATAAGATTTCTTGGATTTACTCTAACACAATCCTGGGTTGAGAAGGGTAATGGGAGTCGGGGATGCACAGATAAAACAACAGCGGCTATAAGATAATAACCTTTGAAGTTGGGTGATGGGTTCAATGGAATTCATTTTACTAATCTACTTTTTAAATATTTTAACTTTTCCGTAATAAAAAGTTTTTTAAAGAGTGGGCCTTCATGAAGTTCGTAGAATATAATCTAGCAAGACGATATTACAGAAAGAATGAGAAGATGGTCTAGAGCACATTCCAATAGCAGGTCAGCTCTGGCGTGTTCTTAATTACATGGCCACCTAAAATACTATCACTACAAAGCACTGCATTTAAGGACAAGGCGGATGGTATGGAACTAACTGGGAGCTGCTTCAAAAAAGGTCTCAAGAATTTGGGGCTGGAAGACTTAGGTCAAAAATGTTTGCGCATGAATTTTTCAGTTTGTGTTACCATAGCTACAGGCGCTGCCTCGACTGTAAACTGCCAAAGGTAAAACTCATCCCTTCCTCGATCTTCCAAACTTACCTAGAGATTCTAAAATTCATTTGTATGAATTTTTGTTTATGCTAATAAATACGTTACTACTTCTTCATTTTTTAGGCAACTTATCTGAGAGGTTATTTTGTTTCCATTATATCTGAAAGAACATATTTGTACTATCTGAATTTAGTGATACTTGGCTAGAAATAATTTAACTTTTTTCTGAAAAGTAGTTATGCACTATAAACATGAATTTCTTTTACTACATTTATTCTCATCTATAAGTCAAAATGCTGATTGGGATCAAGAAATCACAGAGAATCAGCCTCACATGATACAAAACTAATGTTAATAGTAAAACCTGGAAATTAGAACAAAAGGATTTTTCAAGGGAGCAGCTGCAATAATTTTGGAAAGCAAAAGCCATGAATGCTTCCAATTGCTTCCAAAAGTGAAGTCTGGGCCCCCTGACAAATTTTAGTATCATTAAGTTTTGTCGTTTTACCTTATCTTGTTCAAGCTGTTCAATTAAGTTCTTTGC
This sequence comes from Dasypus novemcinctus, assembly GCF_030445035.2. Lineage (NCBI taxonomy): Eukaryota > Metazoa > Chordata > Mammalia > Cingulata > Dasypodidae > Dasypus > Dasypus novemcinctus. Next base: position 19,720,992 of record NC_080703.1, read on the forward strand.
ATCTCGCAACTGAGTGATAAGTTTAGTCTTCTCAGCCATATGAAGCTCCTAAAAAATTTTTAAAAATTCATTTCCATCTCTAATAAAACTTCTCTACTCATATGAGAACTCTAAACATTCTATCTAACTTGGATATTTCTTATAGTCTAGTAGAGGAGAAAAGTATATAGGAGATCTTGAAAGTATGGGAAATGCTATGGAAGGGGGGAGCCCAGAACACTCAGGAGCCCAAACAAGGACACTCCTCTACCAAATCTATAGAGGACGGAGACGGTTTCCCCAAGGAGGTACAGTCCTCACTGAAGCCTGAGAAACTAGCTGCACGGGGTAAAGTGGAACAAAACTCATTTGTTCTTTTACCTTCATCTTTTCTAGTTCTTGAAGTCTTTCATCTAGTTGTTCTTGCAGTGCTTCTTTTTCACTGGTTAACAGTGTACATTGTTCCTTACGTGACTGAATTGTTTCCTTACAACGCTGAAGTAAATTCTCTTGACGTTTAATTCTTAGCTGGAGTGTTTCCAATGTTTTAGAAGAAGCTCCATCCCCTACTACCAACAAAACAGCAGCATGAGCAGGGGCAATCAATAAAGAATACAAGGTCTCCCTGGGAATAGCCTGTTGGTACCCAGGAACGTCACCTTACCCAACACTCTGCTACAACCTGAGCCAGATTGACTGAATCCATTTTCCTTAAAAAGACAGTCTGATGACCACCTTTTGATGTTCAAAATTGCCCGGTGTGGTTCTTAGCACCCAAAAGGATTCATGAAGTATTCCTTTCAATCACATTCTAATTTCTTCCTGAGAAGAGTTATAAGACCTTCTCTTTCTCCTTCCATTTATGAGTGATGTTCTCACACCCCAGGGGAATTTCATGATCCCTGACAGTTTGGTTGCACCAGCAGCTTGCTAGCTGCTTAGCCCCTTAATCTAGTACTGGCTAGACCACAGATTTTTCATAAATCCCTTTGAGAGAAAGAGCTAGGCGATAAAAACCAAACTTTTTTTTTACTATATGTGAACTTCAAAGCCTCAAAGAATAGGGAGAGCCATGACTGAATTTTAAGACAAAATTTAACTACTCGTTCTTTTCCAGTTAAAAAGTAAATATAGGGGGAAACGGACTTTGGCCCAGCGGTTAGGGCGTCCGTCTACCATATGGGAGGTCCGCGGTTCAAACCCCGGGCCTCCTTGACCCGTGTGGAGCTGGCCATGCGCAGTGCTGATGCGCGCAAGGAGTGCCCTGCCACGCAAGGGTGTCCCCCGCGTGGGGGAGCCCCACGCGCAAGGAGTGCGCCCGTGAGGAAAGCCGCCCAGCGTGAAAAGAAAGTGCAGCCTGCCCAGGAATGGCGCCGCCCACACTTCCCGTGCCGCTGACGACAACAGAAGCGGACAAAGAAACAAGACGCAGCAAATAGACACCAAGAACAGACAACCAGGGGAGGGGGGGAAATTAAATAAATAAATAAATAAATCTTTTAAAAAAAAAAAAAAAAGTAAATATAGGGCAAATAGAGACCTCTTTGAATGTAGAAGTATATAAGCAATATTAATTAAAAACTAAAATACCCAAACAATTACAAATGGCATATTCAATAACCTGAGTGGAAGTGGCCTGTTATATGAAACCTACCACTATTATCAATAAAAGTATAACATCATAAAGGAATTTCAATTACAATAAAAATATTGTGTTACTCACAATATGAAACTTTCTAGCCTTAAAACACTTACTTAATTACTTTCTCTGGAATAACAACAACGATAAAGAACCAAAAAACAACATAAAAGCTTGTATCTTTCTATAAATGTTAGGTTCAAGGACACTTTACTTCTATCTCAACCCCGCTTATACCCTGGAATCTTTCAACACCCTCCTCCAGTTTTTTGTGTGTGTTGTTGTTGCGTTTTTTTGGAGGTACTGAGGATTAAACCCAGGACCTTGTACATGGGACACAGGCACTCAACCACTGAGCTACATCTGCTCCCCAGGGAGAGTTGGTTTTTTTCGTTTGTTTGTTTGTTTTCAGGAGGTACTCAGGATCGAACCTGGTTCCCTGTACTTGGGACGCAGATGCTCAACCACTTGAGCTACATCCACTCCCCTCCTCCAGTTATAAATTAAACTTTTGACAAAATGAAGCTTACCTACTGGCTCTACATCACTCTCTGCATTCTCTTTAGTTAAGCCTTCAGCCTGTGGTTCCATCTGGGGGAATGGTTTAGATAAATCAGCATTCAGTAGGCCATTTCGTAACCGATTTTTCAGGAGAGAAACCTAAAGAAAATGTACTTCTCATCAGAAAAAAAATCATGAGAAACTATGACTGGTACTTTCTTTAAAACAGAGAGGGTAGAGAGAAAACAATATCCTTTTTGTTATAGTGGGAGGAAAATCAAAATCAAAAATTTATTTCCTACGCAGTTGGTTCTTATATTTGCTATTATCAGTGATAATATAGCTAAAAGGCACAGTGAATCAAAAATCATCTTTAAAATTAACTGAAGAAAAGCAGTTTCAAAAATAGGCCACTTTTTTAAACATCTGGAACCTATTGGATAACCCATCAAAAACCTTTCTATTTATCTTTATCCAAAAGTTCCACATTTTTTCTTTTAAATCTTTTACCTGAGTCTGGAGAACACTAATGTACTGATCTTTCTCCTCTAAAGATGCATCAAATTCCTCCTGGAGATGTTTCTTTGCTTGCTGGTCCATTTGGAGCTCCTAAAACATAAAGGATGTTATGGGCAGTTTTCAGGATAAAACAAAAAATAGAATACAGTTTTCAAAAATGAGAACATTAATCAATAACAGATTTGTATTTCTCTTAAGATATCAGCAACAATTAGAAAACAATCAGCATTAAAAAACATCAGTATTCACACCAATAAATAATTTTGTTTCTTAAAGAATAAGACGATCCAAGAAAAAAAAATTAAGTTTTCTGGAGCTGTAGTAACTGATGGATTAATAACAACCTGCAGAGAATAAAAAAATACTTGCTTAAGATAAAAGTAAAGCTTTATCCTACTTTAAGATCTTATTACTTGTTACTTGATCTAAAACTAAACTGTTATATACCAAACAGATATCCAATACAGCTTTCCTCCTCCCAATACATGAAAGTGTTCAATAGCCAAAATCACAAACTTCCTCTTCTGTAAAAGAAAAAGGTGAACTGATTGCCAAATAATAAAATTTCAAATTCCTGAAATTACTTAAAATTCTGCTTTCTTTAGATCATTAATGAACTACCCTAACTAAATCCAATGAGCCTTTTTTTTTTTTTTGTTATTGCAGCCACCATGGCATCTGCCTTCCCATGGCTTCAGAAATCCTAGCCTATGGCCTAGGATTTATATACAGTTTCCCCTTTGCCCATCACTGATTCTATCAGCATCTACCCCTCTGGGCTCAGTCCTATGTCCTCTGTGCTTCTCCTTTACACTTACTTCCTTGGAATATTAGAGATTAACATCTGGCACCGTTTAGATACCCCTAGTTTCTAATTCCCTAAACTCAAAAGATGCTAAAGTCACATTTCATTCTTATTTGTTGACCCCTGCATATAGTCAAATTCTTTTAATGTTTTCTCTTCAATATTTAGGTCCTATATTTTTCTACAACTATGATCACAGGCCAGATCACCATAATTGTAGATGATTACTTCTAGAGAGATTTCTTACCTCAAGTGTTCCTCTGATTAATCCCTCACACATTTGCAGGATGTTTTCTTCAAACAGTATTTTCAAGGACTTACAGGACTCCCTCTTCTTGCATTGTTTCAAATTTATTAATTCTCAAAAAAAAACACTAAAGATCTGGCACTAACTGTCCTTTACTCTCCCCCATACCCACACTGCCCCACGATCTCTAAGCACATTCTTTACTGCTCCTCTCATTAAAGCCTCCTGGCATGACATCCTCCCACAGCATTAGTCTCCAAATGCTAGTCTTCAGATAAGCACATGTCCAAAACAAAGTTTTCACTAGTTCATGGTAATATAAGAAACAAAAGGCCAATGTAGAGTTTTTCTTATATCTAGATTTCCTTCATTTAAATAACTGTACTTCAGTAAGAGAATATGTCCTTAATTTTTTTGGTATTAAAATGACCACTTTTTTTCCATTAAAAAAAATGATAGGGAAGTGGACTTGGCCCAATGGATAGGGCGTCCACTTACCACATGGGAGGTCTGCGGTTCAAACCCGGGGCCTCCTTGACCTGTGTGAAGCTGGCCCATGCGCAGTGCTGATGCGCACAAGGAGTGCCCTGCCACGCAGGGGTGTCCCCCGCATAGGGGAGCCCCACGCACAAGGGGTGAGCCCCGTAAGGAGAGCCGCCCAGCATGAAAGAAAGTGCAGCCTGCCCAAGAATGGCGCCGCACACACAGAGAGCTGACACAGCAAGATGACAACAAAAAGAAACACTGATTCCCAGTGCCGCTGATAAGGATAGAAGCAGTCACAGAAGAACACACAACAAATGGACACAGCAGACAACTGGGGGGAGGGGGGGAAGAGGAGAGAAATAAATAAAAAAATAAAAATAAATTAAAAATCTTTTTTAAAAAATGACAGTAAAAATACCAGGTTCCTTATTCTCGATGTCTTTATTTAGAAAAATAAAAGTTAGCAGCCCTATGACAATTCTCCTTGCCCCTGTTTTCTGCAGGGGACTGGAAAGGAGTTTTTTGATCCATGAAATCCAAAAGTCTAGACCTACTGTCCTCCATGTAACTCCACGCCTTTGCACAGGCCAGGTACTTTAGCCCAGAACAAATCTCTTTAATAGCAATGCAGGGTCACTTACTTTCTTTAAAATTAAATTCTAAATAATTTTCCACAAGTACATACTGGACTCTGTTACGTGGCAACTCAAACAGCCCACAAAAACTCCTTAATTTATACTACGGTTTTCAGGTTTTATGTGTTTTCATGTTCTTATCTAGATAAGAAGTCCTTGGATACAACAGACATATCTTTTAATTGTGTTCCTTTCTTCCTCCTCCTGCTGTACACTATTCTGCCAGTGAATATGCTATACATAATAAAGACTACAGTTAAAACGACGTTAAGAGTTGTCGACTTGGATCCCCATTATATATAGCTCACGGGTTGGCCAACCTCCATGTTAGGGATCTTCCTAGCTGCAGAACTGGGCCGACTATCTGGGGTCACTTCCCACGGTTTAAAAGTTCTTCCTTACCCTGATTAGACCCTTAGCGTCACCCAAAACAAATCTAATCCTCCTTCCATGTCACACTTTCAAACTGTGACATTAGCCAAAATCAAATCCTAATTTTTCTCTCAACAAACCTGATTTGTTTCCCCTTCTCAGCAAATGGAATCACCACTTACTCTGATGCTCAAGCCAAAAAACCCTGGAATCAACTCTGATTCCTTTCTCCTTCCCCACATCCAATCATAAGCAAACCATATAGATACCACCTTCAAAATACGAAGCAAACCTGACCGTTCCACCACCTCTATCACTATTGCTACTCCAGTTACAAGCCTGCTACCTGGCTCCACACTCCCTTCTTATCCCCCTATAAGCCACGATTTACAGAGCAGCCAGTCTCTTACTATTTCTCCTAAGCTCTCACTCATCCTTCAACCCTTTATGCTTGATTTATTTTTTTCACATAACTTTTTACTACCTGATGTATGTATGTATATATGTATGTCTTCCCAATTAGAAAATAAGCTTCACTAGTTCACTTTGTTTTATACATCCTTAAAATCACCTGTATGTAAGGATGGATGGATGGATGGATGAATGGATGGAAACAGAGAGATATAGAACAGATAAAACAATCTAGGTATATGGTAGGCCTGAAACAATAGTTATTGAATAATAAATAACAATGTTCTCTGGTACTCTCACCTAAAACCTTCCCAGCTTTTCCAACACTTCTAAGAGGACATGATTTCAAGTCCCTTCACCATTCTGGTCACTTTCTAAAAATACATTCTAGCAACCTGACTAAATCCTCTTTAAAAAAAAGGCGATCCAAGTATTAATTCTAAAATTCAGTATCTTTATGGGGAAAAGCTTCATCTCAGCTACTCAGAGATAAAAATACACGTTCAAGATTTACTATCATGTGACATGTTATATACTAACCTTAGTCATCCAAACCACTTTGTTAAAATTTAAGTCTATGAAAGAAAAGCAACTCTTACCAAAATCTAATCTGTATCTCCATGAAACTGTAAAACAGTAATGATTTAGAGAACATTTTCAACTTAGTTTACTTGTCACTGAATATAATCAATCCAGTTTAACTGCTTAAACCAGCTTCTTTTCATGTCACAAGAATAAGGCACACTGATACTGGAGTATGTGATTGCTGCGAAACATTCTCCCCTGTTGTTAAATATTCTTTCAAAACATAATTAAAATGGTTGTATGAATGAGGAGTGTATGCAAGAATAGGTAAGAAATTATTGCTGAGGATAACCTCTAGGGAGTAGAAGGGGGTCTTGGTGGAAAAGGGAGACTTGCCTTTAATGCAGTCTCTTCTATACGACTTGAACTTGTTAGTACAGTAATATTACAGTTTAGGAATATAACAACTCTTTCAATAATTCTCCTATTATACTTAGATTGTCTCCAGATTTTTGCAAACCCTGAAATTAATATTTTTATGCAAAATTTTTACAAGGACTTCCTCATTGTTACCTTAGAGAAAAATCTGATGAGTGGAATGTATCGAATTCCCTTAATTGTTTCACTTACTATTTTTTATCTTGGCCCTATGTCACTCATTATGTTCAGTGGTGATTTCAGGCTGCAAAAAATGAACACTTCCACTCAGAGGTTAGCTCTGTGAACAGCAAATGCCTGACATTCAGTCTTCACTAGAGGCAGTAGTGGCAGCAGCATAACTATTCCCAAGGATGGCCACATCCTAACCCCTGAAACCTGTAAAACGTTACCTTACATAGCAAAAGGGAATTCGCAGATCTGATTAAACTCAGGACTATTCTGACTATTCTGGGTTATTTGGATGGGGCCAACCTAATCACACAAATCCTTAAAATGAGACTTCCTTTCCTGAATGAGTTCAGGCTCAGAGGTAGAAATCATTAAAGAAGAATGTTAAGAGATGCAACACTACTGGAGTTGGGAACAGAGGAAGAAAGTCACAAGCCAAGAAATGTGGGCAGTCTCTAGAAGCTGCAAAAGGTAAGGAAATAGATTCTCCCCTAAAGCATAAACCCAGCCCTATTAACGCCTCAATTTTACCGCAATGAGACCAGTGTTGAATTTCTGACCTACAGAACTGTAAGACAAAAAATTTGTTGTTTTAAACCACTAAGTTTATGATAATTTGTTGCAGCAATAGTAGAAAACTAAAATTAGTAGGCAAATAATTTTTTAAAAAAAGAAAACTCATCAATCTGTGGCTCTGGTACATATTTCCTAAGGAAGGAAGATAAAATTGCTGACCAAAATTATGAATTTATTCTATAGGGTAAAAAAAAAGATCTTTTAATTCTATATTCCTTCCTCTCTACCTTTCACCCAACCACATGCCATCTCCAAAAAAGGGGAGGAAGAGTTGCAAATCTGATCGGTAATATCCAGGATATTCAGAGACCTCACTTCTCTTTGAAGTGTCAGCCCATCTGCTTCTTGCCACAGACTTCCGCTGGTCATGCCTTCTGGCCAAGTCTCTCTCACAGTTTTCTTACGCCCTAAGTGAGTAAATCAGTAAGGCTGGGGCCTGATACCACAGCTAGCCCTTTCTCTTTTCCCACTGATATGGCTGAGAATGTTGATTCTTTAATTTAGATTAGGACAAGATAGACAGGAGGCCTATCTTTAACTAAAAGCCAGCATTGAGGAATATCATATGGGTATTTACCCATCTATTAAAAAAAAAAAAAGGGGGTATGTTTGTTTCCATGTGACTGTATTTTTATGAACATAACTTCCTTAGTCAGGAACTCTAGTGGAGAAGGGCTAAGAAATAGAGGGAAAAAAGGTATCCCTGGGAAGCAGATGTGGCTCAATCTATTGAGCTCCTGGGTTCATTTCCCAGGGCCACCTTGTGAGGGCAGGCTCACCGCATCTGCGGAGAGCTGATGCCCGCACCTGCGGAGAGCTGGCGCAACAAGATGATACAACAAAGGGAGACAAGCAGACACAGAAGAATGCGCAGTGAATGGACACTAACAGCAGACAGCAAGCAAGCCACAAGGGGCAGGGGATAAATAAAATAAAATAAATCTTAAAAAAAAAAAAGGTATCCCTGTGTTGACAGCTCTAATACCATTTTAAAACCCCTCAAAACCTGATGCCTAACCGCTGATGCACATTCTTTGCATTTCAATCATGACTGTTCTCCATTATAACACTACTGTAACACCATCTTCCAAGTTAATCTAGAAATGTGGAGTCCTGGGGTAGACCAGGAATTAATGTTTTGTTCCATCTCTATCTCTTCAGAAATGGGTATAAATTCTAATGAAGTGTTAATCCAGAAGAAATATGCAAATTTTCACTAAGGAAGGATAATTGTAATTATTTTTATCAGAGACCCAAAGCTTGATCTTGTCAGCGTAACAAAAATAAATAACACTGGTTTTCAAAATCATGTTTGGAATATTTTAAAGGATTGTTAAGAAATGTGGTAAATTATATAATCATTCTTTCATATCACAAAAAAATTAGGAACTGTGCTCTATTAATAAGGTTGTTTCAAGGACTTTTTCTTTATTTATTGATATTTGGTAACAGAATTAGTTTTTTTTTAATCTTTTTATTTTTCTAAAATACACAGATTACACAGAACATTACATTAAAAAATATGAGGCTGCAATATTTAAAAATAAAGTTTTCCAGAACCTAAAAAAATAAAAGCGAGCATTTTCAAGGGTATACCTTTGCCCTTGTATTCTACATTCTATGCCATTATTATTATGAAAAACTTCAAAATATTTTATTTTCATAGAGCTTTTATTGGGTTTTTATCAGCATGATAACATCTTGTCATTCTCATTTTGTATTTAATAACTGCTTCAAATTTATATCCGTCATGTTTTCAATACAATCGAATGCCTCCTTAATGTTGAAAAGCATCTGCATAGTTTATGAATGATATAAAAAATTCAGTGCTATACAAAGAGTTTTTTGCTCACGTTTAAAAAGTGAACGGACTAATAAGGAAAATACATTTCCCTAAACCTGCTAAAAAAATATTTTGTTAAATTACTTTTATTTTTCACACATATTTGCCACTTTGTCATATCTCTAGCCTAAGCTACTATTAAAACTACATATCATATGTATAATATTTCTTTAGCTGATTTATCACTAGACAAAAATCTAGAAAAAAGTTAACATAAAAATGTTTTCATTTTTGAAATACCCAATTCTAATGGTAATTATCAGTTTTTTGGGTTAAATTAATGGTTATTATCTAAAATATCATACTTTTATTCATCTAAAAATTTCATTATTTTCCTTTGTATTTCATCTCAATATAACAAATAATATAAAAAATAATAATAATAAGGTTGTTGCAAAAGTCTAGAAATCAGAATGAGTATAGCTCAGTGGTTGAGCATCTGCTTTACATGTCCCAGGTTCAATCCCTGGTACCTCCTCCAAAAGAAAAAAAAGACTAGAAATCAACATATCAACAAGAATAAAACTGTAATAATGTAAGAATTTCTTATATGACTAATTCTGAGGGATAATGTGGACCGTGGTCTGCCACTAATAACATCAAAGGATATTCTGCAGGAAGTTATGCCTGGTCTTGGTGACATGGACCATTCAAGAAAGATAATCTATACTCCCTTCTTCTTCTTTATAAGTTCTTTTTGAACCTATCTATACTTTCAGCATACACTATATATCTTGGACTAATAAAGTTCATAAATCACATACTGGTAGAATATACAAAATACTGAAATTTTTTGATTGCCCTAAAACTACCTGTTTCAAGCTTCTCAAAATAAACCTGGTTTCAGTAATATAGAAAAAAAAAAAGTAGCAAAAACAAAAACACATGGAGAATGTCTGCAACAATATACATAAAAAGGTAATCCCTGTTGCAGCAGTTTGATATAGTTATGAATTCCCAAAATAGATACTGACTTACATGTGTAAACTGATCTGTACCTGGGTGTGATTAAATTATTATTAGGGCTTTGATTGGGCCACGTCAGTAAGGTCCCCAAGGAGTGGGGACTCACAGATAAAAGACATGGCAAAGGACAGAGCTGGAGTTTTTTGAAGTTGGAGCTTTGCTGTTGAAGTTTTGATATGGGAGTCTTGAGCTGGAGCCCCAGGAAGTAAGCACATAGAGGAGCTTGGTTGTGAGGAAAGAGAAGCAAGCCCTGGGAAGAGATGAAACCTGAGTGTAGAGAGAAGCAAACCCTAGGAAGAGAGGAACCCTGGGCCTGGAACAAAGCAAGCCCCAGAAAGAGAGGAACCCAAGAAGCCTGAATTCTTGGCAGATGTTGGCAGCCATATTGCCCCAACCCGTGGCAATAGACTTTGGTGAGGGAATTAACTTATGTGTTATTGCCTGTTAACTGTAAGCTTCTAACCCAAATAAATACCCTTCATAAAGGTGAGCAGATTTCTGGTATTTTGCATCAGCACCCCTTTGGCTGACTAATACACTTGTGAACACCAAAATACAAATGGATGGAGAAAAAACACCTATAAATAACAGTAAAACATGCATGCTGTTGGGATCTGTACAGGAGAAAGCAGAGAAAAGCAACAAGATATCCAATGGACAAAAGAACAGAAAAACTCCAAAAAGTCATCAGGTCTTTTGTTTGTTTGTTTGTTTTGAGATACTGGGACAGGGGATTGAACCCAGAACTCTTATGTGGGAGGCCAGCACTCAACCACTGAGCCACATCAGCTCCCCTGTGTTGGCTCCCTTGTCTGTTTGCTCATTATTTGCTCATTTTCTTTAAGAGGCACTGGAAACTGAACCAGGACCTCCCATGTAAGAGTTGGGCGCACAACTACTTGAGTCACATCCACTCCCCATCAGGTAGGTATTCAATGAAAAGTGCAGCAGGCTAATATGAAACAACAGCTCAAACCAGCAGGCATAAAGGAACTAAAACACGATTTACCTCTCTAGGCTAAGTCTTATATTGAGGAAAAACTGCCGGGAGTGGAATAAAAAATTGAATAAAATATGATAGGAGAAACAAAGAAAAGAAAATGTACAGGTAAAAGTGGGTGAGGGGAAAGCCAGAAAATCTAAGCAAGCAAGCTACCGTTATTTTTAACACTAAACAAAAACGACTGTAAAAAGAGTTCTGCAAAATTAGAAAAGCTATCTGAACCAAGCCTTTTAAAAGTTTGGGGAGAGGAACAGCTGTAGATCAGTGGTTGAGTGCCTATCTCCCATATATGAGGTCCCCAGTTCAATCCCTAGTACTCTCCTAAAAAAAAAAAAGAGTCTGAGCAAATTCACATTAAAGAAAGCAACAAAATCATCAAGGTCAAAAGCATACAAAGTTACTATGAGGACAAAAGAGTAAGGAGAAGAAAATATTAAGAATAATAGCTTTTAGGGAGCAGATGTGGCTCAAGTGGTTGAGTGCCTGCTTCCCAAATGGGAGGTCCTGGGTTCAGTACCTGGTGCCTCCTAAAAACAAAAATAACTAACAAAAGCAAAAAACAAACGAACCAAAAAAAAACTCAGGGGAGCCAATGTGACTCAGTGGCTGAGAGCCAGCTTCCCACATACAAGGTCTTGGATTCAGTCCCCACTCCCAAAAAAAGAGTAGTGCAATATTCTATTTCAACATGAGCTAAAAGATATTTTTTAAATGATACAAGGTATAAAATGATACAACATAAGTGACAATTAGGAAAATCTAGAAATTAGGTCACAGAACTAAAGAGAATTAAAACAAATGGGAAAAAAAAAATGTTTTATAAACGGAGATTAAACCAGAAGAACAAAAACAAGGAATAAACACAACAGATGATGCATTAAGAAAACTAGAAGGTGAAAGGGGTAATGTTTAATATTTAAAAGGATTCAAAAGAAAGTGAAAATATGAAAGACAAAGAACTAACAAGCAAATAACAGAATTCCCTGAAACAGAAAACGAAGGAAGAGAACCAACAAATACTAAAAATTATAATGCAAGGAAAGTTTCCTGAAATAAAATATTTTTGAAGTACATACTGAAAGAACATACTATGTACCTAAGAATACCAATGCAGAACAACGAACATCAAGACATACATCCTGATAAAATTACTGGGCTTCAAAGAAAAATTCCTTTAGGCATCTTAGAAAAAGAGCACATGACTTATCAGAGACAGAAAATCAGATTATCATCAGACTTCTACAGCTCTACTTTATTCCTAAAGAAAATGGAGCGATATACTTAAAATACTTAAGGAAGGAAAATATGAGCCAAGGATTTTATATCCAGCAAAACGTAACAAGACAAACTGTTGTCAACAGGTAAGAACTCAGGGAATACTGTTTCCCTGAGCCTTTCCTAAGAAATCTACTAGAGAATGAGCTTTAGACAGTGAAAATAACTAGGAATACACTGGCATAAAACCGGTGGTGGGCATTAAATGTACCTGTAGAATGAAGACACAACAGGAGCATCTATATACACACACACACACACGTATGTATATATAAAAACATTTTAAATAGGGGAAGAAATGTGAACAGCAAATAAAAATTTAACTGTAATGGCTGATGGTGGTAATATTAGTATTGCTATTCTGACACCTGTGGGTTTATAAGTATGGGGATAAGGCAAATGAGTAACTCTGGATCTTCTAATTTTATTATCAAGTCCTTCAACAGATAAATTATAAGGAAAAGAAAGGATGGAAGGCATGTGTAGATTCAAAGAGACCTAATTGGGTATAAAAATTTTTTTAACTTAGGCAAAACTATAATGTCTAGGGATGTACGCTTGGGTGATAAAACTTTAAGGAGGGAAACGGACTTTGGCCCAGTGGTTAGGGCGTCCGTCTACCATATGGGAGGTCCGTGGTTCAAACCCTGGGCCTCCTTGACCCGTGTGGAGCTGGCCATGCGCAGTGCTGATGCGCGCAAGGAGTGCCGTGCCACGCAAGGGTGTCCCCCGCGTGGGGGAGCCCCACGCGCAAGGAGTGCGCCCATGAGGAAAGCCGCCCAGCGTGAAAAGAGCGAGCAGCCTGCCCAGGAATGGCGCCGCCCACACTTCCCGTGCCGCTGACGACAACAGAAGCGGACAAAGAAACAAGACTCAGCAAATAGACACCAAGAACAGACAACCAGGGGAGGGGGGGAATTAAATAAATAAATAAATCTTTAAAAAAAAAAACAAAAAAACTTCAAGGAGACACAAGGGAAGTGATCACTATCAATGTCAGCACAGTGGTTACTTTTGAAGGGAGGCGTGGCCTGTGACTGGCTTAGAACACGGAAGGGTTTTTAGGGTGCCTGGCAAGATCCTATTAATTAACCTCGGTGGTGATTAAAAGGATTTTCACCATATACACATAAGCAATTCATAAGTAATATATTTTTGTGTGTGATTTTCTGTACCTGTTTTATTATACATTTAAAAGGTTAAAAAATGTTTGTAATAAGTGATGTAAGAGAAATATAGCATGCCCCCAACCAGTAAAACCCATTACATCTTTCTCACAAGAGGATTGATGAAGAAATCAGTAAAGCACGATTCCAAATGATATTTACCTAGATTCTAATAATTTACTGTAAGAACTTCCTCCCAAAAATTACAATGCTTGTGATTTTTATCTTATTTTATGAAAAAGATTATTGGTTAGGAGGAGCAAAAAGAAGCCTAAAATACCTAATAGAAGTGTCAGTTATATTTGGAAGTTGCAACTGACTGTTCATATAAGCAAATGATATTACATTGCTAATTCAACCAACTCCACCTACAACATATACCTTAGGAAAACCATGTAAATTTATAAAATGTAAATATTGATCACTGATCTGGTAGGCCGAGCTGGTTAGTTATTACTCTGACCAATGAAATGTATACAAAACTACCCAGGACACACAACAGTTCTGATAAATATAAAGATTTAAGTGCTATTTTCAAAATACTTAAAGTACTAATCATTAAACTTACCTCTCTTAATTCTCCAATTCTCCGAAGTGCTTTATCCTGACTCTGACTTAATATACCCTTTGAGGGAAAAAAAAAAAAAAAGCTGAATCAAAAGACTGCATGACAAAGTAATACAAAGTAAGTTAAATCAAAAGTATTTTAAAATATTACAACTGTTTATCCAAAAATAACTTGAGGATGGAAGATGGAGCTGAAAATGTTCAGGATGTGACTGATCATATTAAAAACTAAAATTCGGTGTTACAGGTCTTTTCCATATGCTCACTGTAGTATTGGTTACACAATACTTCAAATAATATTTTGAATTTTGTTAAAATTCAAAGACCTAAAAACCAAACAAAAGGTCAATGTTACTGTATGTTAATTTAAAAATAAAAATTTGGAGGAGTGGAAGCAGTTGAGCACCTGCTTCCCACATGGGAGATCCCAGGTTCAGTTCCCAGTGCCTCCTAAACACAAAAACAAAACAACAAAAACACAAGCAAACAAACAAACAAAAAACTCAGGAGAGCTAATATGACTCAGTGGTTGAGCACCAGCTTCCCACAAACAAGGTCCCGGGTTCAAACTCTGGCCCTGGTTACCTCAAAAATTAAAAAAAAAATAAAAAACTTTAAAGTGAAATCCAATTCCAATATAATTTAGTTCATTGTAACCTATAATGTGTGGAACATATTAATGACCAGCTTACTCTAAAGGTTTCTGTAACTTAAAAACAACAGACCTTTTCAGGATTTTTTAAAAAGTCCACAAGAAATTCACAAAAAGGACTGTTGCTCACTAGTAATCATAAACAAAGTCAATACACTAAAAGAGTAATGCTGAAAGACGAAACGACTCATCCTTTCCTGGGTGCAACATGGGGAAGGAAAGGAAGGCATCTTACCAGTAGAGGAAATTCAACCTAGATAGTTATGGTCTATAGAAACCAATTAGCTGTATATTCTTATACAACATAAATACAGAGAAGTAAAGAAATGAAGGAATCTGGAGTGCAGTGGTTTGAGGCTGTATATTCCCCAGAAAAACATATTCTTATGGGTGTAGACCCATTTTAAGTAGGACGTTTTGATGGGACCACTTCAGATAAGGTGTGACCCACCTCTGTCAGGATGGACCTTAATCCTATTACTGGAGTCCATTATAAGAGAATGAAATTTAGATTGAGAGAAGCTACAGAAGCAAGAAAACCTGGAAGAGAAGGGAGAGACTAGCAGATGTCTCAGGTGCCTTGCCATGTGGCAGAGGAGCCAAGGATCAGTGAAAAAAACATCACCTTGATGATGCCTTGATTTGGATATTTTCCTGGCCTCAAAATCATGAGAGAATAAATTCCCATTTTTAAGCCAACCCATCGTATAGTATTTGCTTAAGGAGCCTAAGAACAAAAACACAGAGCTACACTGGTTTATATACACTAACAAGAAAAAAGCAAGGATACACGTAGGCAAATAGTTTGTTTATTAAGGTCCAGAGGAGGGTGGCTGCATTGTATTTACGGGGTCTTACAGGTAAATAAAACAAAAAACAAAGACTTTTTTTCCTTAAGTCATGAACACAGGTTTTGTTTGCTTTCAAAAAAAGTTTTTTAAAGTCATGAAGACACAATGCTGAGAAGGATGAAAAACTGCTGTACAGTGGTTACGAGCACACACTCTGGAGTCAAACTGCCAGGCAGTAGATCTTGGCTCTCCTCCCTTCCCCTCACAAGCTGTGCAGCAATGAACAAGCCACTGTCCCTCAATTTTCTCACCTAAACAAAAAGGATAATACTCTTGGCCCCCTCACAAGGGTAAATAAGGAATAAATACACCACAATGTTTGGCAAGCTGTAAGAGCTCAATATATAAATGCTAACTTCACGAACAGCAGTAGGAAAGGGGTTAGCAATACTTAAAATTTTAATTTCTGTGGCGCTATTGAAAGAAGGTTTGCTTATTTAATAAAGAGGTTTCTAGGCATATGCACGTAGGCATGTATACATGTGCAGATAATTTGGTTGGAAGCAACCGCAATTCTCTACCGCCACTTAGTGGTAGCATTACTTAAAGTACATCTAGAAATAAAACTCCATAGACAAGTCATAGAATCACAAGGAAGGTACCCAACCCACACTGTAGGAATAAGGTTAACCTTTTGAGAATTTATAGAGTATTAATAAGAAAATGGATTAAATCAGAACTACCCCCACCTCCATGGGCTGTACATTTAAGAAAATATTATCAAACTAAAAATTCTACTTGTTTTTAATAACTTAATTTTCACATTAAGGACAATTAAAACAATGAATAAACAATAAATAATAAAATCTGTGAACTTATTATATTCCAGACCAAAGCCAGGAAATGTAATGCTGTACTTAATAGAGACTGGTATTTATGGTAGGTTAATTATCTAATAAGAAATAATGCACACAGGGGAAATTAATTTTACCAAAACTCACTTTACAAATACCTTTTTGGTTATGTAATTAGTTTCTTTAAATAGAACAAAATACTAAACTGTCTTAAATAGCTCTCACTTTAAAAACTAAGGCTATATTGTATAAGTAACACAGCTAACTGATGGCACTGTTTGAACTGGAGTGAATATTTCCCCTTAGCTCTGACATGAATTACCATGTGGGAGACCTGCTGGGAAATTTTTGGCCACCAACAGGGTCACAGAGTAGGACTACACTGGCACACCCCCAAAGAGCTATATATCTCTTACCCATCACAGGGGTGGGGGTAGGTGTCTCTGTGACCTGGATAATCCATACACAATTTTTTCCGTAGACTAAACCTACAGGGAAATTTTCAAGCCAGCTTTTGCTGGTCTAAAAATGCATAGGTGGGAAACGGACTTGGCCCAGTGGTTAGGGCGTCCGTCTACCACATGGGAGGTCCGCAGTTCAAACCCCGGGCCTCCTTGACCTGTGTGGAGCTGGCCCATATGCAGCGCTGATGCACGCAAGGAGTGCCTGCCACACAGGGGTGTCCCCCGCGTAGGGGAGCCCCACGCGCAAGGAGTATGCCCTGCAAGGAGAGCCGCCCAGCGTGAAAGAGAGTGCAGCCTGCCCAGGAATGGTGCCGCCCACACTACCTGTGCCGCTGACGACAATAGAAGCAGACAAAGAAACAAGACGCAGCAAATAGACACAGAGATCAGACAACTGGGGGAAGGAGGGGAATTAAATAAATAAATAAATCTTTAAAAATAAATAAATAAATAAATAAATGAAAAATAAAAATGCATAGGTGTAGACCCTTCACTTTCATTTTCCTTTAGTGAATCATATAAGGAGTTGGCCTGTAATCGTATGATGCCAGGGTCTCCCGGACTACCCAAAAGAATTTTGTACTTTCGGCACAGGAGAGATGCGGATCTCGTGATTTATGCAAATGCTTTGCAGTTACCCGTGTAGCTGCAGCAAGGGCTCCGCAGATTACCCTCTTTTCTCTTGCTCTGCCTTACAGACTCATTAACACCTAGTGAAGGAAGCATATCTAACAATTCTTTTTCCTTCAGGTTCATCCCGTTCCTCTGTTTCTTGGGAGCACTTTCTGAGCCACTGGGAACACTATGCTTGGGACCCGTGATTCTAACAGCGTTTAAACAACACAAGATATGAGAAACTCGAGATGCGAAGATCACTGAGAGAGCACAGTGAGATGTCACGCGAGAGACTGCCATAAATGTGTTCGGCATCCCCAAACCAATGTATAGAACTTCAGTTCTTTTACTACAAATTAATAACTGTAACAAGAAAACATTACACAGATGTTCAATTATGTTATCAAACAGTAAAATATATACTGTATAAGTAATATACATAACACTACATATATTTCATACATTTATACTGAACTTTTTAAGATACCTCTATATTTCTAGCCTTCGTGTGTTGTCTGCAGCTTCTGCGAAATTCCCCAAAAATGTAATTTCTTATGCCAACCCATGTTATATTGAAACTGCGATGGGGAAAATCCCCAGGTGGAAGGGATAACTCTAACAGATTATCCCCACATACCCAAGAGCTTTACAAGCAGCAGCCTCAGGAAATAGACATTTTAGGAAAAAAAGGATGCTTGCATTTAGATCCTGATATAATAATAATAATAATAATAATAAAGAGCTGTCTGTTGCTATAATTTAAAATTTTAAATTGGGATATTCCTTTACCATTAAAACAAGAAGGAAACCTACATACACACTGAGACACTAGGAAACATGTGCAAGAGGCAAACATGCCTTAAATCTGAACCTCTTAAAAATTTCAAAGATTCATTGCTCAAGGAAGTCCATCCCTAACTGAGGTAAAATCTGTGGGATCCCTCACTCACTTTCTTTATCAAAACCTTCAGTAATGGTAAAATGAGGTTAAATCCTCTGATTATATTTAGAATTATAAAAAGGTATTACTATTTTACTATAAAGATCCTTTCGGTTTTTAAAATTGTATGTGACTCTATACACAGCCAATAAATCACTTACTTGTAGCTTTTTCTTCTCTTTTTGAAGAGTCTGATAAGCTGTAACAAGCTAAAATAAAGAAAAAGTCTTTAGTCATTCCTAAATAAATTCAATTAATTATTCTAAACTCTGCCAAACAATCTCTGTATGAAAGTTAAAAAACAAGTAAATCAGAACTTCGGAGGCCTTTTATAGACAAATTCATTCTAGTTAGATGCAGATAAAGCTGAAACTAAATAGCCCAGGAAATGCATTTCTGAGAAGTAAAATGTAACTTGTCTCTGTAAGTAAAGATGTTAAATCTCTGCCTACATGATCTTATTTTAGGCATCTCTTTAAATTTCAGTAGTCTCATTCAGAGGGTGGGGATTAGAGCCAACTTGCCTATTGCCAGGAGGCTACTCAGAACCTTGTCTCCGCCAGCACCATCAGTAACAGTATCACCTGGAAATTTGTTAGAAACAGAAATTCTTGGGCCCCACCCTAAACTTACTGAATCAGAACTGGGAAATGTGGGGGAAGGTGCAGGCCAGAATCTCTATTTTAACCAGCTTTCCAGGTGATTTTTTTTTTTTTTTTTTTTTTTGCTTTGAGCTATACTAAACCATGTAATCAATCTCTAAAAGTTCCTTCTGGTTATGACTACGGTTCTGTAAAAAATCTTAGGGAAATGACTTATAACCAAGAGGTGAAAACTAGTACTTCAGCTCTTAAAAGAGATGTTTATCCATATAAACTACGTATTTAAACATTCTAGCACAACTTGATGAAATTATGGATTAACAAATCCTTCTAAATCTATAAATTATACAGCTTTATTCATCTGAAGGCAAAGTGTATGATTTCAATAACTATTTGGAACCGACTTTAGAAGCACTTATCTCTGAAGCCTTGGTGCTTCCAAATACTTCTACTGACTACAGGCAACAATGGAAAATGAGTTCAGCAATAGAGATAAGAATACTGAAAACAAAATTCTGCCTAAAACCAGGACTCATTTTAAGACAAAATAGGAAAATGGTACTCAGGAAAAAAGGGGGGAGGGGATGGATTTAGAGGGGAGGGTAATGTACAGGAGTAAGCCAGCTTTCAGATGTCACAGCACAATTCTGTCCTAGGTACCTACAGTGGCAAGGAAAGAGAGACAAAGGCTATGGGCAGTCTGGCTGGCCTTTTGACAAAAGGAAAATGTTTTTTTATCATCCCTAATTAAGCTTCTAGACTCTACGGGCAGGGCGGCAGCACAGAATAGCAGAAACCACCAGAGAGTCCTAGATCAAATCCTTATTCTGCGGCCTTTGTGACCTAACAAGTTTCTTAACCTCTGAGTCTCCATCATCCATCTACTCCACAGGATTGGTGCAAAATAAAGCAGCATTTTAGGGAGTTATTGCTTAATGGGTTCAGAGTTTCCATTTGAAAAATTTTGGAAATAGTGATGATGGCTGCGTAACATCAGGAATGTAACTGATATCACTGATTGTATACACTTAAAAACCGAAGTTGGTTAATATGGCAAATTTTATAATATATATATTACTGGAAAAATAAAAATTTTTAAATGCACAGTGTTAATTATATTGTTGGCCCTTAAATAGGGAAAAGCCGTCACACTCCTACCTCAGAATATTTTCCTCTGTAGGTACTTAAGCTCCGTTCCATTCTTCGTAACCGGTGGATTAACTGTTCTTTGCTGAGACTGTCTGAACTCCCCAGGGAGTCCTCAGCCTCACTCTCCATATCAGAGGGCGGATCAAAGGTGACAGCAGAACAGTCCAGATCAAGTCGATTCAGGGACTCTCTGGAAGACGTTCGTACCAAAGACTCTTTAGAAGAAGATCGGAAGAGGGATTCTTTTATGGGACTTCGAAACAAAGATTCCACGGAAGGTACCCGAAGCTGGAGCTTCTGTGCAAAAGACTGTGTATCACCTGACTGCAACCAAAATCCAACAGAATGAGGGTTAAAAATACATGCATTTAGGTTTCAATTATTCTCTATCACCAGCAATAGATCTAGTAAATGCTATAAAAAAAATTCTATTTATATTCCTGACATTTTATGAAATGCGTTGTTTTATGAAAAAGTGCTGAGCCTGGATGCAGGTCCCATGTCTGCCACTTAGCGGCAGAACGACCTTCACTAAGCACATCTGTAAAATAGAAAGAAGCCACACTTCCCCAGCCATTTGGGCGTGCTGGGAGGATTCATCTGCTACCCGTAAGATCCGCGAGGGCACTGACCATGTGCACCTCAGTACATACCCACTGCCTAAAACATGGACATACACTGTGAACTGTGAACTGCAGAGTAAATTCAGGTGGGCGCCCGCCCTCAGGAGAGTCGTTATCGGGTAATCACTGATCACTTTCTCAGCACGAGAGGGGGAAAGGGATAAAGACGGGAAGGTAACTGTAAGGAGCTCATTTTGCTCAATAAGGGCGCATGAAGCAGAGTTCACCAGCAACATCTAACTCTGTTTTACTTACCATTCTGTCTCCTGGGAATAAAAATAATCATTAACAAGTCATGGAGAAGAGATGAGAGACCTGACCTGGAAGCCCTCTGCCCAGATCAGTTAAGTCCAAATTTAGAAACAGTTATAAACAAGAGCTGTTCTGTTCATTTTAATAACAAAGCATTTATTTGAATGATAATGAAAAAAATAATACAATGTAACTCAGCCAACTACTCTAAGCAGCATCAATATGCCCGGATCACAGGAGTCGGTATTTAATAGGCGTTTTCCTAGAAACTCATTTTCGTTAGTGCAAACAACAAGGTCACCTACAAACTCTCAAAGAAGCCAAGAGTGAAATGCTCAGGAGACTGCGGTCATATACAGGTAAAGATTACAGAAAAACAAAAGACTCTCTTTAGTTTACAAGTTTCCTTTTTCTCACGGATTTCAGAGTTTTAATGACAGTATTAGATAAGGTGGGAATAAGTAAAATGGGATAACATGCCCTACCCCCTTCAAATATCACAGGTTGTTTATAACAGTAAAAACTGGAAGCAACCCAAATGTTCACCACTAGAGGATACATTATATAAATTATACTACATGGAGGGAGTTTCAAGACATATTATTAAATGAAAAACCAAGAGTATAAAACACTGTGCACTGTGAACTCCTTTCGATTTAATTATATATTCTTTTCAATGTATATACATATTTACACAAACACCCTTAGAACCCAGGTCTTGAAGGCCTAACACCAAAGTTAACTAACAATGGTTCTCTCTTAGTGGTAGGATTTTAAACTTTTCTGTACTTTGATTTTTTCCCCATGATGTGCAAGTTTTGGCTTCATAATCAGAGGAAGGAGGGCAAGGTCTCAGGGAAAAGAGGGACCCTTATGCTCAAAAATTTTAGGAACCTCTTTACTAATTTTCCATTACCAGCTACCTCTGACCCATGAGAAAAGTGCCTTTCAGTTCACAGCAGACACTCTTCTTGCAAACTGACCTAGGACAAGCAAGCAAAGCAAGTCTGAACAACACTAGAAAAATCTATATTACTTTAGGGTCATCCAGATGCTAGTGACTAATGTCAAAGACATGTATTTGCAGAAGTTGAGGAGCTTACTAACTATCACATCTGCTATGTTTGGGAGTAACAGTTTTTGAGCTGTCATGACAGACTGCCTAGAACTATGTCAGTCTAGAGGTAAGTTTCAATAAGTATCAGCTAATCACCCAATATCTAATCCTCCCTTCTAACTTTTCACCAGACCCTAGTTTTGTTCAGGGCAACAATACACCCAGGTAAAAGCATTTATCTTGCCAAATACAAATTAAGGTCACAATGACACACCACCACACATCCACCAGAATGGCTAAAATTAAAACTATGGAAAATACTGAAGCACTTGTAAGGATCCACTGGTAGGGATCCACTGAAGTGCTGGTAAGCAATCCACTTTGGAAAACTACTCCTCAGTATTCACTAAAGCTAAACACATGCATAATCTCTGACCTAGCAATTTTACTCCGAAGTATACACCCAATAGAAATGTGTGAATATGTCAAAAACATAAAACTAGAGTTTGGTTGGGGTGATGGAAAAGTTTTAGTAATAGACAATGGTGAGGTTAGTATAACATGGTGAGTGTTATTAATCCTACTGAACTGTATGTTTGGAAGTGATTGAGAAGGGAGAGTATATGTCATATATGTTTCCACAACTACAGGGAGAGATGCTAAAGAAGCAATGACAATGAAATGCAATGCATGATCCTGGACTGGATTTAGTAATAGAAGAGAAAAATGTCCAAAAGAACATTAATAGAATAAGTGAAAAATTGGAATATAGATGGATGCTTTATATAATGTTAAATTTCTGGAAATTTAACCCAGCCATCCTACTTCTAGGTATATACCCAATAGAATAGGTATATACCCAATAGAACTGAAAGCAGGGACTCAAACAGATATTTGCACACCAGTGTTCATAGTGGCATTATTCACCAGCTGTAACAAACGTACCACACTAATGTAATGTGTTAACTGTGAAAATTCCATGTGTGGGGGTATATGGTAACTCTCTATTTTCTGCATGATTTTTCTCTAAGCCTACAAATTCTTTAATTAAAAAAAAAGTTTTTAACTCAATACACACTTTAAATTTGTATATTTCATTATACATAAATTTTTATCTCAAAAGAAAATACAAATATTGATCTCTAGGTAATGATATACACATGCTGAAGTATTGGGGGGAAAGTACTCGTCTGCAACTTATGTTGAAATGCATTTAAAAAATAAGATGTATTAAGGGATGGTAAGACAGATGGATAGTTGGAGAGATTTGTGATTAAAGAAGTATAATGGTAGAATGTAGGTGGTGAATATATAGGTATACACAGTTACCTTCTCTCAAATTTTCTGTATGTTTGAAATTTTCCATAATAAATGGTTGAAAATAAAAGAACAAAGAGTATTCAAAAACTAGCAATAAAAAATTCAAAATTAAATTGTAATACTCCTACAATTTCTCTCATATTAAAAAATGCAGATTTTTAAACAAAGGGTTTTTCCCTCATAATTAAAAAAATAAAAATCACAAATGAGAAAGGCCATTTAAATCTGTTTTCCTCTATTAAATTTAATGAGATTCAGTTCTCATTTTCTCCTCACAGCATATAAATTTAAATGAGGCCATATGTGGCAAAAAAATTCCAGCTAGCCTGAGTGGTATTTTGTTTTTAGCTATAGTAACGACACTATGGTAAAACGTAGGCAGGCCAAAACTCATTTCAGAGTGGCATCCTCTGTTCCTGTAACCTTTTCTTCTGAGTTTAGCTGTGGGGTACATAACCTGAGCATGCACAGAAGCACTGACTCTTGTCCTTTAGACAACCTTTGAGACAGCAGGGACAGACTTCACCTCCCTCGTAACCGAGACTGTGATGACCGGGACATCGGAAGCAGATGAAATGTGAGAGGTCCTTTAATAAGGAAGATTTTGTCTAAAATCCACTCTAGCACATATGGACAACTCTATAATTAACCAATTGGACTATACCAAGCCAAACCCCACCTCTCACCTCCCGTTCTCATAAAATCTCCTTAGAGCTCAGATAGGGAAGACTAATTTGAGCCTTGACTCGTCTCCATGCCAACTGACCTTGCATTAAAGCTCTTTCTTTTCTCAAAATCCAGAAGTCATAGTATTGGCCTCTATGTATGTTGGGCAGCAAGCCCTTGCTCAATAATAGTGTCAATAACTAGCTGCCAGTGCTCAGGCAAATGATTTAAGATTTCAAGCCTGGGCTACTCCTAACTCCTGAAATACTAAATGAATGATCCAGTGAAACTGTTTTACTTTATCTTATCTGATAAAGAGAAATGTTCAGATATTCCTATTGTTTTACAAAATAGATCTCTATTACCAGGTGACATTAATTATTTTCAAATATCTGAGTTTTTTTTAAGTCTGTTTGAGGTAAAATATCAGTTTTATGCATTCCTCTGTAACTGAATGAATGAATCACTTCAATTAGTGGAATTTCATGAACTATATTAAACAGTATCTATGCTACTAGAATAAAAATTTTAAAACCACAGAACTGTACAAACACAAAGAGAGAACCCTAATGTAAACTATGAACTATAATTAAAATAATTGTAATGATATTATTTCATCAATGTTAACAAAAGTACCACAGCAATGCAAATATTAACAATAGGGTAAAGCGTAGGTGTGGGGGGGAGGGTATATAGGAACTATTTTCTGCATGATTTTTCTGTTAACCTATAACTGCTCTAATAATAAAAGAAAATTTAACTGTTTATACATTTTTCTCTCCCCTTCCCCACCCCACCCCCAGTTGCTGGCCCTCTGTATCCGCTTGTATTCTTGTCAGTGGCACCAGGAATCTGTGTCTCTTTCTGTTGCATCATCTTGCTGCGTCAGCTCTCCGTGTGTGCGGCGCCACTCCTGGGCAGGCTATGCTTCCTTCAAGCGGGGCGGCTCTCCTTATGGGGTGCACTCCTTGTGTGTGGGCTCCCCTATGTGGGGGACACCCCTGCATGGCACGGTACTCCTTGCGTGCATCAGCACTGCATGTGGGCCAGCTCACCACACGGGCCAGGAGGCCCTGGGTTTGAACCCTGGACATCCCATGTGGTAGGCAGATGCTCTATCATTTGAGCCAAATCCACTTCCCTTGGGCTTGTTTTTTACCATGTCTTCTACTTTGATGCCAATTCTGATTTCTAGCTGCCATTAATATGAAACATTCCATACTTTCATGTACATAATTCATTGTTTCTAGCTTACTAAACCCAACAACCAACTTGTCATAAATTTGTTTAAAATAAAAGTAAACAGATTGTGGCAATCTGAAATTCTTTTATGAATCCCAAAAAGAAAAAGATTATGTTTCTGAACTAATCCATTCCCATGGGTATGATTTTCAACTGGACTATGTCAGTGAGGCTTGACTCAGGGTGAATCTCCACCCTTGCTGAGTGTGATATAAACAGAGACCCACACAGGAAAAGGGAGCCACAATATTATCCTGATCCTGCCACGTGAGAGACAGGACTGAAGGAAAACAGAAGCCCCAAGCCAAGGAGCCAAGGACCAGGGAGAGATGAGCCATATGCCTGATACCTTATAGCTGAACTCAGGGAGAAGCGGAGTGACCGCGACTGACAGAAGAGGCCTGCGAAGAGACAAGCCCTATGCCTGGTTACCCGTGACTGGGCTCCGGGAGACAGTCGATTCTGGAGGGAAAGGCAGAGACCTCAACAGAGATCAATGGCCATCTTGTTTCACCACATGGCCGGACAACGAGATCAACAGTAGCTGACTGATGGGAAAGCAATTCTGATGGTGCCTTGATTTAAACATATCACAGCCTTCAGAAACTACAGCTTTTACTCCAAATAAAATTCCCCTTATAAAAGCCAACCTATTTTTGGTACTTTGCAACAGCAGTCCCGTTGGAAACTAAGACACAAGGCCTAACATACAGGAAACACTAAATTAATACTACCTGTTTATTTTATTACTTTTAAGAATGTATTTGTACTATGTTGGAAACTGAGGCACAGTGGCCTCACAAGGAGAGACGTGCTGTTTACACGGCTATGCTTGCACCCTAAGGAATGCTGTCACTAAGAGTTCCCGGCAAACAGGATGAAGCTGTTAAAGGCTGAAAGAAAAGATGAGCACATACCTTTCACAGTAAATAGAACACTTAGACTTTGTACCTTGAGATAAGATTTTTTTGAATTCCTTAGAGTTCCTTAGTAATGCTAATAGTTAAATGCACAAAAGTTGCTGCTTGTTGTGACTTAGACAACATGTTGCTGCTTTTTGTCACATAGACTGGGGCATATAGAGAGCCCCTTGTAAACAATAAAGTTGTCTGAGGAGTCATTACTCGCAGACCCCCTGATACCAGCTCACTCGTTCTTTGTGTTTCCTTCCCCCTTGTCTTTTTCTTTCATTCCCGATACCCTTCGGGTCCAAATCCCCAATAGTACTATTTTTTTATGTTTTAGGAAGTACTGGGGCTTGAACCCAAGATCTCCTACATGGGAAGCAGGCGCTTAAACCACTGAGCTACTCCGCTCCCCTGTACTATTTTTTAAGAAAGTGCAAAGCTTACTTCCTGAATATCACCCATTTTCTAAATGAGATTGTCATGCCATAAACAATTATTCTTCATGCTAATTAAAACTTTCCAGAGTTTGCTATAAAGCTGATTACAGTCATCCTAGTTTTTGCATTCTAGATTATTTAGTGTTTCTAGACTATTCTATACAGGCATCTTAATATTCTGTAAGGATCACCAGATACAACCAGTAGCATTTGGACTGACGCCTCCCAATATTTTACTCCTAAGTCATTTCACTCATAGAAAATGATATATTTGTAAAGCACCTGGGATCAGTTGGGAAGACTACTGAAGGGCAGAGACAACAAAACCAAGGACTTCAGCTGTCCCCAGAACCCAGCCAGGCCCCCTGAATGCAATGAGAATCTCAGCTCACAGGTAACCCATTCATGGAGTCTGGAAAGCTGTAATTTAAATATTTACGACACAATACTTTAGGACATTTTTGTCTGTGTTTAGTTCATAACTCATTTAGCTCACGAATCGAGTTATCTAGATTCATACCCCAGGTTCAAGAATTAGAAAGGTTATTGCTCAGTACTGGAGACTAATGAAAACCTTCAGGCTAGTGATGATAACCATTACCAAAACCAAAGCAAACAAATGTTCATCTCAGGCCATGCTATCATTAAGAGTTTTTTCACAAAATTTTTTTTCTTTTTTTTAAAGGGATCAAAAGAATGATACTTGAAACCCACTTTCCAAATACCTTCTTAAAATCAAATATTACCTAAATTCTCTAGTAGTTAAATACTCTGCAGTAGAGCAAACTCTAAAGAAGTCCCAGTTCCTTCAAATCCCCTTTTGAGATTATGTAATTTTAAAAATCTCTCTCAATATGACCATCTCCATAATCTTTTACAATTATAAAGACAGATTATATCTAAATGAAGAGTTTTCATTTCAAAGTCATTAATTTTTAAAATGAGTTTTTTTTCTTAAATAAATCAATTTTATTGATACATATTAACAAAGCATTAAATATCAAAGTGTAAAATCAATGGTATTTGGTATAATCACACAGTTGTGCATTCATCACTTCAATCATTATTAGAGCATTTTCATTATTTCAATAATAATAATAATAAAAGACAAACTTAAGAAAATTCTTCATTTTTCAGTCCCTCTATGCTTCCCCTTAAAAAGTGAGTTCTAATGGAAACTTACATTACTGACACACATACATAAATCACTTTCACTTAAAATTTCTTCTGAGAAAGGATCAACTAATTTGTATTTATCGTACACAATCAATCCATGGGCATCACTGTTTCAATGTAAAGTCAAATACTAATAATTAAAGTAGACTGACCAACACTCTGAAATGAGTTGCCATTTTTAAAAATAACATTAATAACATACCTGTGGAGTAGTTGGTTCACTTCCATTAATACTGTCGGAAGATTTCGCAGCATGGATAGACACATTCTAAAAAAAAGAAACAGATGTCATAAAGAAAAGGAATAGAACACTAAAGTTTTAAAAGTGTTCAGAACAAAGGCAAAGTACTAAGACCTATTAGATACATTTATCTATTAAACAAAATTAGTAATTGTTCATTTATTAGACTATTTTCATGCGAGGCAAAACTAGTATGGTAAGTATTTAGGAAAATTTATTTTGAATATATGTAACTTAAATAGCAAAGATTAGTATGAAGCAAAATTTATTTCAAGCTAATCACATACCTTTCCCTAATATAATGTCCCCAGGTTTTTCCCCCATGACAAAGTTAACATCAGGGATTCAATTAGCCAAACTCGTTCACCAAAAAAAAAAAATAATAATAAAAAAAAAAAACACAGTAATGTCAAATGTGCCCTACAATAAAATATAATTCAATTTAAAATTCTTTGGGTTAAGCTCTTGAAAATAACTTAGTAACAAGAAACTGAAATGCTTCACTCATTGAAGTGCAGTCTAAATAAAATGGTGTGGCTATTTTCATAAAAAAATATATCATTAAAAATATCTTCTTCCAAGTATGAAAGATTTTTGTTTTGTTCTGTTGGTATGACAAGTGTTCCAAGTTAAGCAACATTCTACTGATTACATCATAATATGTCATAGGTTCGATGAAAATGGATAAGATTCTTGAGATTCAAAATTCTCTATTGCATTCATTATACAATGTCTAATTAAAATTACTTAAAACTATAAAAGTAGCTCATGACAAAATAACTTCCATGTTTTAAACAAAAGCATTTCACCAAATACTAGGCACTATGTTTCAGTGATTTAATAGTTTAGTGCATTTCCCCTTACTTCTACAGCTGACCAAGAAAGGTCAAATTATTGATGTTATTTATTCTTCTTTTTTTTTTTTTTTTTAGGAGGTACCAGGGATTGAACCTGGGACCTCGTCCATGGAAAGCAGGCACTCAAACCACTGAGCGATACCCACTCCCTTATTCTTATACAAACAAAAGTTGAAAAAGTGCTCAGCTTTGCTAAAGTATTCTCGAACTTTTGAACTGTGATCAGGATTTGATAGTAAAGAATTAATAAATTTTAGATGTGATAAGTGTACACTGTACTATCTTTTAGAGATGTATACCAATATATTTGCATATGAAACATGATTTCTGAAATTTGCTTCAAATAATCTAATAGCAGGGGTGAAGATGGCTGCATTCAAAGGGATTGTGAATGTGATGTGGTGAGGGAA
Source organism: Dasypus novemcinctus (assembly GCF_030445035.2). Taxonomy (NCBI): domain Eukaryota; kingdom Metazoa; phylum Chordata; class Mammalia; order Cingulata; family Dasypodidae; genus Dasypus; species Dasypus novemcinctus. Next base: position 19,750,372 of record NC_080703.1, read on the forward strand.
GTAGAGTAAGTTGAAACAGATATAAAAATAAGACTGGCCTTGAATTATTAATTGTTGACACTGGGTACTGGCTACTGGGAGAGGGAATTCCTTATTACTTCTACTTTCATAATATGTTTGAATTTTTCCCAAATAAAAAGTTGTTTTTTTTAATACCCTCCTCCCACTAAAAGAAAAAAGTTCTCGAATTGTATCAGACTAAGACAATTCTATAAAGATTCATAGGGAAGAAAGGTTGGGCAACATAAGAATTAACTTTTATTGTCCTGTTCTCTGTCATTTCAAAGAATTAGAAATTGTATACATGGCGTATATTTGTGTAGCATTACAATTAATACTTTCCAATCCTGAAAACACATTATACTACAAACTATATAATTAAAAATATACTTTATAGAGATCAGTAAGTCCTTTGGCTAGTCAGTACTAAAAAATAATAGGCAGTTAAATCATTAGGAGAAGAAATGAATGGGCTCCATAAAATATTTTTTAAGACTGGGACAAAGGTGGCAAGAGGTCCATATTGTTTCTTTTTTTTTCTTTTAAGGAGGTTCCAGGGATTGAACCCAGGACCTCGTACATGCAGAGTAGGCAGCTCAACCACTGGGCTACACCTGTTCTACCCATATTCTGTTTTCAAAGTAAATAACACTTAATGTAATCTAAGTATCTTTATTTTTTTAAGTATATTTTTTAAAAAGTAAATAACTTGACAAATGACTATGATCCACACAAAAATAGCTTTTCTAAAATTGTACAAGATATCACCTTATTTAACCAAGCAAATCACAATATTTAAAAACATTTCCCCCTCTCATCCTTACTTATTATTATACCATATAGATAAGTAAATGCAGGCTTTGCAAATAGCTATAATAAAAGAAGTATTGGCCTAAATTTTCCTGTAAATTTAAATTAGAAAGCTCTAGAAGCAAAATTAGAGATTTTGTCACTATCTGGAATGCTTCTCCATTTCTGCCTTTACAAGAAAACTTGTTCCTCTGTTAATTTTCAAATGTCCCTTCTTTTGTAAAGCTTCACCTGGTTTCCCCAAATGGCTAAAGCATTCCCTCCGTCTATATTCTCTTTTGATAAAGCCTTAATTCCTTTGCACTATAAGTGTATCTTAGCATCTTTGTCTCCATACTGAACTATAAGCTTTAGGGAGGGCAAGAACCCTACATTTTCATCTTTTATATTTTGTTCTATAGACACAAATAAGTTTTTATCTGAACTAATTATAAAATTTAAATAAGATTAGAGAAGACCTTTAGCCTATTTATTTTAAAACACTGCTAGAGCCTCCACCTTTTTATTAAAAGCATTTTTTGACAACAGGTACTCCATACAAATTGAGTGGGCCTAGGAGAAGCTACACCTCTTTAAAACACAAACACACACACACACAAACCAGTTTTGTATTACTATTCCATGGAGTATAAAGCAATATCATTTTATGTTTTTAGAGTAAGTTGGTAACTTCGCCCTTGTTGGGACTTCTGGCTCCCTCCCAAAGCCACTTTGAAAGCAGTGAGGTTCTTGTAGCCAGAGTCAAGGAGAGCCACTTTTCCCTGGGACTCAAGCTAAGACATTAATAGAACTCCAATATTCACTCTGAACTGTTTTTTTCTAAAACCAAATTAGAATATAAATTAGGATTAATATTGGCCATATACATACAACTACCTAGGGAGTTAAATCAAATTTCATATTTAAAAAAAAAAAAAATTAAAACCTTAATCCCAGATCAGTCAGAATCCAATCTAACACCAAAAGCTCTCCTTACTGGATAATCAAACATCTCTAAATTTTAATTTGCTAAATTCAATATTTACCAGATACTTCAAATAAGGGGAAAAATCCACCTTCCCAAGGTGAAATTACATAAAATGAGATTCAAACTGTTATAAATTCAGTTAAAAATTATAAGGCATTATTTTTTTTCAGATTTTTAATACACAGAAAACAGGCACTCACCCAAAAGATTTGTTATAACTATTTGTTATAGCAGAAGCCACTAACCTATTTAAAGTTGCTCAATATGAGTTTACATAACAATGCATTTTTCCCCTAAAAATGTAGTCACATCTTAAAACATTCTAAGCCTCCTACCAATAGTAGAAGAGAGATTTCTATTAATAGCAAGGCATACCATTTTTAGTTATTGAGCAAACAATCCCTTCAGAGACCACTTAAGAATTTTAGACCAAGTAAAGGCAGTCTTCACTACATTAATGAAAACAGTGTTATTTTGTTGTTAAAAAAGCTACCAAGAAGCACACCAGCCATCAGAATTCAGCATTTTACTCTCCGATTATTTAGAGCAGGGTTAGAAGAGGGCACTGAAGATGCTCTAAGAGATGGTCAGTGACAAGCAACACGAGCTTTGCTTCTACAATTACCAAATTGCTTTGCTTCCCAAAAAGGGAAGGCAGAAAGCGGTGGAAGGACTCACCACACTGTCAGTCTGTGTTTTAGGCTGTTTGGAGGAATCCAAAGCAAAGATAGTATACTCAGAGAGAAAAGCAGGCTCTGCTATCATCTCGGCTAGTAGCTGTCTCATTCAGTGTAATAAGCGGGGGTATAAAAATAAAACAAATGATGAAAAACAAATCATAACGGTATGTTGCAAAGTGTTCTCAACGACTTCAGCATGCACAGTACTAACAGTCTCTTATACCACCATCACCACCACCATACCCACAGAAATAATAAACTGGTGGGAAAGGCTGGGAATGGGGATGAGTTGATCAGTTTAGGATCACAAAGTGCATCTTACACACGTTACTTATTGGCACACAAATACGCAACAGGCACCACAGCACAAAGCATGTCTGGCAATTTGGTATAAGGATCTACACCAATAGACAGAATAAAGAGTAGAGAACACAAAGCCTTAGTATAACATTCATGAATACTGAGTCATTCATTTCTACATATTTAAAAAGACAGCATGGAGATCTGTAGGGAAACTAAAACACATAAAATTTTGAATAATCATTTACTTGTCTTTATATACAAAAATATTTTCCTCAAAAATATATTTATTAGAAACTTGAAACGGTAATTTATATTGTTTTAAGGGAAAATGCTATTATACTAACTAGCTCTTTTGGTATATATACTCTTCTGTGCGTCAGTTTTCTTTCATAAACTGTATACCACATACCAAAACACTAACAACCATGAGTTATACATAAAAGAAATTAAAATTAATTTTTATAATGGTGGTGCCACAAAAATACATGAAAAAACTGCATTGAACTATACACACACATGATGAGGACATGTAAAACTGGTGAAACTGAATAAGCTCTGTGGTTGTCAAGAGTATGTCAATATAAATTTCCTCGTTTTGAAAATACGCTGTAGTTACTCAAGGTGCTACAATTGGGATAAACTGGGTGAAGGGAACACAGGTCCTCTCCACACTTTCTTTTGGTACCTTTCTGTGAAATTCTAATTATTTCAAAATAAATACTTTAAAAATGAATCTTTTGAAAGATTTAGGAGTTGATAAATGTTGTTATAAAAAGAACTCAAATCAGAAAATAAAATGCCTGCAAGAGCTTAAGCTCTTAATATTTTTCATCTCAATACTGAAAGGGCTCTGAGTCCTTACTAGAGCCTTCACTAACTGTCACCTATTCCTATGTTAGAGACCATCTTACAGGAAGGACAAACTGAAGCCTTCTTTATTTTTCTATGTTAATAACTAGTACTCCTTAGACAGGATCCAAGAACTGACTATAAATTCTGAAACTTAGTATCATTAGTACCATGCTAAAATATGCCTGTATGGCGTTAGAGAATCATCCTATCCAAATTTCTACTCTTGCTGAAGAACTTACTGTCCCTGAATGCAGAAAGGTCGTGCTTTCAACACGACTTGACATCTTAAATTAAAAAGCTATGCAGAGGATAGTGGGAAGATGGTGTTGGATTAGGCACATAAGGCTCAGCTCTCTCACAAAAACAATGGAGAAGAAGCCAAAAGCTGCCTGAAGGAACTGCTGTGGGGGTCAGCGGACCAGGACAGTGCTTCACAACTCCCAGGAGCGTGACAGACAGAGACAAAGACGCTGAAATGACGAACTGTGAGTTACTAAACCCCCTGGCTGCCAGGAAGGGCTCCCCTCCCGACCCCCAAAATATTCGGTGGGGATAAAACCCCTGGCTCATTGCAGTTGACTGAAAGGGGAGCCTGTCAGCTGTTCCAAGGGGAAAAGGAAGGGTAGTTGGGGGGCTTTTCTTCAGTGAATTAGGCCAGCGGAGCCCACTTTGAATCTCGGCTCTGGCCAAACAAAAACAAAGGAAAACCAAGAGAGAGACACCTCCGTGAAAAGGTGTACCAACGAGTACCACCTGCTGGCCAGTATGGAAATTATAACATATGGACAAAATCTGCTTTTAGAGCTCTTTTTACCCAATCCCTGAGAGAAAGTCTGTGCTCCATTAGTGAGTCCCTGGCATGATTTTGATAACTTAAGCTAGGCAGCTTTTAAAACCTAGAGTATTAGAACCAAATATCAAAGAGGAGCTGTGAAAAAATAATAATAGGCAAGAGAGAGAAATTAGCCATCAGAGTAAATTCACAAATATATCAGATGCCTAGACATCAGAAAGAGATGGCCCAGCCAAAGGAACAAACCAAACATCCTGAAGAGATTCAGGATTTAAGACAATTAATCAATGATAATCACAAAACTCTCTTAGATCAATTTAAAGAGTTGAAAGAAAATATGGCTAAAGAGATAAAGGATATTCAGAAGACATTGGGTGAGTATAAAGAACAATTTGAAAGCCTACAAAATAACAGACCTTATGGGAATGAAAGACATGATGGAAGAGATTAAAAATACATTAGATGGGAAGCGGACGTGGCTCAACTGATAGAATGTCCGCCTACCATATGGAGGTCCAGGGTTCGATCCCCAGGGCCTCCTGACTCGTGTGGTAAGCTGGCCCACACGCAGTGCTGCTGCATACAAGGAGTGCCGTGCCACGCAGGGGAGCCCCATGTAGGGGCGCCCCACACACAAGGAATGTGACCTGCAAGGAGAGCCGCTGCGCGTCAAAAGAACGCAACCTGCCCAGGAGTGGCACCACACACACACAGAGCTGACGCAGCAAGATGATGCAACAAAAAGACATGCAGTTTCCCGGTGCGGCCTGATAATGCAAACAGACACAGAAGAACATACAGCGAATGGACAAAGAGCAGACAACAGGGGGGAAAGGGAGAGAAATAATAAAAAATAAATCTTAAAAAAAAAAAATACATTAGAGGTACATAGGAGCAGATGAATTGCTTGAAGACAGAATTAGTGATTTCAAATGAAGACAGAACAGCTAAAGTGGAAAAGACAGGGGAACAGAAACAGAAGAGAATGGAAAAATGGAACAGGGTCTCAGGGAATTGAATAACAACACAAAACACAAAAATATACATATTATGGGAAGCAGACTTGGCTCAATGGATAGGGCGTCCACCTACCACATGGGAGGTCCACGGTTGAAACCCCAGGCCTCCTTGACCCGTGTGGAGCTGGCCTATGCACAGTGCTGATGCGCGCAAGGAGTGCCCTGCCATGCTGGGGTATCCCAATGTAGGGGAGCCCCACACACAAGGAGTGTGCCCCGTAAGGAGAGCTGCCCAACATGAAAGAAAGTGCAGCCTGCCCAAGAACGGTGCCACACACACGGAGAGCTGATGCAACAAAAAGCACAGATTCCCAGTGCCGCTGATAAGGATCGAAGTGGTCACAGAAGAACACACAGCGAATGGACACAGAGAGCAGACAACCTGGGGTGGGTGGGGAGGGAAGGGGAGAGAAATAAATAAAAAATAAATCTTAAAAAATATATATGTGTATATATATATACAAACGCACACAAATTATCTATGTCCCAGAAGAAGAAAATGAAAAAGGAGCAGAAAGACTATTTGATGAAATAATGACTGCAAACTTCCCTACCCTTACGAAAGACATCAATATCCAAGAAGAATAATACACCAAACAGCATAAACACAAAAAGACCTACTCCAAGACACCTACTACTCAGAATGACAAATATCAGAAATAAAGAAAGGATTCTGAAATCAGCAAGAGAAAAGCAAAAAGCATCACATAAAATGGAACCTCGATAAGATTAAGTGCTGACCATCAAAAACCATGGAGTAGAGAAGAAAGTAGTACGATATATTTAAGCATTGAAAGAGAAAAAGTGTTAGCCAAGAATTCTGTATCTGGCAAAACTGTCCTTCAGAAATAAGGATAAGTTCAAAGTCTTCACAGACAAAACTGATAGAATATGTTACCAAAAGAACAAGAGATACTAAGGGGAGTGCTGCAGTCTGAAAGGAAATAACAAGGGCAAGAAACTTGGAGAAGAGTGTAGAAATGAAGATTAACAGAAAGGGTAAATAAAAGGGTAAAAAGATAGACTACAGTACAATATGACAACAGAGAGACCATGGTCAAAATGGATGAATCAAGTAATGCCTCTACAGTTATAACATTGAATGTTAATGGCTTGAACTCCCCAAACAAACGACACAGACTGATAGAATGGATTAAAAAAACAGGACCCATCTATATGTCACCTACAAGAGACTCACCTCAGATGTAAGGACACAACTAGGTTAAAAGTGAAAGGTAGGAAAAATATATTCCATGCAAAGACTTCAATACACCACTCTCAGTATTGCATAGAACATCTGAACAGAGGATAAACAGAGAATTTGAATAAAACGATAAGTGAACTAGACCTAACAGACATCTATAGAGCAATGCACTCTAAAACAGCAGAATATACATTCTTTTCAAACAAGACAAGTCTCAATAAATTTAAATAAAGATTGAAATTATACAAAACATTTTCACTGATCATAACAGAATGAAGCTGGGAATCAATAATGGATGGAAAAAGGGAAATTCATGAATACATGGAGATTAAACAACAAACACTCTCAATCAGTGGGTCAAAGAAGAAAATGCAAAAGAATTCAGCAAATATCTTAAGACAAAGGAAAATAAGAACACAACATATCAAAACCTATGGAACACTGCAAAGCAGTACTGAGGAAAATTTAAAGCCCCCAATGCTTACATTAAAAAAAGAGCTAAAAGTTATGATCTAACTGCACACCTGGAAGAACTACAAAAAGAACAGCAAGCTAATTCCAAACCAAAACAGACAAAACAAATAGTAAAGATGAGAGGAGAAATAAAATAAATCAAGAAAAAAAAAAAAAAAACAACAAAGAGAATCAACAAAACCAAAAGTTGGGGAAGCAGATGTGACTCAAGTGATTGGGCTCCCATCTACCATATGGGGGATTCCACCCAGTTGGACCAGGACAGTCATTTCAACAAATGGTGCTGGGAGAACTGGATAGCTATATCCAAAAAAGGAAAAAGAAGACCTCTATCTCACACTTTATACAAATATTAACTCAAAATGGATCAAGGACTTTAATATAAAAACCACCACCATAAAACTCCTAGAAGAAAATGTAGGAAAACATCTTCAAGATCTTGGGGTAAGCACGAGATTCTTAAACCTTACACCCAAACACGGGGAACAAAAGAAAAGAGATAAATGGAACCTCCTCAAAATTCTACAGAACTTCAAATTCTTCAAAATTCTCAAGGCTTTGTCAAAAGGCAGCTGACTCAATGAGAGAAAATATTTGGCAATCACATATCTGATAAGGGCTTAATATCCATGATATATAAGAAGATTATACAACTCAACAATAAAAAGACAAACGACCCAATTAAAAAAATGGGCAAAAGACAATTATCCAAAGAAGAAATACAAATGGCAAAGAAACACATGAAAAAATGTTCAACATCACTAGCAATTAGGGAAATGCAAATCAAAACTACAATGAGGTATCATTTCACACCTATTAGACTGGCCACTATTAAATAGTCAGCAAACTATAAATGCTGGAAAGGATGTGAAGAGGTAGGAATGCTTATTCACTGTTGGTGGGAATGTAGAATGGTACAGCCACTGTGGAAGACTGTTTGACACCTCCTAAGAAGGCTGAATATAGACTTTTCATGGACCCAGGAATATCTTTGCAGGTATATACCCAGAAGAACTGAGAACAGTAACATGAATAGACATCTGCACACTGATGTTCACAGCAGCATTATTTATGACAGCCAAAACCTGGAAACAACCCAGGTGTCCATCAACTGAAGAATGGATAAACAAATTGTGGAGTATACACAGGATGGAATATTATGCAGCTGTAAGAAGAAATGAAGTCATGAAGCATATGACAACATGGATAACCTGGAGGACATTATGTTGAGTGAAGCAAGCTAGGCTCAAAAGGACAAATACTGTATGACTGTGCTATGATGAACTAAATATATTATGTGAAATATAAATATGAGAAGTATGAATATGGGTAGAATTTATATATAAGACCATTTTTCTTTGAAGCTGAACAAATGTAAGTAATACTACAAAAAATTACTATCAGACCAAGAAGAAATTATACTAAGTGAAGGAGGCCAGACACATTGTACTAGATATTGTATGTTCCCATTTATTTAAAATATAAATACAAATCAATTTATAAAGTTAAAAGTAGTTTAATGGTCATGTAGGTCTGAGGAAGGAATGCTAAGGGGTGTAGAGTCTTTCTTTTTGGAGTAATTTAATTGTTCTAAAATTTTTGAGATGATGAATCTGAAACATTTGTGATTATACTAAAAGCCATTGATAATACACTGTGGATAGAATAGCCAGAAACAGCTGCTCTGTACAGTGGGGGAAGCACAGAGATTGAAAGGTGGGGAATTTTCTTATTTGTCTGTTCTGTGCTTATTATTATTCTTGAAATAATGAAAATGCTCTAATAATGACTGGATTATATGAAATACCAATTATACCCTTTGGATGAACTGCATGCTTTATTAAAATATATCAATAAAATTAATTGGTTTACAAACAAAAAGCTATACAAATTCACTCTTCTTAGGCATCCAAAGTTATTTTTTTTTTAAAGATATATTTTATTTTATTTCTCCCCCTCTCCCATATTGTTGTTTGCACTTGCTCTCTGGGTCTGTTCATTGCATGCTCTCTATGTCTGCTTGTGTTCTTTTTTTAGGAGGCACCGGGAACCAAACCCGGGACCTCCCATGTGGGAAAAAGGTGCCCAATTGCTTGAGTCACCTCCACTCCTTGCTTGTTGTGTCTTTCATAGTGTTTCCTCATTGTGCCTTCTCATTGCGTCATCTTGTTGCGTCAGCTTGCAGCACCAGCCCATCTCATCAGCTTGTGTCTTGCTCATCTTCTTTAGGAGGCAATAGGAAATGAACCCTCCCGTGTGGTAGGTAGGTGCCCAACTTCTTGAGTCACATCCACTTCCTCCCAAAGTTAATTTCTGAAATAAAGTCACTCTTTTTTTTAAAGATTTATATTTATATTTTTTATTTTTTGTCCCTCCCCTCCCAAGATGGCTCTCTCATCTGTCCGCTCATTGCCTGCTTGCTGTGTCTGCTCGTCTTCTCTGAGGCACCAGGAACTGAACCCAGAACCTCCCACATGGGAGGCGAGTGCCCAAACGCTGAGCCACATCTGCTCCACACTGGCTGCATCATCCACTAGCTGAAGCATCCGCTGGTTGTGGTGTCCACTGGTTGCAGCCTCTGCTCGTTGCAGTGTCTGCTTGCCATGGTGGTTATGGCATCTGCTGGTTGTGGTGTCTGCTAGTTGTGGCATCTGCTGCTTGTGGCATCTGCTGGTTGCAACACCTGCTCACCTTCTTTAGGAGGCACCAGGAACCGAACCTGTGACCTCCCATGTGGGGGGCAGGCGCCTACCTGCTTGAGCCACATCCGCTCCTTGAAATAACATCACTCTTGCCCAGACGAGGAAGTAACTCAACAAGAAAGAATATATTTGAAACTTTAAGAGAAAAACACAAATGCTAATGCCCAGTAAAGAAAAACATGTTGCCCAAATTTCAAAAGAAGATGCTACCAAACTACAATTTACTCTCCAACCCCCAGTCCAAGTGAAAGCAGAGTATATGAAAACTACTTTCCATTGACAACTACCCCCTCAAACCCTTTCTCCCAACTTGTCCTTGCCATTTGCTTCTTATGCCTTTTAAAGTCTCACAAACACTGGTTTTCAAATATTTTCCTTAAAATATCTCAAATTCTGTTCAAATTCTGATCCAAATCCGCTAAGAATTTAATCCACCTCTTCCTTTCTGGTCTAACACTGAAGCCATCAGTTGAACTGACACGGGTTTGAAGTGTTACATGTCTGAACATTCAGGAAGAACTACCTGAAACTCCTCTAAGATACTTGTTGAGTGAAGGGGAAATAAACAAATAAAATCTTAAAAAAAATAGATATATATATGGAAAAAAAATTCTCTCCAACAGAATGATCTGAATCTTCACATAACAAAAGATTTACAAGTTATGAGGCAAAAGGAAAAGAATGCTGATCTAAACAAATACACGTAGATTTTTTTTCAATTTTGAAAATAATAAACACACTTTTTAAGCATACTAACATAAAAAATCCAGTTCCTATAAATGAAGAAAATGGTACTTCAACATATGAAAATGGGGAAGTGGACTTGGCCCAATGGATAGGGCGTCTGTCTACCACATGGGAGGTCTGCGATTCAAAGCCCGGACCTCTTTGACCCGTGTGGAGCTGGCCCACGCGCAGTGCTGATGCGTGCAAGGAGTGCCCTGCCACGCAGGGGTGCTCCTTGCGTAGGGGAGCCCCACGTGCGGGGAGTGCGCCGCGCAAGGAGAGCCGCCCAGCGTGAAGGGAAGTGCAGCCTGCCTAGGAATGGTGCCGCACAAACAGAGCAGATGCAACAAAAAGAAACACAGACTGCCAGTGCGGTTGTCAACAACAGAAGCGGAGAGAACACGCAGCAAATGGACACAGAGAACAGACAACTGGGGGGGGGAGAGGAGATAAATAAATGAATGAACGAATAAATAAAGAATTTTTTAAAAACATGAAAATCAACTCATATTGATCAAATATACCATATCAGTAAGACAAAAGATAAAAAATCACATTCAAATTGCTACAGAAAAAGGATGTGACAAAATTCAAATACCCTTTCATAACGAAAACACACAGCAAATTAGGAATACAGATGAACCTCCTTAAATAATAAAGGCAATTTATCAAAAAATACAGCTGACATCATAGTCAATTGTGAAAAAAAGATTTCTCCCTAAGATGAGGAACAAGACAAAGACACCTGCTTACATCACTGTTATTCAACATTATATTGGAAGTCCTAGCCATAAGACAAGAAAAAGAAATAAAAGGCATCCAACTGGAAAGAAAGAAGTAAAACCATCTCTACTTGCAGATAATATGATTGTATATATAGAAATTCCCAAAGTTCAACAATAGAACTACTAGAGATAACAAATGACTTCAGCAAAGTTGAAGAATACAAGATTAAAAAAAAAAAATTCAATTGTGTTTCTATACACCAGCAATGAACAAGCTGAAAATGAAAAGATGACTGGTTAGTGGTTTTCTGAGTTCTAACTTACAGATTTATAGAACTGTTTAAAAAAAACATTATTAAACTTTTGTGTAGATGCCCTCTCCTTCTGCCCAGGTAAACAGTTTCTTTTAGTTTCTGCTTGTGTCATCAAAATTACTTTCCCATTCAGAGATTACAGAAATAGACTTATAGATTTTTAGTATTTCAAATTTTTTTAACATTCAAATCTTTAATTTATTAAATACAACCCAAATGTCTAACTATGACATTTACATTTAGAAAGCTTTTTTTTTTTTTAAATAAGAGGTAAAACTGTAAAGAAAAGGAAGAAAATGAATTCCAAGAAGTCATGACAGTGATAATCTTATGGAAACAGGAAAGAAGCATGAAAATGCTGGCAATTGTCTTACCATCACTTGGACAGTAGTTACCTGGGCACTCACTTTGTGATAATTAACTAATTTGTATATTTATTTTAACCCACATTTCTGTGTCTGTGTTACACATCAAAGAGTTTTAAAATAATTGATCTAATCTGAGCTACAGTGCCAGCGGTAATTTACATAGTAACAGTTAATTCTGTTTCCACTTACTAGGCTTGAAATATGTAGGGCTTTATTCCCGATGATGCTATCTTAAACATACAAAATGAATGATGCCAAATTATTCTGAAAATTTAAAACATTAAATGGAGTATATTATCCTCTCAAGTTTCTCAAAGAAAACACATTTTACCAAAGCTACTATTTGAACAAAAAAGAAAAAGAACAATTATGTTACTAATAAAAATACCTAAGAAATACATAATTGACCTGCCAAAATAATTTCCTATTTGTTATCAATAGTAGCATTATATATTAGATTAATTAGCTTCTTGTCAAAGATGTAGTAGAGAAAAAATTCCAAACTTACTTCTCTATCGGGTGTACCTTCATCAAGCTGCTCTGTAAATGAAGATGTCCTGCTCCTGATTTTTGCTGACACTGAAGAATTGGAAGAAGCCTAGATTTAAAAAATCATCAAAAATTAGAAAGATGACACTGACTAGTGTACTATGGTGCATGTTCTCAATCCGTGCACAAGCACAAAAAGGAGCAAACATAGGAAAAGCAGAAAAGGATAACTAAAATCAAATAGAAGACCCAGGCTACCTACTGCGACCTTGTCTCATTCTGCCACCAACTAGAATCATAATCTTAGCCAAATCAGCTTTTTTTTTTAATGTTTACACTCTAACAGATAACTTCTTTTAAAGATTTATTTTTTCTTTCTTTCTCTCCCCCTTCCCCTGCCCTGCCAGTGTCTGCTCTCTATATCCATTCACTGTGTGGTCTTCTGTGTCTGCTTGTCAGCAGCACCAGGAATCTTTCTTTTTTTTTTTTTATTTCTCTCCTCTTCCCCCCGCCCAGTTGTCTATTCTCTGCATCCATTTGCTGTGTGTTCTTCTGTGACCACTTCTATCCTTATCAGTGGCACCGGGAATCCGTGTTTCTTTTTTTTTTTTTTAAAGATTTATTTATTTATTTAATTTCCCCCCTCCCCTGGTTGTCTGTTCTTGGTGTCTATTTGCTGCGTCTTGTTTCTTTGTCCGCTTCTGTTGTCATCAGCAGCACGGGAAGTGTGGGCGGCGCCATTCCTGGGCAGGCTGCTCTTTCTTTTCACGCTGGGCGGCTTTCCTCACGGGCGCACTCCTTGCGCGTGGGGCTCCCCTACGCGGGGACACCCTTGCGTGGCACGGCACTCCTTGCGCGCATCAGCACTGCGCATGGCCAGCTCCACACGGGTCAAGGAGGCCCGGGGTTTGAACCGCGGACCTCCCATATGGTAGACGGACGCCCTAACCACTGGGCCAAAGTCCGTTTCCCCCGTGTTTCTTTTTGTTGTGTCATCTTGCTGTGTCAGCTCTCCGTGTGTGAGGTGCCATTCCTGGGCAGGCTGCACTTTCTTTTATGCTGGGCAGCTCTCCTTACGGGACGCACTCCTTGCGTGTGGGGCTCCCCTACACGTGGGACACCCCTGCATGGCAGGGCACTCCTTGCATGTCTCAGCACTGCACATGGGCCAGCGCCACACGGGTCAAGGAGGCCCGGGGTTTGAACCATGGACCTCCCATGTGGTAGGCGGACGCCCTATCCATTGGGCCAAGTCCGCTTACCTGTGTCTCTTTTTTGTTGCATCATCATGCTGCATCAGCTCTCTGTGTGTGTGGCACCACTCCTGGGCAGGCTGCACTTTTTTCACACTGGGCACTTCTCCTTATGGGGCGCACTCCTTGTGCAGGGGTGTCCCCTACACAGGGGACACCCCTGCGTGGCACAGCACTCCTTGCGCACATCAGCACTGCGCGTGGGCCAGCTCACCACATGGGTCAGGAGGCCCTGGATTTGAACCCTAGACCTCCCATGTGGTAGGTGGATACTCTGTCAGTTGAGCCAAATCCACTTCCCCAAATTAGCTTTTTGAAGGCAGTGTATCCTCATATATAAAATAAGGTTGTGATAGTACCTATGATATTTGTATGGAAGTGAGATGCTGTAAAAAGATATTCCTCACATACAGTAACCAAAAAAAAAAAAAAAGTGAGAGTCACTACACTTATAATGGATGAAACAGACTTTAAGGGCAAAACCATTATTAGAGACAAGGAAGGACATTATATACTAATAAAATTCACCAGGAAGAAATAACAATCATAAATGCATATGCATATAACCAGGATGACCCAAATTACATGAGGCAAACACTGGCAAAACCAAAAGGAGAGGGAGCATATGTGGCTCGAGTGGTTGCACGCCTGCTTCCCACATAGGAGTACCCGGGTTTGGTTCCTGGTGTCTCCTAAAAACAAAAAGCAATGGAAAAATCAACTCATGAGAGTAGATGTGGCTCAGTGGTTGAGCACTGGCTCCCCACTTGAGAGGCCCCAAGTTTAATCCCTGGCCCTGGTACCTCAAAAAAAAAAAAAAAGAAAGAAAGAAAAAAGGGAGAGATAGATGTATCTACAATAATAGTTGGGAGACTTCAATATACCGCTCTCATCGTTGGATAGAACAACTTGTCAGAGAATCAATAAGAAACAGAGGGAAGCAGATTTGGCCCAATGATAGAGCATCCGCCTACCATATGGGAGGTCCAGGGTTCAAACCCTGGGCCTCCTGACCCATGTGGTGAGCTGGCCCATGCACAGTGCTGATGTGTGCAAGGAGTGCTATGCCATGCAGGGGTGTCCCCGCATAGGGGAGCCCCACGTGCAACGTGTGTGCCCCATAAGGAGAGCTGCCCAGGGCAAATAAAATGCAGCCCACCCAGGAGTGGCGCCACACACATGGAGAGCTGACCCAGCAAGATAATGCAACAAAAAGAGACACAGATTCCTGTGCCGCTGAAAAGAATACAAGTGGACACAGAAGAACACACAGTGAATGGACACAGGGAGCAGACAACTGGGGGGGGAGGAAGGGGAGAGAAATAAATTTTAAAAAAATAAATCTTAAAATAAAACAGAGAAACGGTTGTGGCTCAATTGATAGAGTGTCCACCTACAATATGGAGAGTCCAGTGTTCGATACCCAGGGCCTCCTGATCTGTGTGGTGAGCTGGCCCATGTGCAGTGCTGCCACGCACAAGGAGTGCCATGCCATGCAGGGGTGTCCCCTCATAGGGGTGCCCCACACGCAAACAGTGTGCCCCACAAGGAGAGCTGCCCCACACACACACACAAAAAAAAACAGAGAACTTGAATAAATAAATCTAATAGTCATATATAGAACACTGTACCCAAAAACAGCAGGATATACATTCTCCTCAAATGCTCATGGCCCCTTCTCCAGGATAGACCAGATGTTGGGTCACAAAACAGATCTCAATAAATTTTGAAGAACTGAAATTACACAAACCATTTTTTTCCTGGTCATAATAGAGTGAAGTTGGAAATCAACAACAGGTAGAAAAGCAGAAAATTCACAAATATATGGAGATTAAACAACACACTCTCAAAGAAATCAGTAATTATCAAGATGAATGAAAATGAGAACACAACCTATCAAAACCTATGGGATGCAGTGAAGGCAGTGCTGAGAGGGAAATGTATAGCCCTCAACGATTACATTAGAAGAAGAAGAAAGTTAAAATCAAAGAATTAACTACACAGTTAGAGGACCTAGAAAAAGAACAGCAAACCATTCCCAAAGCAAGCAGAAGGAAAGAAATAACAAAGATCGGAGCAGAAATTAATTAAATTGAGAATAAAAAAAGAAAGGATTAACAAAAAAGTTGTTCTTTGAGAAGAGCAACAAAATTTACAAACCCTCTGCTAGACTGACAAGATAAAAGAAAGATGCAAATAAATAAAATTAGAAATGAAAATGGGAACATTACTACTGACCCCACAAAAATAAGAGTTCCTAAAAGGATATTACAAACAATGGATGCCAACAAATTATACAACGGAGATGAAATGGATATATTCCTAGGAACACATGAACAACTTACACTGACCTTAGAAGAAGTAGAAGACTTCAACAAACCAATCACAAGTAAAGAGACTGAAAGAGTCATCAAACAACTCCCCATAACGAAAAGCCCTGAACCAGGTAAGCTTCACAGGTGAATTCTATCAAGCATTCAAAGAAGATTTAATACCAATCTTACTCAAATCCTTCCAAAAAACTGAACAGGAGGGAACACTACCAAACTCATTCTAGGAAGCCAACATTACTGTAGTATCAAAGTTAGATAAAGATATTCCGATAAATAAAATTACAGACCCATTTCCCGAAAGAATGTAGATGCAAAAATCCTCAACAAAATACTCACTAATCGAATCCAACAATGCTTTAAAAGAATTATTCATCATGATCAAGTGGGTTTTATCCCAGGCATGCCAGGGTGGTTCAACAAAAGAAAACCAATCATTGTAATACCTCACATTAATAAACAGAAGAAGAAAAATCCCATGATCATCTCAATTAATGCAGAGAAGGTAACTGACAAAATCCATCATCCTTTCTTGATAAAAACACTCCAAAAGATAGGAGTTGAAGGATACTTTTTTAACATGATAAAGGGTATATATGATAAACCCAAAGCTAACACTGCACTCAATGGTGAAAGACTGAAAGATTTCCCATTACCATCAGGAACAAGACAAGGATGCTCACTGTCACCACTGTTGGTCAATATCATGCTAGAGTTTCTAGCTAGAGCAATTAGGCAAGAAAAAGAAATAAAAGGCGTCCGAATTGGAAAGAAAGAAGTAAAACTTTTCCTATCCACAGATAATATGATCCTATATCTAGAAAGTCCTGAAAAATCTACAAGAAAGTTACTAGAATTAATAGACAAGTTCAGCAAAGTGGCAGTAGACAAGGTTAATATGCAGAAGTCAATAGCATTTCTATACACAACTGATGTGCAATCTGAGGAGGAAATCAGAAAAAATTTCCATTTATAATAGCAACTAAAACAATCAAATATTTAGGAATAAACTTAACCAAGGACTTAAAGCACTTGCATTCTGAAAACTACAAAACACTGCTAAAAGAAATCAAGAAGATGTAACTAAAAGAACATTCCATGTTCTTTTTTGGATTGGACGACTAAATATTGTAAAGATGTCAATTCTACCCAAATTGATAAACAGATTCAATGCAATCCCATTAAAAATACCAACAATCTTTTTTAAAGTAATGGAGAACCCAATTATCAAATTTATTTAGAAGAGTAAGGGATTCTGAATAGCCAGAAACATCTTAAAAAGGAATAACAAAGTTGGAGGACTCTCACATCCAGACTTTAAATCATATTAGCTAGCTATAGTAGTAAAAACAGCATGATACTGAATAAAGATAGATATATAGACCAATGGAATCTCACTGATTGTTCAGAAATAAACCCTCAAATCTATAATCAAGTGATCTTTGACAAGGCTATCAATTCCACCCAGCTAGGTCAGAACAGTCTCTTCAACAAATGGTGCTGAAAGAACTGACTATCCTTACCTAAAAGAAAGAAGTACCCCTATCTCATACCTTACACAAAAATTAACTCAAAATGGATCAAAGACCTAAATATAAAAGTTAAAACCATAAAACTCCTAGAAGAAAATATAGGGAAACATCTTCAAGACCTGGTGGTAGTTGGTGGTTTTTCAAACCTTACCCCCAAAGCACAAGCAAAAATGGACAAATGGGACCTCCTCAAACTTAAAACACTTTTGTACTTCAAAGGACTTTGTCAAGAAGGCGGAAAGGCAACCCACACAATGGAAGAAAATATTTGGAAACCATGATTTCCATGTTATGTAGAGATCATAAAACTCAACAATAAAAAGACAAGCAACCTGGTTCATGCCCAGGTCCCAGCGCCAAAAAAAAAAAAGACAAGCAACCAAATTTTTAAAATGGGCAAATAACTTAGACATTTTTCCAAAGAGTAAATACAAATGGCAAAAAAGCACATGAAAAAATGTTCAATATCACTAGCTGTTAGGGAAATGCAAATCGAAACTACAAATCATCTCACACCTCACAGAATGGCCATTATAAAAATTAAAAAGAAAAAAAGAAAACTACAAAAGTGTTGGAGAGGATGTAAAGGAATATGAACACTCCTTCACTGTTGGTGGGAATGTAGAATGATACAGCCTTTGTAGAAGACAGTTTGGCATTTCCTCAGGAAGTTAAATATAGAACTGCCATATGATGTTGCAATCCCTCTACTAGGAATATATTCAGAAGAACTGAAATATGGACACGAACAGACATTTGCACATTGATGCTCACAGCAGTGTTACTCAGAATTCCCAAAAGAGGGGAAACGGACTTGGCCCAGTGGTTAGGGCATCCATCTACCACATGGGAGGTCCGCGGTTCAAACCCCGGGCCTCCTTGACCCGTGTGGAGCTGGCCCATGCGCAGTGCTGATGCGCGCAAGGAGTGCTGTGCCACGCAGGGGTGTCCCCCGCGTAGGGGAGCCCCACGCGCAAGGAGTACGCCCGTAAGGAGAGCCGCCCAGCGCGAAAGAAAGTTCAGCCTGCCCAGGAATGGCGCCGCCCACACTTTCCATACCGCTGACGACAACAGAAGCGGACAAAGAAACAAGATGCAGCAAAGAGACAGAGAGAACAGACAACGCGGGGGGGGGGGGGGGGGGCAATTAAATAAATAAATAAATCTTAAAAAAATAATAATTCCCAAAAGATGTAAACAACCCATCAACAGATGAATGCATAAACAAAATGTGCATAAAAAAGACACATACAAAACATAATATATGCATGCAATGCGATATTATGCTATTGTAAGAAGAAATTAAATTGAGACACGTAACAACATGGATGAACCTTGAGGGCATTATGCTGAGTGAAATAAGTCAGACACAAAAGGACAATATTGTACAGTCTCACTAATATAAACTAAACACAAAGAATAAACACAAAGAAATAAAACCCAGAGTACAGGTTACTAGGAAATAGGATGAAGGCTGAAAAGGGATACTGACGCTTAATGTATGTAGAATGTTTAGTTAGCTTGACTGCAAAAGTGGGGAAATGGATAGAATTGATGGTAACACACTATAATGACTACAACTACCAAAGCTGGTTTATAAATGGGATTATGGCAGAAAGGGGTAGCCTAGGGACATAAATGTCAACTGAAAGAAAGCTAGAGAATAATCTAGGGACTGAATAATACAGCGAACCTGGTGGTAAATGAGGACTGTGGTTAACAGTATAAATACAAGAATGTTCTTCATTACAGAGTGGTAAGAATATAGTGATACATGGGAAAATACAAGTAATGTAACTTATGACTGTAGTTAACAGCAGTATTGTAATATTCTAGCATCAATGTCAAAGAAGGTACTATATCAGTGCTAAGGGCAAAAAAGGATTTTTTCTTTTGGGCTAGGGAAAACGTTAAAAAAAATTGTATTGATGTGATGACTGCACAACTCTGTGATGAAAGTTAGAGCCACTGAGTATACACTTTGGATGGATTGTACAAGGCATGGGGCTGTTTAACACAGTAAACCATGTGGTGGATGATGGACTCTGGTTAACAATAAGAATGTAAAAGAGCTCCCTCGTGAACTATAACATATGTACAATACGTATACACGGTGTTAATAATAGGGAGGTGTATGCAAAAAAATATACCAAATGTAAGCTATGGACCTTAGGTAGTAGTAATATTTTAATGATGTTCTTTCAAAATCTGCAACAAATATTCTTCAACAACAAACAAGGTATTGGTGGAGGGGTGATGTATAGGAATTCTGCACATTATGCATGATTGTCTTATAAGGTCAGAACTTCTCTAATAACTATATATATATATAAAAGAATATTAGGGGAAACTGAAACTGGGTGAGATTATAGGGACATTATCTATACCATCTTTCCTATTTTTCTGTAAATCTAAAATCATCTCAAAATAAATTTTATTTAAAAACAATAAGGGGGAACAGAAGTAGCTCAAGTGGTTGAGCACCTGCTTCCCACGTACAAGGTCCTGAGTTCAATCCCCAGTATCTCCTTAAAAAAAAAGTGGCTGACTCCATCTCTAAGGTCCCTTCCAGCTCTAACATTCAGTGCTATGGAATGCAAAGGTAAAGAGCACCTCCCTCCCCCACCATCTCCCTAATCAAGGGCCTTGCTTTGAACCTACCCTGTAGACCACAGCTAGATAAGATGCCAGTTCATTCTGTTCTGTAAAGGACAGCCTGACTCTTGTAATCCTCACTACAAATATCTCAATAAAACTGCTTAATAAGTAAATAAATAATTGTGCACGAAAAGCCAGAAATACCAGCTATGTACAGCAAGAGAAACAGAGAGAGTTTGAAGGGCAAAGAATTTTCTTGTTTTTCTGTTTATTATTATTATTTTTTAAATAATGAAAATGCACTAATAATGTGATTATACCAGATAACACTGATTGCACACTTTGGATGAACTGTATGCTTTATTAATATGTACCAAAAAAACTGATTTGTTTAAAAATATATATCAGGTTAAAGGATCCAAAATTTAAACTTGGAGTTTGAGTTTGCCTCTAAAGTGAGCTAAAAACAGCCCTAAAAGTATACAGCCAAATGGAGAGGGCTGGGGGAAACAGTTAAATATAGGAGAATGGCAGGTATATGTGTGAAGCTATAGTGTTGAGAAAACTCTTTAGAAAATATAATAAGGAAGGATCACGTATTTAAAGTGCTTGGCGGGGGGGCATCTGGTACAGGGGCAAGATTCTAGGGAGTGTGTGAGTGCTCATCTTGTCATAGTGTGTTAGATCACGGGGTGGAGACCCATATAATGAGTATGAAGGTGTACCTACATCCTGGGGAGACCGGATGCTCCCGAATAGAGGGAACTGTGCCTCTCCAGAGAATCAGTGGCTCCCAATTAGCCAGGGCAGTCTAGTAAGCCAAGCCCTCAGCATTGTTGAAGAATCTGCAAATCTGGACCCTCAAGTAGTGAAGACTGACTGTCTCTGTGGGCCCTGAGGGGAGGCAGGGAGAGGTACAGAATAGATGCAGGGCAACTGGGGGGCAATGGAAGTGCTCCACAAGATCATGCAATGATGGACAGAGGACACATTAACTTACACCAAAAGTGTATAAAAGTCTATAAGCTAAAATGTAAACCATAATGTAAAACATAAGGAAGCTAAAAATTTAGAAATTCGTGCAGTCTAATGTCCCCGTCTCCTTCCCGCCCGTATTGGCAGCCGGCGCTGCCCCGCCTTCTCCCCTTCTCCGTCTTCCGCCTAGCTGTTATCTAGACAGCCCACACTTTCCCCTTCCCCTCCCTTGCTCCTAACCTCTTAGCCAGCTTACTGTCCAGTAACCGCCTACTGTCCAGTAACCACCTACTGTCCAGTAACCGTCTACGCAAGCAACAGCACCCGCCGGCACCAATCAAGTCCCTTTACATATCCCTAGACCCTATAAAACCATGTCCCCTTCAACAATAAAGCATACTTGTGCCTAGACCTTGTCTCCGTGGTGTTCTTGCTTGCACCGCGCATCCCCCGTGCCTGAGCGGAGAGAGCGAGGGCCCAACGGCTTCGTGCCGAACCCCCTCCTCTCCTTCGACCGCGAGGCAGCCCCCGTCCGGAGAGCCCGCCCGGCCAACCGCCGACCCTCCCGGAGGCCCGCCGTTGCCCGCAGTCTAAAATACAAACCATAATGTAAACCAAAATGGAACCATGTTTGATAGCTATGTTTCAAAATCTGTACCTCAGCTGCAGCAAATATTACATGAACACATAAAAAGATCATTGCTGGGGAAAAGGGAAAAGGGTTTGATGTTGGATCTATGGGAGTCCTCTACATTGTGTATGTGAATTACTGTCATCTAAAACTTTTTTGAAGACAAAATTAAAAATAAGAAAAAGAAAAAAATAAAAGAAAGGATGTAGACACTGAGGAATAAATGAAAGAAAGTGCCTTGCCACTGTCCATACAGGGCGACACCTATTACAGTAATGAAAGGCAAAATACTTGAAACAAAGCTTTATATTTTTCATTCTATTAATACACCAATTTATTTTTACTTTATTTTAGTATTTCTAAATTATTATGTATTCTATTTCTAAACTTTAAACCCATCACTATATTTCAATTTCCTATTAATTGAAATTGGCAATATATTAGGCTTCATTGTTGAAGAAGTTTTGGACCACAGAGAGGTTCAACTATGGCAGGGGAGGAAAACTGGTATGGGGTGTTATTGATGGGGGGACATATGAGTAGGGGGGGAGTTCTCCAGGGCATGTATATAGGGAACATAAAAATGTTCTGATATATGTTGGGTATTTTTATAGTAGTTACAATTACAAATGTCAACTGAGGGAATGCTGAGTTCCTATCCAGGGGAGCTCTGTCACATTCCCCAATGAAACAACAATAATCCCCCAAGTGCAACGGCAAAGACCAACAAGGAAGGATGGTCCAACAATGAGCCCTTGATACTGATGACTATGCTTATGAGCCTGTGTGCCTGAAATATGAACTAAGCCTAGAGCTGCAGGGTGAAAGCCTCCATGTTGCTCAAATGTGGCCACTCTCTAAGCCAAACTCAGCATGTAAATGCATTACCTTCCCCCCAGCGTGGGACATTACTCCTGGGGATGAGTCTCCCTAGCGCTGAGGGATTACTGCACATCACTAACTGGTGATGCAACTAGAAAGAGACCTTAAATAAAAGGGTCAACTCAGACCAGCAGAATATCTCAGCCTACATATTGGACCAAGTATTAAAAACTGCTTTTTGACCATGAATAAAAGGGGGAAATAGCAAAGACAAATGAGTTTATATGGCTAAGAGTCTTCCAAAAAGAGTCGGAGGTCATCAGAGGGGTCACGCTTATTCACACCTTAGCAGGACCCCAGAGGGAGCCAATGTAGATACAACCCTAGGTTCTGATTCTCCTGAAAGCTATGGAGATCCACAGGGTATATGGTCATGGCAGATGGACTTGGAGTTCTGTGCCATGTCAGAGGGCCCTACTTTGGAATTTGTGCTCCTGAGTGTGATGGAGCTAGACTCAGATGTGACCTTCCTACACACACCTCTTGTCACTTTTAATAAACCTGTGGTTGGTGCTAGGGATGGTGCATACTCAGGGGACTTGAATCTCTGGACTGCCCATGTGCCAGCTGGGCCCTGAGCCTCAGCAGAGTGGTGACTCCTACTCTCGGGTTCATTGGTCTTACCCAGGTCAGCTAACAGGGAGGTGAAGACGGTCAACTACCACACCAGGGCATCAAGAGCACTTACAACTGTAAGCAGAGGAATTGCATCCGTCATCCATGTGGAATCTAAGCCCCTTCTTGATCTAGAGGTGGAGCAGGCATCACCACCCCAGGGTCCATAAAATGGAGGAATAAAATATGGACTAGAGTAGACTGATATTCTACTATAAAACTATTGTGATGAGTAACAGAAGAAATTTTAGCATCGAGGTGGAGAAAGTGGCCACAGTAGTTGCTGAGGTCAAGGAGAGGGAAGAAGAGATGTGATGTGGGGGCATTTTGGGACTCTGAGTTGCCCTAAATGATACTGCAGGGTCAGATTACGGACTTTATATATCCTGCCTTAACCTACAGAATGTACTGGGAGAGAGTGTGAACTACAGGGTAAACTATTATAAATGTGGTGCAGCAGTGCTCCAGAATGTGTTCACTGAGTGTGATGAGTGTGCCACAATGATGGAGGAGGTTGTTGGTGTGGGATGATTGGGGTGGGGCGGTGAGGGGTATATGGGAACCTCTTATACTTTTTAATGTAACATTTTTTTGTGTGTGATGTATATATCTTTAAAAAAATACAATTTACAAAAATGATGGGGTGGGGAGTGGGCAGCAGGGTATATGGGAACTTCTTGTTTTTTATGTTTTTTAATGTAACATTCTTTGTGATCTATTAACTTTAATTTTTAAAAAGTGTAAAAAAAAAAAAAGTATACAGTCAAACTTCAAGACCTCCCACACCTCCAACAAAGCAGATTTGAACTCACATACATAGAAATGAATATGAAAAATAGTTTCTTACTCTTTCATATACTGAAGCGAAAATAATACACATAAAAGGCATTTTAAAAGTATCTGTTAAATCAATGAGTGAATGAATGAACAAATAGAAACCACAGTCTGTTAAATCTGCACATGTACTTCTGTGGAGAGGCTGGAACTGAAAGGTCATGAGAAAAAGCAAGAAAAGTCACTATACAAAAGGTATTTTAAAGTGCTTTCTGTGTGTCAGCACAAACAATAAGCAATATTGTACAAGCAATAAACAAAGCAGATAAAATCCCTGACCTGATAACATTTATATTCTAATAGAAGAGTAATTAAAATAATAAGATATTGGGAGCAGATGTGGCTCAAGCAGTGAAGTACCCACCTCCCACAGGGGAGGTCTCTGGTTTGGTTCCTGATGCCTCCTAAAGAAAACAAACAAACAAGGAGCAGACAAGGAGCAAAAACAACTAGCAAAAACAAAAACAGCAACAGACAAGGGAGCCAACTCCGGGGAAAAAAAAATAAGAAATTGGTGCAAGAGAAGAAAAGTACATCAATAAGAGAAAGGCCAGTTTATCTATGTGTGTGTATGAATATAGACACACATATACACATACATATTTAGTTTATGAAAAACATAACATTTTAATTCAGGACAGATGTTCAATAAATGGTGTTAGGAGAGAAACACCAATCAAATCCATTCTTAGCACTTAAGCTATACTAAAGATTTAAATGTTTTTAAAAAATGAAATCCTAAAATAAAAGAGTCTATTTCTATAATCTCTGAATGGCAAAGAGATTTTGAGGATAAAAGCAAAAACCGAAAGGAATGGTTTAACTGGGAGGAAAGAGAGGACATCTACAAAATATCACAAAATTTAATAACCTCTTTTAATAAACAGCTTTTATAAATCCCTAAGTTAGAACTCTGAAAACTAACCCAACCTTCTAGGGCAGGTGACCTGAGCTCCACCAATCAGACCCACCCACATGAGACTCTGAGTCATAACTGAGCAATGTGAGAAAACAGGAACACAAAATTGAAGTTCATTAACTATTGAGCGTGAGCGTGGAGACAGAGCTTCAGCCATCATGTTGTGCTGTGCAGAAGCTGCACTGCTGGTGCCGAGCTGAGGCAGCTGGAACATTCTTTTCTCTTTTTTTTGTTACCGCAGCCTTTATTTATTTATTATTAATTTTTTAGAAGTACTGGGGATTGTACCCGGGACCTCATACACAGGAAGCAGGCACTCAACCACTGAGCTACATCTGCTCCCAATGCAGCACTGTTATTAGAGCAGTCCCCACAGTGTGGGTGGATGGTGCAATGATTCCAGACATTCCGGCCCTCTTGGAAATTCTACAAGCTACCTAGCATTCTGAAATAAATTCCTTTTCAGCTTCACTAGTTAGACAGAGTTCCGTCGCTTACAACTAAGAATTCTGACACACACACCCTCCTTCTAAAAGATGCACCCAGAGGGAGCACATGTGGCTTAAGTGGTTGAGCCCTGATATGGGAGGTCCTGGGTTCAGTTCTAGGTACTTCCTGAAAAACAACAAAAATAAATGACAAACAAAAACAAACAAAAACGCCAACCTAGGGAAGCAGGTGTGGCTCAGTGGTTTAGCACCAGCTCCCCACATACGTGGTCTCAGGTTCAATCTCCAGGCCCCAGTACTCAAAAAAAAAAAAAGACCAAAAAATCAAGACATAATGAACGAAATTGGCTTTATGAAAAAGTCACCTTAGGGGAAGCGGACGTGGCTCAACTGACAGAGCGTCCATCTACCATATGGAGGGTCCAGGGTTCAATCCCCAGGGCCTCCCTGATCCATGTGGTAAAGCTGGCCCACGCGCAGTGCTGTCACGCACAATGAGTGCCGTGCCACGCAGGGGCGCCCCCACGTAGGGGTGCCCCATGCACAAGGAGTGCACCCACAAGGAGAGCAGCCATGCGTGAAAAAAAGCGCAGCCTGCCCAGGAGTGGTGCCGCACACACGGAGAGCTGACACAGCAAGATAATGCAACAAAGAAGAGACACAGTATCCCAGTGCCGCCAGATAATGCAAGCAGAGGCAGAAGAACACACAGTGAAAGGACACAAAGAGCAGACAACCAGAGAGAAGTGGAGAGAAATAAATAAAATCTTTAAAAAAAGAAAAAGTCAACTTAAGATATAAGACATCCCTCCCCCACCCAAGACAAAGTAGAAAGATTAAAAGCTTAAAATTTAAACAAAAAGTGATTGTGAAATAAAGCTGGAGCCTTATCAATGGTTTAAATGTCTAGAAAATGTATGTATGAAAGTCAATATTGGTAACGGGTGTAGCTCAGTGGCTGACCCTCTGTTTCAGATGTATGAGGTCCCAGGTTTAATCCCTGATCCCTCTTAAAAAAAAAAAAATCTGTATTTTGTTTAGAAAATGGGAAGGGAAAGGAATGGCATTAGACAGTATTTATCCTGAACTGAGACTAAATTAAAAATGTTCAGAGTACTTCATAAATAGCTTTCAATGAAGTTGAGAGAAACTTAATAAACCTTTCCAAGATCCAAGATGTTAATTTTCAAACCATGCCAGCTAGTCCCTAGGTACTCTGCAGGTGCTTCAAAGGCTGCCACCAGGAGGGAGAGCAGCTCCAAAAGGCAGCCACTAAGAAGGTGGCAGGCTGGGGAGGAGGGGGAGTTAGAAAAGTTCTGGACTAGAGGAAATGTCCCGTGACCAACAACTCTCTACCGTCATTCTATCATCTCCAAGAAATCTTTTGCTTATTAATTCAGCTCTCCAATGCCCAGATGTCAGGAAAGGGCTACCCTAGACAGTCACTTTCCAATCACTGGGAAAGTATATCTACACCACAAATTTTGGGGGTATATATGGTATATACAGCCTCATGTGAGTCTAATCAGTCACTAAGAGTTTCATCAGCTCTACATACACTAGCAAAATCAAATTCTGAGGTTGAAAAAATTGAGGAGTAAGTCCTGGGAACACACTTTCCTTAGAAAGGTAATATCACCTGCTAAATCCTGACCTAAGCTCTTTGCCTTCCCCTGGAGCTGCAAGTTAAGATCACATGAAAGAACAGATGTGATTGTAAAGTACAAAATACTGCATAAAGAACAAACTGTACCAGAGCCTTTACACCAGGTGCCTGGATATTTAATGGGCTACCCTTATTCAAGAATATAAAAGGATTTAGCTTGCTCCAAAACAAATTTGGGCTCATTAATTCTCATAGCCAATCTGATGGCAGATTTCTAAGTTATTTGTCAGGAAATTTGATGGCTATCTATATCCAGGCTCACAATTAAAATTTTATTGCCTATCAACTGATTAACTAGCCATAGGCCTTAATTTCAATATGGGGGGAAAAAAAACCACCTACGGTAATTCTAAAATGCTCCCAATAATCCTGTGACTCACTTCCATGACTATGTTACATTACTTGACAAAAGGCGAAAAGGGATTATGTATGTGTTTTAATGTTACTGATCAGTTGATTTTGAGTTTATCAAAAGGAGATTATCTGGTTAATTCTGGGGTCTAGAGAGCAGTGGCAGAAGGCAGAGATGTAGGCCTACTGGCTGGAAGAAAGCAAAATGTCTGTGGGAACCCCATGGCAAGGAACTGAAGAAAGCCTAGAAGCTGAGAGAAGTCCCCAGTGTAAGCCCAGCAAGAAACGTGGACCTCTGTCCTACAACCACAAGGAGCTCAACTGCACCACAAATAGGTGATCTTGGAAGAGGACTCTGACCAACAGATGAGAACGGGCCCAGACAACACCTTGATTTTAAGCCCTCCGAGTTCCTGAGCAGAGAACCCAGTCATGTGGTACCAGGCATCTGACCTACCCAACTGGGAGATATTAAATAGATGTTGTTTTAAATCATAAAAGGTTGCGGTAATTTGTTAAACAACATTAGAAGGCGGCGGACTTGGCCCAGTGGTTAGGGCATCCGTCTACCACATGGGAGGTCCGCAGTTCAAACCCCGGGCCTCCTGGACCCGTGTGCAGCTGGCCCAAGCGCAGTGCTGATGCGTGCAAGGAGTGCCGTGCCACGCAGGGTTGTCCCCCACGTAGGGGAGCCCCACCCGCAAGGAGTGTGCCCCATAAGGAGAGCCGCCCAGCGCGAAAGAAAGTGCAGCCTGCCCAGGAATGGTGCTGCACACAAGGAGAGCTGACACAACAAGATGATGCAACAAAAAGAAACACAGATTCCCTCACCGCTGACAACAACAGAAGCGGACAAAGAAGACACAGCAAATAGACACAGAGAACAGACAACCGGGGTGGGGGGAGAAGGGGAGAGAAATAAATAAATAAATAAATAAATCTTTAAAAAACAACAACAACATTAGAAAAACTAATACAGGGAAGCAGATGCGGGGCAAGTGATAGGCCTTTCCGCCTACCATATGGGAGAACCTGGGTTCAATCCCTGGGGCCTCCTGGTGAAAAAGAAGAAGAGAAAGCCTGTCTGCACAGCAAGCCAGTGCCTGCACGAGTGCCCATATGGTGAGCCAGTGCCTGTGCAAGTGAGTCATGCAGCAAAATGATAATGCATCAAAAGAGAGGCAAGGGGAGGGTCAAGGTGAAGCGCAACAGAGACCAGAAATTGAGGTGGCACAACTGACAGGGAACCTCTCTCCACATCAGAGGTCTCCAGGATCAAATCCCAATGAATCCTAGAGGAGAGAAAATGAGAAGAGAAGACAACACAGCAAAAACAGCAGGGTGGGAGGAGGGGAAGGGGGGGAATAAATAAATCTTAAATAATAATAATAATAATATTAGTGTCACCTCTGGGAATAAGAAGCTGCTTTGAATATCTGTCCCTGTATGATGGATTTTTAGTATCCTTCAAGACTCCACTCAGGTCTCCCCCTTACCGTCCCCAAAAATGCCTTTCTATGTGCAGCCGCAACACTCTGTGCACACACCACCACACTGGGAGTACTTGTCTCCTCCCCCATGGTGCAGGGATTACATCTACTCTTCAGAGCAAAGGTAACACCCAGCATAGCACCTGGCACTCAGCAGGCATTGTTAATTAAGTGCATGCTCTACAGTTACAGAATGCTTTCAAATACTTTATCTCTCTTGATCCTCACAACAATCTGTAAATTAACCAGGATAGGTATCATGACTTCCAATTTCCTAATGGGAAAATAAGAAGCACAGAACACTTAATGCAGCTTGCCTGTGTTACAAACTGCAAGAACTGGGTTAGCACACAGATATTCCTAATACAAAAAGATTTACAAAACCTTAACCTTTATGACCTAAGAAAAAGGTTACTATGACCTAATTTATTCTTTATTTTTTAAAAATGCTGATCCAACCCACTAAACCAGAACTTCTTAACATTTTTGGTTCCCATGGACCCCTTTGCCAGTCAGATGAAAACCAAGGACCCCTTACTAAGTCCACACTATACTGTGTATTATTTAGTAAGTATATCACACCTGCACCATCACATCCCCACAAGAATGTTTTTTTGAATTTCAAAGACCCCTGCACTAAACTGACTTTACAACCCACCGATGAGGCACAACTTGCAGATTCACACTGATTTACCATACCTGTAGTCATGCTGTCTTTGTAAGAACAAAGAACAGTGTTGAGGAACACAGGTATTAACTCTGAAATCTAAAGTATATCAAATATAGGTACTTTATTTTAATTATACTAAAAAATAAGCATTAAAAAGCATAAATCCTAGATTGAATAACAATCTGAGATAAAAAAAAATACACACAAAGAACAGACAACCGGGTTGGGGGGCGGGGAGAGAAATAAATAAAAAATAAATTTAAAAAAAAATCTAAAGATAACTAAAACACAAATTTTGGGTATTCATATTTGTGGCAGTTTGAGATTTATGAATTCCAAAAAAGATTATATTTATAAACTATTCCTCTGGGCATGATACCCTTGATTTCATTAGATTCAGCTAAGATGTCTTTGATTTTAAGATTAGGGCTTTGATTTGCCCACGTCAGTAAGGTGTGACTCAGGTTGAGTCCCTGCCCCCTTGGTGAGCTGATTTAAACAGACATGCACTCAAGAAGAAAGGCAAGGAGGGAGCGAGTTTTGTCATGCTTGATCCTGGGTCCCAGGGGAGAGGTGAGCCATTTGCCTGACAGCTCACAGCTGACACCCACGGAGCCTTATGAGGGGAAGCCCAGGAAGGAGAGGCCAGGCAGAGATTGCACATCACCTTGCTTCAACACGTAGAAGCTGACTTTGGTGAGAGTGTACCTCCTATGGTGCCTTGAGTTGGTCTTTCCATGACCTTGGGACTGTAAGATTTTACCCCCAAATAAATACCCTTGATAAAAGCCAACAGATTCCTGATAGTTTGCATCAGCACCCCTTTGGCAGACTAATACAATATTATTAGGAAGTTGTATTTTAAACTCAAACTATTTGAATAAAAGTGTTTTGTTTTGTTTTGATTTTTGAGGTACCAGGACTGGGGACTGAACCCAGGACATCACATGTGGGAGGCCAGCACTCAACCGCCAAGCCACACTGACTCCCCTTAGTTTTGTTTGTTTGCTCGCTTTAATTTTTTTAGGAGGTGCCAGGAACCAAACCCGGGACCACCCATGTGTTTCATGGAAAGCATCATTCAAGATAGCTGAGTTGTTAGGACCCTGTAAATACCCAAACCTTTTCAGACATCAATGAGATTTAGCCATTCTGAGAGTATAACTTTCTGAAATTGATTAACTAATACCAATTTTCTACGATAAGAGACAGAAGAGAATTTAACACTTCCTAGGCCAGCTATCAGTCTAGTCATATGCTACCTGTGGCAACTCGTCATAATTCCAACCTGCTACTAGTTCAGAAACTACATAACCACATTTATTGAAATTGTATACAAAATAAGCATGAGGAGCCTCTAAATGAGGGATTGTTAAAAATTTTTCTTATGAATAGCTTCCATTAGCTGTGGAACGTGAAGTTAGTGACATTAACAATTTGACTGGTAAGATAACTTTTGCCATATTTCCCAGTTCTCCACTTTTGCCCCAAATAGATGAGGTGTTACTCTTACACAAGCATAACAAAATCCTGATTTCATTTCACTCTTTCCCCCTCCCACACTCACAGATAATCAGTCATAGTAGGGATATAAAAATATAAGAGAATCTTTATTGCATCTCCGCTGACAGTCACTACCATATCTATTTGACATCTCAGCTCTAAAAGTAACCTGGAATTAATTCTTCACATAAATCTTTGTATTTTAGTTACCAAAATTTATTAGAGTTTTTCAACTTGTCCTTAATAAACTACCTTCCTCATGCTGACATGGAAGACAGTAATGTCAGAAATGAAATATTATTGTTGATAAGTGTTTGCTTCTCAAAAATAGCACTTCAATATAGTGAAATTTACTCACCCAAAAATAACTACAGAAAACTTCCAGTTAAAAACGGCAGACAGACCATAAATACCAATTTTTTTCCCTACTAAAGATTTAAGAAATTTTCAACAATTTTTGGAAGATTGAATGTGAATGAAAGAATAAAAGATTTGACACAGCTCAGGACGTTGCAACCCCAGGAACATGGAAAAGGGGATACCAATGAGAAGCAAACCTATTTTCACCCCCAGAACCCAAGAAAGATATAGGACTTAAAGCAATAAGTATAATAGAAGAGGTGAAGAAGCAGGACCAAGAACAGGAAGACTGCTTTGAAGATCCCCAGGTACCCTCCTTTACCTGACACAGACTCTGAAGAACCAGAATTCTATTTTCTGGAGAAACGAGGTTCCGGAGTGGGAGACACAAGGTACAGTGGGTTAGGGTGAAGGGTAAAGTGTGTGGCTAGACTTGGAGGGATTAAGAGGTACTCTGCATAGTGATGATAAGAACTTCCAACCCACTTCCTCAGCTCTGCTTCCAGAAAGTTCACAGCTAAGCACATAACCCTTCACAAACACACAAAAAAAGAATGCTTCTCTGGAGAAACTGAATAACCTCTTAAAATTAAGACCTCCAGTTACCTACATCTGATCATTTCTTCCAATTACAAGTCAGTTTACAACAAGCACATCACCCAAAAGCCCCAATCTCTGCCTCTCTCACACATTATTCCCAAATAGCATCAAATTTTTAGTGCCTCGTCCTTACATACGAATAAAAGCACTGAAGAAAGTTTCCAATGTAAAAGAGAGATCAAAAACAAGCAAAAAAACAAACTAAAGAGAAGTTAATAAACATTAAAAGAAAACTTACCAAGAGAAGAAAAAGTCTCTATTATCCTCAGAGAGATAAAAGATATATCTATAAAATAAGAGCAATGTTTTGAAAATGGAAACAGTAAGAAATAGCCCATGGAAATGGAAAAATGATATGATAGCAAAACTCAAAAATTCATTCAAGAGGATTGTGGGAAGATGGCAAAGTAGGAAGCTCCAGAACTCAGTGCTTCCATCACAACAGTTATTAAACAGGCAGGACCTGTCTGAAACAACTATTTTGAAACTCCGGAGCCCAGCAGAATACTATACAGCATCAGAGAAGAACAGGAGGAAGAGGTTGATAAATCAGGGTAAAGACCAGTAAACTGCTCTCTCAGCACAGTGATTTTAGTGCTTATCCTCCACCCTTGTGGCAGGACTCTTCTTCCCATGACTGAGGTGGGCACAACCAATCATTGATAATGGCTTGTGAGTAACGACTTTGGATCGCTCAAGTCCTATCTCTGGGCAGCCACTGTTCCAACCCACCACAGACAAATGTAGTAGCAGAGGAGACTTAAAAACACTTGCTTCCTTGGGGCTTTGGGGGACAGAGAGTTGATGTGCTGGGCAGGTCAGGAAAGTTCAGCTTCGGGGAGCCATGGAAGAAGCTCCTGGAGCCCTTCCCGCTCCCTTCCCCAGGGCAGTTGGGAGCTGATCTGTTCCCCCTTCCTGGCTCCCTGGCCCTGTTTCGGCTGAGAAAGGCTGGCTTGGGAAAGTCCTCCAGGGGTGCGACTCCTCCCAGAATTTGACTTCCAGGAGAGAGTAGCTTGAAACAAGGAAAAGAGTATAAAAAGAGGACAGCCTGGAGCAAAGGCTTACCTACTTTATACACTTGGGGGAGAGAGGTCTGTTTCCAGGGAAATAGAAAGGGCATTTCAACTCTTGTAAACAGGAATTACAAAATGGCTAACAAGCCTGGGGGGCAAGACCTAAGCCCTAAAAAGACAGGGAGAACTTTGGGTGGATCTTTCTGATCAGAGGGCTAAAGCTCAAGAAAATCTGTCTTATCACCAGCTAGTTACAAAATCAAGAAACACACATCTCAAGGAATATATTCCAGAGGTGATATTTTAAAATATTAAAATGTACAATGTGTAAAAAAAAAAAAAAAAAAAAAGACTACAAGACAAAGAAACAGGAAATTACGTCCCATACAAAGGAAGAGGATAAAAATGCAGAAAATACCAACAAAGACCAGAATGTGGACCAAAAAACTTTCTAAAAATGACTTAAAAATGCTCTAGGAAATGAAGGAAAATACAGAGAAAGAACTAAAGGATACTAGGAAAACAATGAATGAGCAATATGAGAATCTCAGTAAAGAGACAGAAATTTTAAAAAGGAACCAAACAGAAGAGCAGGAGTTGAAAACTACAATAACTAAAACAATAATCTCCAGGAGAGTTTCAAAAGCAGAATGAAGCAAGCAGAAGAAGGAATGAACAAAATCAATGACAAGACAAGTGAAATGATTCAGGAAGTGGAACAGAAAGAATAAAGAATTATACAAAGCAAAAATAGCCAAAGACACCTCTGGGACACTATCAAACATACCAGCATACACATAATGGGAGAAGAGAGAGAGAAAAGGGCAAAGGGTACATTCAGTGAAATAATAACAATAATCCCAAACTTAGCAAACTTAATAAATATGTACATCCCAGAAGCCCAGAGAACAACAAACAGGATAAACACACAGAAAAATACACCCCATCATATATTAAAAACACTATCAAATGCAAAGGACAAGCAGAGTGTTCTGAAACCTACATGAGAAAAGCAACCTGTTGTAGAAGGGAGTCCCAATTAGACTAAGTGTCAATTTCTCAAAAGAAACTGAAGCCAGCTAGTAAGATAGGGAATCAACAGATGGATCTGGAACCTGGCAAGAAGCCCACATGGACACCAATAACCCCAAGATGGCTGCTGGAAGACCCTCCCAAGATTCTGCCACTCAGAACAAGACTTCCTCAGGAAGCCAGGAGAAGCCCCGGATATTCCCCAAGGACTTTATCATTGGACCCTCGTGTGTGGGGGGGGGGAGGGGGGTTGTTGATGGGTGTGGTAATCAATCAAAAGAGCAAACAGCTGGGACCCCTATGCCATTAGCAAAGGGGTGGAATAGTTAACAGTTCAAAACGCAGGCACAAGGCCTGAACCTCCCTTGCCTTTGGACCCCTGCTCTTGCCTTCGCCATGTCCCAATGCCTATCCCAGTGCCAGTCCATGTGCCTGTTCCTGCCTTCTGCACCCTGCCCTCACCGTTTCTCCTGTCCTGATGGCCACGCAAGTAAAACCTGGGCATTTACAATCTGTAATGGGGAATTGTAGTCTGTAAATCAGCCCACTTAATCACTTTTCAGTCCTCTCCTCTCTATCTAGGACCCATGATCTGTTATTTTCTCCCATTTCTCATCCCTCTCTACCTTAATAAATTACTGGTCTAACTCACCCTATGTGCTCTTGAAATTCATTTTTGCGGCATAGTCAAAAACCTAGACAAAATCCGGTAACAAATCCATGGAGGCAAGAAGACGGGTGTTGAAATACTTAAAGTGCCAAAAGAAAACTGCCAACCAAGAATTTTATATCCAGCAAGATGTTCTTTCAAAAGTGAGAGTGAGAATAAGATATTCCCAGATAAACAACAGTTCTGAGGGAGTTCATCACCAACAGACCTGCCCTACAAGCAATGCTAAAGGGTGTTTTCAGGCTGAAGGGAAAGACACTAGAAAGTGGTTCAAAGCAGCATAAAGAAAGACTTCTGATAAAGATAAACATTTGCATAAATTTAAATGAGTATTATTGTATTGTATTATTTGGTATGTAACTCCAATTCTAACTTCCTATGGGTACTAAAGAACAAATGGTAAAAAGTAATGATAAATCTTTTCAGACATACAATATACAAAGATATAAGTGGTAACAATAACAAAAAAAGGTGGGGGGACAGGGAATAGGAAAAGTGTATGTGTATGCTACTGAAATCAAGTTGGTATATCAAATGACAAATGACTTATATAGTTAGGGTATTAAATTTTAACCCCATGGTAAACATAAGAAAAATGTGTGAAATATATATCCAGATTAAAAAAAAAAAAGGTACTCTATATGGTACAAACAAAAAATCAAATTAATATAAAAGTAGGCATTAAAAGAAGAATTGGACAAAAAAGTGGTAAGACTTAATACAAAGATTAAATAGCAAGGTGGCACAAGAAAGTCTTCCATAATCAGCAGTGGCTTTAAATGTAAACGAATTAAACTCTCCAGTCAAAGGTAGGGGGGTTGGGAGAATAAGAAAAGCATGACACCATTATATGTTATCTACAAGATATTCATCTTAAAATCAAAGACACAAGTAGGCCCAAAGTAAAAGAATGGGAAAAAAAAAAAAACATTCATGCCAATAGTAACCAAAAAATAAAGCTGGGGTAGATAGTAATATCAGATAAAACAGATTTTAAGTCAAAACAGTTACAAAGGACAAATAGTCATTATATACGGAAAAAAGGGTTCAATTCAACGAGAAGACATAACATTTATAAATATTATCAATATATATGCACCAAACAGCAGAGCCCCAAAATATATGAAGCAAATACTGCAGATCTGAAGGGAGAAACTGATGGTTCTACATTAACAGTAGGAAACTTTAATACACACTTTCAAATGCAACATACCAAGACTTATGGGATGCAGCAATGGCAATACTGAGAAGCAAATTTATAGATCTAAATGCTTACATTAAAAAGAAAGACTTCAAATCACAGACCTAAACTCAAAACTGAAAGAATGAGAAAAAGAGCAAACTAAATTCAAAACAAGCAGAAGAAAGGACATAATAAAGATTAGAGTGGCCATAAATGAGAACAAAGCACAATAGAGACAATCAATATAACCAAAAGTCAGTTCTGCAAAAAGATCAGTAATACTGACAAAACTTTAGCAAGACTGAAACAGAAAAATGAGAGAATACAAATAGTGAAAGTCAGAAATGAAAACAGACAATTACTACCAATCCTGCTGAAATAAAAAGGACTATAAAAGGATAGTATGAATAGCTGTATGCCAAGAAATCAGATAGCCTAGAGAAAATGGACAAATTATTAGAAATATACATACTACCTACACTGACTCAAGAATAAATAGAAGATCTCAACAAACCCATTACTGGTAAAGGATTGAATCTTAATAAAATAACTTCCAAACAAAAAAAAAAGCCTAGAACCAAATGCTTCACAGGTGAATTTTACCAAACATTCCAAAAAAACTTAACTCCAATTCAATTCAAACTCTTCCCCAAAAAAATGAAGAGAAGTGAACACTCCCTAATTCATTCTACCAGGCCAACATCACCCTCCTATCAAAACCAGATAAAGATACAAGAAAAGAAAACTACAGACAATATTTCTAAAAAATTCAGATACAGAATTCCTCAACAAAATACTAGCAAACAATCCAGCAGCATATTAAAAGAATTACACCATGATTAGGTGGGATTTATATCAGGTATGCGAGGGTGGTTCAACATAAAAAAAACAATTAATGTTTTAATTGACCACATTAACAGAATGAAGGGGAGAAAAACACATAATCATCTCCATTGAAGAGGAAGAGGCATTTAACAAAATACAGAATAGTTCGTCTTGATAAAAACACTTAGAACACTGGGAATAGGACATTTCTTCAATATGACAGAGGGCAAACAAGAAATACCCACAGATAATATCCAGCTTGATAGTTAAAGATTGAAAGTTTTCCCTCCAATCAGGAACAAAACAAAGGATGCCCAATGTCACCACTGTTATTCAACATTGTACTAGAAGTTCTTGCCAGAACAATTAGTCAAGAAAAGGAAATCACAGGTATCCAAATTGGAAAGGAAAAAGTAAAACTATCCCTATTTGCAGATGACATGATCCTATATAAAGAAATCCCTGAAAATCCAAAACAAAGCTCCAAGAGCTAATAAATGAATTTAGCAAAGTGGCAGGGAACAAGACAACACCCAAAAATCACTGTCTCTACACAAGGAATGAACAACTGGAAGAAGAAATCAAGGAAAAAAAATTCCACTTACAATAGCAACTAAAAGAATCATAGGTCTAGGAATAAGCTAACCA
This sequence comes from Dasypus novemcinctus, assembly GCF_030445035.2. Taxonomy (NCBI): domain Eukaryota; kingdom Metazoa; phylum Chordata; class Mammalia; order Cingulata; family Dasypodidae; genus Dasypus; species Dasypus novemcinctus. Next base: position 19,787,827 of record NC_080703.1, read on the forward strand.
AGAATGTAAAAGACTTGTACACAGAAAACTACAAAGAACATTGCTAAAAGAAGTGAAAGAAGACCTAAATAAATGGAAGGACATTCTGAGTTCACAGACTGGAAGACTAAATATTGTTTTGCTGTCAATCCTACCCAAAGCAATTTATAAATTTCAATGCATTCCCAATCAAAATTTCAACAACCTTCTTTGCAGAAATGGACTAGCCTTACACAAAATTAATTCAAAATAGATCAAAGACCTAAATACAAAAAAACAGGGAAATATCTTCAGGACCTTGTGTTAGGCAATGGTTTCTTAGACTTCACATGCAATGCACAAGCAACAAAAGATAAAATAGATAAATGGGAGCTCATCAAGCTTAAAAACTTTGGGGCATCAAAGGACTTAATCAGGGAAGTGAATGTGGTTCAAGCGAATGAGCTCCCACCTAACATATAGGAGGTCCCGGGTTCAGCTCCCAGTGCCTCCTAAAGAAGACAAGAAGGACAAGCTGACACGATGGGCTGGTGCAATGAGCTGACACAACAAGATAATACAAGAGACACAGGGAGGAAATATGAGAGGCACAACAAAGGAGGGAGCAGAGTTGGCTCAAGTGATTAGGTGCCTCCCTCCCACGTGGGAGATTCCAGATTCGGTTTCCAGTGCCTCCTAAGAAGAACAGACGAGAACACAACAAACAAGATATAGCAAGTACAAACAATGAGTGGTTGGGGAGAAATAAAAAAATAAAACTTTAAAAAAAAAAGGACTTGATCATGGAAGTAAAAAGAGAAACTAGGGAAGCAGAGTTGGCTCAACGGATAGAGCGTCCACCTACCACATATGAGGTCCAGGGTTCAAACCCAGGGCCCCTGACCCATGTGATGAGCTGGCCCACACGCAGTGCTGATGTATGCAAGGAGTGCCATGCCACCCAGGGGTGTCCCCATGTAGGGGAGCCCCACGCGCAAGGACTGCGCCCTGTAAGGAGAGCCCCCAGCACGGAAAAAGTACAGCCTGCCCAGGAGTGGTGCAGGGAGAGCTGGCACAGCAAGATGATACAACAAAAAAGAGACACAGATTCCCAGTGCCGCTGACAAGAATATAAGCGGACACAGAAGAACACATAACGAATGGACACAGAGACCAGACAACTTCTGGGGGGAGAGGGTGGGGAAGGGGAGAGAAATAAATAAAAAATACATCTTTAAAACAAAGAGAAACTACACACTGGGAGAAAATATATATAGTAAACCACATACAATAAGACTTCGATATAAAGAATATATCAAGAAATCTTACAAATTGACAACAAAAAGACAACAATAAAATTAAAGAATGGGCAAAAGACGTGAATAGACCTTTCTCAAAAGAACATACACAAATGGCCAAAAACGTCATTATTTATTAGAGAAATGCAAATCAAATCCACAATGAAAAATGAAAAAAACAAAAAAACAAAAAACAAAACCTACAATGACAATGACCATTTCATCCACTAGAATAGCTACTATTAAAAAAATGGAAAATCACAAGTGTTGGAGAGACTGTAAAGAAATAGGAACATTCATTTGTTGCTGGTGGCAATGTAAAGTAGCGCAGCTGCTGTGGAAAACAATTTTGCAGTTTCTCAGAAAGTGAAGTACAGCGTCACCATACATGTGGCCCAGCGTTCTCACTTCTACGAATACATCCCAAAAGAACTGAAGGGAGGGACTCAAACAGATATTTGCACATCGAGGTTCACAGCAGCACTGTTCACAACTGCCAAATGATGGAAGCAATCCAAGTGTCCATCAACCGATGAATGGATAAACAAAATGCGGTATATACATACAACAGAATATTATTCAGCCATAAAAAAGAATGAAGTTCCGATACATGCAACAACATGGATGAACCTTGAAGACATCATGTTGAATAAAATAAGCCAGACACAAAAGGACAAACATTGTATGATTTCTTTGTTCTGACACAATTAAAATAAGCAAACTCATGGAGTCAAAATCTAGAATATAGGTTATCAGGAGACAGGGTAGAGTTATGGAATGGAAAGTTAAGCTTAAACATTGTAATGACAGTGTCACACAGAAAGTGGATTCATCTTGTTATAGGCAGAAGGTATTGGCAAATTTTTATGTATTGTTTATGTACTGTACAAGTAACTTATTCTTGAATAATGCAAATTTTGCTCTAATGTACAAATTGCTATAAGTGAATTAAAAAAATTTAAAAAAAAAAAAGAAAGTTAAGCTTAAAATGTACAGAGTTCCTATTTGTAACAATGGAAATATTTGGGTAATGGATGGTGAGAATGATAACACAACATTATGAATGTAATTAACAGCACTGAAATATACATTTGAAAAATAAAGAGAAAATGTTAAGTTGTATATATGGTAATAGATTTAAAAATTTATTTTTAATCCATAGAACTGCACTACATAAACAAGTGAACGCTAATTTAAGCCATGGATAATGGTTAATAGCACAATTATAAAAATGTGTTTTTATCAATAGCAACAAATGTACCATACCAATGGAAGGTGTTAAAAACAGGGTGGTATATGGGAATTCTGTATTTTATGCATGACGGTTCTGTAATCCACAATTTCTCTAATTTAAAAAAGTTCAATCTAAGGCCTAGATAAATTGAAAACACTCTATCATAAGTAGAACAAAAAGATAAAAATACAAAATAAATATTTGTAAAACAAACCATCAGTGCTTTAAAAATCATCTCCCATGGCAAAAAAATCAGTAGATACTGTTTAAAATGAAAGAACGACAAAAGTTTATTATTTAGAAATATGGAGTTAAATATCTAGGGATATTTAACTTAAGAGTTAATACAAAGGGTAAGTCTGGAGGGTTGAGGAAATGATTTTGTTTTCTTGTTTTTTCATTACAGCCTTTTAGTGATACTTGACTTTCTGAAACCATGTAATGTACTACTTGTATAAAAATAAAAGCTCTAATTTAAAATTTTCATTAAAAATCTTGAGCATCTAATATGTACAGTACAACATTTCCAATAAAATAAAAAAACACGATACATACACTAAAAGAGTGTCTATTTTTCATACTAAATGTTATTCAATGGTTGACAATGAATAAAGTAAGTGAGTGGATATTCTCAACACTTCAGGCACGGACTAGTGTTTATAGCTTATTTCCAGACCAGTCACACTGGTACATGCTAACCTAAACAAATGTGGGAAACGGACTTTGGCCCAGTGGGTAGGGCGTCCGTCTACCATATGGGAAGTCCGCGGTTCAAACCCGGGGCCTCCTTGACCCGTGTGGAACTGGCCATGCGCAGTGCTGATGCGCGCAAGGAGTGCCGTGCCACGCAAGGGTGTCCCCCGCGTGGGGGAGCCCCACGCGCAAGGAGTGCGCCCGTGAGGAAAGCTGCCCAGTGTGAAAAGAAAGAAGCAGCCTGCCCAGGAATGGCGCCGCCCACATTTCCTGTGCCGCTGACGACAACAGAAGCAGACAAAGAAACAAGACGCAGCAAATAGACACCAAGAACAGACAACCAGGGGAGGGGGGGAAATTAAATAAATCTTTAAAAAAAAAAAAAAATCCTAAACAAATGTTTCTCCAAAGTAAATAAGATAGAAAAACAAGATAATACTTCTACTAATGTAAGAAATATGCATCTGTTGAGAAATCATCATTAAAAATCAAACATTTAAGAAGATGTAATTACATTTAATCACAGAATGATGATAAGATTCAGGAATGTAGACTGCACACTACTATTTACACCCTTCTCTCTCAAAAACCCAATAAACGATACTATAAAAGTAGAAAATGGAATAAGTTAATGAAAACTCTAGAACAGAAGAACATCAGTAAAAAAAAGAAAATAAATTTTTAAAGAAATCAAAGACAAAAGGATTCAAATTGGTGAAAAATTCAGGGCAAAGGGAGACACAACTCCCAAACATTCACAGAAGGCTGCAGCATAGACAGTAGCCACTTTTTCCAGCAACAACAAATCACTAGTTTAGAGTACTAAGATGAGAGATTATTGCTATCATTATTTTTCTCAGGGGGGTTAATTGAGGCTTTATGTGCCTCCTCCAACCCAAAAACACATCCTACTAAGACGACAAAAATAACTGCCAAATATATTGAACAACCTGCCCTGGAGGAGTTAGGGCCCCATGAAGAGTAGAGAGCCACAGAAGAGTAGGGTGACAATAAATTCCAGTTTGTCAAAAGCAGTTCCTGTCCCAGTTCATGCAGGTTCATGTTCTAAGATTATCAGTAACATCCACTTTCTCTCTCAAGAATGTTTTGAGTGACAAATTTTATGGTCATCTTTTAAAGTGAAGCACTCTTTGCTTTGGCAGAGGAGGGATTCCTACCTGCCTGTTCCCCCATCCCTACCTGCCCACCACATATGCACAAATTCTAGTTAGCCCTCCTACACAGGGAAGTAGCAGGTAAGAGCAGGGAAAACCCATGTGAGCTATCTAAATAAATCAACCTCCAGTTCCAGCAACAAACACAAGACATTCCTCTTTTAAAAATAAGCTACAAGGGAAATGGATGTGGATCAAGCAATTGGGTTCCCATCTACCACATGGGAGGCCCTGGGCCTCCTGGTGAAAGCAACTGGCCTGCACCACAGAGAGCTGATGGCCCACGCTGCAGAGAGCTGGCGCAGCAAGGTGATGCAACAAAGGAAGACCAATGAACACAGAGAGCAGGCAGTGAACACAAAAACAACAACGGGTGGGGGGGATAAATAAATAAATAAAATGTAAAAATTTTTAAAATAAATGAACTACAAAAAAGTAAAACAAGTTAACCAAGATGAATAAGCTTATAACAAATGACCCCAGAATAATCAGATAAATGGAAGCTCTGGCTTCCATCAAACAACACTTTGCTACTGAAAACTAAGTGTCAAGCATAGAATGAAGGTTAAGAGCATACACTTTTGAGTCAGATTGACTGAATTCATATCACAACTTTATCATAAATGAGTTGTGTATCACAGACAAGTTACTAACCTCTCTCAGCCTCAGTTTCTTATCTGCAAATGGGGATATCAAAAGTCCATGACTTGTTTGTATTGTACAAAGTTTGGTTGCATGTATCACGTTAGATAATACATGCAATGCACTGAGAAAAGTACCTGGCATAAAAAAAAAAAAATCACCCAAGAAATGTTGGCTAGCATTATTATTTCTGGAAATTAAAAACATGATTATTAGAATAAATTCAGGAAAATGGACTTGGCCCAGTGGTTAGGGCGTCCATCTACCACATGGGAGGTCCGCAGTTCAAACCCCAGGCCTCCTTGACCCATGTGGAGCTGGCCCATGCACAGCGCTGATACATGCAAGGAGTGCCCTGCCACGCAGGGGTGTCTCCTGTGTAGGGGAGCCCCACGCGCAAGGAGTGCACCCCGTAAGGAGAGTCGCCCAACGGAAAGAAAGTGCAGCCTGCCCAGGAATGGCGCCGCCCACACTTCCTGTGCCGCTGAGGACAACAGAAGCGGACAAAAGAAACAAGACGCAGCAAATAGACACAGAGAACAGACAAGGGGGGGGATTAAATAAATAAATAAACCTTTAAAAAAAAAAGAATAAATTCAACAGAAGATGAAATTAAACATTGAATAAATCCCTCAAGCAACAGAACAGGAAAAAAAAAAGATAAAATACATAAATGAAAAGTTAAGAAACATACATAAAGGATTAATCCAGAAAGATTAGCAAGATTTTAAAAAGGGGGATGCAGTGAATGTGCCACGATGATGAAAGAGGTTGTTGATGTGGGAGTACTGGGGTGAGGGGGATGGAGGCTATATGGGGACCTCACATTTTTTTAATGCAACATTTAAATAAATAAATAAATAAGGGGGAGGGGTTTAAAAATATGATAACAAAAACAACTAGAAATTTCAGAAAATCGGGAAAAATGAGTAAAAAAATTTGTGTTAAGTACAAACAAGGAAAAGAACAGATATGGAATTAGATTTCTCATCTACAATCTATGATGCTAGAAGATAATGGAAAAATACCTTCAAAAGCCTGAAGGAAAATTATTTTCAACCTAAAATTTTAATCCCAGCCAAATAAAGATTTCAGTGAAATGAGGACATCTTCAGATATTCAAAGATTCTAAAAAATTTTTTCTGAAAAAAGGTATTCAAGATATAGAACAGCAGATCAACATGGAATTATTAAATTAACCAAGGAATGCAATGTAGAGATCTCCCAGAATGAAAATTGGACAGGAGGTCCAAAAGAAAAGATGTCAGTCATATTAAAAGTATTGAATACTTGAAGAGTAGGATTAAGTAACTGGAAGGTTTCAGTGATACAGTACAGAAGGTATACATTTCTTCTGTTAACAAGAAAAAAGAAATGTAATAAGAAATTCCAGGAAAAGCAAAAAAGATTTCAAGAACATCATAATTAAAATATGAAAAACTAAAATGTGAAATAATTATGGACAAATGTTGTAAGAATAGGCAAAATGACCTTGACACTTAGCAGTCCCCTTCAAATGCCATAGTATGGTAAACACAGGATTATATTTCTTTCTCTATAACTCTATACTGCCTACTTCAGAGAGAATAATATCCATAAAGGCTAATACTGTAACTATTGCTTACTGGCTTTTGATTTTCATATTCAACCTATAAACAAAATGTAGAAGGCATTTCCTAGTCAAAGAAAAGACTAAGTAATATAAACAGTGACAATATAAAAGAATTTATATAACTTACTTAGGTGGGAAATGGAAGAACAGAGACTTACAGGCCATTATTTTCTTCATTTTAAAAATGCCAAATCAAGAAATACTGCCTAAAGATGATGAATCAAGAATTAAAAATTAACCTTATATTAAACTTGTAAAGGTAACCCAAAAAAAGACAAATAAAAGTTTTTAAATTAGAAGGCTTAGAATGAATTATCAAGCTAGTGGAAAATGCTGAAGATGATAAATTGAAGCAGAGCTATAATATTTATAATTTAGAGTTATAAAAGCAACCACTAGAAAACAAAAACCAGAAATGGTTAAAATAGTTTACCTCTAAGGAGTGGGAATCAGGAGAAATTATCAAAAGATTATTTTTCACATTTCACTATACCATATTATTTGAATTTTTACCTCCATATGAACAGAAAATATTACTTTTATAATTTTTTTAAGTTTTAGTAGTATTTGAAAAAGACTAAATATGTTTTAAAAAATTTTTATTCATGTGACAATGCGTACCCTGCAAAATTACAGTCTATATTATTATTTAATGTTTCTTTTATTGGAAAAGTTCTATAAGGAATTAAAAAATCTAATATAGATATTTAATGTTAAAAATCAATATTAAGTGAATGCTGATTTGAAACTTTTTTAAACTAGTCTTAATTAGTTGAACTAATGATTAATTTACTTAAAATAATATCCACCAAGGAAGGATTCAAAGAATCTTAGTATTAACCAAACAGAAATTACTGGCAACAATTAAAAGGCTGTCTTGTTTTTGTTAAGTGCGGTCAAAATCTTAAGGAACTGTATACAATATCATTATTATTACTGCTGGAGAATTTAGCAATTATGATACAAATGATTCCTTTATCCCAGAATTAAAACACATTTAACAGGAAATCTCATCAATGGAAAACAAGCTAAGAAAGGCACGAATGGCCTTCCAGACTCAAAATGACGACTAATTTGTGTTACTATACTGAAAAAAAAAAAGACACTAAAAAATCCCTCAGGTATGTGCCCATATTTTATACAAAAATTTATGTGTAAAAAATTAAGTTTCTGTATCTTGTTTCTAAGCCTACAACAGCTGTGAGAAGAAAGGTGTATAGCAGACAGCAAGGGAGATTACAAAATACAAAAAGCAGACCAAGAACTCTTGATGGTAAAATTGCCGTTCACATCCCATTAAATCTCGAGGGCATAGGGCCTTCAACCCAGAACAAATTATCATCAAAAATGATGATAATCATCAAGAATAGGTAATATAAAATAAATTCAAGATCCTTTGCTTAGGAAAACAAGGATCATGCAATCAAATGAAAAAAGACTGTTATCAAAAATAGTTGTTTTGTTTTTTAATTCATGCTTGAAAGGAATCCTGAAATTTTTTTAAGAATTTATTTTATTCCCCCCGCCCCCACCGTCTGCTCTCTGTGTCCATTTGCTATGTGTTCTTCTGTGTCCGACTGCATTCTTGTCATGCAGCACGGGAAAACTGTGTCACTTTTTTGTGGCTGTTGCGTCATCTTGCTGCATCAGCTCTCCACGTGTGCAGCACCACTCCTTAGTGCGCTTTGCTTTTTTTGCATGGGGCGGCTCTCCTTACGGGCGCACTCCTTGTGCTTGGGGCATCCCTACGTGGGGAGACACCCCTGCGTGGCACAGCACTCCTTACACACAGCAGCACTCCTTACACACAGCACCACTGCGTGTGGGCCAGCTCACTACGTAGGCAAGAGGCCCTGGATATCAAAACCTGGACCCTCCATATGGTAGGCAGATGCTCCATCAGTTGAGCCACAACCACTTCCCAGAAATCCTTAACTTTCTGAAAACAATTTTCCAGAACTTCTCATTCCTAACTAGCTTTCTTATTATTACCAAAAACAACCTCTCTCACTGCACAAAAGCAATTCATATTCATGATAAAAAACATTATAGACAAAAAAGAATACTCGTAACATCTCACTAGCACATTAGAATACATATTTCCTAAACCACTTTCAATGTATACATAAATATTTGTATTTTTCCCACAAAACTAGGATTACACTTTACATGATGCTTTTAACATGTCTTTTAACACAAATATCTTTCCATGTTAATAATAATTGTCTGTGGGCCCTAACACTAGCTATGTATCATAAGCCAAGTTACTTAACTTCTGTAAGCATCACTTCTGCAACTATAAAAGAATAATAGTAGCATCTACTTTCTGGATTTACGTAAGAATTAAATAAAATTGCCCATGTAAAGCACTTAACAAAATGCCTAGGACATACCCATAAATGTTTTAAGACTGTTTAATAAACCACAACCTGGTACAATTTATTTAAACAATTCCCTATTGTTAAACATTTTTTGCTAGTTTTTACCATTTTAACAACATTGGAATGAAAATTCATGTAGCCAAGTCTTGAATACTTACTAAATTATTGTCTTAAAATTAATTTCTGGAAGTGAAATCCTGGATCAATGATATTTTACACAATTTCAAATATAAGTGCCTTATATTCACTAGCAAGCCCATTTCCTCATATTCCTCCTCAATGCTACCACACTTTTAAGTTTTTTCTTTGTTTCGTAGATAAGAATGTTTTGTAAGGTTAAAGACTGCAGCAGACAGTATGAAAATCTTTACTACTTAAATTTTGATCACTATTTACACTTCACTTGAGATAACAAACAAGTCTTCAGTGTCATGTTTCGATGTTTTTCTCAAGCACTTTTACTCTACTAGAGCTTTAAATTTTAAGAGAACGTTTTCAATTTCAGAATAAACTCAGTGCAATGTCAGTTTAAACAAAAAAGATAGGTGTTAAAATTATTAGAAACAATTAGTCAAAACGGATTAGTCGAAATTTAGCCTTTATTGTGATGCAAGGAAAGACGAGAGAGAGTTTGCTCAATCTCTGGAGACAGAGAAAGGCTGGGAAGAAATGTAGCAGAAGCCCCTCTCGGATGAGACCAGGCTAGGGCCAAAATACATCATCATGGCGTGCTTAGGAGGAGACTGCTTCTTTAAATTAAAACTACTAACACGCCCCCTTTTCCCGGGAAACTGTCATTTCCCGAAGCAACAGCATTCGTGAAAAACAAACGTAACCACCGTGCGCCGGGCGGCCGGTCCCTGAGTCTGGAGGAAGCCGCGGGAGCCGGGCTGTGGACGGCGCTCCAGGCCGCCGGGCTGCGCAGCGGCAGCCCCTCCACCCGCCCCGGGTCGGCCAAGTTAGGCGAAGTGACTAACTCGTGACACCTCGGGCGCTGGACACCGGCCACGCCGCCACCTTCTCGGCGGGTCCCGACGCTCGGGCGAGCAGCCTGGCCCCCGAAGCCTCGACCCGCGCGGCCCCCACCCCCGGGCTGTCGAGAGTCCCGAGTCCCGAGGGTTCCCCTACCCCTTCCGTACTCAAGCTCGGGGCGGGGATGGGAGAGGAGAGCTCAAAGGTCAGGCACTGCCAGGTACCGGGTTTTCCCACCCCGCCCTCGCCCGGGGTCGGGTCTCGGGTGGGTGGGGAAAATCTCCGACCCGTGTTAGGAGTCAGACGAAATCTGAAGCCCTCACACTCGTCTCCAGGTCGGGGTCGGGCTTCAGGGGGAAACTCTAACAGAGGTCAGAGGTCACGGTGGCTCCGGCCACCGCCCTCCACTCACACCCGGGGGTCGGGTAACCCGGGACAGGAGTCCCAAGGGCCTGGACCTCCAAGAACTCACTCCCGGTCCCACACTTGGGGTTTCCTCAAGTTCAGAGGTTAAGGGTCACGGAAGAACTTCCCTTTGGGGTCAAGGGGTGACGGGAACCGGGGGAAAAGAGCACAAGCCACAGTACCTGAGCAGGGGCCAGCACTTGCTGGAGCTGCTGCTGCTCCTCGCTGATCTTTTGCTTTAGTTTCTTGAACATGGCGCAGCGCGGGGTCCTGAGTGTGAATGAGACCTAAGGGGCGGGTATCTGGGGAGTCTACACGAGAGACCGCGGGGACCGGGTCTCGCCGCCTCCTCCTTGCGCTCGCGGACGGCCTTGAACACTCGTCCTGCGGGTGTCGGCGTCGCCGCCGCCGCGTCTCTTTCTCCCGGGTGCCTCCGGCTGGCCTCGGACCCCCATGCAGCCCCAGCGGCGGCGGCGGCGACAACGGCAGCAGGTGAACGGGGCGCTCACGGCGCCTGCGCGGCCTACGTGGAGCCCGCCGACGGAGCTCTACGGGGCGCTGTAGGGCACAAACAAGAGGCCGGCGCCCGCGCATGCGCGTTCGTAGCGTTGAGTCCGAGCTTAGGACCGTGAAGGCAGAATTCTCAGCTTCCTAAACTCTTTCAGCACAGCGATGACCGTCGCGGCTCAGCGGCGGGGCTGGGACTGAAGTGAGCGCTGCCCAGACGTTCAGCTGGGCTTCGGCGCTGCGGAGATAGGCGGGGAGAGTGCTGCTTGGGTTGAAGATGGCGTGGCTGCCTTGCCCACCGGGAAGAACCTTGTATGTGGGCGACCAGAGTGGGATAAGAGGGGTAGGTACTGAGGGATTCTGAGGTGGACCCCGATGATAGTGTAGTCTTGTTCGGTATTTATTGTTAGGATTCTGTATCTTTAGTGCCCAGTTTTCCCGACTGCTCCCCAGAGGGGCCCATCCTGGACTCTTCGGGGGTCCTTACGTGCCACCTGAGACTTCCTGGGTTCAAATGTTGCAGGCCAATAATTTAAGACCGCCGTTGTCTGGACACCTGCCTTTATTCTGTGCTTCACCGAAATTGTATATATTTACGTATACATTCAGCAATCTTTCTCATTCTAAGTGTAAGGGTTTTATGGATGCTACACTGAATAAAACAAAATTCCTGCCCATAACGAATTCACAGCCTAGTGGAAGACACAGTTTCCTGAGGAGCGCAAATTCATCCCTAACAGCTGCAATCATCCTAAGAGATTTTTTTTTTTTTTTTTTAATATTAGTCAGTTTATTTTAGTCCATGGTTCGTTTCCCAATCCTGAGGACTCTGGGATGGTGATGCCCACTCCCCCATTATTTGAGGGGGAATTCAATCCCGTGCATCCAATGGATGGAACTCTCTCGCTTGCAATCGTAGGCACTCTCAGTTCCTTGCTATGTTGTTTGTCCATCATCTCCTCCCCATTAGTTGTTCTGGGCATCCTAAGAGATTTTAACGTTTTTGTGCCTGATTCATTGACACCCTGACCTTTGGCCATCTGCGAACCCTCGTATCAATCTCAGCAGCCTACTTCTGCATGCTGTAGTTTTGGCATCATCTGGAACTGCTTCACATTGCCTCAGGTATCAGAACCTGACAGTGTACTCTGATCTCCATGTTTCGGCAAGTGTTTTATTACCAGCAGTCATGAGAGAAAGCTGCTCTCTTATGATCTCATAGCCTGATTCTTAAATGTGTTATAGCTGGAGCAGGTCCTGGTCACAACCCTGCCCTGACACACGTGGGCTAAGTCCTCTCATGTCTCACAGTGAACACATCACCAAGAGTTGCTTTTCTTTCTTCTTTTTAAAGTCCTTACTTATCTCTCAACAGATTGTAAAGTTCCATAGACCTTCAGCTATTCCCAAACTCCAGGTGTCCGGTGTGCATCCTCACCCTAACATTCACAATTTATACAGCAAAGGTTGCCAGTTTTATGTTTATACATATGTGTGTATATATACATATGTGGGCCCTATCAAGGCAGGCTATAATAATTAATACACAGATGAATAAGAAAAGATATTGCTTAGAGAAAGGGAAACACCAGAGAAGGATTAATTATGTGAAAAAAGGGATAGTCTTGATAGGACACACAAAAAAATTTTTTTCGTTGAAACGTTAAGCCTCTTCATAGCTCCTCTGCTCAGGCCTCTGCAACATTAACAATCTCTGTTTTCTGTTCTTAATTAAACCCATAAGTTACTCTTATTTCTTCACCCCTCTTGGATGACACAAATTTGGATGCAAATCACCTTCTGAAGGATCTGACCTTGGCCCACTTCTCAGAACAGTACCAACCCAACATGCACATTATGACTACCCGTGATTTCAGTGTTAGTCATTTGAACTCTTCATCTCCTGACTAGTTTCTCAAGGACTAGCATATCTCCCTGCAAAGCAAAGTACACTTGAAATGGGTTTTGCACCCCAGTTACAGTAATGAAGGTCTCATATGAATTCCCAGTGGAGCTAGTACTCATCTTTATCTACACAAAGAAGCAATCTTTATAATTACAGTCCAAATCAAATTGTCATTCTACCCACTCCAATAGCAAATTTCATCCCCATCTTCATGAATCAAGAAATTTTCAGAATAACAAAATCACTAAGGACTATGGTTCAGAAAAGTTTATTATCAAGTTTCCTTTTCAAGCCTTTGATAAGAAAATGAGATGTCAAAAGGCTAGCCAAAAGAACCAGTACACAGCTGAAATCTTTAACTGTGATTTCCTACTTTCTGACCACAAATACCTTACCAGCCCTTTTGCATCAGCACACAATACCCTTTCTTACACCTCAGCAAGCATTCTAGTTCTGCCAACCACAGGAGTAGAGCACAGTGGTTTAGACTGTGGTCTTTGACGTGACCCAGATTTTGCTTTAGGTACAAGCCAGTCATTTCCTAGCTCTGTTTAATTTTTAGCACTCGGATAAACCACAGAGTGCAAAGTCAAATGCCAAAAGAAAGCAGGATGGTTACGACGTAACAGTAGGAAATGAGGGAGAGGAGCAAAGTAGATAGTGCAAACGTATCCAGAGGCATTCTTCCCCTTCCTCTTTGGCTTGTTGTTTTTGTTCAATTGTTTTTACTCATCTGTTCCTTGTCTATTTTGATTTTTCTTTAGGAGGCACTGGGAACCGAACCCAGGACCTCCCATGTGGGAGGCAGGCACACCACCGTTTGTGCCACATCTGCTCCGAGAGGCACTTTGAAATTGCCCAAGAAAGCATTTCTTAGAATAAATTCTGCCCACAAGTCAGATTGTCACCGCTTGAGTCTTAACTCTCTGCCCTTCATCATGTTTAGTAATATTCCACAGGATTGCTGTGAGGCCCAAATTAGATGATGTGTACAGAGTATGTGGCTCATAGTAAATGACACAATTCTAAGCGTTTCATTCTCATCTTATTCGTAACACCCTCCTGGGTAATACCGTCCTCTGTACCTTGAGTCCTCTCCCCTACACCTCTCCTCTGAGCTCCAGATTACAGCATTTCCACTCGACTCTCATGTCTGGGAGGACGAGAACCGTACCTGTCCTTGCAATTCAGCCATGGTCTGGTACAGGAACTGAGACTAAATTCCTGTGGAATTGATTAGTTTTACTATATCCAACTACCTACTGGACATCTTCCCTTACTGCCCAGAAGCACCTCAAGATTTAATATGAACAAAACTGAAATCATCCACTATCACACTTCCCACCATCACTACCAGAGTTGCCCCTTCTATGTTTTCTCTCACCCTGTTGCTTCTCCTCCTTCACAAGCTTGTTCTTCCATCTGTATTTTCTGCCTTGGCTGGTGTCATCTCCATCTGTCTAGTTACCCATGCCAGAAATTTGGAAGTCAGTCAAGACATCCCACTCTCATTCATCACTCGTAGCCAGAGAATCACCCATCCTGGGTCTTAGACTCTGAAGTATTTCTCAGATCCACCCTTTTTCCTATTGTTTGCTAGATAGTTTGAATCTTCATTATTTCTCAGCACTTCAGTGGTCTCCTAGTTTCCAAATTTGCTTCTTTCCAGTTTGCCTTCTACACATCGGATCTTACTCTCCTGCTGAAGCCCCACCAGTGCCTTCCTCATCCGGCAGGCTAGTGTTCCTGCTTCCCAGGCAGCACAAGAAGCTCTCAGCAGCCTGGCTCTTGCTTTCCCTCTTGTCACACCCTCTCCACATTTCACACTTCAAAGCTCCAGAAATATCAAAATACTTGTGGTTCCCTTCCCCCATCCTGTTATCGCATACCTCCTTGTCTTTTTTTTTTTTTAGATTTATTTATTTATTCCCTTCCCCTCCTCCCGCCCTGCTGTTTTTGCTGTCTTGTGTTGTCTTCTCATTTTCTCTCCTCTAGGATTCACTGAGATTCAATCCTGGAGACCTCTGATGGGGAGAGAGGTTCCCTGTCAATTGTGCCACATCAGTTCCTGGTCTCTGCTGTGCTTCCCCTTGACTCTCCCCTTGTCTCTCTTTTGATGCGTCATCATCTTGCTGTGTGACTCACTTGTGCAGGCACTGGCTCACCGCACGGGCACTCGCACGGGCACTCGTGCAGGCACTGGCTCACCACACAGGCACTCGTGCAGGCACTGGCTTGCTGTGCAGGCATGCTTTCTCTTCTTTTTCACCACGTGGCCCCTGGGATTGAGCCCAGGTCCTCCCATGTGGTAGGCGGAAGCTCTATCAGTTGAGCCACATCCGCTTCCCACCTCCTTGCCTTTTAAAAAAAAATTCTGCAATGTATGCATAATAGTTGTGAAAATTTTAGTGAGTACAGAAGTATACTCATTATCCTCCATCCTCCATGCCTTTCTTCCTTTTCCGCTTTTCTTGTTGACCCTTGATTATGCTTCTTTTTTTTTTAAAGATTTATTTTTTATTTATTTCTTTCCCCCTAAACCCCACCCCCCCGCCGTTGTCTGTTCTCTGTGTCCATTTGCTGCATGTTCTTCTTTGTCTGCTTCTTGTTGTTGTCAGTGGCACGAGAATCTGTGTTTCTTTTTGTTGCATCACCTTGTTGTGTCAGCTCTCCGTGTGTGCGGTGCCATTCCTGGGCAGGCTGAACTTTCTTTCGTGCTGGGTGGCTCTCCTTATGGGGCACACTCCTTGCGTGTGGGGCTCCGCTATGCGTGGCAGGGCACTCCTTGCACGCATCAGCACTGCGCTTGGGCCAGCTGCACACGGGTCAAGGAGGCCTAGGGTTTGAACCGCGGACCTCCCATGTGGTAGATGGATGCCCTATCCACTGGGCCAAGTCCGCTTCCCCTGATTATGCTTCTAAGGTGTCCTTTCTTTCAAGCTTTGTCTGACCATCTCTCTCTCTCGCTCTCGCTCTCGCTCTCGCTCTCTCTCTTGCTCTCTCTCTCTCACACACACATACACATCAGTGGGGTTACCATATGCTCCTAAACAAACTCAGTCTTGCACATTGTAATATATGCTCATTGTAACAAAGTCAAAAGCATAATCTTACTTTCCCAAATAACCTCTATTAATTTCATTTTTCTTCCAGTTTTTATTTAATTATGAAAATATATAGAAACAAACTTATTTGTATATAAATGTTGGTAGTTTTAACTGCGTTCTTTTACGAAAATAGATCACATGATTGATAGATGAACCAATATTGAACCATTGCTACTAAAAACGTCTAGAGTTTACATAATGGTTTACACTTTGCACTATACAGTTTTATAGACTTTGACAAGTACGTAATGAGACAGACTAAAGATTAAAGACTTTGGTTGTAGCAAGTAATAAAGATCTGGAGCAAATCAAAATACTTGTGTTACTATACTGTTTTAATGCGTTTCGTCAGAACACTTCAAAATATGTTTTGTGGGTGAGCATAGCTCAGTGGTTGAGCACCTGCTTCCCATGTGTGAGGTCCTCAGTTCAATTCCCGATTAATCCTTAAAAAAGAAAAGTTATGTTTTTAATATTACATTTGCAAGAGAATGTCGTAAGACTGTGTAAATTAAAGTTATAAAAAATTGGAAAACCTGTGGAAGAAAGGTCTGCACATCAGAGTCTAAACTTAAACCATGATTCATCCTGGAATTCAGTCAACTTTTCAGCCTGGTCTAACTCCCATCTGGAGCCTTTAAAGAACTGGGGTGGGAGTGGGGAAAGAGGGCAAAAGATAGTCGTTTTTAATGTAATTTCCATTGAAGGCAAAAAAATAAGAGGAAAGTAAGGCTCTACATTATTATTGTGACAGAAAGGCACAAGGAAGAAGGAAAAATGGCTTGCTTGGAGTCATAGGATCTCAGCATGAGCCCTGGAAACTGATCCCAGACCTCTTTGCCCTTTCTGCTGGTCTCCAACTGCAATATATTTAGCACTTCCTTCTCTTTTCTGAGACACACCCTGCTAAATTTTTTAAAGCTGTTCAATTTAATTTTAACAGTTTAATGATTGTTTACAACTGATGACTGAAAAATTTAGTGAGTCATTTGAATGGAAACCCAACACTGAGCTGAGAAATCTTATTTCAAGAATGAGGCCTCTTGTTAACAAAGAGAAGAGCTGAGGAAATGGAGGTGAGAAGGGATCCAATTCCCTACTCCTTACTAAGTAACTGCTTGCTAATCCCACTCATAAGTAAACAAATTCACTCTTGGAAACACTTGGGTGCTTGTGTCTATGTTGCAATTAAAAAGAGTCCTTGGGAAACGGACTTTGGCCCAGTGGTTAGGGCGTCCGTCTACCATATGGGAGGTCCGTGGTTCAAACCCCGGGCCTCCTTGACCCGTGTGGAGCTGGCCATGCGCAGTGCTGATGCGCGCAAGGAGTGCCCTGCCACGCAAGGGTGTCCCCCGCGTGGGGGAGCCCCACGCGCAAGGAGTGCGCCCGTGAGGAGAGCCGCCCAGCGTGAAAAGAAAGAGCAGCCTGCCCAGGAATGGCGCCGCCCACACTTCCCGTGCCGCTGACGACAACAGAAGCGGACAAAGAAACAAGACGCAGCAAATAGACACCAAGAACAGACAACCAGGGGTGTCGGGGGGTTTAAATAAATAAATAAATCTTTTTAAAAATAAAATAAAAATAAAAAAAAATAAAAAGAGTCCTTGCCTCATATTCAAGATAGTCAGTGGGTTCCTCCTGTTTAAAAAGACGGTGTAGTACAGTGAATAAACACTTAGACATGAAAGTCACTGACTGGGTTCTCATGCCAGCTCTGTGAGGGGGGAAATGGCTTAACTTCCATGTTTCTGTTTCTCCATGTATAAAATAAAGACCTGTAATTGTATCTGCTGTGAAGTTCCTGTGAGGATTAAATGAGTAACTCCATAACAGTATTGGGATAATATGTTAATATCTTGAAAAACAGATATTGCCTCGCTCCTTATGTCAATATAAATTCCAAAGATTTAACCCTGAAAATTGAAATTATTAAAGTACTAAAAGAAAACATGGAGGGATTTAATTTGAAATCTTGAAGAGCTGAAGGCCTTTCTAAGTGTAAGGAAAAGCCCAGAAATCATTGTTTAAAATATTGTTTATCAATCTATATAAAGTCTCTTTTTTTAAAGATTTTTTTTCTTTTACCCCTCCCCACCCCTCCCCCACCCTGCTGTTTTTGCTGTGACAACTCGCTGTGTGATTTTCTATATCTGTTTCTCTTACTGTCTTCTCTTCTGGTCTTTCAAGGATTTTCAGGATTCGATTCTCGGGACCTCTGAAGTGGAGAGAGGTTCCCTGTCAACTGTGCCACCTCAGTTCCTGGTTTCTGCTGCACTTCACCTTGACTCTCCCCTTTGTATCTCTTTTGTTGCATCATCATCTTGCTGCGTGACTCACTTGCACGGGCACTGGCTCACCGCACAGGCACTCGGCTTGCTGAGCGGGCATTTGGCTCACCATGAGGGCACTGGCTCGCCTCATGGCACTGGTTACCGTGCGGGCACTCGGCTCACCACGTGGGCACTGGCTCACCACACGGGCCCTCACGTGGGCACTCGGCTCGCCACGCAGGCACTCACACAGGCACTCAGCTCAGTGCGCGGGCCCTCGGCTCACCACACAGGCGCTTGGCTGACCACGCGGGCATTTGCATGGGCACTCGGCTCACCATGTGGACACTCAGCTTGCCGCACAGGCACCCACATGGACATTCAGCTCACCATATGGGCACTTGGCTCACTGCATGCGCACTTGGCTCACCACACAGGCACTCGGCTTGCCACATGGGCATGGGTTTGCCGCGCAGACACGCTTTCTCTTCTTTTTTTTTCACCAGGAGGCCCCAGGGATCAAACCTGCGTTCTCCCATATAGTGGGCAGAGGCCTTATCACTTGAGCCATATCTGCTTCCCTTTATAAAATCGTTTTAATTCTCCAAAAATGCTATCATAGAATGAACTATTATTCAATTAATTGCCCTCCAGTAATCACATGACAATATGGATAAATCTTACATAATGTTGAGCATTAGAAGTCAGACAAAAGAATGCATACCATATGATTCCATTCCAAAACTAATCAGTGGTGTTAAAAGTCAAGGAAAATATTATCTTGGGTATGGGAAAGGCGTGGAAATGAGATGGGTCTGAGAGGACATCCTGGGGTGCCAGTAGTATTGTTTTTGACATTGCTGGTGGTTACAAAGAGATGGCTGAAATATTTGTTTCCTGATTGTGGTGGTGGGTACACAAACCTATATATATGTTAAAATTCATATAGTCAGATGGAGGACTGAGGAACTTCTGGAAGAACCATGACAATGGCTGTCCAAGTAGAACCAAGTTCAGTTTAAAGTTGTAATGGTTGGCAATGGCAGTACTAGAAAAACTACATTTGTGAAATGCCATGTGTCTGGTAAATTTGAGGAGTATGGGTATTGAGGTCCATCTCCTTGTGTTCCATCCCAATAGAGGCTCTATTAAATTGAGTATATGAGATATACCTGTTCAGGAGAAATTTGGTGGGCTGAGAATGGATATCATATCCAAGCCCAGGGTACCATTATAATGTTTGATGTAATATCAAGAGTTACTTACAAGAATGTGCCTAGCTAACATAGACATCTTGTATGAGGGCGTGAAAACATCCCATCATGTTGTGTGGCAAAAAAAAAAAAGAAAAAGTGGGTTTTAACAACATGAAAGTTAAGGCAAAAGCCATCATCTTCCACCAAAAGAAGAATCTTCAGTACTATGACATTTCTGCCAACAGTAACTACGGTTTTGAAAAGCCCTTCCTTTGGCTTGCTAGAAATTGGATTGGATATCCTAGCTTGCCATGCCTGCTCTTGTCCCACCAGACAATGTTATAGACCCAGCTTTGGCCGCAGAAAATGAGCATGACCTGGGGCTTGCTCAAACAACTGCTGTCCCAGATGAGGACGATGAGCCATGAGAAAACGAAGCTGAATCCCAGCGTCAGAAGTCTAGTTTTATAGGCAACTGTCCTGTGATGCAGCATTTGACACTTCATTATATAGCCAAGCAGAACACAAGCAGAACATGGGCTTAATCTCTGGGAGGTTGAAGGAGATGAATGGGCTTCGGATTGAATGTTGAAGTTAAAAACCTTCATTTTGGGGGGGCTGCAGATTTAGCTGTTTTGGAATGCAGTTGTTTCCTTCTTGAGTTTCAACTATAACACCGCTACAGTCACATCACAATGTTCAGTAGTGAAGACTTGCTTATTACTATCCCCATTAATTTTAGTTTAGAATCATAACAAAGTTGTATTTCATATATTTAAGCAAGTGAACACACCCATTGTTTTTAAGAATTTTTAAACCTCTACTAGGGAAACTTGTGCCATGTTGCTCTTCAAATAGCCTTTGCAGTTATTTAATTTGAAGTCTATTAGGTCAGTTACTCCCTATGTCTACTTTTTAATTTTCTACATTTGAATCATGGATTTGATCTGGCTGGATATGACAGATCAACAGATTTGGTGAGCAGTTAAGAGGTTTGACTATTGTCAGTGCAGTAAAGGTAAAATAATATCTACCTGCTTTCATCTTACCTAACTAATGTCTGTCCCATGGAAAAGTTTGTTTAAGATTTATTTATGAGCTATCAGAATAAAAATGAAAAATGGCATGTGGTTTGGATATTTTTAAGATCTCATAAAACTGTATATCAAAAGGAATTCAAAGACAGCTTTGAATTCTCCAGTCTCTGGCTGGGTGCTCCACTTCCCCCGGAAAGGGGAGAGAGATGAATGCAGCCTAATACAAATTTGGTCTACTGTGTCCCACCAGCCCTTCCAGGCTAGGTGGGGTCGCACCATTGCTTGCAGAGCTTATGGGAATGAAAGACACTATAGGTAAGATTCTAAAAACATTAGAGGCATACAACAGGAGGCTCAAACTCATAGAAGAAAGAAGTGATGTAGAAGGCAGAACAGCTGAAATTGAAGAGAGAGGAACAGAGAGAAAATGGGGGGAAAAACTTTAGCAGGGTCTCAGGGAGTGGAATGATAACACAAAGTGACACAATATATCTATCATGGGAGTTCGAGAAAGAGAAGAGAAGGAAAAAGGAACAGAAAGAGTATTTGGGGGAAACGGACTTTGGCCCAGTGGTTAGGGCGTCCGTCTACCACATGGGAGGTCCGCGGTTCAAGCCCCAGGCCTCCTTGACCCGTGTGGAGCTGGTCCGTGCGCAGTGCTGATGCGCGCAAGGAGTCACGTGCCACACAGGGGTGTCCCCCGCGTAGGGGAGCCCCAGGCGCAAGGAGGGCACCCATAAGGAGAGCCGCCCAGCGCGAAGAAGGGAGCAGCCTGCCCAGGAATGGCGCCGCCCACACTTCCCGTGCCGCTGATGACAACAGAAGCGGACAAAGAAACAGACAAAGAAACAAGACGCAGCAAAAAGACACAGAAAATAGACAACCGGGGGAGGGGAGGGGAATTAAATAAATAAAAATAAATCTTTAAAAAAAAAAAAAAAGAAAGAGTATTTGGGAAAATAATGACTGAAAATTTTCCAGCTCTCATAGAGAAATGAATTTACAGGTCCAAGAAGTACAGCATACTCCAATTAGAACAAATCCAAATAGAGCTACTTCAAGACAGATACTACTCAGAACGTGAAATGCCAAAGATAAATAGAAAATTCTGAAAGAAGCAAGGGAGAGGCAAACCATCATATAGAGGAGATGCCCTGAAAGACTTAGTGCAGATTTCTCATCTGAAACCATGGAGGCGAAAAGACAGTGTTATGATATACTTAGGATACTGAAAGAGAAAAATTACCAGCCAAGAATTCTTTATCTAGCAAAGCTGTCCTGCAAAAATGAAGGTGAGTTTAAAATATTCACAAATAAACAAAAACTAAGAGACCTCGTAAATAAGAATCTGGTTTTGCAGGAAGCACTAAAGGGAGCCTTATACCCTGAAAGAAAAAGACAGGAGAGAGAGGCTTGGGGGAGAGTGTAGAAAGGAAGATATCACAAAGGATTGTCAAAAGAGTAAAAAGATTGATGAAAATAAGATATGACATATGGAAGCCAAAGAATAAAATGGTGGAAGTAAATAATGTATTTACAGTAATTTCATTGAATTTGAATGGATTATACATTTCAAGAGATAGGAATAGAAGGAAAGTTCCTCATTATGATAAAGTGCATTTATGATAAACCCACAGTCAACACTGTAGTCAATGGGGAATGTTTGAAAGCTTTCCCTCTAAAATCAGGAAAAAGACAGGGCTGCCCACTGTCATCACTGTTATTCAACATTGAACCAAAAGTTCTAGTTAGAGCAATTAGACAAGAAAAAAAAAAAAAGATATCCAAATAGGAAGAAATGTCTAAAACAAAGCTATTTGAGCTAATAAATGAGTTCAGCAAAGCGCCAGGATAAAAAGTTCAACACACAAAACTCAGTAATGCTTCTGTACACTAATATTGAACAATCTGAAGAGGAAATCAGGGGAAAAATTCCATTTACAATAGCAACCAATAGACTCAAATATCTAGGAATCGATTTAACCAAAGATGTAAAGGACCTATATTCAAAAAACTACCAAATACTCCTTAAAAAATGCAAAGAAGACCTAATGAAATGGATCCATTCTATGTTTATGGATTGGAAAACTAACTATCATGAAGATGTCAATCCTACTCAAACTGATTTATAGATTCTACGCAATACTAATCAGCCTACTTTTCAGAAACAGAAAAGTCAATTACCAAATTTATTTGGAATGGAAGGACACCTGAATAGCCAAAACCATCCTAAAAAAGAGGAGCGATGTGGGAGGATATTCACTGCCAGACCATGAAATATATTACAAAACTACAGTGGTCAGAACAGTTTGGTATTGATATAAACATAGACACAGGAGAATAGAATTGAGGGCCTAGAAATAGACCCTCACTTCCATGGCCAACTGGTTTTTCAGAGAGCTACCAAGTCCACATTACTGGGACAAAACTGTTTCTTCAACAGTGCTGGAAGTTCTGTCCATAAGCAAAGAATGAAAAAGGACCCCTGTCTCACTCGCTATACAAGAATCCACTCAAAATGGATCAAAGACCTGAATAAAAGCCAGGACCATAAAACTACTAGAAGAAAATGTAGGGAAACTCCTTCAAGATCTTGTGGGAGGTGGTGGTTTCTTGGACCTTACACCCAAAGCACAAGTGACAAAAAAAATAGATAAATGACATTCCTTCAAAATTGAAGATTTTTGCACCTCAGAGGACTTTGTCAAAAGGGTGAAAAGGCAGCTGCCTCAATGGGAGAAAATATTTGGAAATCACATCTCAAATAAGGGTTGAATATCCGTGATATATAAAGAGATTCTACAACTCAACAATAAAAAGACAAACCACCCAATTAAAAAATGGGCAAAAGACTTAAATAGACATGTGTCCAAAGAAGAAATACAAATGGAGAAAAAAAAAAGGAACAAGTGTTCAACATCAATAGGAATTAGGAAAATGGAAATGAAAGCCACAATGAGATATCATTTCACACCTATTAGAATGGCCACTAGTAGAATGGCAGAAAACTACAAGAGTTGGAGAGTATATGGAGAGATGGGGACACTTATTAACTGTTGGTGGGCATGCAAAATTGTATAACCACAGTGGAGGACTGTTTGGGCAGCTCCTAAAGAAGTTGAATACAGACTTGCCATGGGACCTGGCAATACTACTAATAAGTATATACCCAGAAGAACTGAAAGCAACGACACGAACAGACATCTGCACACCACTGTTCATAGTGGCATTATTCACAATTGCCAAAATTGGAAACAACCCAGGTGACCATCAACCAATGAATGTATAAACAAATGTGATGTATACACAGGATGGAATATTATTCAGCTCTAAGAAGAAATAAGTCATGAAGCGTATGACAGCATGGATGAACCTGGAGGACATTATGTTGAGTGAAGCAAACCAGACACACAAAGACAAATACTGTATGATTGTGCTATTGTGAACTAAATATATTGTGTAAATTCGTAAATTTACTAACTAGAATATAGGTGAGGGTAGAGAGTGGAAAGCTGAGGGTTGATCTGTGCAGAATTGGTAAAAGGGTTGTGCATAAATGGTTGGATATGAATAGAAATGGTGAAAGCACATGATAGATTTGTAACTAGCAGTGCTAATATATGTATATGACTGGTTGAAAGAGAAAGTCTAAGATCATGTATATTACTAGAAGGAAAACTAAAAAATGTAACATGGGACTGTATAGTGTGGTGAAACTTCATGTGAAATATGAGTATGGGTAATATTGCATACATAAGACTGTTTTTCTTTGAAAGTGAACAAATGTAAATTACTGTTACAAGATGTTAATATCAGGTAAAAATACAACCAAAGCAACCTATGAATAGTAGTGTATAGTAAGATATTAATAATCTTCCATTAAGGGAAAAAAACAAAGGAAATATACTAAGTGAAGAAACTAGGCAAATGGTACTACATATTGTTTGGCTCCACCTACACAAAATATAAATACAAATAAATTAGAGAGGTAAATAAATAGCAGCTATGTACAACAGGGGAAGAATAGAGAGCTTGAGAGGTGATTATTAAGAGGTAGAGTTTTTTTTTGTTGTTGTTGTTCATCTGTTTTTGTTTTAGTATTAGTATTTCTGGAGTAATGGAAATGCTCTGGTAATGACTGAAGTAATGAATGCACAGCTATAGGATTATATCAAATACCATTGATTGCATACTTTGGACGAATTGCGTGCTTTATTAATATGTAGCAATAAAATTGATTTTAAAAAATACAAATAGGCACAAAGGTAAAAGGAAAAAGAACGAGGCAGAGCTTTGCCTCACTTGCCACCTTCCCTGGAGGGCGCCACCTCCGCGACAGGAAGAGAAGCGCCCTGCCAACCAAGAGGCAGGCTCCCGATCAGGGCCACAAACATTTTTCGTTGCTCACCAATCCGCCTGCTTGCGCCGCTGCCTGGGAGAAACCCAGAAGGTTCGGGACGCTGAGCAGCTGCTTTGTGGATGACCCTTTCTTCGCTGATTCTTTTAGGGCACACGGAGAAAGTATGCCACAGATGGGAAGTTTTTCTGAACTTTTGGAAGCGATTTGCGCAGCACCTCCGATGGTAGAAGAGGAGCTTGTGATCACAGAGCTGGAGGCGATGCTGAAGATTCCTTGACTCAGATGTCAGCCCTTTCCAGGTAATGGGCCGAATGGAGCTAGATTGGCGAAAACAGTAAGCAGGAATTACAAAGAAACCTTGGTCAGCTTTCAACGGATCCCAGGGGACATTTGCTTTGTTATTCCTCTGGTATGGCCTATTCCAACATAGGAGATGAGCCACCAAATGTCTTCCAGGTCTCAACTCAAACCTGTATGGAGGAAGAAAACCAGGCGAGCACTGAGATTTTCTGACCATGGTCTGTAAAAAAATGGCTGTTGGTCATCATAGCCATGACTGAGCCGCTGTCATCAAAAGGCAAAGAGGGGAAGCAGATTTGGCTCAACAGATAGAGCGACCGCCTACCACATGGGAGGTCCACGGTTCAAACCCCTGGCCTCCTTGAACCATGTGGCTGGCCCAAAGTGCAGTGCTGATGCGCACAAGGAGTGCCCTGCCACGAAGAAGTGTCCCCTGCATAGGGGAGCCCCACATGCAAGGAGTGTGCCCTGTAAGGAGAGCAGCTTAGCACGGAAAAAAGTGCAACCTGCCCAGGAGTGGTGCCGTGCACACGGAGAGCTGACGCAGCAAGATGACGCAACAGAGAAAGAGACACAGATAGATTCCCAGTGCTGCTGACAAGAATATAAGCGGACACAGAGGAACACACAGCAGATGGACACAGAGAGCAGACAACTGAGGGAGGGGGGAGGGGGGGGAGAGAAATAATTTAAATAAATAATTAATTAAATAAATCAAATAAAAAGTCAAAGAGGGAAGCGGATGTGCCTCAATCAATAGAGCGTCTGCCTACCATATGGGAGGTCCAGAGTTTAAACCAGGGCCTCCTGACCCGTGTGATGAGCTGGCCCATGTGCTGTGCTGCCATGCACAAGGAGTGCTGTGCCACGCAGGGGTGTCCCCCATGTAGGGGAGCCCACGTGCAAGGCGTGCGCCCCGCATTGAGCTGCAAAAAAAGCACAGCCTGCCCAGGGGTGGTGTTGCACACACGGAGAGCTGAAGCAGCAAGATGATGCAACAAAAAGAGACACAGAAGAACACACAGTGAATGGACACAGAGAGCAGACAACTGGGATGGGGGGGAGGGGGAGAGAAATAAATAAAACAAGTCTTTAAAGAGATAAAAGTGAAAGAACAATAGGACTGGAGATGCAGAGGTCAGTGAAGAGTTCACTGATCTGAACTGAAGGGATGCTCATGCTTTTGAGAATGAGTGGAAACATGAGGTGTGGTTTTTTTAGATATGTATTATTATTTTTATTTTATTGTATTGTCTTTTTTTTTTTAAAGATACATAGATCACACAAAATGTTACATTAAAAAACCACACGAGGTTTTGAAGTACAGACCCGGGGGACAAGGGCACAATCTAGAAGATACTAGAATGCGAAGTGTTGCTCATGAAAATTCAGAATTTCATGAAATTAGAAGAAAGGAGAACCTCACCAAAGTCCAGTTTTGAAAATGGAAGAAGATCAAATGTTTTTGTGGGCAAACTCAAAATCATAGGGACTTCTGTCAAAACCAGCAGCTAAAAAATTAGCATGTGTTTGATTTGTTAAGATTGTTTGAATGGAGAAAGTAATGGTGCTGAGTTAATACACATATGACCAATACCTTATTTTTAAATCAATACTGTACTTTGCAACTTTATTCTAATATCTGAATGTTCTTCGAAGTGCTAGCTTTATATCAGCCCTACTGTAGGGATAAATCTTTGATTTACAAACACGTGAATAAATTGTTATTCTATAAAACTCTTTAAACACTAATTTTTAAAGCTCTGATGTTGATTTTACTTCCTCAATTATTTTCCTATGGCTGTGTATTCTTTTATACTTCATCTCAAATTTTATGTGTTACGTAGCCAGCTAGCTTAAAAATAAAAAAATAAATAAAACTATACCAGCAGTGTTTTATGAGAACTTAGGTATAATTTTGTTGAAGGACATAAAGAATAATAATCTAATAGTTCATTTTCAAAGAAAAATATCCCCCCTCCAGTTGCCTCCCTTGTCTGTCTGTGCATTGCTTTTTACATGTTGTTTGCACTCATTGTCTTCTCACTGTCTTTTGCTTGTTATCTGCTCATTATCGGTTGGTTGTTTTTTTCTTTAGGAGGCACCAGAAACCAAACCTGGGTCCTCCCCAGTGGGAGGCAGCTGCTCAACTGCTTGAACCACATCTGCTCCCAAGAAAAATATTTTAAAACACTAATGTACATGAGTTTTCTTGTTACAATTCCCTTACAGTTTAGAGACTCATTTTGTTCTAAATTACTTTCTTTTTTCAAGGTACCAGAGCCAGAGATTGAACCCAGGACCTCGTATGTGGGAAGGCGGCGCCTGAACCACTGAGCTACATCGGCTCCCCTGAGTTGATTTTTTGTTTGTTTACTTGTTTTTTGTTGTTGTTGTTGTTTTTTAAGGAGGCACTGGAATCAGGGACTCAACTGCTTGAGTCACATACACTCTTCTAAATTACATTCATAACCGTCAACAAACTTTACACTGATCTTTCTCTTCAGCATCTTAAGCAGCATATTTCTGCTCTTCTTTCCCAGACAGGTTAATGTATCTCCAGGAAAAACTTGTCCTTGGAAAAAGCTGCTCGGCTTTTTTGTGACATTTAGAAAAATCCATTTGTATTCTGCAAACCTGAACATCGATTATCTCAAAATTTGTTAGACAGGTGATGTGTATTTTTGAGTAAGGTGCTTAATAATTCAATTGCAAACTTTTAATTATACCATTTAAAAATTCACCTGTAGCTTCTTTATTCTAGAATTCAAGAATTCATTTGTTTTTATAAAGTTAGGTTTGAAGTTTATAATAAAAATTGTTTGAGAAAATGTTTCTATCAAGGAAAATCCCTAATTCGAAGTGTTTCTGTTTTTAAATTTAGAAAGAAAATTAGGTGGCCATGTTTATACTCCTCTACTTTTCTATACTGTTGCTAATTTCACTAATCCATAAATTTAAGTAGTATTTCCATAGCTTTCAGTTGTATTTCGCATGAGGATTAGGGAGAAGTGTGACTACTCCATCTTGTCCAATACCATAAGTCTCTTCTGTCAAATTCTACTTTATATATTTTAATGTTGCTATTATGTATATATAAGTTTAGAATTAATTTATCTTTTTGGTGAATTGAATCTTTTAACATTATGTAGAGTCTCCTTTTTCCTCTATTAATACTTTTGGCATAAATGTTTTATTATAACATAATATTGCAGCTTTCTTTGGCTAGCATTTGCCTAATTTTCCCATACTCTGATTTTCAACCTTTTAATGTCTTTTTGGGTATGCCCTTTTGGAAACAGCATAGAGTTGATTTTTTTCAAAAAATCTGGGCTGAAAACTTTTGTCTTTTAACTGGAGAATTTAATCCACTTACCTTTTTTGATTACTTATATTACATTTTTAAATTTATTTTTCACCAACTTACTATGTTTTCTAATTATTCTACCTTTTCTTTTTTCCCCTTCTTGCCTTATTTTGGATTGCAATTTTTCCTTTTTTTCTCATTTACCTTCTTCAAAGTAATTATTTTGACATTCATTTCTGAGCACAGTCATCAGTTATCATTTATCTTTACCTTGTACCCTGAGAATACACGGACCTTAGATGATTTTAATTCTGGTCACCCTCTTGCAATTTACATTTGTTGTACCTTGTTTTAGTTCTAGCAGTCTTTTCCAACAGATTATTTTTTAAAGCAGGATTTTTTTTCACAATCAGCAAATTATCTAGAAAGCCATTTCTTAGACCTGAACATATTGTCTTTACAGACTCTTTAAGTAGATTGAAAGTATATCACTTTGGGGAGCGGCTGTGACTCAATCAGTTGGGCTCTGTCTACCATATGGGAGGCCCTGGGTTCACATTCTGGGGCCTCCTTGTGAAGGCAGGCTCACCCGCAAATGCTGTGGAGTGCTGCCGACCTGCAAGCATGGCAGAGAGCCGGCTCAGCAAGGTGACACAACAAAAAGGGAGACAAGCCAAAAAAAAATTGCAGAGGAATGCACAGCAAATGGACACAGAGCAGACAGCAAGCAAAAAGTCGCAAGGGGGGGGATTAAAAAAGAAAGTATATCACTTTAAAATACCTTGTAACAGTTCACATTGAAAAGAAAAATAGGTAGTATTTCTGGGGCACAAAAAAATCTCCTTCCTGTTTCCAAGAATAAAAACAAAAGGCAGTCCTATAAAATTAACATTAATCTACAGATGAAAAACAAGCTTTCACTTTCTGTTTGTTTTACTTTTTCAAAAAACCCAGCTCATATGTAAAATAATTCACCAGCTCATAAAGGGATTGGAAACAGAATATTAATTGTAAAAATACCCAACATGCTACAGTGTGTCTATAGGCTTAGCTACTTTAATTTATAGACTAACTCAGTATTAAATACCTCCCTTAGGAAGCTGTTGCAAAAAAACAGACAAACATACAAAAAAACTCTACCCCCCTTAATAATTGCCTCTCAATCTCTCTGTTTTTGTTTATTATTATTATTATTACTGGAGTGATGAATCACTCTAATATTGATTAAAGTGATAAATGCACACCTCTGTGATTATACCAAATACTATTGATTGTATACTTTGGATGGATTATATGCTTTATGAATATGTATCACTAAAATCGATTTTTTAAAGAAGAATGAAATAGCTTGTATACGTATATGAGAAGATTGCAAGGTATACTAAGTGAAAAATCAAAGTTCACTACAGTGTGTATAGCATGCAAACATTAGTGTGATTTAAAATTATATTCGTATGTATAAGTATTTATGTAAGATTGAAACTTAAGAAATTGCTGATTTTTTAAACTTCAAAAATGGAAGCTTCATAGGTTCAATATGTGTATGTATATTTGTAAATATATTACAAAATATATCTGGAGGAACATGTAAATCAGTAACAATGATTTCCACCAGTGAGGGAAATTAGGTAGCTGACAGTATCAGTGGCAAGGAAACTTACTTTAAAAAATAATAATAATTTTATTAACATATAGGTCACAAACCTTTTTTTTTTAAAGACTTATTTATTTCTCTCCCTTCCCTTCCCCTCTCCCCATTGTCTGCTCTCTGTGTCCATTTGCTGTGTTCTTCTGTATCGACTTGCATTCTTCTCATGCAGCACTGGGAAACTCTGTTGCTTTTTTGTTGAGTCATCTTGCTACATTAGCTCTCTGTGTGTGAGGCGCCACTCCTGGGTGGGCTGCATTTTTTTCACGCAGGGCGGCTCTCCCAGTAGGGTGCAATCCTTGCACATGGGGCTCTCCTACACAGGATACACCCCTACATGGCACGGCATTCCTTCTGCACAGCAGCACTGCATGTATGCCAGCTCACTACACAGGTCAGGAGGACCTGGGTATCAAACCCTGGACCCTCCATATGGTAGGCGGATGCTCTATCAGTTGAGTCACAACCACTTCCCTCATAGACCCTATTTTTTTAAGTATACAATTCAATGTTTTTTCAGTATTTTTTGCTTGTTGTTTGCTAATTGTTTTTGCTCATTGTCTGTTCAAGGTTTTTGCTTATTGTCTTTTTTTTTTGTATATGAGGTACTGGGAACTGAACCCAGGAGCTCCCATGTAGGAGGCAGGCACTCAACTGCTTGAGCCACATCTGCTCCCCAAGGAGACTAACTTCAAAAAAAAATCAATTTTATTGATATTTATTAATAAAGCACAAAATTTATTCAAATTGTACAATCGATTGTATTTGCTATAATCACAAAGTTGTGTGTTCATCATTTTAATCATTATTAGAGCATTTTCATTATTTCCATAACAATAAACAAAAATCAGACAAACAAGAAAATTCCTTACCTATCAATCTCTCTTGGTTTCCCCTGCTCTTTCTGGCTGTTCTTGTACAATTAATTGGCTTATTAAGCAGTTTTATTGAGATATATTCACACACCATATGATCTATCCAAAGTGTATAATCAATGTCTTTAGGTTTAATCACAATGTTGTACATTCGTCATCTCAAAAATTTTAGAACCATTTCATTACTCCAAAAAGAAAGACTCCACACCCCTTAGCATTTCTTCCTCAGATCTACATAACCACTAATCTCATTTTATCTGTACAAATTGATTTATGTTTACATTTCATATAAATGGAATCATATAATATGGAGTACTCTGTGTCTGGTCTCCCCCACTTAGTGTAATTTTTTATTGTCTGATATTAGCATTTTGTAGTATTAACTTACATTTGTCCAGCTTCAAAGAAAACCAGTCTTATATATGCCATTCTACTCACATTCATATTTCACATAATATATTTATATTTCACATAATATATTTAGCTCATAAGAGGGCAATCATACAGTCTTTGCACTTGTGTGTCTGGCTTGCTTCCTTCAACATAATGTCTCCAGGTTCATCCATGTTGTCATACATTTCACAACTTCATTTCTTCTTACCACTGCATAATATTCTACCATGTGTATACTCCACAATTTGTTTATTCATTCATCAGTTGATGGACACCTGGGTTGTTTCCAAATTTGGCTATCGTGAATAATGCTGCTATGAACATCGGTGTGCAGGTAAATGGGATCTCCTCAAAATTCAAAACTTTTACACCTCAAAGGACTTTGTCAAAAGGGTGAAAAGGCAGCCAACTCAATGGGAGAAAATATATGGCAATCACATATCTGATAAGGGTTTAATATCCGTGATATATAAGGAGATCATACAACTCAACAAAAAGACAAGCTATCTGACTAAAAAATGAGCAAAAGACTTGAAAAGAAAGACAACTGACCAAAGAAGAACTAAAAATGACAAAGAAACACATGAAAAAATGTTCAACATCATTAGTGATTAAGGAAATGCAAATTAAAACTGCAATGAGATATCATTTCATACCTATTAGACTGGCTGCTATTAAAAAGTTGGACATTTAAACCCATCACTATATTCCATTTTACTAATAATGGAACCTGGCAATATATTAGGCTCCATTTTTTTAAGAAGTTTTGGATCACAGAGAGGTTCAACTATGGCAGGGGAGAAATACTGGCGTGGGGTGTTATTGATAGGGGGCACATGGTTGGGAGGGAGTTCTCCAGGGCATGTATACAGGGTACATAAAAATGTTTGGATATTTTCATATTGGTTACAGTTAAAAATGACAAGTGAGGGAGTGCTGAGTTCCTAGCCAGGGGAGCTCTATCACATTCCCCCAATGGAACAGCAACAATCCCCCAAGTGCAATGGCAAAGACCAATAAAGAAGGATGGTCCAACAATGAGCCCTTGATAGTAATGACTATGCTTATGAGCCTGTGGGCCTGAAATAAGAACTAGGCCTAGAGCTGCAGAGTGCCTAAGAGCTACCTCCTGAGAGTCTCCATGTTGCTCAAATGTGGCCAGTCTTGAAGCCAAACTCAGCATGTAAATGCATTACCTTCCTCCCACCATGGGACATATCTCCCGGGATGAGACTCCCTGGTGCTGAGGGATTACTACCAAGCACCAGCTGATGATGTAACTAGAAAAAGACCTTGAATAAAAGGGTCAACTCAGACCAGCAGAATATCTCAGACTACATGTAATTTCAGGTGTTATAAACTGCTTTTTGACCTTGAGTAAAAGGGGGAAATGAAAAGTTTATATGGCTATGAGTCTCCAAAAAAGAGTCAGGAGGTCATCATAGGGGTCATGCTTACACACACCTCAGCAGAGTCCCAGAGACAGTCAAAGTAGATAAAAACCCAGGTTCGGTTCTCCTGAGGGCTACAGAGACCCACAGTTTCTATGGTCACGGCAGATGGCTCTGGAGTTCAGTGCCATGTCGGTTGGCCCAAGCTTGGAGTTTGTATTCCTGAGTGTGATGGAACTGGACTCAGATGTGCTCTTTCTACACATGCCTCTGTTACTTTTACCAGACCTGTGGTTGGTGCTGGGGTTGGTGTATACTCAGGGGACCTGAATCTCTGGACTTTCCATGTGATAGCCAGGCCCTGAGCCTCAACAGAATTGCAACTCCTACCCTCTGGTTTCCTGGACTCACCCTGGCCAGCTAACAGCGAGGTGATGGTCAATCACCACACCAGGGAGCCAAGAGTGCCTATAACTGCAAACAGGAGGATTGCATCCATCATCCATGTGGAATCGAAGTCCCCTCTCAACAGAGAGGTGGAGTGGACATAACCATCCCAGGGTCCACAGGATGGAGGAATAGAGTATGGATTAGAGTGGACTTACTGATATTCTACTATGGAACTATTGTGATTAGCAATGGAAGAAAATGTAGCATTGATGTGTAGAAGGTAGGCATGGTAGTTGCTGAGGGTAGGGAGAGGGAAGAAGAGATATGATGTGGGGGCATTTTCAGGACCTGGAGTTGTCCTGGGTGGTACTGCAGGGACAGATGCTGGACATTGTATGTCCTGCCATGGCCCACTGGGAGGACTGGGGGAAAGTATAAACTATAATGTAAACTATTATCCATTGGTGCAGCAGTGCTCCAAAATATACTCACCAAATGCAATGACTATCCCATGATGATGATAGAGGTTGTTGATATGGGAGGAGTGGAGTGAGGGGGGTGGGGGGTATATGGGTACGTCATATTTTTTGAATGTAACATTAAAAATAATAAAGAGAAAAAAAAGAGTTGGAAAATTGTAAATGTTGGAGAGGATGTGGGGAGATAGGAACATTATTCACTGTTGGTGGGAATGTAGAATGGTACAGCCACTGTGGAGGACTGTTTGGCAGTTCCTAAGGAAGTTGAATATAGACTGGCCAAGGGACCTGGCAATACCATTGCCAGGTATACACCCAGAGACTTACTTTTATATCCTGTTTACCTTTTGAATTCATATACCAAGCACACAGTTATGATTCGGAAATTAATTTTAATGTGAAAAAAAGGAAAGTAGGCAAAAGAGTTATACGTTCTACTGTAGAGTTATAAAATTCTACAGGAAAATTATTTTCAACCTTGAACTCTTTGTGAGTCATATAATCAATGGATCCTATATGTGTCCCTATATACTTAGAAAAAATATTGAAGGATACATACCAACCTATCATCATGGATAGGTTAACTCTGAACATTGGAATATTCATCAGATCAGAGTAAGTCTAGATTTCACTTTTTACTTTGTGTGCTTCTACATGTGTTGAATGTTTTAAATGAGTATATAATACCTTTATATAACCAAGATGTGGCGGAACCCCAAGGATGGGCTTAATCCTGATATTACTTTAACCACATCTCTAAAAGAAAATGGACTACTCAACATAGTAGTGAGAAATGAATATTTTACTTAGATTCTAGAGTTCCTAGAAGAGTCTAGATTTTCTAGGGGGAACAAAGGGCAAGGCTTACATTGTACAGTGCAGAACATCTCAGTCCAAATAATCGTATTAAACATATCCTTTCTCCCCAAACCCTGCCCTCTGCCTTCCGGGTCACTGTCTTACCCCTCCCCACAAAGAGGTCAGCCTTGCTTGGCTAAGCTTTCTCCACTTGGCACCGGGACTTCGGCCATCTCTGTCTCTCCCTTCCAGAAGCCGAGCCCTTAGCTCTGCCCCACCTCTCCACTCTTGCATTCCCACACCCATCACTGAACTCTGTCCTCAAGTTCAAGAGAGGTCATTATTACAAGGAAGTTGATCTTGCATTTAGCAAAAAAGAAAAAAGAAAAAGACCTATAACAAGAGAAGGGACGAGAATTAGAAGCAATATGTTTTTTCTGTCATCGGTAATTGTGAAAAAGTCACAGTTGAATGTTAAGAAAATTAAAGCTAAAAAATACTTCTGCCTGACACTTTTCTAACCGTGGAAATTTGTTTTCAACTTAGAAACTAAAGATTATCATACCAGGGTTTCTGAGTGCTAGGAAAGTTAAAATCAAGAGGGTATTATTCAAACAAACAGGTTTGACAATGTATAGATTCAAGGCTCTCCCCATCAAAATTCTAACAGCCTTCTGTGCAGAAACGGAAAAGCTAAACACCAAATTTATATGGAAGGGTAAGGGGCCCCAAATTGGAGCTTTTTCAAAGTCACCTTGAAAAGGTGTATAAAAGAAGGACGAAGACTCACACTCCCTGATCTGAAAACTTATGACAAAGCCACGGTAATAAAAGAAGCATGGGACTGGTACAAGAACAGGCACGGAGACCAGTGGCATAGAATTGAGAATTCAGAAGTCAGTTCTCGAGGGAGCTGAGAGCTGGGGTGGCTGCCAGCGTGGAAGTGAGCGAGGGACCGGCTGGCTCTGCCAGAGCTGGGGTCTCCTCCACCCTGCCGAGCTCCAGCCTTGCAGCCACCAAGGAGCCGGGCCATGCGGGCCTTGGCACTGGAGCAGGATGGCTGGGCCCAGGTCCTGCAGGAGCTGCCACGGCAGCGGTCCCCACCTACACGTCACATGGCCTGGCCTGCTCGGCGAGCTGCTCGGTGGCCCTGGGCGCTGTCCACCACCTCAAGGGCTGTAGCAGAACCAAGCCCTGGCCCTATGCCCGGGCGCTGGCCAACATCTACAGTTCCTGCCATGGGAGGTTCCAAGGAGCTCCGGAAAGACCTCTGGCCAGGACCAGGTAGCCTGGTGCTGGAACGTCCGCAGGGGCTCAGCGAGAACCTGAACCCTCCCCTAGGCCTCTGGACTCCCGACTACGCCTTCAGGCAGGACTCAGCCCGGGGGCTGAAGGGCCCTCTTGCTAGCCAGCCCAGTCCCCTGAAGGTCAAGGAGTCCCAGGACCTCTGGCCTCAGTTGTTCCTGGTCACTGATGGGGGGGCCACTTGGGGATGGGCAGAGCCCTGAGGACCACCTGAGCTCAACTGTGGTCGACTGATCTGTGCCTGCAGTTTGGCATCATTCGCCCATGGTGTGCCCAGCCATCCTCCAACAGAAGTTCAAGCTGCTCCCTCAGGTGATCCAGCAGGTGATGCTCAGCAGGAAGGAGGCGCCCAAGGACCGGTGCTGGACACCGTGTCTGTCTGCTGTGGGTTGGCAAGGCCTCGTTTCAGAGGCCGCTGGGGCCACATCACCCCATACCTGACCCCTTTGGGCAGCATGCCTTTCTGAACACAGCTCCAGAAACTGCTGGTTTAGCCTAACACCGGAGGGTATTTATTCATCATCTGTAACATCATATTTCAGTCAAAAACTGAACGGATAGGGTAAGAACATTCCTAAGGAGACCTTGTTGGGAAGCGGGTGTGGCTCAAGCAGTTGGGTGCCTGCCTACCACACGGAAGGTCCTAGGTTCGGTTCCAGGTGCCTCCTAAAGAAGATGAACAAGACAAGAGGCTGATGCAGCAAGCCGACACAATACGATGATGCAGCAAGCAGACACAATGAAGGGACACAGTGAGGAAACACAATGAGACACAACAAGCAGGGAGCAGAGGTGGACTACTGAAGCTCGAACCAGCTTAAGAGATCACAAAGTCACAGGCCAAACAGTTTCCTCTGAACGAGTGAGGCTGGGGGTGCACTGTAATTGCCTGGTGGGGAGCATCTGCATTTTGTCAATGGTGGGAAATCTGTTCAGTTGGCAGGGGCTAGGAGTGAGGGGAGAGGCAAATCAAAGAATATTAGAAAATAAATCTCTACTATCTTCAGCCAGTCGTTTTTCTTATTTATTCTTAAAATAAGGTACTGTTAATTATACCTATAACTCCTTTATTTATTTTTTAAATATTTTATTGTCTTTTTTTTGAAAGATACATAGATCACACAAAATGTTACATTAAAAAATATGAGGTTCCCATATTCCCCACTTCCCACCCACCCCCAACTCTTTTATTTAAATCCAGTATTTACTCAGCAACTTTTACCTTTACTCATATGTATACCAAATGTTAAACATTATTTTTGGGCATTTAAACTGTTTTTATTTCACATAAAATAATGCTGCTGTGGGGAGTGGGTATAGCTGAGTGTTTGAGCATCTGTTTTGCATGTATGAGGTCCTGGGTTCAATCCCTGGTACCTCCAAAAAAAGAAATGCTGCTATTAAATGTCTTTTTAAATTGTTGAAAAAAGAAAAGTAATCAGTCCTCATATTAATGGCCAACTGATTTTTGACAGGTGGCAAAGACCACTCATTTGGGAAAGAACCACCTCTTCAACAAATGGCGGTAGGAAAACTGGATCTCCATTTGCAAAAGAAAAAGAGGACCTCCATCTCATACCTTATATAAAAATTAACTCAAAATGGATCAAAGAGCTAAATATAATAGCCAGAACTATCAAACTCCTGGAAGAAAATGTAGGGAAGCATCTTCAGGATTTGTGTTAGCCAATACCTTCCTAGACTTTATACCCAAAGTAAAAGCAACTAAAGAAAAAATAAATGGGGCTTCATCAAAATAAAAAAACCTTTTGTTCTTCAAAGGACTTTATCATGAAAGTAAAAGGGCTCACGATGGGAGAAAATATTTGGAAATCATATAGCTGATAAAGGATTAATATTCAGTATATATAAAGAAATCCTTCATGTCAACAACAAAAAGACAAACAATCCAATTTTTTAAAAATGGCAAAAGACTTAAACAGACATCTCTCCAAAGAAGATATACAAATGGCCAGAAAGCACATGAAAAGATGCTCAACATCATTAGCCATTAGGTAAATGCAAATCAAAACCTCAAAGATCCGAGGAGTACATAGCAGGCACGAGGAGGAGGCAGAAGGAGAAGAGTAGGACCTGGAGCACAGAAAAAGAGATGAAGACTGGCTCTAGATTGTACCCTGTCCCCACTGCCTGGAAAGGGAGCTCTCCTCCAGCACCATCCTCACCAGGACACAGGTGCTGCTGCTGCTGCTTTTGTTTGATATCTGAATCACGGAGGCCTTGAGTTTCCTCAGCTGATCCAGAAGGGACCTACAGGAAGAAAGGGGACAGTGAGCAACCCCTGGCCTGGCACCCTGTTAAGGCCACTCCTTCCATCTGTGCACTGGAACCTCTCTCATACTTTTCTTCCGATTTTTGCCAATAACTTCTTCCTCTCTGCTGACAAAATGTATAAATTTCCACATTAAAAAAAGAAAGAAAAAAAAAAAAACACCTCAAAGAGATGGGGGTGAATGTGGCTCAAGCCAGTGGGCGCCTGCTTCCCACATGGGAGGTCTCGAGTGTGGTCACTGGTGACTCCTAAAAACAAAAACAAACAACAAGCAAACAAATGAAAGAACAAACTCAGGGGAGCAATGTGGTTTAATGGTTGAGCACCAGCTTCTCCCAAGTGAGGTTGCAGGTTCAGTCCCCAGTCTGGTACCTTAGAAAACAAAAACAACAGCAAAAACACCTCAATGAAATACCATTTCACACCCATTAAAATGGCTGCTATTTAAAAAATGGAAAATAAGTGTTGGTGAGGATGTGAAGAAATAGAAAAACTCATTCATTGCTGGTGAAGCAGCTGCTGGGGAAGACAGTTTGGTGGATCCTCAGAAAGCTAAGAACAGAGCTTCCATATGACCTGGCAATCCCACTGCTAGGTATATGCCTGAAATAATTGAAAGCAGGGACTTGAACAGATATTTGCACACTGATGTTCACAGCAACATTATTCACAACTGCCAAAAGACGGACGCAACAGATGTGTTATACACATACAAAATATATATTCAGCCATAAAAAGGAATAAAGTCCTGATACAGACAACAACACGGTTGAACCTTGAAGATATCATGTTGTGTGAAATAAGCCAGACACAAAAGGACAAATATTGTATGTTCTCATTGATCTGAACAATTACAATAAGCAAACTCACAGGATCAGAATTAAGAATATAGGTTACAGGGGACGGGGTGGGGACAGGGATTGGCAATTCAGGCTTAAAATGTACAGGGTTCCCAGTTGGAATGATGGAGATGTTTTGGTAATGGATGATGGTGATGGTAGCAGTAGCACAGCATTATGAGTGCCATTAACAACATTGAAATGTATATATCTGAATATGGTTAAGAGGGGAAATGTTAGATTGTATATATGGTAACAGAATAAAAATTTGTTTAAAATCCATGAAACTACAGTACACAAACAGTGAATCCTAAGTCAAAGCATGGACTTTAGTCAATAGTACAATTATAAAAATGTGCTCTCATCAATTGTAGCACACGTTCCACACCAATGCAAGGTGGTGGTGGTGGGTGGTGGGTGGTGGGTGGGAACCCTCTATTTTATGCATGATTTTCCTGTAAACCCACTTCTCTAATAAAGGAAGAAGGAAAAAAAAAAAAAGAATCAGGCTTGGGTTCCTCAAAAAGAAAAACAGAATTACCATATGACTCAGAAATCCCACTTCTAGGAATCTACCCAAAATTATTGAAAGCAGGTCTCAAACAGGTACTTGCACACCAATGTTCATTGCAAAATTATTAAAAAAATAGCCAAAAGGTGGAAGCAAACTAAATGTCCACCAACAGATGAATGGCTAACAAAATGTGGCATATACATAAAATGGAATATTATTTAGCCCTGGAAAGAAATGAAGTTCTGGTACCACTACATGCCCACTCATTTGGGGTGAAATAAGCCAAACACAATGGGAGAAATATTGTATGATCTCACTTATATGAAATAATTAGAATAAGAAAATTAATATAGATACAGAAAATAGGTTATGGGTTACCAAGGCCTGAGGAGGGAAAGGGAATGGAAAGTTATCATTTAATGGCACAGAGTTTCTGTTTGGGGTGATGGAAAAGTTTTTGTAATGCGTGGTGGTGACAGTAGCACAACACTGTGCATGTAGTTAATACCACTGCATACCAGTTGACCGTGGTTAAAATGGGTAATTGTATATTGTGTGTGTGTGTATATATATATCACAATAAATTAAAAAAAAAAAGAATCAGGCTTAAATCTCCAAGCAGGTATAAAAATGACAAGTGCTCTACATTTGCGAGGTTACGGGATGCTTGTGGCTGCAATTTACAGACTTTCACAGGAGGATGAACATATGTTCCTGCCTTCCACCTGGGCTAAGTACCCCTCAGCTGCCCTTATCGGTTCCCATGACCATCTCCTCCTCAGACTGGGCTAAGTACCCCTCAGATGCCCTTATCGGTTCCCATGACCATCTCCTCCTCAGACTGGGCAGACAGTGGTGGCTCGCATCAGCAGAAGCTCCGCCCACCCCACCCCCAGGCCAACCCTCCACTTGAGCTTGTTCAAGGGCATTCTTTCCTGGAACCGTGCTCTCATCCCGGACGGCTCCCCACACACCAGTTTGGCAGCTCCCTACGGGGCACGCCCAAGGACTGGCAGTTCCAGATTCAACATCCGGAGGAGACTGGAGACACTGTGGTTGGTGGGAAGCTTTATTTGTAGAACTCCTGTCTGCCCTGTTCCCACAGTTTCAGCAATGTCTGTCCTGTAAGGCACCAAACAATTTTATCTGGAGCAACAGGACACTTTAATGGTGATGGACTTTGGACCGTGACACACATATACAAACACTCATGCAATATTCAGAATAAATACATTTTATTTGACTTTGAAGCTTACGTTTTCATGACCGTGCTCTCTTACAAAAATCATGTTCTGTAAACTGTCATCTCTCATTGCCCCAGAAGTCTGTGATTCCAGAATTCAATTCTCTCTTCATCTGAAGGGGCACTATTCAGAATGTACCAGCCTGCCCCTTGAACAGCCTTTGAGAGAAAAAGACAGTCTCTCTTGTATCTTTTCCTATTATGCATGAAAGAAT
Organism: Dasypus novemcinctus; assembly: GCF_030445035.2. Classification (NCBI taxonomy): domain Eukaryota; kingdom Metazoa; phylum Chordata; class Mammalia; order Cingulata; family Dasypodidae; genus Dasypus; species Dasypus novemcinctus. Next base: position 19,828,570 of record NC_080703.1, read on the forward strand.
TGCCTGTCCTCCCAGGGCCAGGGGACAGATGCCAGGGCGGGCATAGCTGGGATGACGGTGAAAATATTGACCTTTGACAAACGGCCCTAACGCCAACTGTGACAGCTCAGCAGCTGGCCCAACCGGCCAGGTTATGGATGCGGCCAAAAGAAGTTGTCCCTCCACCTGCTCCCTGCTGAAGGGGCTGAGTTGTGGGAAACGCTTCTGACCCACACCCCAGACAGTCAGATGACAGCACTGACGTATTTGTGGCGTCCTGACGACCAGAGAGAGCTGCTCGTGTCCAGGGAGGTGGCTTGTCCTCTGGAACCTGCGCTCTTCTCTAGGCCTACGGCTCTTCCACAAGCCTGCGGGATGGAGAAGGTTAGCTTTCCGAGGAAACCACCGCTGGAGGGACGCTGGGTAAGAGCTCGTCAGCTCTAATGAAGTGCCATTGGCTCCCGTCTCCACTACTCTCCCTGACGGGCCTCAACTCCAAGGCAGTCTGCCAAATCAAAGGAATTTGCCTTTTTCTCCAATAGTCTCCCTTGCCCCATGCCCATCTTCCAATACCCTCAAGTATAAGTCAGGGTGCAACCAGGAAAACATAATCCATACCAGGTAAAGGGAACTAGTTATATCGATGTCGGGAGAACCGAAAAGCTAGACACAGGATTAGCCAGAGCAGGCAGGTGCAAGCACCCCAAGGCTGGAGGGAGGGGTTAGAAGGAATGGAAGAGGAACCACAAGGTGTCCCACCACAGGGGAGACAGTACCCCTCTTCCCAGCCTCCCACGTTCCCCCAGAGCCTCCCCCTGGCAGCACCCAGTTAGGGGGAGAGGGGCTGCGAAGTGTAACTCAGCCCCCCTTGCAATACCAGTGTGGAGAATGGAGCTGAGGACAGTCAGACTGGCATACTCGAAAAATACCATTTGGGCAAAAAACGCGACATCAAAATCCTCTACCAGTGGACTCTGTGCCTGATCTGACTCCCTCATGTAGTGGGAAAGTGACAGAACAAGGGAGTCAGGCACTGTCACCAAGGTGTGACCAAGGTTTTGCCTAGTTTTTATCAAGAGGGAATTTGAAAAAACAGTTTTGGAAAATGTTAACAGTAAGAAAGAAAGGAAGGAAGGGAGGGAGGAGAGAGGGAGAGAGGGAGGGAAGGAGGGAAGGAGGGAAGGAGGGAGGAAGGAAGGAAAGAAGGAAAAGGAAGGAAGGAAGGAATTTAATGCATCTGACAATTTAGATTTTTATGTATTTATAATTATAACTGCATGCTCACAAAGTGCCGTACACTGTGCTAAGCATGAAAGTTTGACAACAGTGATCAGACACTGTCTCTTCCCTTGTGGATCCTTCCATCTAATAGGGGGCAAAAGAAATTAAAATAAAATGATTACATAATGAACTCCATAGTCATAAGGTGGAATAAATGCTATTAAGGAAAGTTAGGTGGCACTTGGAGAGTGTGTTTAAGGGAGGAACCTGACCTAGACTTTTTTTTTTTTTAAGATTTATTTCTCTCTCCTTTCCTCCCATTGTCTGCTGTGTCCATTCACTGCGTGTTCTTCTCGTCCACTTGCACTGTCTGGCGGCACTGGGAATCTGTGTCTCTTTTTGTTGCGTCATCTTGCTGTGTCAACTCTCCGTGTGTGCGGCACCACTCCTGGGTGGGTTGTACTTTTTTTCACACTGGGCGGCTCTCCTTACGGAGCGCACTCCTTGCGAATGGGGCTCCCCTACGCAGGGACACCCCTGCATGACACAGCACCCCAGGCACGCATCAGCGCTGTGCATGGCCAGCTCACCACGCAGGTCATGAGGCCCTGGGTTTGAACTCTGGACCCTCCATATGGTAGGTGGACGCTCTATCAGTTGAGCCACGTCCCTTCCCCTGACCTAGTCTTGAGGGAGAGGTGTAGGTGGGGGACGACGCCCTCTTCGAGCGAGAGCTGTCTGAGGCCTCAGTCGGGCCAGCGCAGTCCATTTCTACAGAAGGAACAGTGTGGTGAGAGCGTGATGCGCTGTGTGCCTGGGGAGGCGGGTACTGGCCGGGCTTGAGGGCCGCGGGCTTGAGATTCAATCTTAAGAGCAAAGAGAACACAGAGGTGTTCTTAGCAGGAGCTGGATAAGATCTGGTTCGTATCTTCACAGGAGAAGGCCGGCTGTGCTTTAGAGCAAACTGTAATGGGCACACAGGTCATGCGGGGACCTGTTGAAAGGCAGATTGCGTTTCAGCAGGTCTGGGGTGGGGCCAGGGCTCTGCAGCTCTAGCAAGCTCCCAGGTGACGCACCTACTGCTGGTCCAGGGGCCAGATGAGAACCGAGAAGGACATCCTTGAACTTCTGTAAATGCTGATGGGAAAGAACTGGCTGGTAGCCAGGCAAAGGGCCATAGCCAGAGAGAAACGAAAGAGCTGGAAAGCTCCTGGGAGGAGAGGAGGGCAGAAGTAAGATGGAAGTTCTGCAAAAGTGGGAGGGAACAAGACAAGATGTATGCAGAAGGCTTAGGGTGCAATAAGGGTGCACCATCGTTCTGGTCAAAGTTTAAACAGATTTTGGTTTGTCATTTCTTAACTTCACTTTCTTTCGATCCTTCGAATAGGCTCACGTGCATTGTGAGTCAATCAGAGGCTTCCCAATCATCATTGATCACAGAACCCCTTTTCATGGAGCACTGGGGGGCGGGGCAGGTTTGTGTTCTGGAAAACATTCCTTGGAGAACGCTGACACCCAATAGACACCTGGACTTTCCTGGACTATTAAAGGAGGACAATAAGAAATTATCTGACTGTGATTACTTCCTGATGATATTGTGAAATGTAAGTTTGTAAAATACATGTGTCACGGTTAAGTTGTCAGTGTAGAAATTTAAATAAGGCAAGACACAAGTTACATAAACAATATAGCCCAGGTGGCATCTAAGGAAGCCGAGCTGGCTGCTCTCCAGGAGACCTCCCATGGTGGCATTTAATTATTCTGCAGAATTTAACAGAGCTCTTAGTCTTGCAGGTGGTTTTCTCAACATGCTGACAGCAGACATATCTTTCAGGAGCAAGTGCACATGAACCAGTATCTCTAGGTAGAGGCATAAATGAAAATGTATTAATTTACAACAATGGAGGCTCTGTCACATGAGCCAGCACAGCCTCATTCATTCATTGTTGATGTATTTACTGATTGTCTGTTATAGACTGAGCACAGCGCTAGGCATTGGGGAGTCAATAATGAATAAGACTAAAGTAGTCCCTGCCTTCATGAAGCTACATACTAAAGGAAGAGTCAGACCAACAGCAATGACAATAATCACAAACTGTAGTAAGCACTGTCATAGCTAATTAGTGCTAACATTTATAGAACCCTTAATATGTGCTAAGCACAATTCTAAGCGCTTTCCATGTGGTGTGTCATTTAATCTTCACCAAAAAAAAGCCACTACGAGGTAGGTTCTACTATTACTCCCATTTTTTTTTTACCAGCAGGTGAAACAATTTTATTTCACAGTTAAGTTTAAAACCATAGAAACACTAGGTTCTTCATACAAAAAGAGTAGTACAGATACTACACTTTCTAGAAAATGATTATATAGACCCTCTCAAAGAAAAAGCACCCATTATATGGTTTCAGTTAGGTTACTTGGAAAAAACTCACTTCTGGACTGATTCCTAAAACATACCATTCCACCACTCTGCAATTTTTGGTTCGAAGTATAGATTACTGTCACTCAGGTACTGATCCTGCACTGTTACATATTTGATAATACACATATTGTCTCGTTTATCACTTAATGTTCCACTGGCTCATCAGCCTTTTCTGCAGGTTCATCAGAAGGTTGAGGAGGCTGTGTCTTTCTCTGTGGTCTTTCTTCAAGACCTTCCAGGAATGGAGATACATCATCATCATCATAGACCGTAAACTCCAAGTCTTTACCAACAATTCCAACGGAAATATTCTTTGTAGTTAGGTCCTGCTCTGCAGGAAGTGTCTCTCTCAAGGCACGCAGACCATGTTTAACCAGTTCATTCAGATTACACTCCATAAACTCAGACATATGTCTCTCCAAGTAAGTACGAGCTGATTGAGAACGGGCTCCAATACATAGCTCTGCAGTCAAAATAGTTAGCAGATGGACAGGTTTGGAAAATGTGAGGGCCCATATCATCATAACCAGCAATGAGCAGTCCCACACCAGATGGTCTTCGGCCATATCGTTGTGTTGGTATCTGGGTTTTGCTTCCAATTAGAGATACAAGACAAGACACAGGAAGAGGTCTATCAAATACAAATCTGGAATCCAAACACTCCTGGCGCATGAAATTACATAACAGTCTAGCATCAGCAGTAAGCCCCGCAATTGAGATACCGATATGGTTGTCAACATGGAGAATTTTTTTCTGATGAGCTGCAAGCTCTGATTGTGCCCTCTTCAATGCAACCAACACTGCATGGGTTTTCGATTTCAGACCAACTGTGGCTGAACCTTGCTTGACAGCTACTATTGCATATTCAATCTGATGAATCCTGCCCTGAGGGCTCCAAACAGTGACATCATTGTCATACTGGTCGCGAAACACCAGGAAAATGGGCACGGACCAGAAACCAAACTGGGGTCAAGTCCTGACTGAAGATACTGGGGGGCCTAAGTTCCTATTTTTGCCTCTTCTGTCCCACACACGGCACAAGGAGTCGTACTGGACCACTCGGGATTTATTCCACTGAAAAGTATTACTCCCATTTAGAAAACAAAGGCATAGAGCAGTTAAATAATTTACCGAAAGTGACCCAGGTAATAAGTGATCAGCTAGGGTTTGAACTCAGCCCCAAACTTTTCGATATCATCAAATAGAGAATGACAGAGGAAGACTCACTTTAGAGTCTGGGGAGGTAGCACTGAGCCGAGATAGGAAAGATGAGAAAGAACTTATTAGGCAAAGAGCCTCCCAGGCCCAGGGAAGTTCATGTGCAAGGTAGGAAAGAGTCTGAGCGTGCAAAGAACCGAGTGTGCTGCTGAAGTACTTGCATGAGGGAGGGGTGTTGAGAATTAGATCTGGGCAGGAGTAGGTCATTGCGGGACTGTGGCAATGAGGTGGAAGGATATATCTTCCTGTGATAGGAAGTGCTGACACTTTTTGCTTTGTTTTGGTTTTGGTTTGGTTTGGTTCGACTTTGTTTTTTTTTTTTTTTTCCAAAGAGGGGGTTCTTAACAGAATTTCATGATCTAGCTAATCTTTTAGGATGATCACTCTGGCTGCCAGCAGAATACGGATTTTAAAGGGCAGAGTGGAAGACAATAGAACTCTTTATTCAGCAGGTTTGCAGGATCCCCATGGAGATGTCACCCAACTCCTCGCCCTCTCGGCTTCCTGACTTCCTCATTCCCAAGGATCCTTTCCGCCACTCCATCTCGGTGATACTCTGGGCCAGTGTTCCCCAAACACTAACGTACTTCTGAATGCTCTGATTCACCAAGTCTGGGGTGGGACCTGAGATTCCGCATTTCCAAAAAGATCCCAGATGATGCTGACACTCTTGGTGTCACACTTGGAGCAGCAAAATCCTAGACCTTATTAGTACCCTTCAAAACTCAACTTCATGACTTACTCTCTTACTATATAACTCTTTATTTCCCAGCTCCTTCCCTCTAGTACCCCAGGAACAAACAGTTCTTCAACCCTATTAAGATCCCAGTCACCCAAATGGCTTCTCACTGTTCCCCGCCTGCTCCTGGTCTCATTTCCCTCTGAACCTAGTTGATGTTTGATGAGTCGTCTTGATAATCATTGCCGTGAACACACCCACAGGAACGCTGCCCTCTCCTTCCATTTCCATCCTGCTCACCCAGAAACCCCAATCCTGATTACTTTGAACACTCCATCTATTCAGCTCCTGCACCCAAGCGGCTGAACGTGGCTGAGAAAATACACCCCCAGGTGGACTTGCATCACTCTAAGTTCAATACCACGAATCCCAAATGGGTATTGCCTGACAATTCCACAAAACAGCCACTTTTCACCTCATGCATTCCTGGCCCAGGCCACCATCATCTCATGCTTGGATTATTGCAATAATGCCAGTTCCACTCATGCCACTCTCTACAACTTACTGATACATAAATAGTATCAATCCTTCCCCCACTCCAAGCCCTCCAGGGGCTTCCCATTAAAACAGAACAAAGCACAAATTCCTTACCTTAGTCTACCCTCCACACAATCTGGCCTTGGGCAAATTTATTCTGTATTTCCAGCACCTAGAATAATGCTTTGCACATATTAGATGCTCAGTAAATATTTTTTAATGAATGAATGGATGAATGGATGGATGGATAGATGTGTGACTCTAAAGTATCCATCTCCACAACAAAGACACTTTTGTCTATGGACAAGAACAGCCAGTCTACGCCTTTTCCTTTTATAGCTTCCGTGACTGACCCACTGTCCTTCCAAGGGCACATTCTTTATTTAGATGCATCATTACTTTTAGTCAATTACAGTCAAGTCTGGCAGCCATTTGGTATTTTTCTGGTGACTTTGCACACTTCTTCTCCAATCCACTGATCTTGAAGTTTAATTATAAAAGCTCAGCATTATTTCCCTTCTGTCAGTGCCTGGTGAGAAGGAACTTAAAGACACGGCACATTAGCTTCAAGTAGAACTTTTTCCAGGAAGAGTCCTTTGATTGGTTACTCTCCCTTATGACAATGAAAGAGGAAGAGTTACCTATGACCTCACAAATGCTGTCCCAATACCTCTCAGGTTGCTGGGGAGAAGGTGATTAAATCTTTGTGAATTCAAAGGAGTCTCACTAAAGAAAAACATTGGAAACATAACTCTTGCTCTTCTGAGGTTCAAAATATGAGGACTTCTGAAATGGACCAGGGTGGTCCTGAATGAAGTTCCCAGACTTCCAAGGATCTTAAAAAAAGAGCTCATTACGAGAGGAGAAATAGTCTAGACTGTTGATCCTGGCCCAGGAGTCAAGGAGTTGATAGTGGAGAAATGGTTCTGTCCCAGCAGGGTTGACCCTATAACCTGGGCGAAGTTGTCTGGGAAATCTAAACAGGTCTGAGCATATTTGTATGCCAAGCTTGTGAAGAAAATCATGTTAATTTTAGCTTTGCAAGTAGGTTCTCAGGCAAACACAGCATAGACCTCAGGATTGTTAACAATTAATTATCTAAAGCTAAAATTGTAATAATTGCTCTGAATTCTTGGCCTTCCACAGCACCTTCCACAGCCAAATACCGGGCTGGATGCAGTTGACTAATCTAGCTGATCTTTCAAAAGTGGAAATCAAATGAGTCTGAAATGATTTGTAAATGAATCTGGCCAGCTCCTAGTAATCCACTTCTTTTGCCAAGAGCTTATATACAAGCAACTTTCTATCTCATTATAGAGTTTTGCCAGGAGTTGACAACACACTTAAGAATCCAAACTTTGCAGAAGTCATTTTCCATTTTTTGAAAATTGAATAACATGGCCAATCTCCAGTCCTTGGGTCCTATTCTCCGTGATTCCTTAGAGATGAGGGGCTGCAATTCAGCATTCTACCCTTTGTGTGTCCTCTCAGACCCTTGGTGCAATGGGTCTGAGATGCTGTTTCTAACCGTTGGCACGTTTCCCTCATCTTTTGGTATACTATCCAGCCTGGGTAATTATTGTATCTTATTTGTTGCAGACATTTTTTACTGCCTACCTAAATCCATCCAGTCCCATTCTTTCCTGAGAAGAAAACCTTCAGGGATCCCTTAATCTCTAGTACCTAATCTTAGAAGAGGTAAAATCTGCCCCTAATCTGGGATTAGGCATGTGACACAGTTCTGGCCAATGAGAGATAAGGAAAAGACTGCAGAAGGCGTATGGGAAAGATTTTCCTCCATGATTAGAAGGTTTATGAAAATAAATACTCTGCCCCATTTTTCCTACTTTTGAACATGATTGTATGAGAAGGTGATGCTTAGAGAAGGTGCAGCCACCTTGTGACCATGAAGCAGGAAACAAAGAGCAGAGACTCTGATCTAGAATCTAACATGGTCGAACCAGCAATTACCTACTGCTAGAATTTTTATGTGAGAAAAACACATCCTGCTTTCAACCACGTAGTCTGCTACCTGAAGCTGAAAACATTCCTAATTGATACACCATCTCTCTTGGCAACAGTGATTAGTCCCTGAAATAAGCTTAAGATCCAGGAAAGCAAGTCATTACACATCTTGTCAAAGCCTATAAAATTGTACAGTGCAAACTATAAACCAGGGAAGCGGACTTGACTCAACAGATAGAGTGTCCACCTACCACATGGGAGGTCCAGGGTACAAACCCAGGGCCTCCTGACCTGTGTGGTGAGCTGGCCCACGCGCAAGGAGTGCCATGCCATGCAAGGGTGTCCCCCACATAGGGGAGCCCCACGCGTAAGGAATGTACCCTGTAAGGAGAGCTGCCCCACGCAAAAGAAAATCCAGCCTGCCTAGGAGTGGCGCTGCACACATGGAGAGCTGACGCAGCAAGATGATGCAACAAAAAGAAACCCAGATTCCCGGTGCCGCTGATAAGGATAGAAGCGGTCAAAAAAGAACACACACTGAATGGACACAGAGAGCAGACAACTGGGGTGGGGGGGGTGGGGGGAAGGGGAGAGAAATTAAAAAATAAAATCTAAAAAAAAAGTATAAACCAAAATGTAAACTATAGAGGGTTTAAGCATTGCAAAGCATAGTCCATAATGTAAGTATAGACCACGGTTAGTAACAACTGCTCAGTATTTGTTCATCGGTTGTAACAAATGCATGTTATTAGTAGGGGAAATGTGAGAGGGAAAGAGGTGGGGTAAATGGGAATCCCCTATATTTTTGATGTAACTCTTCTGTAATCTAAAACTTCTTTTAAAATAAAGTTAAAAAAAAAAAAAAAGGATCCAGGCAGGGGTAATCAGAAATTAATACACAGATATCTTCCTGCTGGCACTGCAAAGCTGCAGAGAGGTGACTCTTGGGCTGTTGGGGAATTAGAGGTGGTGTAAAGGCCTATCTTCAGTTAGTGAGAAAGACGAAACTACAAAGAAAAGCAGAGACAAACTGTCTTGGGAAGTGGATGGAGAGAGTCCTCTTGGCAGTGAGTCCTTGATCCCAGTCCCTGAGTCCCTAGATTCTTCAGCTTTTCCTCCCACCCTCTAAACTAGCGCAGATTCCTTCCCACTTACCTGAGCCCATTAACTGTCTGACTTCTTAAGCTGCTTTGGGTTGTGTCACTTGTGACAGAGCCTTGACTTGTATGCCTGGCACGTGACCTGTCTCGATCAGGACAAGTCTGACGTTATTTAGACCAGCTGGTGTCCTCTCACAATTCCTGAACCTTGACAGAGAAATTATAAGCTGTGCAGGAGGACTCAGAAGGCTACCATCTGCAAAATCTGAGAAATAGGAGTAAGAATGACATTTTCTCCTCTGTGGCTTGACAGTGGTCAAACAAACAAAAAGATAGACTTGTACCAGGCTTTTAAATATTTGATTGAAGAATTGATCACCTCCAGCCCGTTTCCTTTCTTGGCAACTTTTGTTTCTGCTGTCCACAGCTGGTGTGCCATCCTCCCCTGCAGACCCACTCATGACCAGGTAAAGTAGGCATTTGACTAGCTCCTGTCCCCAAAGCTGTGCCCCTGCACGGACGGGCTGAGTGATCCAGTTCTGATAACTGGGCTCTAGGCTCATCAACAGGATCTTATCCCAAACAGCCCACGTGCTCCTATCATTTGGCTTCTGCCTGGTCTCTGTTCCTGAACCTTCCTCTGTTAGCTGCCGAGTACCCCAAGCTGCCTCCTCCTCCTCCACAGACTGGAGATTCGCTCCTTCCCTCTGGCTGGTGCCAACATCTAGCCATCCTATGGCCCATTGCTCTTGTTACTGCCTATCTTTCTAGGTGTTTATTGTAACAATTTCAGGAGGCTCAGTTAACCTTCCACTTCCCTTCCAGTCTGAACCAGCTAAGAGATAAACACAAGAGTCAGACAGATGGGCAACAGAGTATCAGCTTTGTTACTCCTCAGACCAATGCAGGAGAAGAGGATTGTTGTACCACACATACAGAGCCTGATAACCTTCACTAAACATTCACAGAGCGAGGAATACTCCATAGAGAGAGTTAGAATGTGCTGCCCGTCTGGGGTCCCCGTCAGTGGCCTGATGATGGTTTTAGGGCTTGCGCTGGGCAGGAGGGCTGCCCGTACAGGGTCCTCGTCACCCAGTGCCCAGCGCAACTGCCCCTGGCGAAGCTCGTCTAGCATCTTCGTTGAGTTCCCCCAGGAGCAGATGCGGAGACAATTCAAATGCAAGCAGTTCATTAGGGAGGTAAAAAAACACCAGTAGGAGAGTAGAGCACTGTCCGACACACGGCAGGAGCTCTACAGATACTGCTGGAAGGAAAGGAGAGAGGAAAAGAGGGCGGAATGTCTCCTTGCCAGACCCACTGCCTCGGAATCTCCTCGGATGGTTTTTCTGCTCACAATTCCTGGAGACCCACGAATTTAAGCTGGAAGCTTAATGAATGATTCACCTTAGTTCCTTCATTACCAGTCTCCTGGAGGAAGGGACTCAGTATGGGGCCCCGTGGCCACATGTATGCCCCTTTGCGCTAACACTCTGTGATGTTAACACAGCAAGGCCGTCTATCGGTTGCATTTAGCATACATTATTAATATGGCTTTCAGCTTCACTTGCTGAATCCACGATTCCTGTTACAATACTGCATGAAAAATAAATGAGCATGGTAATGGCTTCCATTTGGGGATTAACTGCATACGGGCATATGGAAAAACATCTACGAAGACATACGTGTGAAGCAACATCTGGGACCCTTTTCTTTTAAGGCAATAAAAATTCTCAGGGGTGGTTTGTGCATCTGGAAAGCAGCTGCCACCAAGCGTAAAGGCTAGCTGTGTATCTTCTGAACTCTAAATGGAGCCTGCTGCAATGCCCACCCTCCAGTTAACTAACGTCCAAAACCAGGGAACAGAAAGCCTAGGCCGTGACATACTACGTCAGAGGACGGGCTTGTTGCCTGAAAGACCAGGGATCAGTTGCATTTTATTGACTGTGAATAATTTCACTATTTTGCCAACTGCCTGCCCAACCTCTCCGCTGGATGTTTAATAAACGTTTCAAATGTAATATTTCCAAAACAAAATTCTTGGTTATATCCCCAGCGTTGAGGCTCCGAATAATTTCACTATTTTGCCAACTGCCTGCCCAACCTCTCCACTGGATGTTTAATAAACGTTTCAAATGTAATATTTCCAAAACAAAATTCTTGGTTATATCCCCAGCGTTGAAGCTCCTGTCTTAGTTTCTCTCCCTTCCATGTCCCACTGCCTCCACTCCTTCACTTCTGCTCCCTGGGCTACCTTCCTGACAAGCCTGCACTCAAGTCCTTGCTTTGGAGGAAGCTCAACCTACGACAGATGCCACGAAGGAGGCAAAGATTTCTTAAAATATTACTAGAACATTCTTCCAAGGAAATTATGAGTATCACGCAGAAACAGCACAATTGACCTGTAGTTTGAAAGATGGCCATGGCTAAGGATGCCCCAGACACTGGTAGCAGAATTACTGGTGATGAGTGAGATGGGGACTTCTTTCCACTCCTCCCCTTTGTAACTTGAATACTTTAGTCCAGTTAAAAAATAATTACCTATTTTAAAATGTAGACAGACATAGTGACTCTGATGTCAGGCACCCAAGTTGAATCATCCCAGCATGGAATTTACATTCATACTTGTGATTTGTGAAATAACCTCTATTTAGGGGAGGGCATGTGAAGCCTGGTTGTCCCTTAGCCCTGGAATCTCTGCTCAATGGCTTTTCTTTTTTTTTTTAAAGATTTATTTTTTATTCTCTCTCTTTCCCCCGCCCCTCCAGTTGTCTGCTCTCTGTGTCCATTCGCTGTGTGTTCTTCTGTGTCCGCTTGTATTCTTGTCAGTGGCACCCGGAATCTGTCTCTTTTCGTTGCGTCATCTTGCTGTGTCAGCTCTCCATGTGTGCGGCGCCACTCCTGGGCAGGCTGCACTTTCTTTCACGCTGGGCGGCTCTCCTTACAGAGAGCACTCCTTGGGTGTGGGGCTCCCCTATGCGGGGGACACCCGTGTGGCAGGGCACTCCTTGTGCACATCAGCACTGCACGTGGGCCAGCTCATCACACAGGTCAGGAGGCCCTGGGTTTGAACCCTGTACCTCCCATATGGTAGGCAGACGCCCTATCCATTGAGCCGAATCCGTTTTCCTCAATGGCTTTCCATAACTGCAATTTGCTCAAGTTGCTTTGTAAAAAGAGCCCAATCGTGTAAAGCTTATTGAACTTGGTGGGAAGAATAACAAACGAACGAGAATTTATCATATGTAAAGCTCTGAAGTTGAAAAGGGGGTGGGGGAGAGTCCACCTCACAGTCTAGAGGTAATGAAGGCAAAAGGTTTTTACCGTGGTTTCCACTGTGCAGTCTCACTGCTTTCAGGCTCTGAGGATCTTTGGTCTGGGAGCTACTGAGAGCAGGGAGGAAAGAATTACCTTGAAATAACCTGATGATCCTCCACTCCAGAATATTTGCTGTGGGGTGGTGGTTCCCAGAGGAGTGTGGGGGATACACGTATCTCTGGAGTACCTGAGTGAGGTTAGGCGTCACCTGGTCTTTCCTTACTGGGTCTTTCACCGCTGTTTCCTGTGTCAGGACCCGTTTCAACCATTGCCCCTTGGAGGAAAGGGTTTGCCAGTTCTGGGCAAGGATGGCGAGAGGAAAGTGCTTTCCAGCCTGCCCACAGTGAGGGCTCCTTCTGCTGCTGGAGCCTGGGGAGAGGCGGTCTTGCCCACCTGAAGCAGGCTAATGAGACAGGGAATTAATAGATGGATCTGGAACCTGGCAAAGAGTCAACGTGGACATCAGAAACCTCCAAGAGGGCTGCTGGAGGACCCCCGCCCCGGGATTCTGCTACCTAGAACAAAGACTTCTTTTGGGAGCAAGGAAAAGCCCAGATGTTCTCTACGAAATTTATCACTGGGTCCTCACTAAGGGATTGATGGGTGGGGTAATCAATCAAAACAGCAAACGACTGGAGCTCCCTCCTCTCCCATTAGCAAAGGGGTGGAATAATTAGTGATTTAAATGCAAACCGGAGGCTTGAGTGTGCTCTGCCTTACTCTATTGCCTGCGGACCTGTCCTGCCCTCTGCGCACCGTTGTTGTCGCCATTTTTCCTCTGCAATGTGTCCTCGCAAGTAACCCTGGGGACTTAGAATCTACAGTGGGGAATTGTAGCTTGTAAATCAGCCCTCTTCACACCTTTTCATCCCTTCCTCACTACCTGGGCCCCCCGGTCTGTTATTTTCTCCCATTTCTCTTCCCTCCTTTCCTGAATAAATGACTGACCTAACTCACCCAGTGTGTTCTAGAAATTCATTTCTGCAGCGCAGCGAGAAGAAGGCTTCACTCAGGGCCAGGGGTCGGGGAGGGGCTCCACTAACCCCCGCCACATGGAGAGGGGGACGCAGAGGCCCATGGGAGGTGGAGGGGGGAGCGCGGGGGCCGACGGGAGGCGGAGCGGGAGCGCGGGGGCTGGCAGGGCAGAGCGGGAGACGCGGGGCGCGGGGCCTGCTGGGAGGCAGACGCGGGAGCGCGGGTGCTGATGGGAGGTGGAGGGGGAAGGCCTCTCCGCCATCTCCTCTGAGGCGGAGGCTGAGCCAAGCTGCAGCCGGATACGTGGAGGACGGCGGGGCCAAGAGGCAGAGTCTGGATGGTTCTCTACCAGTCCCGACCTTCGAGCCCCTCGAGCACTGCTCTCGAACTCACTGGTCGAACGTATTCCCTCAATTATTTTCTGTCGCGTCCTCACCCCCTGCCAGACCACCGGGCTGGTGGCCCCCGCGTTCTCAGGAGGGGTCCCCTGCCACGGCCCCCGGGAACTAGCTGGGTTCCAGGCTTCTGGCTGATCTCAGACGCGGGTGTCTGTTGAAGCTCGGCTGACTCCAAAGCCCTGGCCTCGGGCCTGCTCCTGGCCATTTTTAGCCCAAGCTGCCAGTGTGGTGCCGAAAGCAGAAGCAGAATGCGGAAGCGCCAGATAGTGAAGGTGAACCCGCAGTCAGGTGTCAAACACAGAAAAGGAGGTTGAAAGTCACCAGGGGCGTACGCTCCTCAAGGCTGCAGATGGCGCAGCGGAGAGGGATGGTCTAGACAACAGAGTCTGGATTCAAAGAGAACTCAGCTGGCTAGAACGTGAGCCCGAGACAATAGCGTGGAATTTTAATGGAATAACAGCGCTTTTGCTTTTGATACCACCATGCTATAATCGCTAATGGAAGAGACTGGGCTTGGGAGCAATTTTGTGTGAAAACATCTTAGTGCTCAGTTTAGCACAACCCCAAGGGAAGCCTAAATTATTAATCCCAGGTGATGCTTGAAGGAGAATGGGATTTAATGGTCCCCTTGAGTTCTGTACAAATCAGACCTCATCTGGGATATTGGGTCCTGGTCTGGGCATAACCATTGGGATAGGCTATGTAGCCGTTTGATATTGCTTATGAATTCCAAAAATAGATATTGGATTGGGTTGGATTCAGAGGTTTCCCTTTTACTTGATTAAATAATGGTTAAAGCTTTGATTGGGCCAAGTCAGCAGGACATTGTCCCCTTGGTGGGCAGGAACTTACAGAGAAAATTACAAGGCAGAGGAGTTAGTTGGAGTTTGAATGCTGAAGCTCTAGGGAGTAAATACGTGAGGAAAGAGAGAAGACACAGCAGTGGCCCCAGGAAGAGAGACGGAGAGAACAGAGCAGCTGAGCCTGGAGAGAAACAAGCCCCAGGCAAGAGACAAGACTTACCCAGCCTGTAGCTGATATTGGAAGAGGCTGGGACCAAGGAGCCTTAACAGGAAGAGGGAGGCTGAACCTGCGCAGGCGTCAGCAGTCATCTTTGCTCCAGTACATGGACACAGACTTTTAAATTTAATTTAATTTTTATTCCCCCCCCCCCCCCCGTGGCTTTTTGTGAGCTGTCTGCTTTCTGTGTCTATTTGCTGTGCGTTCTTCTATGTTTGCATTTATTTATTTTTATTTCCCCTCCCCCTTTGTGGCTTGTTTGCTGTCTGCTCTCCGTGTCCAATCGCTGTGCGCTCTTCTGTGTTTTTGTTTGTCTCTCTTTTTTTGTTGTGTCACCTTGCTGAGTTGGCTCTCCGTGGCATCTGCGGGCTGGGCGGCGCTTCACAGTGTACAGGCAAGCCTGCCTCACAAGGAGGCCCTGGGATGCGAACCCAGGGCCTCCCATATGGTAGACGGGAGCCTAACTGATTGAGCCACAGCCGCTTCCACAAAACTGTGGTGAGGGAAGTAACTTATGCTTTATGGCCTGGTATTTGTAAGCTTCTACCCCAAATAAATACCCTTTATAAAAGCCAACAGATTTCTGGTATTTTGCATCAGCACCCCTTTGTCTGACTAATCCAGATGCCCTGCCCAGATCCCCCTTCTTGGGCACCCGTCCCCCACTTGCTTTCGGTGTGACTGCCAACAGCTGTAGCCTGTTCCTGAGAATTGCTCTTGCCCACAAGGAAACCACCTTACGTAGGGTGTTCAACCCCCAACTCCCCTCAACCCCATCAGAGCCCACAGCCAGTGGCTGAGTGACATGGAGTACCAAAGGCTGCTCAGGGTGGGGCAACTCTGCGGTGTGCATTCATGCCCCAGAGCTCCCACGTGAGTCTGCCTCCAGCTGACACCGTGTCCTTGCCCCCTGCTTCCCTCACTCTTGTGCGGGTTTCTCCTGAAGACTTCCTTCAATAGATTGGACATCCCTGTCTCAGAGTCTCCAACTAGGGCACCGGACCTGAGGGAGAAGTGAATGATGAGGGCTCTGGAAATCACATGATTTAAGGAGAAAGGAAGGAGCTGAAATGTGTAGTCTGGGGCGGGGGGGGGCAGTGGGGAGAAGATTTGGGGGATAGGACAAGGAGCTGCCTTCAAATATTAAAAAAATTAGGAAGTGGAGAAAGTACGGATGAATAGACAGACCAAGGCCGATTTAGGCTCAGTATAAGAAAAAACTTTCCATTTGAAGCTTTACAAAATAGGTACAGCTGCCTTGCAGAGTAATCAGCCTCTTGCCATTGCAAGTGTTCACCCAAGATCCAGAGGGCCAACGGGTGGGAGCTGGCAGCAGAAAGTCCTGCTCCACTGGGGAATTCCTGGGCCCAAAGCGCACTCTGCTTGTTATTATGCCGGCTGACCACAAGATGGAAGCAGCAGGGAATTCCCGGCAGGCGATTAAACAGAAAATTCTAGTTTCCACAGATTTTGATGCAGATCTTCAGATTTTATAGGAGATATCGTGTCTACTATTCTAAGCCCTTAGAGATTTATAACCCACAAAACCTGAAAGGTGAAAACATTTCTCCCCAAATCGTGTATTTCACTGTTGAAAACAAGGGAACCTTACAGAGGTAAACCCTGATCGTGGAGTTATGCCGTTTCAGGGTAAAAGTCATTCCTATATTCTGATCACAGCGCTACTCCCATGTGGTTACACTGGTTCCCAAGGGAGGGAGTCTATGTCAAGGACAATTTCAGCAGTGAGGCTGAATGTCAGGCCTCAGCATGAGCCGGACTGGTCCTCACAGAACAATTCCCCACACTGCTCGGCCTCTTCCTGCTCCAGGCCCAAAAGTCTGTAAACAGTAGTCTCTGCCCTGGGGAACTGATTAGCAGCTCTACTGGGAAACCTGAATGTACCTGTGATTCCATGAAGCAGATTCTTTTAAGATTTATTTACTTATTCCCCCACCCCCATTGTCTGTGCTTGCTGTGTCTTTGTTGTAAGCTCATCTTTTTTTTAACTGAACCTAGGACCCCCCCATGTGGGAGCGAGGTGCCTAATGGCTTGAGCCATATCTGCTCCCTGCTTTGCTGTATCTTTCATTGTGTTTTCCTCCTTGTGTCTCTTGTTGCACCATCTTGTTGCATTAGCCTGTTGCGCCAGCTCACTGTCCTGCTCCCCTTCTTTAGGAGGCACTGGAAACTGAACCTGGGACCTCCTATGCAGTAGACAGGAGCCCAATCGCTTGAGCCACATCCGCTTCCCTCCTTGAAGCAGATTTGTATCAGAGTTCTATTGCAATGCTGAGGTCAGTTAACCCCACCTGGCCTCACCACCCTGCCATGCCTGGACACTCTCTGGGGTAGCCAGCCTAAGATGCTCCTCCAGTGATCCCTTCCTGTCAGTATCCATGTCCTGGTGTTTCCCTGTCCATACTGAAATGTGCAACGGCTCAGTATTAAAAAAGGGCACCCCACATTTGGGAGCAGCAATGCTTCAGATGGGGATGGGGGCTGGAGTGAGCAAGCAGAGGTTAGCTCATGCAGGACTTCACAAGCCCTGACAATTGCCTTGGACTTTTCCTGAAGACAGTGCTATTAATATGTCATTTATGGGTTTTAAAGTCTAATGATATGATTGTATTTGCTTTTTTTTTTTTTTTTTTTGAGGTACTGGGGCAGGGGATTAAACCCAGGACCCCTGGGTTGAGTGGGTCCTCAACCACTGAGCCACATTAGCTCCCCTGAGTTAGTATTTTCATTTGTTTTTGCTTTTTTTTAAAAGAAGGCACTGGGAGCAGAACCTGGGACCTCCCATGTGGGAGGCAGGCGCGCAACCGCTTGAGCCACATCCACTCCCTGTGTTTGATTTTTAAAATATTCATTCCAGTAGCAGTCTTGGAAGAGGGCAAAATGGGTTCCACTCTCTCCTTCTTTGAAAGCCTTTCTCCACTTGGCTTCTAGAAAACCACACTCTCCTGGATTGCTTCCTACCTCCCGCTCCACTCCTTCGCTGATTTCTCGCCTTCGTGACCTGTCATTTGGGTGGGCCCATGGGCGCTTGTCTTTTTCTCTTCTCTCCAATACTGACTCCCTTGGGGACAGCTTTCGTTTCCTAGGCTGCTCAAGCAAATACTGTGAAAATGGGTTGACTTAAAGAGAATTTATTAACTTACAATTTTGCGGCTAAAAGAAAGTCCAAATCAAGGCGTGAGCAAGGCAACACTTTCCCCTGGAAGGCTGAGGCCTTGGGGGTGGCCGCAGTGTCCTCGGGCCTCAGTTGTCATGTGGCCAGGCACGTGGCAGCCTCTCCTGGTGGCTCCCTTCTCTCCCGGGTCCAGCTTCTCGTGGCTCTCTCTGTCTGAGCCTCATCCTCTCAAAGGACTCCTGCAGTGGGAGTAAGACCCGCCCTGACTGAGACGGGCCACGCCTTCCCACCTGAAGTGTCCTCATCAAAGGCCCTGCCAAGAATGCCCTAAGCCCCAGGAGTGGATTCGATTTAGGAGCATGGTTTTTGGGGTACGTACAGTTTCACACCACCTTACCCAGGCTCGTAGCTTTAAGCACTTTCTATAGGTCGATCCCAGATTGACACCTTCAGCCCAGGCTTGTCTCCTGATCTTTAGACTGGCATAGCCAACCTCTTGGCTGAATCTCCTCTTCCACGTGTTTTATATATATATATATTTTTTAAATTTATTTCCCCCCACCCCCCCAGCGGCTTGCTTGTTGTCTGGTCTCTGTGTCCATTCACTGCACGCTCTGCTGTGTTTTTTGTTTTGCTTGTCTCCCTTTTTGTGTGTGTGTGTCACCTTGCTGGCTCTCCGTGGTGCTTGTGGGCCAGCAGCTGTTTCCTGGGCTGGGCAGCTCTCTGTGGTGTGTGGGTGAGCCTGCCTTCACAAGGAGGCCCTGGGACGCGAACCCAGGGCCTCCCATATGGTAGACGGGAGCCCAACTGATTGAGCCACAGCCGCTTCCCCTCCATGAATTATAGATATCTCAAACTCAGCATGCTCAAAACTGTGCTCCTGATTCTCCACCCCACCTGCAGACCTGCCCCACTCACATCCTTCCCATCTCACTTGCTGGCAACTTCATTCTTGTAGTTGCTCAGCCCAAAGACTTTAGCATCACATTTGATGCTTTCCTTTCTCTGACATCTGACATTCAAGCAACTCATCAAGAAATCCTCTTGCCTCTACCTTCGAAACCTAGAACCTGAACACTTCTTACCCTTTCTTTTTTTTTCCCCCGAGATGGCTCCCTCATCTGTTTGCTCCTTTTTGCTCATTTTTTGTGCTTGTTGTCTTTTTTTTAAAGATTTATTTTATATTCCCCCCCCCCCCATTGTTTGCACTTGCTGTCTTCTTTCTGTGTCTGTTGGTTGTGTGCGCTCTGTGTCTGCTTGTCTTCTTTTTAGGAGGCTCTGGGAACCGAAACCGGGGCCTCCCACTTGGGAGGGAGGTTCCTAATTGCTAATTGCTTGAGCCACCTCCACTCCCAACTTGTTGTCTTTCACTGTGTTTTCTTGCTGTGTCTCTTGGTTGCATCATCTCGCGGCGTCATCTCGTTGTGTCGACTTGCCACGCCAGGTCATCACGTCAGCTCACTGCCCTGCTCGTCTTCTTAGGAGGCCCTGGACCTTCCATGTGGTAGGCGGGAGCCCAGCTGCTTGAGCCACATCCATTTCCCAATGGTGGACTTTTATGCCTGCTGGATCTTTGCCTTTATGATGTCTGTAGCTGTTTCAGATTATTTATGAATTCCAAAAAGAGAGATTATATTTGTAAACTTGTCTGTTCCTCCGGGTGTGATCTCCTTTGATTGTATTAGATGCAGCTGAGATGTCTTTGATTAAATTACATTAAGGGAAGTGATGTGGCTCAAGTGATAGGGCTTCGGCCTACCATATGGGAGAACCCAGGCTTGATCCCTGGCACCTCCTGGTAAAAAAACAAAAAGAGAAAGCGTGCCTGCATGGCAAGTCAAGTGCCTGTGCAGCAAGCTGAGTGCCTGCATGCTGAGCCAGTGGCTGCACAAGCGAGTCATGCAGCAAGATGATGACGCAACAAAAGAGAGACAAGGGAGAGTCAAGATGAAGCACAGTAGAAACCAGGAACTGAGGTTGTGCAGGTGACAGGAAATCTCTCTCTACATCAGAGGTCCCCAGGATCAAATCCCAGTGAATCCTAGAGGAGAAAAAACAAGAAGAGAAGACCATAAGAGAAATAGACACAGAAGATCACACAGTGAATGGGCACAGCAAAAACAGCAGGGCAGGGGGAGGAGAAGGGGGAGGGGGAAGGGGAGAGGAGGGGGGAGATTATGTTAAGACTAGGACTTTGATCCGACCACATCAGTAGGGTGTAACTCAGAGTTGACTCCCTGCCCCCTTAGTGGGCTATATAAATGGACACTCACACAGAAGAAGATACAAAGAGGTGAAAACTTGGTCATTTTGGTCCTGCCAAGTGACAGAAAGGAGAAGCACAAACAGCTAAAGCCCCAGGAAGAGAGATGAGTCCTATGCCAGCCTGTAGCTGAGAGAGAGGAGGGCTGAACCCTCACAGAGATCGGCAACCATCTTGTTTCAACATGTGGCAACTGACTGGTGAGAAAGGGACCTTGAGTTGGATTCTATAGGGCCTTGTAACTGTAAGCTTTTACCCCAAATAAATATGCTTTATAACCTTGTGGCAGGTGGTGGTTTCTTGGACCTGACACCCAAAGCACATGCTACAACAACGACAAGTAGATTAATGGGACCTCCTCAAAATTAAACACTTTTGCACCTCCCAAGACTTTGTTAAAAGGGTGGGAAGGCAGCTGACTCAATGGGAGAAAATATTTGGAAATCACTTCTGATAAAGGTTTAATATCCAGGATATATAAAGAGATGCTACAACTCAACAATAAAAAAGACAAGCAACCCTATTAAAAAATGGGCAAAAGACCTGAATAGACACTTGTCCAAAGAAGAAGTACAAATGGCAAAAATACACATGAAAAAATGCTCAACATCACTAATGATTAGGGAAATGCAAGTCAAAGCTACTATGAGATACCATTTCATACCTATCAGAATGGCCACCATTAAAAAGACGCAGAACCGCAAGTGCTGGAGAGGATGTGGAGAGATAGGAACACATATTCACTGTTGGTGGGAATGTAGAATGGTACAGCCCTGGTGGAGGACTGTTGGGCAGTTCCTAAGGAAGTTGAACATAGATTTTCCAGGGGACTCTACTGGGCATAAACCCAGAAGAACTGAGAGCAGTGACGCAAACAGACATCTGCACACTGATGTTCATGATGGCGTTATTAATGATTGCCAAAAGTTGGAAACAACCCAGGTGTCCATCAACATATGAATGGATAAATAAGTTATGGTGTAGTCATATGATGGAATATTTGCAGATGTAAGAAGAAATGAAGTTGTGAAGCATATGACAACATGGATGAACCTGGAGGACATTTTGTTACATGAAGCAAGCCAGACACAAAAAGACAGATCTTGTATGATTGCATTACTATGAACCAAATATGTAGAGCAACTTATTGTAAGATTAAAAAAAATTTGTATGTCTCTAGTTAAAAAAAAACACCCTTTATAAAAGCCAACAGAGCTGTTGTACTCTTCATCAGCACCCCTTTAGCTGACTAATACAACGTTTTATTGACTATGGCTAAGTTTGCTAGTCTATAATTTTCAGCTGACCCCAGAGACATCTGTGAAATATAACTAATTTTGTGTTTTGTGTGTAGGTGGCTGTGCATGCAGGGATGGTCTGGGTTTGAATTTGAAGTTTAGTAATAATAATAATGGATTGTTAATGATTTGAACTCTTCTATTCAAGTTTTATTGATAAAAATAATACTAGTTATCATTTATTGCATGCTTGTTATTTGCCAGCCACCATTTAAATTGAGGTGGAGACCATTTCATGGGTAAAGAAATTGATCGCACAAAATGAAAATAAATAAACTTAAAAAACAGACAAAAAACAAAACAAAAGCGAAAAAGAAAACACAAACAAAACAAATTGGTCGCACAAGGTCACTGAGGGAGCTAGAATTGAAACTCGGACAGGTTGACTCCCAAGTCCATGTCATTCCTTCCAAATAGTCCCTGCATCCTCAAATTCTCCCCTCTTCCGTAGTTCTTATTTCTCTTCAGTAATGTCCCGCAACTTTCTGCAGCCTCAGCACACTAAATGGACAATATTCCCCAGCACAAGCCAATTCCTTGGCCCATGCCCGTTTTCAGTGTGCCCTGCCCCGTTCTCTTGGCTCCCTCTAACCCCACCTGCGGTTCTCACTGAGTATGGCACAGTGGGGTGTCCGACAATATCACGGGGACCCTCTGCTCTGGGAGCAAGGCCACACCCCAAAGCAGGGGGTAAGGGCTTTCCCACTCTGGCCCCACCTCATAACCTCCCAGATGATTTCTCCCTTTCCTCTCTTGAGGCCTCCCTTTGAGCCAGGCCAAGCAGAATTCTCGGGAGCCTAGCTGATGAGGCTCTGCTCACCTGGGGTAAGCTCTGCATTAGCTCCTCAGCATGCCATCTCACAGCTCACATTTCCCAGGGACCCTTTTACACCAGGGCGGGCTCTCAAGTTGCCAACATTGAACACTGGCCCCCAAAAAAGACTTTATTAGAAAGATATGGGTAAGCTTGCAGAACTGATGAACGTGGCAGGCCCAGGAAGAAGAGAACTCAGGATACCCGAGGAGTCCAGGTAGCAGAAGGTAATGGGTTCCATCAGGATAGGTTCCCCACACTTACATCGCTGTGCTCAAGATCCAAATTGCTGGGAAGCGCACATGGCTCAGCTGATAGGGTGTCCGCCTACCACATGGGAGGTCCAGGGTTCAAACCCAGGGCCTCCTTGACCCGTGTGTTGAGCTGGCCCATGTGCAGTGCTGCCATGCACAAGGAGTGCTGTGCCACGCAGGGGTGTCCCCCGTGCAAGGAGTGCTGGGGATGCAGCAGTGAGCAGATGAAACCAAGTCCCGGCCCTCTGGGGCTTCAGTCTACTGTGGGATCAGACAGTAGACAGGAGATGAGGCGGGGAGCAGGCTGGCCGTCCATTTGGGTCTGTTTCGGGGCTCTTTGTTGGAGGCAGGAGGCTTTGATCAGCTCTCACAGCTCTTTCAGAAATATCATTCCAGAATGAATGAATGAATGAATGAATGAATGAATGAATGAAGGGGGGCATTTTTTCTATATATCATTCAAGGCAAAGGGGTATTCAAGGTGCCCCAAGAGGTGAAAATAGTAATGGTGGTTGTTTGGAAACTCAGAATCTGGATAAGAGAGGGAGACTCCACGATAAAATCTTGTTCAATGCTCTATCCCCAGCCTCTAGAACGATGTCTAGAACATGACAAACACTTAATAGATATCCCTTTCGTGTGAATCCTGAGGGGAAGGGAAAGGGCAGGGAGACATTGGTTGGGAGGGAGAATTTCCTCACTGGAACTTTTGGTCCTCAAGCACACCCTTCCTCTCTCCTGTCGTGTGAATCCTGCTTCTCCAACACAGCGGCTTCCCCAATTCTGCTGTCTCCTCAGACATTTGGATCTAAGTGGACTACCGCCTGGGGCCCAGAACTAGACCGTGAGGTCTGCTTCTCCCCACTCTTCAGGATGCTGAGGAGAGACCCTGGCTCAGTGCTGAATTCAAGCAGAGCGGCTTCCTCTTTCCTGGGAATTTCTCTCTCCTGAGGGAAACTCTGCTTCTTTTATTCTTAAATTTCTTCCTCAGAGAGTTGAATGTTTGCTTCCCAGGCATCGAACAGGAGCTCCCTGGGGTCACAATTAAAATGCCTAGAGAAAGAGGACAGGCGAGGGATGTCAAATATGACAGACAACAGGGGGTGGCAGGGACTGTTCGGTAAACAGGAGAACTGAGCCCTATGTGGCCAAAATCATACTTTTAAAAAGGATTGTGGGGAGGTCCTGGGTTCAGTACTGGTGCCTCCTGGAGAAGGTGAATAAACAATGAGCGGACAGATGAGCAAAGCTTCTGGGGGAAAGGGGGTGGTGGTTATAAATAAAGAACAATAGAGTAAATAAAAATAAATCTTAAAAAAGAGTGTAGAGGGGTCCTAAGACGGAAAAAAAAAGAACTGTGTAGGTCAAGTAAACCTCATCTGTGAACCATCAATTCGCGGCAATATCAGTCATTTGACACAAGCCAGGGAGATCTGTCAACTCCTCACTCTTCACTGGAAACACGTCTCCCTTGAGACTGTGTGATTGTCTGCTTGAGCGGAGGGAAGGCCGAGAAGGACATGCCCACTGGAAAACAGAATTTAACTATGAATATAAATGTTAAGCGAAAAATATTATCCTGCTATACCTACATGTGGTTCAAGTAGAAACTTGTCTTGGGTTAAACGACGTGAAATGGCTACAGAGGCAAATTACTAAGACTCAGACAAAAGCTGCCTTTGACCATCGAGAGGGGAGAGTGTGGGTCAGAAGGATCTGCTTTCTGATGAATCCATGAACAGTTCTGAGCGGAACTAATCAGGCTGGGGTTGTATCATCCTTTATAACCCACGGCTCAAAGATTTGATATCTGATCTCCTGCTCTTTGACCCCCATGCCACTGCTTTGTTAACGTATAGAAAATACATGGTGGACACATACACAGAGAGAAAGGAGAAGTAGAAGAAGACTCTAGGGGAAGAAAAGGACTGAGAGAGATGCTAGCGCCTTCTTGGACAGGACTGGAAACAGAGGGATGCGAGAGGGCGATGGCCAGTGGAAGGAATTTAGCAGTCTCTGCCTCCGGGAATTGGCATGGTCTCCGGGGAAAACATAGCCACGGATAACAAATAAGCTCCTCGCAAGACAAATTCCTGGGGGAATAAGGGATGAGAAGTCTTCCAAGCAACACTGCTCCTTACAGACGCCAAGGGAACAGGAATGGGAATCAGTTTTTCCCTTGGGATTCCAAATGATGTTACCCTGCAATGCAAGGCAAGGCATTGGATCCTATTTCCAAAGTCGTGTAAGGTCAGGCCTCTATTACCCAGCACATTAGTTAAGGCTGTATTGGTTTCAGGGAAGAGAAGCGGACTTTGGCTGACTTAAACAAAAAGGGAGAATGACTGGAAAGCTCTTAGGGGCTTTTTATCAAATCTAAAGGAGAGCTGAATAACCACAGCTCAGCGAGGAAAGCAGCTCAGGGCCAGGCATGCATGGTTGTGCTATAAGATTGTTCAATGTGCCCAGGCTCTCTGCCCTGTGATTGAGCTCAGGTTCCCGAAAGCAGTGCCTGAGATGCGAATTCTGGTGCAAGAGATGTAGTGGGGGGAGAGCTCGAAGGAGAAACACACTGGGGAGTGGAGGTGGCAAGATGGGCAGGAGATGGAGCTAGCAAGGGCAGCCTCAGTCTGATCCCACGATGGGCTTAAGAGGGATTGGCACCACAGGATTATCCCACCTCCAAGTAATGGAACCTGCCTTTTGTAGCCCTGTATCCATCAGTCCTCAGCAGTGGGCTCCCTCCAGGAGAAGGGCATAATCTCTTAAACAGTTTTGGGCAAGCTGATTCAGGAGCAGGCAGTTGAGAGCCCTGAGCAGCCAACATATGCAGCAGGAGTGCAGATTGAAGGGCGGATCTATATTCATTGATGAGGCATGAGAAGGCACCATTTTGAGCCAGAAACTTCAAGAGAATTTCTGCAAGATTAAAAACGGATTGTCTCCTTAGGCACATATCCACAGATGTTCACTGTTACTTTTTTTTTTTTTAAGATTTATTTTTATTTCTCTCCACCTCCTCCCACCCCCCGCCCCGTTGTCTGCTCTCTCTGTCCATTCACTGTGTGTTCTTCTGTGACCACTTCTATCCTTATCCGCGGCACTGGGAATCTGTGTTTCTTTTTGTTGCATCATCTTGTGTCAGCTCTCCATGTATGCGGCATCATTCTTGGGCAGGCTGAACTTGCTTTCACGCTGGGCAGCTCTCCTTATGGGGCGCACTCCTTGCATGTGGGGCTCCCCTACGCGGGGGACACCCCTGCGTGGCAGGGCACTCCTTGGTGCATCAGCACTGCGCATGGGCCAGCTCCACACGGGTCAAGGAGGCCCGGGGTTTGAACCGCGGACCTCCCATGTGGTAGACAGACGCCCTAACCACTGGGCCAAGTCCACTTCCCCCAATATGCTTTTTAAAAAATAATAATGAAAAAATACATAGTATACCATAGAAAAGTGCATAAATTCTAAGTTTATAGCTTGATGAAATTTTGTAAAGTGAATCATTGGTATAATGAGCCCTTGATCAAGATAGAGAACATTACCAGAATCTCATGCTCCCTTCCTTCCATTTCAAGGGGCAGCCACTATTCTGACTGCCCGCAACATAGATTAATTTTGTGTGTTTTCAGATTTTATATAATTGGATTCATACAGTATACTCTTTTGCATTTAGCTTCTTTCACTCAAGATTATATTTGTTAGATTAATACACGAAGTTCATTTTCATGGCTGAAGAAGCATTTTGATTTTTTGAAAATAGCACAATTTATTTACCTATTCTAATGTAATGGACCTTTGGGTTTTTTCCACCTTAGGGCTACTACAAATTGTACTCTATGAATGTTCTTGTAATTGTCTTTTAGTCAACATGTGTACACAATTACATTGGGTATATATCTAGAAGCAGAATCTATGTCATAGGTTATAAATGCATTCAGCTTTAGAAGATATTGCCAAAGAGTTTTCCAGAATGATTGCACCATTTGATAAGGCTTTTAGCAAAGTATGAAAGGTCCAGTTGCCCCACATCCTCCAATACCTGGTCTCATCTGTATTTTTCCTGTTAGCTATTCTGATGGACTTGTAATATTATTTCATAGTGATTTTAATTTGTGCATCTCTGATGACTAATGAGGTCAAGCACCATTTCATATGTTTATTGGTCATTTGAATATTCTCTTTTGCTAGGTCCCTATTCAAGTCTTTTGCCATATTTCCATGTGAAAAGAATCTATAAAATATTCCTTGCTGATTTATGGGAACTCTCTCTATATGCGTTCTTTGTCAGATATAAAGAAATAAACACACACACATACATATTTGTTTTGTATATATTTTTTCTTATTTTATGGCTTGCTTGCTTTTTCATTTTCTTAGAAGCTGTTTTTAAAAATGAATACAGAGAAGTGGGCATGGCTCAACTAATAGAGTGTCCATCTACATATGGAGGGTCCAGGGTTTGATCCCCAGGGCCTCCTGACCCATATGATGAGCTGGCCCTTGTGCAGTGCTGATGTGCGCATGGAGTGCTGTGCCATGCAGGGGTGTCCCCGTGTAGGGGTGCCCCACACACAAGGAGTGCGCCCCGCAAGGAGAACCGCCCTGTGTGAAAAAGGACAGCCCACCCAGGAGTGGCACTGAACACACAGAAAGCTGATGCAGCAAGATGATACAACAAAAAAGAGTTTCCCAGTGCCACCAGATAATGCAAGCAGATGCAGAAGAACACACAGCAAATGGACACAGAGAGCAGACAATGGGGGAGTGGTGGGAAGGGGAGAGATAAATAAAATAAATCTTTAAAAAACCAAATGAATACAAGGGAAGCAGCTGTGGCTCAATCCATTGGGCTCCTGCCTACCATACGGGAGGCCCTGGGTTTGCATCCTGGGGCCTCCTTGTGAAGGCAAGTTGGCCCAGAGGCCCGCGGAGAGCTGGTGCATCAAGATGACACAACAAAGGGAGACAAACAGACGCAGAAGAATGCACAGCAAATGGACACAGAGAGAAGACAGCAAGCAAGCTGCAAGGTGGGGGGGATATATAAATAAAATTAAATTAAAAAATCTTAAAAAAAATTGGTGAGACATTGATTAATACTCAACAAAACCCAGAAGGAAAAATAAAAATAAATGCACACCTAGGCATATAATTGTAAACTTGAAAGACAAAAAAAGAATACAAGAAGCGGCTGTAGCTCAAGTGGTTGAATGTCTGCTTCCCAGGTATGAATGAGGACCAGGATTTGATCCCCAGTACCTCCTTAAAAAAAACAAAACAATACAATCTATGGGAATTCTGCACATCATGCATGATTGTTTTGTTGAGCTTCACAACTTTTCTAATAAAAAATATATATATAATGAACACGAGCATTTAATTTTAATTTAGTCCAATTTATCAATTTTTTCCTTGATATTCACATTTTCTATGTCCTATTTATGATATCTTTGTCTATATCACAGCCATATAGATAGTTCCATTTCTTTTAAAAAAAAGGCTTTATTGTTTTACCTGTCACATTTAGAAGTACAATCATCTGGAATTAATTTCTGCATTAGAGGTTGAGGTTTGTTGTTGTTGTTATTTTCCTTTCATATGGATAGCCATCTGACCAGGCAGCACTTACGGAAAAAAGTCTTTTGTTCCCAAATGGATTCCTGCTGTGCCATTTTTGTCAACGTCAAATGAAAAGGGAAGCGGCTGTGGCTCAATCAGATGAGCTCCTGTCTACCATATGGGGGGCCCTGGGTTCATGTCCCGGGGTCTGTTTGTGAAGGCAGGCCTGCCTGCATGCAGACCCTGCGGAGAGCTGACTTAGCAAAGGTGATGCAACAAAAGAACACAGAAAAGCCGCCAGCGAATGGACACAGAGAGCAGACAGCAAACAAGCTGCAAGGGGGGAGGGGAAAATAAACACAGACACAGAAGAGCGTACAGCGAAATGGACACAGAGAGCAGAGAGCAAGCAAAAAGTCGGTGGGGGGGGGGGGTAAAAAATCATGTGAAAAAAAGTCTGGGTGTATTTCTATTGTCTATTTGTCCATACGTGTGCCGCTATTACACTGTCTTAACTATTGCTCTATACTAGGTTTTAGGATGATCGGCTCATCCTAGTTTGTTCAGGACTTTCTGAGTTTTAAAAATCTTACATCCCAGGTAACCCCTCAGTCCTTGGCAAACCAAGACAATTAGTTACCCTACCAGGGTATTTTTTTTTAAGATTTATTTATCCCTCCCTGCCATTGTCACCTGTACTTGCTGTGTCCATTCGTTCTCTGTGTCCATTTGCTCTGCATTCTTCTGTGTCTGCTTGTCTTCTCTTCTCGTCTTCTCTTTAGGAGGCACCAGGAATCGATCCTGGGATCTCCGGTGTGGGAGGGAGGCACAATTGCTTAAGCCGCTTCAGCTCCCTGGTCTGTTGTGTCTCTCACTGTCTCTCCTCTGCGTCTCCCTTTGTTGAGTCATCTTGCTGCACCAGCTCTCCGCGGTGCAGGCCCTCAGCTCTCCACTGCACGGGCCAGCTTGCTTTCACCAGGAGGCCCTGGGAATCAAACCCAGGGCGTCCCATATGGTAGATGGGATCCCAATCACTTGAGCCACATCCGCTTCCTTCTTCTAGGTTATATATTGACCCTGATTGAGTGACATAGTTAAACTCATTTACTAACTGTAATAGCTTGCAGATGCTTTTGAGTATTATCACACCATCTGCAAAAATGGTATTTTTTTTCTTCTTTTACAATCCATATGCCTTTCCCCCTGCTCTTTCTTGTCTTATTGCACTGGCTGAAACTTATAGTATACAATGTTGAGTAGAAGTTTTGATAGTGGTCACACAAACTTGGCCTTCTATAACAGAATACATCGTTGTTGCTTTTTTAAAACTTATTACCGCCCCCCCCCCCTTGCAGCTTGCTTGCTGTCTGCTTGTCCATTCACTGTGTGTTTTTCTGTGTCTGCTTGTCTTCCTTTTTGTTGTGTCATCTTGCCGTGCCAGCTCTCCAT
The DNA here is from genome assembly GCF_030445035.2 of Dasypus novemcinctus. Classification (NCBI taxonomy): domain Eukaryota; kingdom Metazoa; phylum Chordata; class Mammalia; order Cingulata; family Dasypodidae; genus Dasypus; species Dasypus novemcinctus. The sequence continues at coordinate 19,858,173 of NC_080703.1, forward strand.
GCGCGCACGGGCCATCAGCTCTCTGCGGGCATGCCCACCAGCTCACCTTCACAAGGAGGCCCCGGGACATGAACCCAGGGCCTCCCATATGGGAGAAGGGAGCCCAATCAATTGAGTCACAGCTGCTTCCCTATAGTCTTTTTATAGTGGTCATTCTGATAGGTGTGAAATGATATCATTGTAGTTTTGATTTGCATTTCCTTAATCATTAGTGATGTTGAACTTTTCGTATGTGGCTTTTTTTTTGTCATTTGTATTTCTTCTTTGGACTAATGTCTATTCAAGTCTTTTGCCCATTTTTTAATTGGGTCATTTGTCTTTTTATTGTTGAGCTGTAACATCTCTCTATATATCATGGCTGTTAAACCCTTATCAGAGATGTTATTTCCAAATATTTTCTCCCCTTGAGTCAGCTGTCTTTAATTGCATTTTATTTATTTATTTTTTGTTAAGATTTTTATTTTTTATTTTATTTCTCTCCCCTTCCCCCCCCCCCCCCAGTTGTCTGCTCTCTGTGTCCATTCACTGTGTGTTCTTCTGTGACTGCTTCTATCCTTATTAGCGGCACCAGGAATCTATGTTTCTTTTTGTTGCATCATCTTGCTGTGTCAGCTCTCCGTGTGTGTGGCGCCATTCTTGGGCAGGCTGCACTTTCTTTCCTGCTGGGAATCCTTATGGGGTGCACTCCTTGTGCGTGGGGCTCCCCTACGCGGGGGACACCCCTGCGTGGCATGGCACTCCTTGTGCGCATCAGCACTGCACATGGGCCAGCTCCACGTAGGTCAAGGAGGCCCGAGGTTTGAACCACGGACCTCCCATGTGGTAGGCGGACACCCTATCCATTGGGCCAAGTCTGCTTCCCCTTTAATTGCATTTTAAACCATAACTCTGAATTTTCTCGTATTGCAGTCTTTACATTTCGGGTTTGTTTATCTTGAGAGATAGCGAAAGAAAAATATTTTTTATTTCTGTCACTTTGAATCCTCTGGTCCAGGGGTTGGCAAACTTTTCTGTAGAGCGCCAGATAATAAATATTTTCTACTTCGGGGTCCACATGGTCTCTTTTGAAACTACTGAATTCTGCTATTGTATTAATAGCCACCAACAATATATAACTGAATTGGCTGGTTGTTTCCCAATAAATGGACACTGAAATTTGAATTTCATATAATTTCCATGTCATGAAATAGTCCTTTTTTGATTTTTTAGAAAACTATTTTAAAATGTCAAAACTATTCTTACCGTGTAGGCTAAACAAAAACAGGTGTGGCCAGATTTGTCCCCATGAGCCAAAATTTGCCAACCTCTGATGTAGTCCCTTGATTTATTATCCATGATTGAACAGAGAAAACACTGACTTATGAAATTGAGGTTATAAAATAGTAGTCATTATTTGTGGAACATATAGCAATGTGCTTGCCTCCTAAATTGGTGAGTATATATTCAAGGCAAGGATATAACTCTAAAATATTAACTGGAATATTTTCTTATTCCCAGGAATTCCTCTGTAAAATAGGAGAATGCAGAAAGATCATGCTAACCTTCTATGTAGTTTTTTTCTTGATAATCTAATTTTATAATGTACTTGTTAAACATTTATTGTTAGGATAGAATCAAGGAAAATAAGGGGCTTTAAGATATAAATCACCTAGTCACTTACAGTAATAAGGATGCCTTTACATTTGTATAGCAATTCATAGTTCACAAAAATGATAATATATTATCTCTTGTGAGCCTAACAAAAACCCTGGAATAGGCAGGCAAGGTATTATTATTCTCCTTTAAAGAAGAGCGAACTGTCACACCTCTGAGTTATAGTCAGTTTTGTTTCCATAAAATATAATAATACAATCATGCGATCGAATAACTGAGTAATGAGTAAATCCTGCTTTACCAGCTGCAAAACATGCAGGGGCTCATCGCAGGAACGTCCCTGGCTTGTCAACTCAAACCCCATGGGCCTAGATCACTTGGGTAATTCCCTTTTTTTTCTCTTCACTCTATCTTTTTCCCCTAATAAGTCTAGGAATCACGGTGTTCATAACCATGGCTGTACATAGCATAAAATTTACCATTTTCAGCACTTTAATATACACAATTCAGTGATACTACATTCATAATATTGTACCACCATCCTCCATTACCAAACTGTTTCATTATCCAGAAAATAAACTCTGTATCCATTAAACAATAACTCCCCGTACCTACCACTGACCATGAGGTGCAGGGGTGCTCTGAGATGTATTTACCAAATGCAATGGATAGCTCATGATGATGGAGGAGATTGTTGTTATGGGGGGAGGAGTGGGGTGAGGCGGGTGGGGGTACATGAGGACCTCATTTTTTGAATGTAATATTAAAAAAATAAAGAGAAAAAAAAAAAAGATGCTCAGAAACTTACAATTTAAACAATAATAACTACCCATACCTCTACTTCCACAGTCCCTGGTAACCTGTCATCTCCTGTGTCTCCATGAATTTGTTCGTTCTAGGCATTTCATATATGTGAAACCATATGATATTTGTCCTTTTGGCTTATTTCACTCAACACGATGCCTTCAGAGTTCATCCATGTTGTCTCCTGTATCGGACGTCATTCGTTTTTATGGCTGAATAATAGTACCTCGTACATTGAAAGCACATTCTGCTTATCCCTCACCTAATCTTGTTTCATCTGTTCTAGAACTTTCTTTTCCTTCCACTTTGAAGCATTTTGAAGGAAATCCTGTATATCCTATAATTTCATCCTTACATAATTTAGTGGAGCAGTGTGAAGAAGAGGCGAGGACGACCCCCGGACCGACCAAAGCCCGTGCGCCGCTGCATCCCCGTGTCCAGCGCCCACGTCCCGCCGCCGCCGCCATGCCCAAGAGAAAGGCTGAACGGGACGTTAAAGGAGATAACACCAAGGTAAAGGACGAGCCACAGAGAAGATTGGCAAGGTTACCTGCTAAACCTGCTCCTCCAAAGACAGAACCCAAGCCAAAAAGGCCCCTGCAAAGAAAGGAGAGAAGGTACCCAAAGGGAAAGAAGGGAAAGCTGGTGCTGGCAAGGATGGGAATAACCCTGCAGAAAATGGAGATGCCAAGACAGGCCAGGCACAGAAAGCGGAAGGTGCTGGAGATGCCAAGGGAAGTGTGGGCATTTTTGATAACTGTGTACTTCTGGTGACTGTACAGTTTGAAATACTATTTTTTATCAAGTTTTATAAAAATGCAGAATTTTGTTTTACTTTTTTTTTTTAAGCTATGTTGTTAGCACACAGAACACTTCATTGTTTTTGGGGGAAGGGGCAAATGTCACTAATAGAATATCTCTGAAGCTGGATTAATATGGGAGAAAACACCTTTCCCCTTAGTTTTTTGAGAGACTTCCTCTTTACTTCCAGAAGGGAATCCCTGACGTTGATAAACATTATTCAACTTGGCACAGATACCTTGCAGTGTGGAAAAACTAAAATTTGTTTTTATGTCCTCATGACCTATTCTCTCTCTCTGCCTTCAGCATACACTTGACTCCCTTAACCCAGAGATCTGTTGGGGCCTGACCCCAAGAAAATTGGTTACCAGGATGTCAGGTGATCTGGACTTTCCAGTGATGCCATGGATATGGCATCCCTCAAAAAAAGTAGGAATTCCTTTTTTAGATTGTGGATAATTCTGCTGTTTTCATTTCATTTCCTGAAAGTCAGGCTCAGCTCATGAAAAGTTGTTAAACAACATGCTAAATGTGAAATGTCAACCCTCACTCTAAACTTCCCCTGTTCAGAGCATCAAATGAAGACTTCATTGGGTTTTACAGTGGCTTTCTGATTTTGGTAGTCCATTGAAGAAGGGAGTTTGAAAGTTGTTGTATACCGTTAACGATTGTCTGCCCACGTCCTGCCTGAAATGCCATGATTGTTTATGGAAAGTATCTTTAATAAAAGCTGGATACAGTTAAAAAAATAATTTAGCATATGCCTGTAACAGGTAAAGAATTTTGTTTTCAAAAACACAACCACAGTATTTTTTGATACAGATAAAATTATTAATACTTTAATAAAGTTCCTTAATATCATCTAAAATCCAGTCTATATTTGAGTTTCCCCATTGCCTCAAAAATGTCTTTTTACACCTGGCTTGTCAGATCAGGGTCTGCATTTTGTTGTTATGTCTCTCTCTCTCTTTTTTTTTTTTTATTAATTAATTTATTTATCTCTCTCCCCTTCCCCCCCACCCCGGTTGTCTGTTCTCTGTGTCCATTTGCTGTGTCTTCTCCTTTGTCCACTTCTGTTGTTGTCAGTGGCACTGGGAATCTGTGTTTCTTTTTGTTGCGTCATCTTGCTGTGTCAGCTCTCTGTGTGTATGGTGGCATTCCTGGGCAGGCTGCACTTTCTTTCGCGCTGGGCGGCTCTCCTCACGGGCTTACTCCTTGCGCGTGGGGCTCCCCTATGCGAGGACACCCCTGCGTGGCAGGGCACTCGTTGCACGCATCAGCACTGCACATGGGCCAGCTCCATACGGGTCAAGGAGGCCCGGGGTTTGAACCGTGGACCTCCCATATGGTAGACGGACGCCCTAACCACTGGGCCAAGTCCGCTTCCCTGTTATGTCTCTTAAATCTCTCAATTTATTATAGTAATTTACTTGCTGAAGTTTGAGGAGGGGGTAGAATTACTTCCTAGGTAATTCAGTATATTTTCAGTTTCACCACATCAGCATGTTTATGATGTATGGTTGTTCAATTTTTAGTGATGTTAAAAGTGATCATTGGGGGGCATGGATATAGCTCAGCAGTTGAGCACCTGCTTCCCATGTACAAGGTCCCAGGTTCAATCCCTGGTACCTTCTTTAAAAAAAAAGTGATTACTGGGTCCAGGTGGTGTCAGCTTGGTCCATGCATTATTATATTGCTCTCCAACAATCTTTCATCCAAATCGTTTTAGCAGCCATTTGATTGTTACTTCGACCTGTTATTTCATTAGCGGCTTCCAAAATGATAATTTTCTAAGCTTATTATTCCTTCCACATTTTAAAAATATGATTTATTTATTCATTTCTCTTCCCCCACCCCTCTGTTGTCTGCTCTCTGTGTCCATTCACTGTGTGTTCTTCTGGGTCTGCTTGTGTTCTCATTAGGCAGCTCCAGGAATCCGATCCTGGGACCTTCCAGAGTGGGAGAGAGGCGATCATTCTCTTGCGCCACCTCAGCTCCCCAGTCTGCTGTGTCTCTTATTGTCTCTCCTCTGTGTCTCTTGTTGTGTCATCTTGCTGTGCCAGCTCTCTGTGTCGGATGGCACTCCTGTGCAGGGCAGCACTCCTGCATGGGCTGGCACTCTGCACAGCTTGCAGCGCAGGCCAGCTCGCCTTCACCAGGAGGCCTTGGGTATGGAACCCTGGACTTCCTGTATAGTAGATGAGAGCCCAACTGCTTGGACCACATCCATTTCCCCTTTTACATTTATTAGTTGTAAATATTATATAAAAAGGAACTTTTTGCCTTAACAACTCTTCGGCTATCCTGAAATACAATTTGTGCATGAAAGGGAGAATAAATATTTGATTCATCCCCAATTACCATTATCATATAAGAAGCAAGTTACCATAGCAAACTTCCATAGGTGGCCAGTAAATTTTTTCTTTTCTTAGAATTGTTATAACCTTGTTAACATCACTGATGCATTAAGTGATTTAGAATTTATTCTGTAGGCATAACACCACAGGCATTTCCCAACTTTCAAACATATCACATATCTACAATGCATAAAAATCAAACTATAAACTTACTTGTGTAGAAGAGGGATCCAATCCTAAAGAACTAAAATGTGAGCTCAAAGTCTCTAAGCATACCTAAACTTTTAGGCATAACTGCAGTAATGAATATTTCCAGGATTCTGTACTTGGTCTCTGATTTTCTTGTTTTCCTTCACTCAGTTTATTGGTCTTCTATTAAAGAATGTCTGGTTGTCTGATTGAGGCTGAAGACTGCTTCTGGCACACCTAATGATTTCCATTTTTATATCATTCAAATCATGTATCATTCAAACTTACAGTCCCTATTACTAGTGTTTGCACTTTCATTTTAATAAGATAAGAGCAGCGTGCAATAAAATACTCAAATAATTGACTGCTAGATGCTGCGCCAACTGCAGCATTGACTAGCGGTCAGTGCCACTCTCACTTAAGCAGGTGAACGGTCATCAAGCGTTGCAGCTGATACTCCAAAGCCTGAGTGTGAGGGGCAAAAGGAGTTTCAGGTGTTCTGATGGAGCCTGATCACTGTTAGTGGCTATGGCATGCTATACTGTTGTTCTGATGGAGCCTGATCACTGTTAGTGGCTATGGCATGCTGTACTGTTGTTCTGACGGAGCCTGATCACTGTTAGTGGCGATGGCATGCTACACTGTTTTTCTGACGGAGCCTGATCACTGTTAGTGGCTATGGCATGCTGTACTGTTGTTCTGACGGAGCCTGATCACTGTTAGTGGCTATGGCATGCTGTACTGTTGTTCTGACGGAGCCTGATCACTGTTAGTGGCTATGGCATGCTGTACTGTTGTTCTGACGGAGCCTGATCACTGTTAGTGGCTATGGCATGCTGTACTGTTGTTCTGATGGAGCCTGATCACTGTTAGTGGCGATGGCATGCTACACTGTTGTTCTGATGGAGCCTGATCACTGTTAGTGGCGATGGCATGCTGTACTGTTGTTCTGATGGAGCCTGATCACTGTTAGTGGTGATGGCATGCTACACTGTTGTTCTGATGGAGCATGATCACTGTTAGTGGCTATGGCATGCTGTACTGTTGTTCTGATGGAGCCTGATCACTGTTAGTGGCGATGGCATGCTACACTGTTGTTCTGATGGAGCCTGATCACTGTTAGTGGCGATGGCATGCTGTACTGTTGTTCTGATGGAGCCCAATCACTGTTAGTGGTGATGGCATGCTACACTGTTGTTCTGATGGAGCATGATCACTGTTAGTGGCTATGGCATGCTGTACTGTTGTTCTGATGGAGCATGATCACTGTTAGTGGCTATGGCATGCTGTACCTTTGTTCTGAGGGAGCCTGATCACTGTTAGTGGCTATGGCATGTTGTACTGTTGTTCTGATGGAGCTTGATCACTGTTAGTGCTATGGCATGCTACACTGTTGTTCTGATGGAGCCTGATCACCGTTAGTGGCTATGGCATGCTGTACTGTTGTTCTGATGGAGCCTGATCACTGTTAGTGGCTATGGCATGCTGTACTGTTGTTCTGATGGAGCCTGATCACTGTTAGTGGCGATGGCATGCTACACTGTTGTTCTGATGGAGCCTGATCACTGTTAGTGGCGATGGCATGCTGTACTGTTGTTCTGATGGAGCCCAATCACTGTTAGTGGTGATGGCATGCTACACTGTTGTTCTGATGGAGCATGATCACTGTTAGTGGCTATGGCATGCTGTACTGTTGTTCTGATGGAGCATGATCACTGTTAGTGGCTATGGCATGCTGTACCTTTGTTCTGAGGGAGCCTGATCACTGTTAGTGGCTATGGCATGTTGTACTGTTGTTCTGATGGAGCTTGATCACTGTTAGTGCTATGGCATGCTACACTGTTGTTCTGATGGAGCCTGATCACCGTTAGTGGCTATGGCATGCTGTACTGTTGTTCTGATGGAGCCTGATCACTGTTAGTGGCTATGGCATGCTACACTGTTGTTCTGATGGAGCCTGATCACTGTTAGTGGCTATGGCATGCTGTACTGTTGTTCTGATGGAGCATGATCACTGTTAGTGGCTATGGCATGCTGTACCTTTGTTCTGAGGGAGCCTGATCACTGTTAGTGGCTATGGCATGTTGTACTGTTGTTCTGATGGAGCTTGATCACTGTTAGTGCTATGGCATGCTACACTGTTGTTCTGATGGAGCCTGATCACCGTTAGTGGCTATGGCATGCTGTACTGTTGTTCTGATGGAGCCTGATCACTGTTAGTGGCTATGGCATGCTACACTGTTGTTCTGACGGAGCCTGATCACTGTTAGTGGCTATGGCATGCTGTACTGTTGTTCTGATGGAGCCTGATCACTGTTAGTGGCGATGGCATGCTACACTGTTGTTCTGATGGAGCCTGATCACTGTTAGTGGCGATGGCATGCTGTACTGTTGTTCTGATGGAGCCCAATCACTGTTAGTGGTGATGGCATGCTACACTGTTGTTCTGATGGAGCATGATCACTGTTAGTGGCTATGGCATGCTGTACTGTTGTTCTGATGGAGCATGATCACTGTTAGTGGCTATGGCATGCTGTACCTTTGTTCTGAGGGAGCCTGATCACTGTTAGTGGCTATGGCATGTTGTACTGTTGTTCTGATGGAGCTTGATCACTGTTAGTGCTATGGCATGCTACACTGTTGTTCTGATGGAGCCTGATCACCGTTAGTGGCTATGGCATGCTGTACTGTTGTTCTGATGGAGCCTGATCACTGTTAGTGGCTATGGCATGCTACACTGTTGTTCTGATGGAGCCTGATCACTGTTAGTGGCTATGGCATGCTGTACTGTTGTTCTGATGGAGCATGATCACTGTTAGTGGCTATGGCATGCTGTACCTTTGTTCTGAGGGAGCCTGATCACTGTTAGTGGCTATGGCATGTTGTACTGTTGTTCTGATGGAGCTTGATCACTGTTAGTGCTATGGCATGCTACACTGTTGTTCTGATGGAGCCTGATCACCGTTAGTGGCTATGGCATGCTGTACTGTTGTTCTGATGGAGCCTGATCACTGTTAGTGGCTATGGCATGCTACACTGTTGTTCTGATGGAGCCTGATCACTGTTAGTGGCGATGGCATGCTGTACTGTTGTTCTGATGGAGCCTGATCACTGTTAGTGGTGATGGCATGCTGTACTGTTGTTCTGATGGAGCATGATCACTGTTAGTGGCTATGGCATGCTACACTGTTGTTCTGATGGAGCCTGATCACTGTTAGTGGCTATGGCATGCTACACTGTTGTTCTGATGGAGCCTGATTACTGTTAGTGGCTATGGCATGCTGTACTGTTGTTCTGATGGAGCATGATCACTGTTAGTGGCTATGGCGTGCTACACTGTTGTTCTGATGGAGCCTGATCACTGTTAGTGGCTATGGCATGCTGTACTGTTGTTCTGATGGAGCCTGATCACTGTTAGTGGCTATGGCATGCTGTACTGTTGTTCTGATGGAGCCTGATCACTGTTAGTGGCTATGGCATGCTGTACTGTTGTTCTGATGGAGCATGATCACTGTTAGTGGCTATGGCATGCTACACTGTTGTTCTGATGGAGCCTGATCACTGTTAGTGGCTATGGCATGCTACACTGTTGTTCTGATGGAGCCTGATTACTGTTAGTGGCTATGGCATGCTGTACTGTTGTTCTGATGGAGCCTGATCACTGTTAGTGGCTATGGCATGCTACACTGTTGTTCTGATGGAGCATGATCACTGTTAGTGGCTATGGCATGCTGTACTGTTGTTCTGATGGAGCATGATCACTGTTAGTGGCTATGGCATGCTGTATTGTTGCTCTCAGCTTACTCGTTTCATCACCAGCAGAAGGTTAATTCTAGGGAGGGCAGGAGCCAACCCTGCATTGTTCATGATTATAATAAAATCCAGTATGTCCAGTACATGATTCTTTTTTTTAATGAAAGAACAAATAGTATACAGGGCAAGAGAAAAATCCCAGATGGCTTTGAGCAGTGAGAATTATAGATCAACTTTTTAAAAATAATTTTTGCATATTTTGACTACATGGTCTTGGTGTCATAAGCTAGTTTTCCTTAAAATTAATTTATCTGAATACATGTAACACACTTGACCTTGGAATATTTAGAAAAGCAAAAATTAAATTAAAATCACTGACAAGGTTAAGATCTGGCTACCTTTTCCAGGATTCGTCTATGCCTGCATAAATATTAAACAAAATGGGGATCACCTAGGACATCTCGTTTAGTAATTTGCTTTTTTAAAACTTTTTTTTTTTACTACAGAAGTTGTGGGTTTACAGAACAATTATGCGTAAAACACAGGATTCCCATCTACAACCCTATTATTAATATTTTGCATTGGTGTGGAAACATTTGTTACAACTGATGAAAGCAGTATTTTTATGGCTGTACTTTAACTGTAGTCCATGGTTTAACTCAGAATAAAAAAATAATTCATGTAACTGCCCTACACCCTGAAACTTAAGTTAGTAAGTTACTTTTTAAATTTAAATACATGGTAAACATTATCCTGTTTCTTCTCCTACAGTAGACTTTTTAATGGCTACATCTCATGATTATTTCATTACTGTACCTATTTCTAAAAGTAACCAGACTCAAACCCAATGTCCAAAATATCAAACTCTAATGAACAGGATTGTGGAGCACCGATTCTGAGCAGTATTGAGCTGGTTAATAAAAGCTGGTCACTCTGTGGCATGCACAGCTCCAGGATATGAAATTAACTTCATTAAGATTAATTTAGTTTGATTTCATTTTACTGTCATTCTTATAATTAAAGTAGAGCTAAAAGAAAGAATGTTATATCTGGTTTCCAGGGAAGCAGCAAACCTAGAGGCACCATCCCAAATTCCAGAACTTCTCTTTAACCTAAGTTATCTATTTTGCATTAAACTTTGAACTAAAACGTTAAAAATGCCATGTAAGGTCCACCAAACATCATGTGGGAAAATAACCTGTTAGTGTAGAAAGGAATAGAAATGGTGAAGCGGAAAAGCAGCTTAATAGGAAACAGCTTTGCCCTAGATAATTTTTCCTTTCACAATTTTACTCTGTGTAGATGTCCTTTTGGTAGAAGATGAATTTAAGCTGATTCACTGTCACTTGCTTCTGCTGTTGTTTCCCAGGCGTTTTAGTTCGCAGCCACCCTGCCCCCAGGGCAATGAGGCTGACAGCAGGCAAGAATTACAGGACAAGCAACTACCTGCCATAATGGTGAGAGTATCCTGGCGAGTGCTGAAATACTGACCCTTTCAGCTTGTTAACTTATTTCTTTTTACTTTTTGAGGTACCGAGATCGGGGATTGAACCCTGGACCTCGTATGTAGGAAGCCAGCACTCAACCACTGAGCTACATCAGCTCCCCTGGGTAACTTTTATACTCGTGCATTTACTTTTTGTGATGTTCACTAAACGGCAAGGGAATATATGACAGCCTAATGACTTAGGTGGAGAAAATGTAGTATTGTGTATAGAACTGGAAGAAATTCAAAGTGAGGGGGTTACTAATTTCTTTTAAAAGCTTAAGGAAGGAACCATGCTCTGGCCTTTCAGTTACTTGGTGTCGTATGTATTGTTTTTTGACCATCAGTACCCATTTTCTCATTTTGGTGACAGTACTCCAATTTTTTCCTGGAGAACTACTTCTCTCCTATAATCCAAGCTCTTTAGGTGACCCGAAGCATGTGACTCAGAGCTGGCCAATCATGGCACAGAATTTTCCTGGTGAATTTGTTAAGAGATGGGCAGGTCACCCATGTTGGTTCAATGAGTGAATCCAGGCACTACTGGGGAGCATCTCTGTCTTGGTGGACTTGGACTAGGGTGCCTGTACCCCCGAGTTTATTGGGAATCTTCATGCTACCAGATAAAGTTTGTGTATGAAGCTAATATGGAGAAGAGCCGTCATCTATCTATCCATCCATCCATCCATCCATCCATCATCCATCCATCCATCCATCCATCCATCCATCCATCCATCCATCTATCTATCTATCTATATTTGCAGAAGGTTCTTATTCGTTTGACCCGAAATAGGCAGAAGTGGCAATAAACTGAAAATTTTAACTCTCCTCTTGTTTTCACAGGACAGCAAGAAGTGTCTAAATTAAGTGTTTATAAGAAAACTGATGCTTTACAAACAAAAAAGAAAGGACAAGTTCTATATTCAAAAAGTTTATTGAGCTTTTTAAATGCCTAGAAAGGATACCAGCATTGTGGAAAGTATAAAAGAAAAAGAGACCTTTTCTGAAGAAATTTATAATCTGCTTAGGAAGACAAGACTAACATTAAGAACAACAACTAGCCTTTAGAATGAAAGTAGATTGCAGAGAGTAATGCATATAATAAATCTGAAAGGCAATATGAAGTAACTAATAATTATCTACAAACAAAAGCAGCCTAAAACACAAGTATGAGTGAAGGCTTTAGGCTAAACCCCAAGTATTTCCATATAATTTTCAGGGCACTGGCCCTGGTTTTTCTAATCTTTAGGTGGATTCAAAAATTTTTCTCTCTTACGAGGATGTACAAAAGGCACATCTCAAACCCACCTTGTCAAAAAAGGAACCCCAACTAGCTTGACCTACATGATCTTCCACATTTCAGTCAATGGCAATTCCATCTTTCCAGTTGCTCAGGTCCAGAATTTTAGTATTATCTTTGACTTTTCTCTTTTCCTTACACTGCATATCCATTCAATCAGCAAATCTTGCTGACTCTATCTTCAAAATGTATTCAGAATCTAACCACTTCTTTTAAAAATTTTATTTATTTTATTTTAAAGAAGCTTTAGATGACATAATGTTACATCAAAAAATATATGGGATTCCCAAATACCCCACCCTTTTCCCCTCCCACAATTTTCCTCATTAACAACATCTTTCATTAATGTGGTACAGTTGTTACAGTTGACGAGCATCTATTGAAGCACTGCTCTAACCATGTTCTGTAATTAACATTATGGTCTATACTTTGCACCACATAATTTTACAGGGTTTGACAAAATGTGTAACGGCCTGTTTCCATCATTGCAATGTCATACAGAACAATTCCAGTGTCCTAAAAATGCCCCATGTTTCACCCATTCTTCCCTCTCCCTCCCCTCAGAACCTCTGGTGACCATTGCCTTTATATCAATGTCACAAGTTCTTCCATTACTAGAACAATAATAAGTCTACTTTAGTCCATAGTTGCATTCCCCTCTTATGTTTGTTCATGCCTCAATCTTGAGGATTGTGGGATGGTGATGCCCACTCTACTTCTGATTTAGAGGGGGCTTAGATCCCATGGGCAGATGGATGGAACTGTCTTGCTTGCAGTTGTAGCTACTGTTTTTTGGGGGATGGCGTTGTCCATCATCATCCTTTTGTTAGTTCTCCTGAGTTTGCTAAACTGGAGAGAAAGTGTTGGCTGCAACTCTGCTGAGATTCAGAGCTCAACAGGCATATGAACAGCCAGAAGATTTAAGTCTCTGGGACATATTTAATGGGTATAGTGGTAATTATAGGTTCAGAAGGGGCAGAAGAGCAAAGTGTAAGAAAATTATAAATGAGTCTAACTCCGAAACTCTGGGGGGATAGGTTATTTTATATTCCAAGGTCAGCCCCATTGACAGGGTGCCAATTTCCTGTGGCTGTCTTCCCTGCCTATAGTATCTAGATGTCCCTAGAGCCCTCAGGAGTCCCCCTGCTTGAGGCACTGCTCATTGTGGCAGTCAGTGAGATCCTACTGAGATGTGCATAAGCATAAGTGTAACCTCTGGAATTACTTCCAGACCTGGTTTGAAATCTCTTAGCCATAACAAATGAGTTGTTATGCAACTCATTTGTTATGCATCCAAATGCATCACTAGTTGTCATTTGCTAACCATTTATTACCTTCACTGCTACATGAATTGTTGCAATAGTCTAACTGGTTTTCCTGTTTATACCCTTTCCCCCTCAAAAATCTATTCACAACACTGCAGCTAAAACAGCCCCCTCCCCCCATTTTACTATGACCATTTTCAATCATATGGAAAAGTTCAGAGAATTTTACAGTGCTCATCTGTACATCCACCACCTAGAGTCTACTATCAACAGAAGAGTCCTTTCAAAAATGACAGATGGTGTAGTTCCTCTACTCAAAACCTTCTGGTTTAGTTTGCTAGCCTACTGAAATGCAGATACTATAAATGGATCAGCTTTTAACAAAGGACATTTATGCGGTTAAATCCTTACAGCTCTGAGGCCATGAAAGTGAACAAATCCAGGCATCATCAGGAGATGTATGGGAGGGATTTCTCTAGGGCATGCATATAAGGTATATAGACATGTTCAGATGTTCATTGGGTATTAATATAGTGGGTAGAGTTTCACACGGCAACTGAGGGAGTGCTGAGTTCCCACTCTGGGGAACCCTGTAGCACTCCCCAATGGAGCAGCAACAATCCCCTAAGTGCAAGGGCAAAAACAAGTGAAGAAGGAGGTCCAGTGATGGGTCCTTGATATTGATGACTATGCTTATGAACCTGTGTGCTTGAAATTTCAACTAGGCCTAGAGCTCCAGGGTGCCTAAGCTACCTCCTGAGAGCCTCCATATTGCTCAAATGTGGCCACTCTCTAAGCCAAATTCAGCATGTAAATGCATTACCTTCCCCCCAATGTGGGACATGACTCCCAGGGATGAGCCTCCCTGGCACCAACGGATTATTTCCAAGCATCAGCTGGTGATGCAACTAGAAAAAGACCTTGAATAAAAGGGGGAAATGGTAAAGACATAAGAGACTTCAAAATGAGTCGGGAGATCATTACGCACAACTCAGTAGGATCTCAGAGACAGCCAAAGTAGATACAATCCCAGGTAGTGGTACTCCTGAGGGCTACAGAGACAGCCAGGTCCTACGGTCATGACAGATAGCTCTGAAATCCAATCCCTTGCCCGTGGGCCCTACTTTGGAATTTGTGCTCCTCAGTGTGATGGAATTGGACTCAGATGTGACCTCTCTACACATGCCTCTTCTGTCACTTTTATTGAACCTGTGGTTGGTGTATGCTCAGGTTTCTTGAATCTCTGGATTGTCCATGTGCCAGCTGGGCCCTGAACCTCAGCAGAGTTGCTGAGTGGTGCTGCACACTTGGAGAGCTGACGCAGCAAGATGACGTAACAAAGAGAGACACAGATTCCAGGTGCCGCCAAGAATGCAAGTGGACACAGAAGAACACACAGCGAATAGATACAGAGAGCAGACAATGGGGGAGAGTGAGGAGGGGGATAGGGAGAGAAATAAATAAATCTTAAAAGAAACAAAAAAAAAACAAAGTTGCAGAATTTGGAGGAATATTTGATGAAAATTAGTAAAGACTTGAGGTTTTTGAAAACATTCTTGGGTGGACTGAAGTCTAATGAGGATACCGATGTTTCTAAATAGCAGCCTCATTTTGAAGGATGCATAGCTGTCTTGAGAGGCCAGTTGGCTGTGAAGTTCCTTCCTGAGGGCTCATGCCATGAGGTTAATTTTGAAAAAGCGGCGATGAAAATCAACCAGAAAAAGCCCTTCATTTTACAGACATGGAAAGGAAACATATACACGTGATCTGTTTTTATTAAGACACTGATTTTATATTTTGTACCTGGATAATGAAACAACTTTATGTGGATTAATATGTAGATAAAATTCAAACCTTTTCTGTTAACACTACCCTAAAGTCACAAGCTATTAACAATTTGCTAAAGGTGAGAACCTAGTAAATATAATGTCACTTTAAAATTCTAGTTCGAATAAATTGGAGATGCATGTAAAAAAAAAAAGAAAGTATATCACTGATGTGGCGACAGTGGCCACAGGAGTTGCTGAGGGCAGGGAGAGGGAAGAAGAGGCGTGATATGGGGGTATTTTCAGAACTTGGAGTTGTTCTGAATGATATTGCCGGGACAGAGGCAGGACATTATATATCCTGCCATAACCCACTGAATGGACTGGGAGAGAGTGTGTAAACTACAGGGTAAACTGTAATCCATGCAGTGTAGCAGTGTTTCAAAATGTATTCATCAAATGCAATGAATGTGCTATACTGATGAAAGATGTTGTTGATGTAGGAGGAATGTGGGGGGGTAGGGAGTGGAGGTATATGGGAACCTCTTATATTTTTTAATGTAACATTTTGTGTGATCTATGTATCTTTTAAAGGAGATAATAAACTTATTACTTATTTTTAAAAAAGAATTATTGTGAGGGAGATGTGGATCAAGCAGTTGGGTGCCTGCCTCCCACATGGGAGGTCCTGGGTTCGGTTTCCATGCCTCCTAAAGAAGATGATCTGACACAACAAGCTGACACAATGAGCAGATGCAACAAGCAGGGAGCAGATTGGCTCAAGTGTTTGGGAACCCACCTCCCATGTGGACATCCTGGGTTCAGTTTACAGTGCCTCCTAAAGAAGAGCAGAGACAACAAGTGGACACAATGAGCAGAGACAATGAACAGACACAATGAGCAGAGACAAGAATGGACACAAGAGGAGAGCCAATGAACAGACAACAAGCAGACACAGCAAGTAGACAGACAAGGAAGCCATCTTGGTTGGAATGGGCAAAGATTTATTGTAGCTACCATAACAAAGCATCACCACCTTTTAAAAAAATTACCAAATTAAAGAGCATATTCGACATGTTCGACACAAGACAAAATAAACATTTTACTAAAAATATTTAAAAACCCCCTCCCACTTATTTGTCAGGACCTCCTGGTTAAGTTGCACTACAAAGTACAAACATTAAATTATCTATAAGGTTCTTTGTCTGGAGACATTAAAGACATGTACTTCTGTACAATGCATATTTTCAAAATGGATGTTTTCTCTAAAGTCACAAAATGTGATTTATAGACAGACATTAAATAATCACTGTAAGGCTCAGTAAAATCTCAGCAAAATTCAATATATATTGGTACAAATGTGGGAGATGTAAACATCAAGTGAACAGGCAAATAATCACATAGGCCCTACCTACAATGTTTGAAATGACTGAAGGAATAAAACATGTAAGGTCTATGGTGTCCATAATTCCTGGGGTATTCGATTCTTATGGTACTAAAAATATACAAGTGTTGTGCTGGGTATTTTGGCACCTAATCTCTCAATATTTCTTATATATTGATAAGATTCTGGCATAGGAAAAGATTTAAAGAAGACTTATAACTCAAAACTGCATCATTTCAGGAAAGGTCAATTGTTACAAATGATAAGCCCATTTAAAATGCTGACCAGCAAGAAATTTTTGCTAAGTGTCCAAATAGACTGATGGTTACCCAAAAGAGACTGTTTATTAGTCAGGTTCTCTAGGTAAACAGAACCAACAGAAGGTATCTGTAAATAGTATGAGATTTTATAAAATTCTCTCATGCAACTCTGGGGATGCACAAGTTCAAATTCTGTAGGTCATGCTGCAAACCAGGGGCTCTGATGAAGGTCCTTTACAAGTTCCCAGGAGATGTTGGCTGTCGAAGTAGAGCTGGAAACTTTCTCTCTAAATGCTGAAATCACTTCCCTTTTTAAGGTCAACTGATTGTATAAGGCATCACTCATTGCTAATAGCAATCACTTTGGTAGATTGTAGATGTAATCAGCTATCTATGCAGTCAATTCACTGATTAAATTCCCTGAAATTTCCTTGTATAAAAATTAGCCCAGGGAAGCAGATGTGGCTCAAATGATAAGGTCTCTGCCTACCATATGGGAGGACACAGGTTCGATCCCTAGGACCTCCTGGTGAAAAAGAAGAGAAAGTGTGCCTGTGCAGTGAGCCAGTGCCCACGTGGTGAGCCAGTGCCTGCATGAGTGCCCACCTGGTGAGCCAAGTTTCCATGTGAGCGCCCGCGCGGTGAGCCAGTGCCTGCGCAAGTGAGTCATGCAGCAAGATGATGATGCAACAAAAGAGAGACGAAGGGGAGAGTCAAAGTGAAGCGCAGCAGAGACCAGGAACTGAGGTGGCACAATTGATAGGGAACCTCTCTCCACATTGGAGAGATTGAATCCCTCTGAATCCTAGAGGAAAAAAATGAAAAGAGAAGACAAAAAAGAGAAATAGATACAGAAGATCACACAGTGAATGGACATAGACAGCAAAAAACAAACAAACAAAAAACCAGTAAGGTGGGAGTGGGGATGGGGGAGGGGAAAATAAATAAATCTTAAAAAAAAAAAATTAGCCCAGCGCTTGCTTGACCACAAAACTGGGCACAATTACCTGACACATCAGCTTAACCATCACAGTCCACCCATTGTCAACTTGACAGCGATACACACATCACCTTAAACCATACTTAGTTTCTAAATAAAAACAATAATAAATATATGTATACACAATTGTATATATATATATATATATATATTTCCACCTAACAATACTCAACTGTCCTATGTACAACTGGAAAAACAGTAATTCCCTTCAGATTAGGTCACAAGTCCTTGGGTAATATTCACTCTTAAACTTGAAATCCTTAAATATTACAACATGAAATGAATACAACTGTTGTCATACGATAAGGGAAAAGGGAAGAAAACAAAGATTTTCATTTAATGTACACATACAATCATACTCAAAACAAGGAAGAATAGTCATGACCATTACAGCCCTCATTTCTGTAACTGGTCTTGCGGTTGAAGTTTGTATTATCACTGCCTTCTTCCACTACCCATTCCATGTTCCCATTACCTTCAGCAAGCACCTCAGCTTGTTGTGGTTCTTTGCCTGGAGGGGTGACCCAAACTTTCATTCCTGAAGATTCTTGGCTGTTGTTAGTCCTGCTTGGATTGGGGTTGTTGCAATTTTCCATTGACTTTAATCACAGGGTATGGCAGTACGAAGAGATTTCTAGGGGATCTCCTGTATTCCAGGCAAACTCTTCCTTATCTCATTGTGTAGTTGCAGTCCTATTTCCCCTTGATAGTCAGGATCAATCACCACAGCCAGCACAGTAATTCCCTTCTTTGCCTGTTGTTTCAGAGGCATGAGGAGCCCAAAGTGGTCAGGTAGTAGTCTTAACTTGCACTTCAGTGGAATCACTGCTGTGTTCCCTGCTGGAAGCACTCCTCCTTTTGGAACTAAACTTGTAAACCAGCAGAGCTTAACATTGCATGGAGAGAAGGCAAAATTTTTCCTAGTGAATTACTAGGAGTAATAGTGAGTGGCGTCACTCCCATTTCTACCCCTTGTTTCCTAGACCTGTGAGTCTTAGCTGTGGGAGAAAAGGCACCATAGAGTGGACACTGATTTAGAGCATCCTCAGCCTCCTGGAGAACACTGCCCCAGCCCTGCAAGGTATTGCTACCTAATTGAGTCTTCAAATGGCCATTCCACTGTTCTAATAATCCAGCTGCTTCAGGATGACGGGGAACATGGTAGGACCAGTGAATTCCATGAGCAGGTACCCATTCCTGCATATCATTTGTTGTGAATTGGGCTCTATGATCAGAAGCAATGTTGTGTGGACTGCCATGTAGGTAGATAAGACATTTGGTAAGTCCACGGATGGTAGTTTTGGAAGAAGCCTTGCATATAGGGAAGACCCATTTCCAGAGTATTTGTCTATTCTGGTTAGAACAAATCACTGCCCCTTCCATGTTGGAAGTGGTCCAGTGTTATCAACCTGCCACCAGGTAGCAGGCTGATCACCTTGGGGAATGGTCCCACATTGGGGGCTGAGTGTGGGTCTCTGCTGTTGGCAGATTAGGCACTTGGCAGTGGCTGTAGTTAAGTCATCCTTGGCGAGGGAAAGTCCGTGTTGCTGAGCCCATGCATAATCTCCATCTCCACCACCATTGTCACTTTGCTCATGAGTCCACTGGGCAATGAGAGGAGTGGCTGGGGAAAGAGGCGGAGTGCTAGCCACAGAGCAGGACATCTTATCTATTAATACTTGATTATTAAAATCTTTCTCGGCTGGTCACCTCTGGTGAGCATTCATGTGGGACACAAATATTTTCATGTTTTTTTTTTGCCCACTCAGAAAGGTCTATATACATACCTCTTCCCCAGACCTCTTTGTCACCAATTTTTCAATCATGATCCTTCCAAGTTCCTGACCACCCAGCCAAATCATTGGCAACAGCCCATGAATCAGTGTACAAATGCACCTCTGGTCATTTATTCTTCCAAGCAAAATGAACAACTGGTGCCCTCACCACTGTCCTTCAGGACCTCCCAGAAAGGGGCTGCAGGGCTGCAGCTGTCTACTTTTGGGTGGTGCCTGCATATCATACAGAACAATCTGTAAACTAGGCCAGAGGTTCCTCTTTCTCAGTAGACTGATTATAAGGAACTCCCCAAGAGTTTATAGCTGTGGGCTGGAAAGAGAAGATAATGTGGCAGGAGTAGTGACCATTTGCGCCACTTCCTCATGTAATTTACTTATGCCTTCAGGGCCCACTCAAGCCCTATCTCACAAACACCACTTCCACTTTCTGATGGCATGCTGTGTGCATGCCCAACTTTATGATTTGGTGGGTCAGACAATACCCAGCTCAGGACAAGCTACTCAAGTCTCATGGTAACTTGGTAGTCCATGGTTAAGTTTTCAGTCTATAGCCCAGTAGAAGGCCAAAAACTGTTTCTCAGAAGGAGAGTAGTTATCTGCAGAGGATGGCAGGGCTTTGCTCCAAAATCCTAAAGGTCTGTGCTGTGATTCTCCTGTAGGGGCCTGCCAAAGGCTCTAGACACTGATACTATGAGCACCATTGGATCTCTTAGACCACACGGCCCAGGTAGGCAGTGCAGTTTGGACCTGTCACAGAGCCAGATGCAACCGTTTATCCTTCAATTTAGAAGAGAGATCTCAACATGCCCCATACCACTGGACACCTAGAAATTTCACCAAGGTGGAAAGCCCCTGTGTTCTTGTTGGGTTTATTTCCCATCCTCCCTCAAGCAAATGCCTTACCAGTAAGTCTAGAGTCATTGCTACTTCTTGCTCACTAAGTCCAAGCAACATGATATCATCAATATAATGGACCAGTGTGATGTCTCATGGGAGGGAGAGATGATAAAGTTCCCTGCAGACCATATTATGATATATGGTTGGAAAGTCGATATATCCCTGAGGCAGGACAATGAAGGTATACTGCTGGTCTTGCCAGCTGAAAGCAAACTGTTTCTGGTAGTCCTTACTAACTGCAATTGAGAAAAAAAGCATTTGCCAGATCAGTAGCTGCATAACAGGTACCAGCGGATGTGTTGATTTGCTCAAGCAATGATACCACATCTGGGACAGCAGCTGCAATCGCAGTCACTACCTAGTTAAATTTATAATAATGTACTGTAATCCTCTAAGACCCATCTGTTTTCTGCACAGGCTAAATAAGAGTTGAATGGGGATGTGGTGGGAATCACCACCCCCTCATCCTTCAAATCCTTGATGGTGGCACTAGTCTCTGCAGTCCCCCCAGGAATTTGGTATTGCTTTTGATTCACTATTTTGCTAGGCAGAGGCAGTTCTAGTGGCTTCTACTTGGTGTTTCCTACAATAATAGCTCTCATTCCACAAGTGAGGGATCTAATGTGGGGATTCTGCCAGTTACTGAGTATGTCTAATCCCATTATGCATTCTGGAACTGGGGAAATAACTACAGAATGGGTCCAGGGACTCACTGGGCCCCCTGTGAGGTAGACATGAGCTAAAACTCCATCAATCACCTGACGTCCATACGCCCCTACTCTGACTGGTGGCCCATAGTGACGTTGTGGGTTTCCTGGAATTAATGTCACTTTTGAACCAGTGTCTAATAATCCTTAAAATGTCCGTTCATTTCCTTTTCTCCAGTGCACAGTTACATTGATAAAAGGCCATAGGTTTCTTTGGGAAAAGTTAGGAGGAAGATTAACAGTATACATTTTTGGCAGTGTAACAGGATCCTTCCCCAAGGGGATCTGGCCTTCCCCTTATTCGGGGGCTCTGGGTCTGTAAATTGTGAAAGTCTGGGTATTGAGTAAGGGGCCATGATTCTCTGTGTCTGTAATTCCAAGTTAGGGTTTTGTTCACTTGACCTAGAACTCTTCTCCTTATTTAGATCAAGTAGGAATTTAGTAGACTGTTCCATCCATTTCACTTCTATGTACCCCAAGATCTATGAGCCAAAGTACTCAGACTCTTTTGATAGCTCCTCTGAGTCTGCCTTTCATTGCGGTGGCCACAACTACCTTGTCTTTGTTGCTTACCTGCTGCCACTTGGCTTCTACCAGCCCAAGATCCCATCATCCACATAGTGTTTAAGGATTCTAGTTAATGACAGCAGTTCCCACAGTAATACCTGGACCACAGAGAAGAGCAACCACAGAGCTCGTCAGGGAAGGTGGAGGCAGTCTTAGAGATTTATTCCTCATAGTCCTGGCTAAACGTGTTTCCTCTGGACATTCCTCGGGCAAGTGGGCAGGTCGTAAATGGTGAATCCACCTGGCATTCCAATCTCTCTAAGTCTTTGGATTCCCTCTTCTACAGTAAGCAGGATAAATTGGACATCTTGACCTCATACATTCTAGACCATCTTTTGCTCCATGCTTCAGTCAGTCACCAGAACAAACTGTTAGAGCCCTTTCTAACCCCTCAAGCTACAGCAATGAATCTAGAATCTTTGCTTAGTGGGCCCATAACAACAAATTTAGCCTGATTCAACTTTATATTCCTTCCAGCATTATCCCTTGCCCTCCGTATCCATTCCCATACATATTCCACTGATTTCTGTCTATATAAATTGGAAGACTCATGCAGTGCTTTTTAGAGTATAGCGTACTTCCTCAGGCTCACACATTGTACTTTGCCTTTGGGGACCTGTTGTGATTTTAGTCTAGTAATAGTTCAGAGAGAGAAGAGGGATGGTGGGGGTGGGTAAGGAAGATTGGAAATGTCTTGCAAGCTACTGACCTCAGAGCATTCCTTTCCATTTTTGTCTGGTGAGACAGGAGTAATCTCTTTATTCAGGGGTTGGAAGTCAGACTCCTCAGGGCAGGGTGGGGTTGGGCAGTGCACGCTGGAGTTTGGCTGGTCCCTCCTCCGGGCTGAGAGAAGATGCAGACAGGCTAGAGTTGGGTGATACAAACTTGACCTCGGGTGGTCTCTACAGGGCAGACCATGACAGGTTTATCTGGCAAAGTCCAGCAGAATTTAGGGTTTCAATGTCCCCACTGATATCATCATCAACACATGTCTCCATCCCCAATCCTCAGGGTTCCACTCCTTTCCAATCAACGCCCTCACTTAAAAAAAAATTTATTCATTTCTAACCCCCCACCCCATTTTCTGCTTTCTATGTTCATACACTGTGTCTGCTTGTCTTTTCTCCAGGTGGCACCAGGAACCAATCCTGGGACCTTCTGGAGTGAGAGAGAGAGGCACTCAATCTCTTGCGCCACCTCAGCTCCCTCGTCTGCTGTGTCTCCTATTGTCTCTTCTGTGTCTCTTTTTTGTTGTGTCACCTTTCCGTGCCAGCACTCCTGCATGGGCCAGCTTGCCTTCACTAGGAGGCCCTGGGAATCAAACCCTGGACCTCCCATATGGTAGAAAGGAGCCCAATCACTTGATCCACACCCACTTTCCAAATGCCCTCACTTTCACAGCAGACACCTTGTGAGTTTGAGATTTTAGTTTCCATTTTAACTCTGTTAATGGTACAATAAGACTTTGAGTCTCATTTTCAGAGAATACAATTCTGTGGCTGCATTAAACAAGATTTTCTTTCAGAGCACACATAAAATTTTTTACATCATTTGTTACATTGCAAATTTGGAGACTTTAGCTCATTCCTTTCTTTTTAAACTGTATCCAGAATATTTAGGAACAGTCAGCCAACATCATTGTAACTTTTGACTCCACAAAACTCTGTTAATGTGTTGAAAACACTGTCACCCAGATCCTTCCCTCTTATTAGCAAGGAAATAGTCAAATCCCGTGGTGATATTTTGTGTTTCTCCTTTGCCAGCTCATGCCATGGACTTTTCAGTGGCCTCTTGATAATTGGAAAGGAAGCCATTAGTGCCCGAGTCCAATTAGAGAGCCAATTGCAAAACTACCAGAAACAATCCAGAAACCCTGTTTTTTAAAGATTCTGTTTCTCAACAACCACTCCTGATACTTAGCTGTATTCGTCAGTGTTTTGTACGGAAACAGGACAGGAGATATATGTAAATAGTATAAGATTTTGTAAAATTCTCTCATGTGACTGTGGGGGTGCTGTATCTTCAGTGGCAGACAGTACGTGGTCCATAGCAGACACTAAGGAAATACTCAAGAAGCCAGTGATCTTAATTTTTTATTTTGAAATAATTTCAAACACAGTACATTCACAAAAATAAATAATACAAACCCCATATAGAGAGAACTCCAACACATTCCTACCTCCCCAGATCCACCAATTTTAACATTTTGCCACCTTTGCTGTATCAGTCTATTTTTTCTTCTTCCTTCCTTCCTTTCCTCCCTCCTTCCTTCCTTTCTCTATCATCTATCTATCTATCAATCATCTTCTGAATATTTATTTGAGAGTATGTTGCATACATCATAATCCTTGAAAACATAATATTCCCTGGTACATTTCCTATGACCAAGAATATTCACTTACATAATCAAGTGCAGTTATCAAGTTCAAGAAATTTAACATTGATAGAAAGCTTACATTTTATATCCCAATTTTTCTTACGTTCCAATGAAGTTGGGGGATGATGGATTCCTCTAGGTTCTTGGATATTTTACATAAAAGAATTTAAGAACATGCTAGTTTAGTTAGGCCAGTAAAAAGAGTTTATCGAGAAATGGGAGAAAAGAACAGATTTGTGCACCTAAGTGTAGATATGGGCTCCTCTAGCCAGAGAGAATGTTTGGGCTTCTGGAGCTACGTTTATTAAGCCATTATTCACTTCTCCCCTTCCGAATGCTGGGGGAGGGGTCCAGTTGTTTGGGTTACCCCATATGTTCTCATGGGGCCAATGGTGAGGCCTTTTGAAGGCCTTCCCCTTGACCCCGGGCAGGATCTCATTCCAAATGGGATCTGTTCCAAATGGATCTCGTGGCCAGGGTCTCGTGGGGTCTTTCTGACTTTATTCCAGGCAGTGGCCTTTCCCTCAGGGGGTTTCCGAGCAGGGTTTCATGGCCATGTGCCTTGTGGCCATGTTTTCTGCCAGAAAACATGCTGTGGCCTGTCTTCGCTTCTCCTCAACTAACCTGCCTCACCAAAAATGTCTCTTTGAGCCACTTTGCCTCCAATCTCAGATCTCACCAATTATAGTGTATTGCATTTAATCAACATTCTCTTTAGATTTTCTCTTTTTTTTAAATTGTGGAAACATATATGTAACATAAATCTTCCCATCCCAACCCCAACCCCAGCATACCATTCAGTGGGATTAATCACATTTACAATGCTGCCAGTCCCTCATCATCTGTTACTATAACTTTCCCTTCACCACAAACAAAAACTCTACACTCATTTGCATTAACTCCCCATTGCCCTTGCCTCCCCATCCCTGGTAATTTGTATTCTCTTTATCTTTGGCATTCAACAGTTTAATATATTGTGCTGTGTGGGTCTATTTGGGCTTATCCATGTCTGGAGTTCCCTGAGCATCTTGGATGTGTATATTCATGTCTTTTGTTAAAATTGGGACGTTTTCAGGCATTACTTTTCATTTATTTATTTTTTTAAAGATTTATTTATTTCTCTCCCCTCCCCGCTCCCCCGGTTGCCTGCTGTGTCCATTTGCTGTGTGTTCTTCTGTGTCTGGTTGCATTCTTCCTGGCACTGGGAATCTGTGCCTCTTTTTGTTGCATCATTTTGCTGCGTCAGCTCTGTTTGTGTGTGGTGCCACTCCTGGGTGGGCTGCGCTTTTTTCGCATGGGGCGGCTCTTCTTGCAGGGCGCACTCCTTGCATACGGGGCTCCCCTATGCGGGGGACACTCCTACATGGCACAGCACTCCTTGCTCACGGCAGCACCACATGCCGGCCAGCTCCCCACATGGGCCAGGAGGCCCTGGGTTTGAACCCTGGACCTCCTATATGGTAGGCGGATGCTCTATTCAGTTGAGCCATGTCTGCTTCTCTCAGGCATTACTTTTTAAAATGTTCTATTTCTTGTTTTTCTCTTTCTGGGGCTCCCAAATGCACTTGATAGTGTTCCACAGGTTCCCCAGGCTCTGTTCAATTTTCTTCATTCTTTCTTTTTGCTCCTTAAACTAGATTCTTTCAGTTGTCTTATCTTCAAATTCACTGATTCTTTCTTCTGTCAGCTCCAAGCTGTTGCTGAATCCCTCCAGGGAATTTAAAATTTCTGTTACTGTGGACTTCAGGTCTGATTGGTTTCTTTTCAAAATTTTAATGTCTCTATTGAGATTCTCTTCGTATTATCTATCATTTTCCTAATTTCCTTTAGTGCTTTGTCCATGTATTCCTTAGGCTCTTTGAGCATATTTGCATCATTTTTATTTTATGGAAGTACCAGGGATTGAACCCAGGACCTTGTACATGTGAAGCAGGTACTCAACCACTGAGCTACACCCCTTCTTGCATCATTTCTTTTTAAAAAAATCAATTTTGGGGAGTGGGGTATATGAGAATCCCCTATATATATATATATATATATTTTTTTTTTAAGATTTTTTTATTTATTTCTTTCCCCTTCCCTGCCCTCCCCCCACCCAGTTGTCTGCTCTCTATGTCCACTCACTGTGTGCACTTATATTCTTGCCACTGGCACTGGGAATCTGTGTCTCTTTTTGTTGCATTATCTTGCTGCATCAGCTCTGTGTGTGTGTGGCCCCATTCCTAGGTAGGCTGTGCTTTTTTTGCGCTGGGTGGCTCTTCCTACGGGGCACACTCCTTGCGTGTGGGGCTCCCCTATGTGGGGGACACTCCTACATGGCATGGCACTCCTTGTGTACATCAGCACTGCGTGTGGGACAGCTCATCATATGGGTCAGGAGGCCCTGGGTTTGAACCCTGGACCTCCCATGCGGTAGGCAGATGTTCTATTTTTTTAATGTAAGATTCTGTGTGAGCTATGTATCTTTTAAAAATAAATAATCAATTTAAAAAAATCAATTTTATTAATACATACTAATAAAGCATACAACTCATCCAAAGTGTACAATCAATGGTATTTGGTATACTCACAGAGTTGTGCTTTCATCACTTCAATTATTATCAGAGCATTATCATTATTTCAGTTATAATAAACAAAAAACAAACAAGAAAATTCCTCACTTCTCAATCTCTGTATGCTTCCCCCTCTGAACATAGCTGGTGTTTCTGGCAATTTGATTCAAAGCGTATAATCAATGGCTATCACTATAGTGACAATGCTGTATATTCATCATCTCAAAAACTTTAGAACAAATTCATTACTCCAAAAAGACTCCATATCCCTTAGCATTCCTTCCTCAGAACTTTATAACCAATAATCTCATTTCATCTTTAAGAATTGATTTATATTTACATTTCATATAAATAGAATAATATAATATATAGCACTCTGTGCCTGGTCTCCTTCATTTAGTATGTTTGTTTTTTTGCCTGATATTAACATTATGTAGTATTAACTTATATTTGTTCAGCTTCAAAGAAAAACGATCTTATACATGCAATTTTACCCATATTCATAATTCACATAATATATATTTCATGTAATATATTTAGTTCATAATAGGGCAATCATACAGTATCTATCCTTTTGTGTCTGGCTTGCTTTGTTCAACATAATGTCTTCCAGGTTCATCCATGTTGTCTTATGTTTCATGCCTTAATTTCTTCTTACCTCTGCCTATTAGTCCATCCTGTGTATACTCCACAATTTGTTTATACCTTCATTAGTTGATGGACACTTGGGTTGTTTTCAACTTTTGGCTATCCTGAGTGATGCTATGAAAGTCAGTGTGCAGGTATCTATTCATGTCACTGCTCTCAGTTCTCCTTGGTATATACCTAGCATTCGTATTGCCGGGTCCCACTGCAAGTCTATATTCAACTTCCTTAGGAACCGCCAAACCATCCTCCACAGTAGCTGTACCATTCTACATTCCCGCCATCAGTGAATAAACATTCCTATCTCTCCTATCCTCACCAATATTTACAGTTTTCTAACTTTTTAAGAACGGCCAGTCTAATAGGTGTGAAATGATATCTCATTGTAGTTTTGATTTGCATATCCCTAATCACTACTGATGTTGAACATTTTTTCATGTGTTTCTTTGCCATTCTTATTTCTTCTTTAGATAGTTGTCTTTTCAAGTTTTTTGCCCATTTTTCAATTGGGTTCTTTTTATTGTTGAGTTGTATGATCTCATTATATATCAGGGATAGTATATCTATATCAGATACATGATTGACAAATATTTTCTCCCATTGAGTCAGCTGTCTTCTCACCCTTTTGACAAAGTCCTTTGAGGTGCAAAAGTGCTGAAATTTGAGTAGGTCCCATTTATCTACTGTTTTTCTTTTGTTTCTTGTGCTTTGGGTGTAAGATTTAAGACTACTGCTTACCACAAAATCTTGAAGATGTTTTCGTACATTTTATTCTAGGAGTTTTATGGTTTTTATATTTATGTCCTCGACCCACTTTGAGTTAATTTTTGTATAAGGTGTGAAATAGGAGTCTTCTTTCTTTATTTTGGATATCGCTATCCAGTTCTCCCAGCATTATTTGTTGAAGAGATGGTTCTGGTCCAGCTTGGTGGGCTTAACACCCTTGTCAAAAATCACCCGACTGTAGATTGATGATCAATTTCTCAGTTCTTGATTCTGTTCCATTGGTCAATCTGTCTGTCCTTAAGCCAGCCCCATGCTGTTTTTACCACTGTAGCTCTGTAATATGTTTTAAAGTTGAGAAGGGAGAGTCCTCCAACTTTGTTTTTCTTTTTGAAGACATTTTGGCTATTCAGGGACCCTTACCCTTCCACACAAATTTGATTATTGGCTTTTTGATTTCTGTAAAAGGCTGTTGGGATTTTTTTGGGATTGTGTTATTGCATCTGTAAATCAGTTTGGGTAGAATTTACATCTTAATATTTAGTCTTCCAATCCATGAACACAGAATGTCCTTCCATTTATTTAAGTATTCTTTGGTTTCTTTTACCAATGTTTTATAGTTTTCTGAATACAGGTTCCTTATGTCCTTGGTTAAGTTTATTCCTAAATATTTGATTGAGTAGCTATGATAAATGGAATTCTTAAAAATGTTTTCCTCTTATGATTTCACATCAGTACTGTATAGATACACTATTGATTTTTGTATATTAACCTTGTATCCCCCCATGCTGCTGAACTTATCTATATTAGTAGTTTTCTTGTGGATTTTTCAGGGTTTTCTAGATATAGGATCATGTCATTAGCATATAGGGAAAGTTTTACTCCTCCCTTTCCTATCTGGGTGCCTTTTATTTCTTTGTCTAGTCTAATTGCTCTAGCTAGAACTCCTAGCACACTATTGAATAATAATGGTGACAGTGGGCATGCTTGTCTTGTTCCTGATTTCAGCAGGAAAGCTTTCAGTCTTACTGAGTACAATGGTAGATGTAGATTTTTCATATATGAACTTTAACATATTGAGAAAACTTCCTTCCATTCCTATCTTTTGGAGTGTTTTTATCAAGAAAGGGTGCTGTATTTTGTCAAATGCCTTTTCTGCATCATCTAAGAGGATTATGTGATTTTTCTTCTTTAATTTATCAATGTGGTTTATTACACTAATTTATTTTCTTGTGTTGTACCACCCTTTCATACCTGGTATAAAGCCCTCTTGATTGTGGTACATAATTATTTTAATGTGCTTTTGGATTCTGTTTGCCAGTATTTTTTTGTGGATTTTTGTACCTATATTCATTAGAGATATTGGTCTGTAATTTTTTTTTTTTAGTATCTTTATCTGGTTTTGGTATTACAGTAATGTTGTTTTCATAGAATGAGTTTGGTAGCATTCTTTCTTTTTTTTTTTTTTTAAAGATTTATTTATTTATTTAATTCCCCCCCCTCCCCCGGTTGTCTGCTCTCTGTGTCTATTTGCTGCGTCTTGTTTCTTTGTCCGCTTCTGTTGTCGTCAGCAGCACGGGAAGTGTGGGCGGCGCCATTCCTGGGCAGGCTGCACTTTCTTTCGCGCTGGGCGGCTCTCCTTATGGGGCGCACTCCTTGCGCGTGGGGCTCCCCTACGCGGGGGACACCCCTACGTGGGGGGGCACTCCTTGCGTGCATCAGCACTGCGCGTGGGCCAGCTCCACACGGGTCAAGGAGGCCCGGGGTTTGAACCGCGGACCTCCCATGTGGTAGACGGACGCCCTAACCACTGGGCCAAGTCCATGTCCCCTGTAGCATTCTTTCTTGTTCATTTTTTTTTTGGAGGGCTTGAGCAAGATTGCTATTAGTTCATCCTTGAATGATTGGTAGAATTCACCTGTAAAGCCATCTGGTCCTGGGCTTTTCATCTTTGGGAGGTTTTCGTTGACTGTTTCAATCTCTTCACTTGTGATTGGCTTGTTAAGTTCTTTTTTTAAAAAGATTTATTTATTTATTTATTTCTCTCCCCTCACCCCCCCACCCCGTTGTCTATTCTCTGTGTCTATTTGCTGCGTCTTCTTCGTCTGCTTCTGTTGTTGTCAGCGGCACGGGAATCTGTGTTTCTTTTTGTTGTGTCATCTTATTGTGTCAGCTCTCTGTGTGTGTGGCACCTTTCCTGGGCAGGCTGCACTTCCGCACTGGGCGGCTCTCCTTAAGGGGCATACTCCTTGAGCATGGGGTTCCCCTACGCGGGGGACACCCCTGCATGGCAGGGCACTCCTTGCATGCATCAGCACTGCGCATGGGCCAGCTGCACACGGGTCAAGGAGGCCCGGGGTTTGAACTGCAGACCTCCCATGTGGTAGACGGACGCCCTAACCACTGGGCAAAGTCCGCTGCCCATTGTTGAGTTCTTTTATTTCTTCTAAAGTCAGTGTCGGTGGTCCATGTGGTTTTAGGAATTTTCCATCTCCTCTAGGTTGTCTAGTTTTTTGGCATACAGCTGTTCATAGTAACCTCTTATAATCTCTTATTTCTATGCAGTCAGTGGTAATGTAATCCCTCTCATTTCTGATTTCATTTATTCATGTCTTCTCTCTTTTTCCTTTGTCAGTCTAGCTAAGAGTTTGTCAATTTTGTTGATATTCTCAAACAACAAACTTTTGGTTTTGTTGACTTTCCCTACTGATTTTTTTGTTCTCTATGTTTTCGATTTCATTATTCAGTCTTGATTTCATTTATTTTAGCATATTTGCATCATTTTTTCTCAAGGAGGTACAAAGACTGAACCCAGGACTTTGTTATTCATGTGAAGCAGGTGCTCATCTACCGAGCTATACACACTCCCCTACTTGCATCATTTTTAAAAAGTCTTTGGTATGTCCATGTCTGATCCTCCTCATTGATGGTTTCTAATGCTTTAATCTTCTCTTTTGCCTGTGTCTTTGCTTCCTGTTTCTGCGCAGGCTTTGTAATCTTTTGTTGAGACCTGGACATTTTAATGTTTAATGTGCTATTGCTGAAATTTAGACCCCAAGGCTTCTGTTCCTTAAGATTGCATCCAGCTTTTATGGTGGATCTTTCCTTGAATGCTAGGAGCATGTTTAAGTAGAATTTTTCTTGATTCGTTGTCATCCTGTTATTGCAACCCTATAATTGTTTTCTGGAGCTTTGAGAAAGATGTTTCTGCCAGTTCTTGCTGGTTGTTCAAAGCTTCTGATGGAGTTCTGCAGCTTCTCACTCCACCATCTTGATTAGGACCAGAACAATCTTTTGAAAACACAAATCTGATGATGTCACTTATACCAAAACCCTTCAATTGGTTTGCACTGCATTAAAGACCTTGTAACTGGACTTTGTTCTGTACGCCCGTCCCAAATCCTTGTGACTGACCCTGGTTTGTTACCCCACTCATCAGTCCTTTTCAGCCTCTTAATATTTATTTATTTTTTAAAATATTTATTTATTCCCCCCCTTCCCCTCCTCCCACCCTGCTGTTTTTGCTGTCTGTGTTCTCTTTTCATTTTCTCTCCTCTAGGATTCACCAGGATTCGATCCTGGAGACTTCTGATGTTGAGAGAGGTTCCCCGTCAATTGTGCCACCTCAGTTCCTGGTTTCTGCTGCACTTTACCTTCACTCTCCCCTTGTCTCTCTTTTGATGCATTATCATCTTGCTGCATGACTCACTTGTGAGGGGCACTGGCTTGCTGCGTTAGCACGCTTTCTTTTTCACCAGGAAGCCCCAGGGATCAAACTTACATCCTCCCATGTGGTAGGTGGAAGCTCTATCACCTGAGCCATATTCGCTTCCCTCTTAATGTTTATTAATGAAGGAACCCATGTTCAGCTCCATCCCAGTTATTCAATGGCACCCCAATGTTATAAAATATTAGAATTTCTGCAGATCAAGGAGGCAGTTTTGGACCATGAGGCCACTGTGCTCCATTGCTTGTGCAGCCAATACAACTCTTTCTTTGAAAATAAAAATCCTTGGGAAGTGGATTTGTCTGCCTACTACATGGGAGGTCCAGGGTTCAAACCCAAGGCCTCCTGACCCATGTGATGAGCTGGCCCACACGCAGTGCTGATGTGTGCAAGGAATACCCGGCCACGCAGGGGTGTCCCCGGTGTAGGGGAGCACCATGTGCAAGGAGTGCACCCCGTAAGGAGAGCTGCCCAGTGTGAAAAAAGTGCAGCCTGCCCTGGAGTGGTGACCCACACAAGGAGAGCTGATGCAGCAAGGTAACACAACAAAAAGAGACACAGATTTCCAGTGCTGCTGACAAGAATCCAAGGGGACACAGAAGAACACGCAACAAATGGACACAGAGAGCAGAAAACGGGGGGGGGGGGGGGGGGGGGAGGAGGGTAAAGAAATAAAAAAAGAAATCTAAAAAAAAAAAAAGAAAAATCCTTACTGTAGCCTTTAAACCCCTGCATGACAGGCCTGCCTGTGCTCAGACTCTTCTCACATTATCTTACACCTTTCTTTTCAGTCCCTGGGACTCTGCTTGTTCCACCAAGAGCACGTTCGGCATGTAGTTATTCTAAGGCAGTTTCATATTTTGGCTCAAAGCATCTCATCCTTGAAAAATCCATTTCTGACACCCTAGATTGGGTGAGTCTCACCATTCTTTTGCCCTCATGGCAAACACACCTACCCTTATTAATAACCTCTCAGAATTGTAAAGTTACTTTTACTTGTGTAATTGTGTTCCTTACAAAGAAGGAAACAGATTTCTTTCTGCTTTTCACTGGACCTCTAGCATTTAGGAAGTATTTGGCATATAGTAAAACCACAATGCTCATTTCTAAAAGATACTAAAGGAATAGGAGCTTTGAGATTATAGTTCCTCAAAGGCAGAAATCCTTTTTGGTCCTGTTATTAGCATCTAGGTGGATTATGTCACACAGTAGATGAATAAGTTTGTTAAATGAACCATAATATGGGGGATGCTTTAATACCCATTTACAATGAGTATATAATGCAAAGAGCAATCTCTTGATTGTGACTGGATATTCATACATAACTGATACCTATACAACGTTCCAAATTCTCCCCTCTTATCAACCATTCTTAACCACTAAGACTGAAGAGGGTAATTGACTTTGCTTTCCTTTATGTAAAAGGTGAGCTGCTCTGGCTGGGAGAAGTCATACAGCGGCAGAATTAGCCATAAATGAGATTTTGCATCTTAACAAACAACAGACCGTGGCATTCTCATTTGGATGGTTAGATGTTTAGAAACCTTTTTTTCCAAACAAGGAACCTTGTATTCTTTCTCTTTCCTTCTGACAGCAATCTCTTTGAAAACATTTCAGTGGTCAGAGGATATATTAAACACATACACAGGTTGTATAAATATACAGGCTTATTAGGGCAAGATGACATGATACAGTATAACCACAAAAAGCAAAAACCTTACAAATGAATGACTTTTAATTCTGTTGACTCACACAGAACCTTAAAATAAACTTATAATTCCAGGAGTACCTTGGCAAGCTCATTAACTTCACCATTTGCTAATTTGGGAAAGGGAGAAGAGTCAAATCAAATATAAATGATTTATAGTATAAATAGTAAATTTTTTTATACAATAGCAAACTAAAAACTCAAAGAAGACAGTAAGATATTAGCTTCCTGCTTTTAATAATATACTACAGATATGTAAGATGCTATCAAAGGGAGAAACTGGGTGAAGGACACATAGGACTGCTCTGTATTATTTTTACAACTTTTTGTACATCTGTAAATAGTCCCAAATAAAAAGTTTTTTAAAAAAAGAGAGAAAGAGAAAAGGGACCAGAAAGAAAAAACATAGTAAGTCTATGGGAGCAGATGTGGCTGAAGCAGTTGAGCGCCTGCTTCCCACATGGGAGGTTTCAGATTCAATTCCAATGCTTCCAAAAAAACCAAAAACAAAATAAGCAAACAAACAAACAAACAAAAAAACCAACTCAGGGGAGCCAATGTGGCTCAGTGGTTGAGCACCGACTTCCTACATTTGAGGTCCTAGTAGCTCAAGAAACAAAACATAGTCTAGATAGAAAGATATTTTTATTTCTTTTTAAAAAAATTTTCTCCCCCCGCCCCGTC
Source organism: Dasypus novemcinctus (assembly GCF_030445035.2). NCBI lineage: Eukaryota > Metazoa > Chordata > Mammalia > Cingulata > Dasypodidae > Dasypus > Dasypus novemcinctus. The sequence goes on from NC_080703.1 coordinate 19,892,514, forward strand.
CCGGTCCATTGTCTGCTCTCTGTGTCCACTTGCTGTGTGTTCTTCTGTGTTCGTTTGGATTCTTGTCAGCAGCACCAAGAATCTGTCTTTTTTTGTTGCGTTGTTTTGCTTTGTCAGCTCTGTGTGTGTGGCGCCACTCCTGGGCAGGCTGTGTCTTTTTTGCATGGGGCAGCTCTCCTTACAGGGCGCACTCCTTGCATGTGGGGCTCCCTTACGCGGGGGACACCCCTACGTGGCACAGCACTCCTTGCATGCAGTAGCACTGCAAGTGGGCCAGGTCCACACGGGCCAGGAAGCCCTGGGTTTGAATCCTGGACTTCCCATGTGGCAGGCAGATGCTCTATTAGTTGAGCCAAATCTGCTTCCCAGAAAGGTATTTTTAGAAAGAGAACTTGATATGGATACAGTCTAAGACTTGCTCATTGTCAGGTTTCCAATTTCTTTTAAGGAGTTAACCAAAACCGTGGGAATTAAAAAAAAAATGCTTTTAATACTCTCCTCTGCCCCTCACTAGTAAATATATTAGGCTTTGAAAGTGGTACCCTATTTTTTCATGTTTGAACTAATGGTACTTTTCAGATATGTGTACAGAGTGAAACAAAGTATTGTGCTTGCAAAAGTCAACTTAGTTTTGTGAAAACCACAGAAATGTTTTTGAAAAAGGGAAAATTTTATTTCTTGACATTATCAAAGAAAAATGTGAATGACCTGATATGAAAGGAGCAAAAATGTACAACTCCTACCACTTCATTCCCCCCAAACTATATAAACACTTGTAAAATTTTCCTTCATCTATTAATATGTCTCCAGAGGAGCCAGCCCACACAGACCTGGGGGCATTCACATTTCAGAATATTCCATGAAGATCTGGAAACACTTATTTTTGGCAGAAATAAATCACTTAACACACAGGGAAACAATGCCCATGACATACTTCAGGGTAAAGAATTTAGTCAGGATCCCCTTGCAACGGCAAAATGTTTTAATGTCAGTTTATAACATTATTTTTTATATTTCTTCTCTATTTAAAAAAAAATGTTACATTAAAAAAAATATAAGAGGTCCCCATATACCCCCCACCCCCCTCACCCCACTCCTCCCACATCAACAACCTCTTTCATCATCATGGGACATTCTTTGCATTTGGTGAATACATTTTGGAGCACTGCTGCACCACATGGATGGTGGTTTACATTGTAGTTTACACTGTCCCCCAGTCCACCCAGTGGGTCATGGCAGGACATACAATGTCCAGCATCTGTCCCTGCAGTACCACCCAGGACAACTACAAGTTCTGAAAATGTCCCCACATTATATCTCTTCTTCCCACTCCTCACCCCCAGCAGTCATCATGGCCACTTTCTCCACATCAATGCTCCAATTTCTTCCATTACTAATCACAATAGTTCCATAGTAGAATATCAGTAAATTTACTCTAATCCTACTCTATTCCTCCATCCTGTGGACCCGGGGATGGTTATGTCCACTCCACCTCTATATTGAGAGGGAGCTTAGATTCCACATGGATGATGGATGCAATTCTTCTGCTTGCAGTTGTAGGCACTCTTGGCTCCCTGGTGTGGTGGTTGACCTTCTTCACCTCCCTGTCAGCTGGCTGGGGTAAGTCCAGCGAACCAGAGGGTAGGAGTTGCAAGTCCGCTGAGGCTCAGGGTGTGGCTGTCACAAGGACAGTCCAGAGATTCAGGTCTCTTGAGTATACACCAACCCCAGTTTATCACATTCTTGCAAGCATTCAAACCATACGTGATATTATGAACTCTTAAACCGAAGAGTTTTTTAGTGCCAAATAGATATATTCTGTATAGAGAACTAAAACCACAGAAATTCCAAAATACAACATCCTAGTCTACCGTAAGTTTTCATAATAAAAAAATCCAAAATCAACATAGAAATTTGCTTCACTGAACACTCTGCTCATCTTTCCCTCTTAAATATTAGCATGGTATAAAGAAAAAGTGGACCTAGGACTAGACACATACAAATTCAAATTCCAGCTCTTCCAGCTACTAGTTTTTGTTACCTTTAGCAAGTCACCATCTCTCTGAACCTCAATGTCCTTGTTGCTACAATGGGCATAAAACCCATTTCTCAAGGTAGGTCCTAGTAATTAAAAGAGATAATATATTTAAGTGCCTACCAGAATGCTGTGCACATAGTGGCTACTCAATAAGTATGAGCTCCTTCCCAGTTTTCCTACAAGAAACTGCAAAATATTTCTATCTCCATTTGTTAGTGTGGCATGAGCAAAAACAAGTGGCTAAGGATTAAATTAAAAGGGCAAGAGAATCTAATCCTAATATTATCAAGACAATCTTTCCATGAACTATCCAGTTATATAAACTAATATTCAATAAACATTACTGGGTTTATTGGTAATATTCAGGTTAACACATGGTTACTGGAAATAGTTACTGTCTCTTGCAAGTTGACTTTCTATTTTGTCTTCAACTAATTTAGTAAGGGATCATTAATTCTTTTGTTCATATGATAACATAGTATGATCCTATGGGAAGGTAAGTTCCTCTTGTGCCCAGGTAAAAATCATCATGTTAATGTTCACCCACTGTTTGGAGAAAAAATATTGACATGGAAAGAGAACCAGTAGAAGGTTAAACAATCTGTCTTTCAAGGCTTATGGTATAATAATTCTCTCAGTGATGAAGCATCTGTTGCTATCTCATTGGCTAAAGAACAAAGTTCCCTAAATCAGGACTGGAACCACCCGAATCCGTGCCAGTGTCATAATGCTGGTCCCATGAACCGTGAAGGGGAGCAAGACTTCTGAAATGTGCAGAGAATGGAACCCACAGAAACAGCCCTTAGAAGGCATAGTACCCCAGTGCCTGTGTGCAAAGTTGTGGATACGTGTATTTCGCGCATTTTTTCCCGTTATATCTGAAATATCACTTCTTCCTGGAGGTCGTTCTACTATCCCACCCATTCGGAGGCCTCGACGACACAGTCTCCCTCGTCATCCTGTGTATGTCTGGAAGAGCCTACACCTGTACTACCTGGTTTAAGACCCTCCACCTGGCTGCAAGGTGAGCACCCCTGTGCCTTCAACCCGCGGGCCTCGATACACACCTATGAAGCACTGACAGGTCCGCGCTGCCTGCCGGGTTTTGGTGTGAGAATGCCACTTCCAAGCACTCTGCTCCGGACATCAGACATTACGCGCGTGTTCATTTTGGAAATAAGGCTTTTAGCATTCCAACCACCCCCACCCACCTACCAGCCCCAGCACACAGCCTGACTGCGAGCCGGGCCGGGCGTTCAGAGGCGCCCAGGGCAGGTGGAGCCGCGGGGCACACAGCACGAGCGCCCTTTCAACCCACCTGACCGGCCCCGACCCTGGAGGCGGAGAGACTGGCGAGAAGCCGGCAGGCCCGGGAGCCGCGGGCCCGGGGGAGCCACCCTCGGCGTCCCGGCGGCTCGCGGGGGGCCGGAGCGTCGCCCCCGACCCGCGCGCCGCCGGCCGCCCGGCAGCGACCCGAGCCCCCCGCGTCCGGCCCCGGCCCAGCGCGCGCCGCGCCCGGGCCGCCGCGAGCCGCAACTGCTTCCGGGTGACGGGGCGCCGACCCCGTGGGCCCGCCCCTCCGCCGCGGCGCTCGGGCCGCGGCTCCGCCCGGGGGCCGGTTCCCGCTGCCTCAGCCGCGGCGCCGAGGGGACCCGGGCTGACCCGCTGCCTGCCCGCCGGCGCCGGAAGCCGCCGCGTCCCGCCAGGCCGGGGACCCGCGGCCCTCGCCCCTCACTCCGCGGGCGAGTCGCGCTCTGGCGCTCCCCGGGCGGCGCCGCCCGCGCCCCAGGACAGGTAAGGGCCGCTCCGCCGGAGGTCCGAGGGCGCGCGGCGAGCGGGGCCGCCTCCCCGCCTCCCGAGCCCGTCGAGAGCCGCGTCGCCGCCCGCGGGGCGCGCTTCCCCGGGGGGGCCCCCGGCGGGCTCCGGCACCCGGTCGGCCCCTGCCCGCCGCGCCGGGGCGTCACGCCCGGCTTCGCACGCGCACCCTCGCTCGGCGGCCGGCCGCGGTGGGACTCCCATTGTGCGAGCACCGGCGGCGGGCGGCTGTCGCCGAGCCTCGCTCCGGGCGCGCCCCCAGGGCCGCGGGCGTCGCCTTTGACCCGCTAGGCGCGCCGGGTTCCTGCTCCAGCGCGGCGGCGCGCGCTTCACACCCAGCTCGTTAAGTTACACGGCCCCTGCCGGGCCGGCGGCGCGGCGTCGCCTCTCGGGCGGAAAGCGGGAGGACCTCCGGAAAACCCCTCCTTCTTCCTCCTCGAGGGGAGGCAAGGGCCAGGGGTCGCCGTCGTTTTTACGCCGTGGGAGATGCCAGTATCAGGCAGCTGCCGCTCGGCTGGGGCAGTACTGCGTCTTCAACGTTTACCTGTTCGTGCCTCGCTTTCTTTGCTCGTTTTTGTTTAGTGACTCAGCATTTCCGCGGTAAACAGGAAAATTGTAGAGTCGCTTACTGGACCAGGAGAGGTGTGGAAGGATAATTGGGTTGTCAGGAATTATTTTATTTTTTTTTATGTAATCACAGTGGCAAGAGAATGTGGATGTAGTAATGGAACTAGGGAGATGGCGCGCAGGGTGTGTGGATGGATGAGTTCTTCATCCGTGTTTAAAATGAAAATATTTTTTTCAAGGTACCTTTTTTTTTTGGGTGTGTGTGTGTGAATCTGGGTGGAAACGTGCGTTTCTCTGAGAATGGGAGGTGTTGCTGATCGGGTTAGCGTGGCAGGGACTTCAGGCTTGCCGTGATTTGAAGTCTTGGGGAATTGACCGTGTTTAAACAACATCATGCTCTGTTTAACAAATATAGAGATGATGACCTGGTACTATAGTATACCAGTGTAGAATAAGAATTTTGGAAAGTGTGATTCATCTAGGAAGTTAGGTCACTCTGTGAATCATTGATAGGGATCTTAAAATTGAAATAGAGGACAGCTAAAAGTTTGTCACTGCCTGTTTAATTAGATGCCTTCACTGTTTTATAGGGAGTGTTGAATTTCGCTGTGTTAGATTTCTTGTTGAACATTTATTGTAAGGAAATACGGTAAGAAAGCAAAAAGTAACTTTTTCAGTAGGTTTAGATTTAGAGTCGTATGTTAGTTCTTAAATGGATTGTTGTGATTTTACCTATTTTTGGCTAGATATGGTAAGATAAATAAAGGTGTCTAGAAGCAAAATGAATGTCAGCGAAAAGCAGTGCTTCCATCAAGTAGAATACGAAAACGTTCACAGAAAAGAGTCCTCAGTATACAGAATGGACTTTTGTATGGAAACCCTCACGCATTCTGCAGATTTAGCCTTAAAAATATGGAATGAGGCTAGCCCTACTGAATTATAAAGTTCTGTTATAGTAGAAATTATGACTTATTGGAATGAATTTGTTTTTAACTAGCGGTAACTTTTTTTTCCTGAAATTTGATTATTTTTGGCTTTTAAAATGTGAAGCAAACTAATTTTGGATCACAGAGTTCTTTTATACTCTTAGGTCTGTTTTTCTTTTTTCTTCTTTTTGGAATTTAGCTTATTTTACCTTGATTTTCATTTGTAAAGGACTGTATTTAGTTCATTAGTTATTAGTTAATTACAAAATAATGACAAGTTTACCCTGTTGGTCATGCTTACCAAATTCATTTCATTTTTTACTAGATTTTGGCATTTCATTTGCTTTGGATTTTCATGGGCTATTGTATTCAGAGTGTCCCCTAATGTTGCTTTTGATTTTTGCCCAGCTAATAGTGATTTTTAAGAGTTTCAGTGAACAGAGATTCCCTTTGGAAAATCCCTTGTGGAACCCGCCATAACCCGCAGTCTTGATAATAGGCATAGATGTGAGGGAAGCCTTCTTAGGTCCGAATTTGAGCATCTCCATAATGAAGAAAGAAAGAGACATGGACAGTGTATTTGCAAAGTTTGTTCCTTCTCTCTCTTTAAAAAAAAAAAAAAATCAAAGCTTTGCTAGAAATGAGTTTAGTGAGAGAATGGGAGCTTTTCCTTGCCAAGCTCTTTGTGAATTGTTTACTCTGTCTGCACTGTGAAAAGGACCAGAATTGAGGATGTGCAGGGAAAAAAAAAAGCCTCCAAAGTGCTGGGAATGTTGATGAGGATCACTTAAAAGAAAGTAAAATCTTCACCTTTAAAGCACTATCCATTGTACCTACAAAATAGTGGGCGTGTTCATAGCCTTTGCCTTTTAGTAGTTGCTTTATCTCTGGAGAATCTGGATGAAAAGATGGTCCCTTAACAGGGAAAGTATACTACCTTATTCACTTTACAGATTAAAAAGTAGACTCCATGACCATCATTCAAAACTCAGTTCGTAAAACTTGAGAAGAAAAGTTTCCAATTGAGCAAAACTGAACCTGTGAGTAAAATAACTGCCTTTTTCTCCATTTCCCCCTCTAACAATAGATAAGACACCAGTGGAAATGAATTTTTTTGGTGTGTGTTGTACATTGTACTTTAACTTTTTAAAGTCTGGCTGAAAATTTCTTAAAAAGAAATCAAATGCTGGACGAAAAACTAGATTAATAATATATTACACTTTTTCATTTGTTCTGTTATTTCTTTATTTTGCCGGGGTATGGAGAGACAATTCTCTTTTTTGGAGAGACTCTGAGATTTGTTCCACATATATGCTTTTGTGTTGGTCTAGTGGAAGGAGAGCGGTAGATAAAAATACAGATAGTTAGGAAGGGCGAAGAAATGGTAGATACAGAATAGAGGATGCACACTTTTTGACTCCAATAGACATTTGTGGGACTTATTAAAAAATTCAAAAAGAAAATGTTATATGGCAAAAAGGAGTCTCCTTTGCACAATAAATTTCCAGCCTTTCCTTACTCCCATCTCCCATTCCAAGCAACCACTGTTAATGGTTTCTTGTGTATCCTCCAAATATCCCATTGTATGTGCAATTACATATGTTTAGGACAAATGTCCTGTACTTTTCATTTTTTTTTTTTAAAGATTTTTATTTATTTATTTATTTAATTCTCCCCCTCCCCCGGTTGTCTGTTCTCTGTGTCTATTTGCTGCGTCTTGTTTCTTTGTCCGCTTCTGTTTGTCTGTCAGCAGCACGGGAAGTGTGGGCGGCGCCATTCCTGGGCAGGCTGCACTTTCTTTCGCGCTGGGCAGCTCTCCTTACTGGTGCACTCCTTGCGCTTGGGGCTTCCCTACCCGGGGGACACCCCTGCGTGGCACGGCACACCTTGAGCGCATCAGCACTGCGCATGGGCCAGCTCCACACGGGTCAAGGAGGCCCGGGGTTTGAACCGCGGACCTCCCATGTGGTAGACGGATGCCCTAACCACTGGGCCAAGTCCGTTTCCCCCTGTACTTTTCATTTTTAACCTTAGTAAATCTTAGCGATCTTTTCATATTAGCATATATGTCCTCATTTTTTAAAAAGACTGAATGTACCATTTGGTGTGGATAAACCATAATATATTTTCCCTTCCCTATTAACGCACGTTTGGGTTGTTTTTGCTTTCTACTATTACAAACTCTGCTATAATAAGCATCTCATATATAAATCTTTGCACTAGTGTGTATAAGTATCCATTTGGGTAAATTTCTGTAGTGTTACTGCAAGGTTAGGAGTTATGTTGTGAAAATTCAAAAGTTTTTTCAAACCTATATTGCATTCTGTTTTATAACTTCTCAGGCTTGGAGAATGATAAAGATGCTCTTACTTTGTATTTTTATCCTCAATTTTTTTGAATAAATATTGCAAATGTGTTTTATAAGTAATTTTGAACATTTTGATAGTATTTTAGAGTGTCAGGTGGTTAAATTTATTTGCACTGGGAAAAATAGAAATATTGTAGTTTGAAGACTGTTGCTACCATAGACTACTTTATTTATATCTGCTAATATTTAAACTGCTACTTCTTCTAGTCTCTCGATTGTTTTAGGATTTAATATACCAATTGAAAACATTATATACAGTTTAACTTCTTGCCCTGCTGAATTCTGCAACTATATTGTTGCTCACAAGAGACATAAATAGCCCACCTTCTCTTTCTTTCTTCACTTTCCACATCCTAGTGTGTTTGTAATAAAATAAACCTCTCTGGAGATTGGTACCCAAAAATCTTTTTTTTGGTGAAGCAGAGTGCTATTAATGAATTACTTTCCTGAGGCAGGGAATAAGTACAGATTCAGTCTTTATTTTGTAAAGTGTTTGTGAGCAGAAAGAGGAAGGTTTAAAATTTTATTTTCAATCTTCTACAGGTCACTCAAGATCAGGATGACGTTAAGGATCTTTTGCCCTTTTGAAATGAGAGAGAGCCTAGAGAAAGAAAAAAGCAAGGAGGTGCTTAGGTGGTTAGGGCTGAAATGCGTTGATGAAGTTGGAAGTTATGAGTGGCAGTTTCCCTGGCTGGTGTCCAGCATCTATTTTGAGGTTCCGTCAAAGCTCGCCTGACAGAACTCACCACATAACCGTAATCTGGTCTGGCCCTGCTGCAAGTCAGGAAGGCCTGCGGTTTAGGAAAAGCGGCAACCACAGAAGAGTGAGCTCTTAAAGGACATTTGCCTTCAGAAGATTAAGGCTAAGTTTTGGGGTAAAAAATCTGCATAGTGTATATACCTAACGTTCCAGTTTTTATTGTCCTCCTCCTTTAGGAAAGAGGATGATTCAGGAAAACTAATGAGGAAATTGCTTTAGAAAAATGTGGACGAGGAGGTGCACAGGATTTCACTGAAACTGATGGTTCTAGTTATAAGAGAGTGTGTGCCAAGGATCAACAGGGGGAAAACATTACTCTTGCCAGCATAGGGAGGCCGCGCCTTCACACTTGCCACTAGGATCAAAAAGGACAGTTCGAATGATGGGCTGTTTTACAGAAGTTATTTTCAGCTCAAGCAGATAAATTAGCCTCTTCTCAAATTCTTATTCTCTTCTTCCAGTAGAATTGTACAGTCTGTACAGTGTCATATCAGTTTTGCTGAATTTATGTCTTTATCTCTAAACTCTTAGGTATCGGTAGATATCTTCCAGCATAGCGGTGGTGGTCTCTACCATGTGGCTGCTTGTGAGAACTTTGGTGTGTTCTATTGAGGCTCCCCCCGCCCCTTTAGAAGGTATCAGGGGTTGAACCCAGGAACTCATACATGGGAAGCAGGCCATCGTCCACTCAACTGCACCCACTCCCCTCTGTTGAATCGTGGTGAACGTAATGCTGGAGTTTAAAGTTCTTCAACTTATCTCATTTCTTGGGCTAGACAGTTACTAAAGAATTTTATGGCTCGCCCTTTTGACCAGCGTCTGTGCATTTAACTGCAGCTTTGTTTTACAATTAAGGTTGTTTAAGAATACGCCTAGAGACTTAATTTACAGATGCAAAGCCTGCAGATGGTTTCCCTTTCTTTTATGACTCTAGGAGATTTAATTTTTTCTTGCCCTCAGAAACTTGGCTTGTTAGCATTTGATGGTGATGAAGAATTTAGGATTCAGTGTGAGGAGAAAAAGGAAAGGAATGTTTTCCTTTCCTTCTTATTCCTATTATTTGATTTATTCCACAAGTGTGTCTGGGGGGGAGGCATGAACAAAGCAGTGGAGGGAGAGTGGAAGGAGGTTGGGAAAAGTCTTGCAGTGCTTTATCAGGGCTTTTAAATTTTCTCAGAGGTGGAATATCGAAACCCTTACTAAAATGAATCGTGGGGGTAGGGAGAATATTATTTTGTAAAGAAAAAAAGATTCAGTTCATCATTTTTCATTGGTTTCATCTTTTTTCATTGGTTTCATCTTGAACTCTGTGGATTTTAATGTTCCTTTATTCTAGCCACCAAAATTTTAACTAATTTTGCTATAACAGATATCTTTACTCGTTTGGGAAACAAATTTAACTTTTAAGTTACATATTCTGAGCACTTTTTTTTTTTACTTCCCACTTTTCTAAGTAGAAACATTTTAACGGCTAGGAATAATCTTTTGGTTCTCTGTTTTGTGAATTAATGTGTACTGTATGCAGAAGAATAGGATGTTAAATTATTCCCTGTTAAATGGTTTAAATCATGTGTGTTAAAAAACAAACTATAGGAGAGCAGTTGTAGCTCAGTGATTGAGTGCCTACTTTCCACTTACGATGTCCTGGGTTCAATCTCTGTACCTCCTTAAAACGAACAAGCACAAACAAACAAAAACCTGTACAATTACTAAGCATAAATGTTGCTATTTTAAAAAAATATGCATTCCAGTGTAGTGACCCTATGATTTTAGAACTAAACATAGAAACAATTCAGTTAGGTTTTAGGCAGCCACAGATAATGATATATATAGGTGGAAAGTCAAGGAAATGAGAGCGTCATTGTCCTCATGGACTTTCCAAACTTACCATTTGCAATCCATCCATAGCTTTGAAAATTGTGAGACTAGTAATGGAGCCAGCAGGTGAAGAAAGGAAAAATCATAGCTGATATTTATTAAGCTCTTACTTGGAACCTAAACTTTACGTGCATTTTCTCTCTCTCTCTTTTTTTTTTTTTTTAAGATAAGCTAATTCAGAAGTTTAGGGAAGTGACTTCTCCAAGGGACTCCCAACCAGTCCGTGGAGGAGCCTGCATACAAATTTATGTCTGTAACTCCAAAACCAGGATTCTTCCCACATGAAACAGGTTCTCTTCATTCAGGGAGTATAAAGTGGTTATGATTTCTGCCTCATTCAAATCTCTTTTTTATGAGAGGTACCAAAGGAGACTAAAAATTAGGAGACTGATAACATCTTGGATGTGATGACGACAGATGGACGGCTTATGTGTATATATTTAAGATTATGTATTTATTTCTCTCCCCTCCCCGCCCCCCGACTGCTCTCTTGTGTCCATTCGCTGTGTTTTCTTCTCTGTCCACTTGCATTCTCGGCGGCTCTGGAATCTGTGTCTCTCTTTTTGCTGCGTCATCTTGCTGTGTCAGCTCTCCGTGTGTGTGGTGCCACTCCTGGTCGGGCTGCACTTTTTCGGTGTGGGGTGGCTCTCCTTGGGGGCCACACTCCTTGCACATGGGACACCCCTACACGGGGGCATCCCTGCGTGGCAGGGCACTCTTTGTGCGTGGCAGCACTGCGCATGGGCCAGCTCCATGCGGGCCTGGACCTCCTATATGGTAGGCGGACACTCTCTCAGTTGAGCCACAGCCGCTTCCCTATATTTTCTTATAATTACTTGGGATGTGTATCTCAAGGGATAAGGATGATTATATAAAGGAGATATTCACTAACAAGAATTGAGTAAAATTGCTGCTTTAGTTATATTCAGTATTAAGCTCAGTTTATAGGGAAGAAAATTTTTACAATTCCACTTATTTCCCCCTCTTCAAAAACTTCTTAAATTCTTCATGAGTCTTCTTTTACCTTAGCAATTCTACTTCCATTAACTCATTCTAAAGAAATTCATAATTTGGTAAGTGTGCAAAGAGGTCATTATACCTTTATTTCTAGTGGCAAAATATTAGAAATAATCTAAATGTGGAACATTAAGTGGATGAAATATTTTGATGCCATTATAATTATGTGTATATATTTTGATATGGAAAGACATTCATTATTTTAAGTTTAAAATGCTGGGTAGGGACTTCCAGGAAGATGGCAGACTAGAAAGACAGAGGACTCTACTCTCTTGCAGAAAAATAGCTAGAAGACAGGTAGAAACAACCTGGAAAAAAATCTTTTAGGGTTTAGAGCACCAGGGGAAGGCTGGATACTAGCCAGAGGATAGAGGGGCACAGGAAAAGAATCACCACAGCAAAACTGTGAGTGATAAGTGGCAGCTGCAAATACTGGCACCTTCCTCTACCCTATAGACACTTTTGAATTCTCAGACCTCTGTGCCACGGCTGCAAAGGGGGCCGTAGGGATCCACCTCCCCAGGAAAGGGGAGAAAGAAGGACACAGCCTAAGAAGGACTCAGCTTTTGACCCACAGATTTGGTCTGCTGTGTCCCAGGAGCCCTTCCAGGCCTGGTGGGGCCACCGCCATTGCTTGCCTTGGAGCCCTCAAGGGACTGAAGAGAACCCACTGACGCTCTCATTCTCCCTCCCTGCCGACTGTAACTGGATGTTGAGGACACAGGGGAGTGGAATTATTTCCTACCCAGGAAAAGGGAGGGGGCTTCCAGCAAAGGTTGGAGAACTGCCTCTGAGAAAGTTTGAATTATGAGGCTTTTAACCTCCAGGCAGGATCCTCTGTCACATTTATCTAGTCCATGTTGCAGTAGACAGACTGAGCAGGCATTGAACTGGGAGGGCTGCAAAAGAGCGCCATCTGCTGGCAGACCAGAAGTGCACGTGAGGAAATTAAGTAAGAGAGGCTTTTTCCAGCCTTTCCAGCCTCTCTTCCCAAGGCTCTAGGAAGCAGGTCTACAACCTGTTACTGGGTCCAGGGCCCACATTTGAACAGCTAACAGGGACAATCCTCTTGACCCAAACAGGTTGAACCAAGCATCAAAGAACAGCCTCCTGCCACTACATCCCTATGAAAGAGAGAAATGAGCATGTGACTAAACTCACCATCCTAATCAGAAGCTGTGGGAGTTGAATGATAGCATGCAATGCAACAACAGACATATCACAGGTGTTCCAGAAGGAGAATAGGGAAGGGGGGCAGAAGAGTATTTGAGAAATACAGTCATACCTTGGGACTTGACTGCTTTGAAACTTGTCAAATTTGGTACTCGACGCATTTTGACACACAAATTTTGTCCCTGTACTTGTTGTTTGGTACTTGACATGCAAGCTAAAACTTGTCGGTGTCAGTTGCCTTGTGACTTGCTACCCTTTCCAGCTGAAACAAAGGGTCATGTGGTAGCTCCTGCCCTATGCACATACCATTGCCGACTTATCTTAGCACTGTGGTCATTTGTGTATTTTTGTATTTTCAACATCATGGGTCCTAAGAAAATGAGCAGTGGTAGCACTGAGCAGGAAATAAAATTACTTCGCATCATCATTGAGCAAAAAAAAAAGAAATAATAGGTAAATATAAGAGCGGTATTCACATTACTGATCTTGCTGGGGGATCTGGTGTGCCTAGAACAGTGGTCTCCACCATCATTAGGAATAAAGAAGTGATAAAAAAGGCTGATGTTGTGAAAGGAGTTTAAGCAGCAACAGAGCAGCATTCCCAAACATTCAAGTAGAAAAGCTATTATTAATTTGGGTAAAAGGGAAGCAGTTAGTGGGTAATGGTGTATCAGACACTATAATACATGAAAAAGCCAAAGTGTTGCATGCTGAAATTTTGAAAAACAAACTGGAACCAGTGATAAAAGTGTTGAAGTTTTTCAGGCCAGCCATGGCTAGTTTGAGAATCTTAAAAAGAGGCCCAGCATCCACAGTGTCGTGAGGCAGTATGGCAAGGCAGTGAGTGCTAATAAAAAGACTGCTGATGAATTCATCAGTGAATTTCAAGACCAAGTAGAGGCTGAGGGTTTTATTCTCCACCAAGTTTTTAACTGTGATGAGACCGAAGCTTTTTGGAAAAAAAAGTGCCTTTTAGAAACTACATCACAAAAGAGGAAAAGACATTACCAGGCCCCAAACCAATGAAAGACAGGCTCACTCAATTGTTGTGTGGGAATGCTAGTGAGGGCTTAAAACTCCAACCTCTGCTAGTCTATCATAGTGAAAAACCGAGAGTTTTCAAGAAGCATAATGTCATAAAAAGCAAACTCCATGTGATGTGGAGGGCAAACAGCAAAGTCTGGATCATGAGGCAGTTTTTCAGTGAGTGAATAAATGAAGTGTTTGGTCCCTCATTGAAAAAAAAATACTTGCTGGAGAAAGTTTTGCCTCTGAAAGCTCTCCTACTTTGGGAAAATGCGCCTCCCTACCCTCCATGCTTGGAGGGGATGACTTACTGGAGGAGTTCAGCTTCATCACTATCAGGTTCCTGCTCCCCAACGCTACTCCTCTCATCCAGCCCATGGACCGGCAGGTCATTTCAGACGTCAAAAAGTTGTACACTGGGAAACGGACTTTGGCCCAGTGGTTAGGGCGTCCGCCTACCATATGGGAGGTCCACGGTTCAAGCCCCGGGCCTCCTTGACCCGTGTGGAGCTGGCCATGCGCAGTGCTGATGCGCGCAAGGAGTGCCGTGCCACGCAAGGGTGTCCGCCGCGTGGGGGAGCCCCATGCGCAAGGAGTGCGCCCGTGAGGAGAGCCGCCCAGCGTGAAAAGAAAGTGCAGCCTGCCCAGGAATGGCGCCGCCCACACTTCCCGTGCCGCTGACGACAACAGAAGCGGACAAAGAAACAAGACGCAGCAAACAGACACCAAGAACAGACAACCAGGGGAGGGGGGGAAATTAAATAAATAAATAAATCTTTAAAAAAAAAAAAAAAGTTGTACACTGAGTTGCTTTTCCAGAGGCACTTTGAGGTCATCTCTGACACCCAGTTGACTCTCACAGAATTCTGGAAGGAGAATTTCAATATCCTGCACTGCCTTAACCTTATCGATAAGGCCTGGAATGAAGTCTCTTAGAGGACAATGACTTTGGCATGGAAGAATTTATGGCCGGAAGCTGTGACTCAGAGAAACTTTGAAGGGCTTGAGGCTGACCCCAAGCCTGCAGGTACAGAGGGTACAGCTGTGCAGATATTGTATCTTTGGGCCAATCCATGGGTCTGGAGGTTGATGCTGCTGATGTTGAGGAGTTAGTGGAGGAACATTGTAAAAAGCTTAGCACTGAGGCGCTGCAGGACTACAAAAGGAACAGTAAGAGGTGGCTGAAGAGGTTTCTTCAGGTGAGGAGGAAATAAGGGAGGATGTCCCCAGTTCCTTGATAAAAAGAAATATGTGCAAAATGGGCAGAAGTTTAAAACTTTGTGGAGAAGTACCATCCAAAGCTCTAATCAGCAGAAATGTGAATTTATTGAATGACCAAACAATTTTACACGTTTGAGGGAATTCTGAAAAGAAGACTGCTGAAAAGCAGTCCTTATTGGGTAAATGTTTTCAGTGAAGGTGACAAAGATTGTGTCAGAGCCTGTGGTACAAGCTGAAAAATGGCAGAAAAGAGAAAGAACACCTGAAGTGCAAGTGCCTGATGTTTTATTTGAGGGGGACTCTCCTTCCAAGCAACATTCCGTGTTACCTCTCCTCCTCACCACCCACTCTCCTCCTGCCATCCCATTAGGCCATGGATACTTCTTAGTACAGGTAAAGTGAAGTTTTTATTTTATTTAATCTAAGTATTAGTTTTTAGGTTTAGTTCTCATGTAAAGTAATGATATACAACCCTATCATTTTACATATTGCCTAAAAATGTGTGTTGTCTTTGGTTTGGGAATGCATTAAGTTTATTTACATTATTCCTTATGGGAACGATTTGTTTGGTACTTGTGTTTTTGGTACTCCTTATGCCTTCTGGAACTAATTAGTGACAAGTACTGAGGTACCACTGTACTAGTTGAAAATTTCCTGACTCTGATGAAAGAAATGAGTTTACATATCCAAGAAGTGCAGCATATCCCAATCAGAATAAATGTGAATAGATCTACTCCAAGACAAACTACTCAAAATGTCAAACGTCAAAGATAGAAAATTCTGAGAGCAGCAAGAGAGAAGCAAACCATCACATAAAAGGGATGCTCAATAAGACTTAGTGTGAATTTCTCTTCAGAAACCATGGAGGCAAGAAGACAGTGATATGACAGAATAAGGATACTGAAAGAGAAAAACTGCCAGTTGGGAAATCTTTATCCAGCGAAATTGTCCTTCAAATATGAAGGAGAATTTAAAATATTTACAAACAGAAACTAAGAGAGTTTATAAAAACGAATTTGCAGGAAATATTAAAGGAAGCCTTACTGAAATAAAAAGACAGGAGAGGGAGGGTTGGAGGAGAGTAGAAGAAAGAAGAGCAGAAAGGATAACCAAAAGAGTAAAAAGATGAAAATAAGATATAACATATGAAAATCAAAGAATAAAATGGTGGAAGTAAATAATGCATTTGAGTAATGTCATTGAATGTGAATGGATTAAACTCCCCAGTCAAAAGATACAGGCTGATATCTTGGTTTATCTACAAAGAAAAATTTGGGTCAAAGCATATTAAAATATCTGTAGATATATGTCGTAATACTGAAAACACATGGGTTTTGTATTTTTAAAAGCATAAGGAGAGTCACAGTTATACTTAAAAACCAAATGCGAAGAATTTTGTAAAATTAATGTTAGTTTAAAATAAAATTATTTTTAAAAATGCTAATTACTGAAACCTCAAATGGGAAAATAAAATTCTACACTAGATTTTAAGGTTTATTAAAGAACTTTATAGGTCTCATATGTCTTAGAGATACGATAGATGCCACTTGTGGAAGTGAACTATGAAGCATACATATTCACACGGTCACTCTCAAGTGGGAGGTAAAGCATTGTAGTGCTGCTGGTTCATGATGGCAGATATAACGGTCTGGGAGCACACATTGAAAGCCCCATTTTCACATTTTTATGACTTTAATAATCCAGGTACAATCATTAGAATTATTTAATGTGCAGTAGGTAGCACCTTAACTCGTCTGCGTATGACAGGTTCTCTGATACATTGAGTAAGAAATGTGGAAGCTCTTCAAGCATTAAACTAGAGTTGATGTTTTATTTCATTTATATTCTATGTCAAAAAATCTCTTACAATGGAATTGAAATCTGTAACAAATTTGGGCCTATTAATCTTCGAAGCTTCCAGATAGTTTGTATTTTGAGGTACAGAACAATTCTGCAGATCTAGAAATATGTATACATTTAGCAGGTATTTTGAAAGATGTAAACAGTATTTATACCTGAAGAGTATTCTGTTTACCTTAATAAGTAAATGCTCTAGAAACTTGCATACATTTTGGAGGTGCAAACTGAAAGTAATGTAAGCATTGAATAATGTGACAGTTGTTTAATTAATGTAACCTGATACATGAATCAGAATTTTTTATAGTATTCAATGATTATTGATATATTATAGTTGATTAAAGCATTATAAAAGTATAAAGCATGATAAAAGAGATATAGGCTGACAGAATGGATAATAAAACATGAACCACCCATAAGCTGCTTATAAGAGAGTAACCTTAGACCCAGGAATACAATCCTGCTGAAAGTGAAAGGTTGGAAAAAGGTGCTCCAGACAAATAATAACCATAAAAGAACAGGGGGCGGTGGACTTGGCCCAGTGGTTAGGGCATCCGTCTACCACATGGGAGGTCCGCGGTTCAAACCCCGGGCCTCTTTGACCCGTGTGGAGCTGGCCCAGGCACAGTGGTGATGCGCACAAGGAGTGCCCTGCCACGCAGGGGTGTCCCCTGTGTAGGGGAGCCCCACACGCAAGGAGTGCGACCTGTAAGGAGAGCCGCCCAGTGCAAAAGAAAAGTACAGCCTGCCCAGGAATGGTGCCGCGCACACGGAGAACTGACACAACAAGATGACGCAGCAAAAAGAAACATAGATTCCCGTGTCACTGACAACAGAAGCGGACAAAGAAGACGCAGCAAGTAGACACAGAGAACAGACAACCGGGATGGGGGGCAGGGGAGAGAAATAAAGAAAGAAAGAAAGAAAGAAATCTTTAAAAAAAAAGAACAGAGATAGCTATACTAATATTAGATAAAACAGACTTTAAATGCAAAAAAGTATAAGAGATACAGAAGGTTATTATGTATTAATTAAAGGGACAATCTACCAGGAAGAAATAACAGTCATAAATATCTGTGAACCTAACCAATGTGCCCCAAAATACATGAGGCAAACTCTGGTAAAACTAAAGGGAGAAATAGACTTCTCCACAATAATAATTGGAGACTCCAGCACACCACTCAGATCATTAGGTAGAACAACTAGACAGAAGGTCACCACAGAAACAGAGAACTTGAGCAGTATGATAAATGAGCTCCACCTGAAAGACATATACAGAATGTTGCACCCACACTCAGCGGTTATGAGTGCTCATGTATCTTTCTCCAGGATAGACCACATGATAGGTCAGAATGCAGGCCTTAATACATATAGAAAGATTGAAATTATACAAAGTACCTTTTCAGATCATAATGGAATGAAACTGGAAATCAATAATAGAAAGGAAAGAGGTAAATTTGCAAGTGTATGGAGGCTGAACAACACATTCCTAAAATATAGTGGGTCAAAGAAGTAATTGCAAGTGAAATCAGTAAATATATTGAGCCGAATGAAAATGAGGACAGAATTTATCACAATGTAATGGGGTACAGTGAAGTCTGTCATGAGAGGGAAATTTATAGCCCTAAAATCCTATATTAAAAAAGAATGAGCTAAAATCAGTGATCCAACTGAAAACTGGAAAAACTAGAAAAAGAACAGCAGACCATTCCCAAAGCCAGCAGAAAGAAAGAGATAATAACTATTAGAGCAGAAACAAATGAAATTGAGAATGACAGAAGCAACAATGAAAATCACTACAGAAAATCAACAAAACCAAAAAACTGGTTCTTTGAGAAGATTAGTAAAATCGACCAACTCCTAGCTAGACTAGCAAAGAAAAAAGAGAAAAAATGCAAATAAATAAAATCAGAAATGAAAGGGGTGAAGTTATGACCCCCGTCACAGAAATAAAAAGGTCTGTAAGAGGATATTATGAGAAACTGTATGCTAACAAATTAGATGAAATGGACAAATTCCTAGAAATGTACAAACAACCTATGCTGACATAACAAGAAATACAAGAACTTAACAAACCAATCATATTTAAAGAGATCGAATCAGGCATCAAGAATCTCCCAACAAAGAAAAGCCCAGGACCAGATGTCTTCACAAGTAAATTCTTCGAAGCATTTCAGGGAAGAATTAACACCAATCCTGTTTAAATTCTTCCAAAAAATATAAGAGGAGGGAAAATTACCCAACATGTTTTATAAAGCCACTGTCACCTTAATACCAAAGCCAGGTAAAGACACTGCAAGAAAAGAAAATTACAGACCAATCTCTTTTATGAACATACAGAAATTCTCAACAAAATAATTGCGAATCCCAACAGCATATCAAAATACTTACACATCACGACCAAGGGGGTTTTATTCCTGGTATGCAAGCCTGGTTCAACATAAGAAAATCAATCAATGTAATATACCATATTAAGAAATTGAAGGAGGGAAGTGGATTTGGCTTAACTGCTAGAGCATCTGCCTACCACATGGCATTTCCAGGGGTTCAAACCCAGGGCCTCCTGACCCATGCCACGCAGGGTGTCCCTCGTGTAGGGGAGCTCCATGCACAGGAAGTGCACCCTGCAAGGAGAGCCTCCCAGCACGAAAAAAAGGCAGCCCGCCTGGGAGTGGTGCTGCACACATGGAGACTTGATGCTGCAAGATGATGCAACAAAAAGAGACATAGGTTCCCAGGGCCGCTGACAAGAATGCAAGTGGATGAAGAACATGAAGTGAATGAACACAGCAGACAACGGGGGGAGGAGGGGGCGGAAAATGGGGGAGAAATAAAAAATAAATCTAAAAAAAGAAAAGATTGAAGGAAAAAACAACATGTCTGTCTCAATCAATGCAGAAATGACATTGGACAAAACCCAGCATCCTTTTTTGATAAAAACACTGAAGGGAAACGGACTTGGTCCAGTGGTTAGGGCGTCCGTCTACCAAATGGGAAGTCTACCAAATCCCGGGCCTCCTTGACCCGTGTGGAGCTGGCCCATGCGCAGTGCTGGTGCGTGCAAGGAGTGCCATGCCACGCAGGGGTGTCCCCCGCGTAGGGGAGCCCCACGCGCAAGGAGTGCGCCCTGTAAGGAGAGCCGCCCAGCGCGAAAGAAAGTGCAGCCTGCCCAGGAATGGTGCCGCCCACACTTCCCGTGCCACTGACGACAACAGAAGCGGACAAAGAAACAAGACGTAGCAAATAGACACAGAGAACAGACAACCGGGGGAGGGGGGGGAATTAAATAAAAGAAAACAACACTGAAAAATAGGAAATGGGAGGAGATGTAGCTCAAGCAGTTGGGTGCCTGCCTCCAACAGGGGAGGTTGTGGGTTCAGTTCCTGTTGCCTCCTAAAGACGGTGAACAGATGCAGTGAGCTAATGCAACGAGCAGACACAGAGCAGACAAGAGCAGACAGATGAGGGAGCAATCTCGGGGGGTTAAAAATAAAATGAAAGGAAGAGAAGGATAATTTCTCAATATGAGAAAAGACATATATGAAAACCTATGGCCAACTCAGATCATACTCAGATCGGGAGCATGAGAAGGATGCCCACTGTCCCCATTGTTACTCAACATTGTGCTAGAAGTTCTAGGTAGAACATTTAGACAAGGCAAAAAAAAAAATGCATTCAAATAGGAAAAGAGGAAGTAAAACCTACTGTGGATGACATGATCCTATATTTAGCAAATTCTGAAATGTCTAGGACAAAGTTGTTTGAGCTAATAAATGAGTTCAGGAAAGTGGTTGGATACAAGATCAACACAAAAATCACTAGCACTGAGCAATCTGAGGGGGAAATCGGAAAAAATTCCATTTACAATAGTAACAAAATGACTCAAATCCTACCGATCAATTTAACCAAAGAAGTTCAGGACCTACATGAAAAAACTACAAAACATTGCTAAAAGATATCAGTGAAGACCTAAACAAATGGAAAGATATTCTGTTTTCTTGGATTGGAAGACTAACTATCATCAAATGGCCAAAAGACACATGAAAAAAATTTCAACATTTCTAGCGATTAGGGAACTGCAACCAAAGCTACAATGAGATATCATTTCATACCTATTAGAGTAGCCACTATTACAAAGACAGGGAACTACAAGTGTTGGAAAGGATATGGAAAAATGGAAACACTCACTGTTGGTGGGAATGTAGAGTGGTACAGCCACTGGGATGGCAGTGGACTGATTGGCAGTCCCTAAAGAAGTTGAATATAGATTTGTCACGTGACCCTGCAATACCACTACTGGGTATATACCCAGCAGAACTCAGAGCAGTGTCATAAACAGATATCTGCACACTGATATTCATAGCAGCGTTATTCATGATTGCCAAAAGTTTGAAACATCCCAGGTGTCCATCGACATAGGAATGGAAAAACAAACAAACTGTGGTGTAGTCACACGATGGAATATAATGCAGCTGTAAGAAGCAATGAAGCTGTAAAGCCTATGACAACATGGATGAACCTGGAGGACATTATGCTGGGTGAAGCATGCCAGACACAAAAGGTTAAATACTGAATGATTGATTGTGCTCCTGTGAACGAAATATGTTATCGCATGGGGCTAATAACTTGGTTATTGAATTTCTGAATAACCAGAAATTAGAATGAAGTAAGAGAATGGAAAACTGAGGGTTAACTTGTGCAGAGTTGGTAAAAAGGATCTGTTTTAATTTTTGGAAATAAATAGAAAAGGTGAAAGCACAGCACAATGTTTGTAACTAGCAGTACTGTTATATAGGTATTACAGTGGTTTAATGGGAAAGTCTAAGCTCATGTATATTACTAAAAGGAAAGCTAAAAATGTAACGAGGAACTGTATGGCCTAGTAATACCATATATGAAATATGAATATGGATAAAATTGCATATATATAGACAGTTTTTCTTTGAAACTGTACTAATATATGTTAATACTACAAGATGTAATTATCAGACAAAAAAAATTATGCTAAGTCAAAGAAACCAGACACAAAGTACTATGTAAGTTAGGATTCCATATTTATAAAGTATAAACATACGTCAATTTATGAATATGAAAAAAATGCTGTGTAACAAATTATACATATTCAGGAGCTTGAAACAACACACATTTATTATCTCATAGTTTCTGTGGTACAGAAATTTGGGTCTGCCTTAGCTGAGTCCTGCTTAGTGTCTCGTGAGGCTACAACAAGGTGTTGGCCTAGTCCTCACCTGGGAACACTGGGGAAACTTCCCTTCCAGGCTCACTCAGGTTGTGGACAGAATTAATTCCCTTGTCGTTGCTAGCCTGAGGCTTCTTGCTTGCTGTCATCTAGAGGTTGCCCTCAGTTTCCCGGGGCATCCTGCATGTGCAGGTTCTGCCCAAGTGGCTTTTCCCAGTGTGGTCACTTACTTCATTAAGCTGTCCAGAGCCTGCTGGAGAGTCTCAGTACCTAACCTTATGCATGGGAGTGACATCCACAACCTTTGCTGCATTCTTTTGGTTTATAGAACAAGGTCACAG